>NC_136408.1:116632788-117832788 GCF_051521515.1 Lactuca serriola
TAGTAACATTGACTTTTCTGTTTTGGTCAAACCTGGATTTAGAGTAAAATAGCATCTAATGGTAATCATGAGCATGATTAGAAGCTTGAAATTTATGTAAAAACACAAATATGTTGCTATTATCTTCATGAACTTTATAACTTGTTATTTTTAGAAACTTTGTTGAAAGTAGATTGTCAAAATTTGTATAAGATGACTAATTTCAAAGGTGTTTGACAACCTAAGCATTGGTTCTTCTTAAAAACTGGTTGGCATGAAAGATTCGTGAAATTTCACTCTAGAACTTAAAGAAAACACATTCAGGCAAGTAGGATGCCTGAATGAGAAAAATGTCAAAAGGGATCACATGTATTGCTTTTGGGGGAACCTTAATTTTGACAGAAGAGGAGCTACAATGGCTCTTGGTTTAGATAATAGCACATTACAAGGTCCGTTAATTTCTTTATGTGTATTGAAGTCTTTATTAATTTTAGTTTTTATAAAGTAAATATTTATGAATCAGAATGTTTCTTTATTAGGCATAGATGATTAGATGGATTGAAATGGTGTTTTTTTTTTATCATTTAACATTAGTAAAAATGGTTTGTTAATAAGATGTTATTTTTCACTATTATGAACACTAGGAAAAATGGTTTGTTTGTTAGATGATATTTTGTATCTGTTAGCATTCATGTGTTAGAAT
Organism: Lactuca serriola; assembly: GCF_051521515.1. Taxonomy (NCBI): domain Eukaryota; kingdom Viridiplantae; phylum Streptophyta; class Magnoliopsida; order Asterales; family Asteraceae; genus Lactuca; species Lactuca serriola. The sequence continues at coordinate 116,633,471 of NC_136408.1, forward strand.
TAGTTTGAATGGTATGAATATTAGTTACCATGATAAATAATTTCCACAGTATTATTAACATCGCTTGCATAATATGATTTCTTTTATATGCTAAAAGAAAATTATAACTAACTTATTGTAACTAAATAACAGTTGCACATTCTTTCAATTAGTAATTGATACTTGTTATTACATTTTCAGGCAAGCTTGCACAATATGATTTCTTTTATATGCTAAAAGAAAATTATAACTAACTTATTGTAACTAAATAACAGTTGCACATTCTTTCAATTAGTAATTGATACTTGTTTTTACATTTTTCAGGCAAGCTTGCACGTTGTTAGTTTGATACTTCCTTTGCCAAGTAATCCATCAAAAAAATTTCAATTTTATTTTGTAAGCACTTATTTAAACATTTGTAGTTGACACTTATTATGTGTATCATTAGACAATGTTAATTAGTAATATGTATTTGTATTTGATACTTTTTTAGGTTTATTAGTTTTATTATAATGATATTTGTTTTGTAATTGAATTTCAATATTATTTTAAGTTTAATGTAATGGGTTTTTTCAATATTTTGGACAGAAAAAAACTGGATTTCTTTATAATTTTTTATTGTTTTTTTTTTAAAATAAAAAGTAATTAGCTACGGATTACCTATAAAAAATCCGTAGCTATTTACTTCCGTAGCTATTCCGTAGTTATCCACTTCCGTAGTTATTCCGTAGCTATTCTGTAGCCATCAACTTTCGTAGCTATTCTGTAACTATTCAATTCCGTAGCTATTGAGTATGAAATCGGTAGCTATTTATTTCCGTAGCTATTCCGTAGCTACTCCGTAGCTAATCCGTAGCTATAATGTTCCCACGGGCCATTATGCTACAGGCATTTTTCCGTAGCTATCCGCTTATAGCTACGGATTGTGCTGTAGCTATTGCACCAGATTTCTAGTAGTGTACGGGTTGACTAAATATTAAAATTTAAATAATAAGTATTTTTTAAAATAAAATTTTAAAATAAGGAATAAATAAACGTATTAAATACAATTTACTATCATATTTATTACATTTAATACTTTACATATATAAGTAAAAGTATTATGTGACTTTTTAATTTTAAAAATTAAAAAACTCATAAACTGATATGTGGTTATTATTTATTTAAAAAGTATCATAAAATGACAAGTGTCAAAATTGATAAGAGATTGACAAGTGGCAAAATTGTTTTCATTTATTAGGGAGGATATGTCATTCTCCTAGTTGTCATTACTAGGAAATCTTTATATGGTGTAGAAGACTTGAAGATGAGTGTGTGTGTGTGTGTGTGTGTGTGTATATATATATATATATATATATATATATATATATATATATATATATATATATATATATATATAGTGTTGCAGAAATTGGATTTCGCCGTCGATAATCGACGGTTAATCGTTTGACGACCTTGAACCGATTACGATTAGGATGCTTGACGGAAATTGGTCAAACTCGGGCTTGGCAGTCCTCGGCGGTCGTAGGCGAGAAAGATTTAGAAAATTCAAAATTTTTTTATTTTTTTAAATATTACAAATAATTTTAAATTTTATAACATTTAAGTTTTTAAATTAAAAAAAATATACTAAAATTTTTAAAATTCCAATTTTTAAAATTTAAAATTTTCAAATAATTTTTTTTAGGATATATTAATTTTTTAAATAAACTTATTAATAATTTAGGGTCTCTGGTTAATCCTCTTCTAGTTCGATTAATCACTAACGCTAGTCGACTGCCGAACAATTTTCACAACCTTGATATAAGAAAGGATGTAGCTTTCCAACATTAGCGGTTTTAGACCTAGATTTATGGAAATTAAAACATTCATCTTCTTATTCAATTTTTTTCAACTATTGATCCGAAGTTATATAAGGGATGGAGGGTGGAAATCAATGAAAGCGGTTTATGGGGCTTACTTGAAAAGTAACAAGGAAAGTGGGAAGGTGGTTGTGGTTGTTGATTGTTCCAAAAATCGAAGGTTACCTAGTCGGTTTTATGTGCTCTTTGGAGTTTTGTGCTTGTTGGCAGTCTAGTAGGGAAAGAGAGAAGAAATTAAGTCAAAGTTATATACTAACCATAGTTGTAGTTGGGGTTACATTAATTAGAAGAGCGGAGATGGTGGTATTTATGGTGCATGATAAAAGTTGTGGTTGAAAATTCTGGTGCTGTTGTAACTTTTGGTTCATGGTTTGGATTTTCATCATCTTCGAACTTATTTTCCGGTGTTCGGTTCTGGATGTCGGTGGAAGGCGGTTGTTTTCGGTGGCTCTGTGACAACCCATAAGTTATTCCGTCATTGTAACCCATTTCTATCAGTAAAGCCGTTACGTTCCAACTTTCCGTTAACTTCGTTTCAAATTAATAAAATTGGGACTTCCTATTTTGACATCATAAGTGTCGGAACACATTAGAAATGCGTGAAAACATCCCAAATGTTTATTTGGAAATTTTATAGTTTCGACCACGTCGGGTTACGACAACTTAATCGGGTACGACCAAAAGCCCCGTTTAACGTCAGTATCGGGTAAAATTTCACCGAGCCTCAAAACCGAACCATATATAAAGTGGAGTGGGCTTCATTTAAAGCTTTTCCACTCTCTCTCTCTCTTTACTCTCTCTCTCTCTAAAAACTCAAGTTTGATCCAAAAACCACCCAATTCAAGCTCCAAATCGGTAAGTTATCCATCCTAGCTCATAGATTAACATGTTTAGCTTTTAAATTCGTGGAAAAATCATGAAATAGGACCAAAAACATGTGTTTACGGCCCTGGAACACCCTTAGGCCGCAAACACACATAGATTGGGTTTTTGAGTCTCAATACCCTTGCAAACCACTTTTGGAGCTTAGATATGACTTAGGGGCTTACAATACTGGACTTGGAACACCTAAAACTTATCATTTGAGGGGTAAACAAGAGTTTACGGCCCAAGCACATGCTTGGACCCTAAACACCATTTATTAGGCCGTAAACACCTTTTTAGATGTTAAGATGCCCCTTAAACACCTCCTAAGCCTTGGAATAAAGTCTAGAATCATCCACGAATGTGTTAGGGACCTTAAACATGCAAGAAACCATCCCCTTTGGAGTTCACGGCCGTAAACCCCCTAAGGAATGGTTCCTGGGCCGTAAACTCCTATAAGGTGGTCAAATGGTGCCCTAACTTCCTTCCATGGCTTGTACTTTGGACTAGAAACACTTGTGATTGACCTAGGACCACCAAAACACACTTAGAATGGGTACATAAGAGTTTACGGCCGTAAACTCCTCAAATGGTCCTTATGTTGTTCAAGTTCCATCACACTTAGAATGGGTACATAAGAGTTTACGGCCGTAAACTCATGGGGACAAGATCTTAGGGCCAAAAACTCCCTTAGGAGTTTACTCTTGAAGAGCAAACTCCATATTCAAGCCATACACACCCTTAGAGGCTACCCGGGTCACTCCTAACACTTGAAATGAAGTGTTTTCGCGCCTCGGAGTGTATTGTCTTATCTTATTAGTGGTTCAAAGTCTAATTAGATACAATTATGTATCTTTTCATATTACATAGGAACCTCGCGTGTTCTCAAGCCCCGAACTGACACTTAGCATCCAATCGACACACTTCTCGACTGGTGAGTTCATACCCCTACGTTTTTCCATGTTTTCAATGTTTTCATGGGGGAATACAAGAAAAAGTACAAGAATATCTTGTACTTATAGTTATTATTTCATTTGAAATGGTTCATATTTCATATACTTTTAACATTGAAAACCGTTTTACCCAACTGTTTGACTTGCAGAGTTAGTTTTCAAACTAATTGCAAACCTAATTCTACAATGTTATATTGTATGTTTCACCAATGATTTTCCACTTCATTTATGTTAAAATCGTTAACCTAGAACATTAGAACACGTCCTCGGTAACACTCCACAAAGATACGCGAGTGGAGGACCCCCGTTGTAACCAGAATCACAAACAGGATTTTCCGCATTATTACTTGTAAATTTGTTAATCTTAATAATTGGAGACACGTCCTCGGAAACACTCCATAGAGATACGCGAGTGGAGGACCGCCCCCGTAACCAGAATCTCTTGGAGGGAGAGCGTGACTTGAGTGTATAGATCTATACGGGATTAACAACCCCGCACCTGGCTGCTAGCTATAGTCGAACCGAAAGGTTCAAGGGTGACGAAAGTCATAAAATGATAATGGACTACTTATTGCCATATATAGTCTATTGTATGGTTATGGAACTCGCAATTTAGATAACAGAGATTTACTTGTTGGTAATAATGGATCTAGTAAACTAATAACCTTATGATTAGTTTACTTTTCACACAATAGTTTTATATACGTGTTAAAACTAACATACATTTCAAGGATAACCAGGTTTTCAGGAAACATCATACGGACATTTTAAGTATGGTAGATACTTGTACATTACATTCAGAACTGATAACCGATTACAAACTTTTAAGGAAAATAAGGGATTTTCCTGCGATAACAAACTGTACATAACCAGATCGTATAACAAACGGATAACCAAACTTTGCATATAAGAAAATATGGGATTTTCTTGGATAACCACTTTTCAGAAACCAAAGGAAACTTGTTCATTTTCAGAAAACAAACCTCTTATGAACTCACCAGCTTTATGTTGATTTTCAAACTGCTTGTATTCTCAGGTCCACATTAGAGAGGTACTCGCGATCTTTTGGAGAAGACGGAGCGTTTTATCAGACACGTCTTTACTTTTGTTCAAACTATTGTATAGATAAAACATGTATCACTTTACTTTCAAACAAATGTAATTATTCCTATGTAATGTAATGTTTTGTGTTTACTATGCTTACTATGTATATTGGTTGTGATACTATACATGACGTCCTCCGCCTCGGAACGTTTCCGCCATCAGTTTCGGGGTGTGATAGATTGGTATCAGAGCCCTTGTTTATAGTGAACTAGTATACCAAACCTTACATGGTATAAGACTATAAACACTAAGGGGCTGAAGTGCTCTGAACTAAAAGTATACTTTAAAATATAAGTATTTTCAAAAGTATACAAGTATACCTAACCGCCAGAATTCGTAACCTCGAGTAGAACAAAACATAAGTAATTGGGTGTTATACGTTGCGGTTAAACCTGGGCAATTATGTAGTCGTGTCTAGGGTCAATATAGCCTGATCAACTATATTCATTCGAGACAGGGCCAACATGTGCTTGGGAGTGACTGTGGTGTGCAGCATCCCTAAAACGTACCTATTATCCAAACAATGATTCATCATTACAGCGAAACATAAAATACTATGGGAGTATTTTAGCCAGAGCCGATTACGTTGTAGAAATTCATTCCGAGTGGTGCTACTCACTCTTTCCTTAGCGATAGTTTATCTGCTTTGATAACTCTTTCCTGTTTTATCACTTAGTAGATCATTATACCTGTCATAATGAGATGTCTCTTGTTCCATATCTCTTGATTCAATTCAGAGGACTTATGATCCTCTCTTTCCTGGCTATTATAGATCAAGATGCCTCCCAAGAAAAGACCCAGTTCAAAGAACAACAATACTCCTCCTCCACCACCTCCCTCTCCATTTGATCCCGCCATGTTTCAAGCAGCTGTCAATGCTGTTGTAGCTGCTACCATATCGCAAATGAACCTTGTTGGTTCAGGCGGGCCAAGAGGTGGTACTCAGCCTCAAAACCAAGAAAGTAGCTAGGGACACCGGAAGGAGTGTTCTTACAAGGAATTTATGAACGCGAAACCCACGCCCTTCAATGGCACTGGAGGTATCATTACCCTAACCCGATGGTTCGAGAAAATCGAATCTATTTTCGAAATCTATGCCTGTTCGGAATTCAATAAGGTGAAGTTCGCCGCTTGCACCTTCACCGACAAAGCCCTAACTTGGTTGAATGGTTGAGTTAAATCCTTAACTTTACCTGTGGCCAATGCTATGGGTTGGGAGGTCCTGAAAGAGCTTCTGCTTGCGGAGTACTGCCCTCGGGGAGAAATGCAGAAGCTGGAACATGAACTCTGGAACCTAAAGATGAAGGGTTCCGATATCACCGCTTATACCTCCAGATTCGATGATTTGGCACTCCTCTGCCCGGGAATGGTTACCCCAGAGAGTAAAAAGATTGAGAGATTTATCTGGGGGCTGACCCAGCCAACCAAGGGAAACGTTTTGGCTGCGAAGCCAGACACCTACGACAGCGCCAAATGCCTGGCGCAGACTTTGATTGACCATAGTGGTGACCTTGAAAAAGCGGCCACCACACCTGAGCCGACAAAGAGGAGTGATGAGAAAAGGAAATTCTGGAAGAAGAAGAAGGGTCATTCTTCCCAAGAGTCTTCAAAGAAACAACAAACCGTGGCAGTCCATGTTGCTACTACCCCTGCTGCTATTTCTGCTGTTGGATCCACAGCCCAAACACCTACCTGTAGGTATGTTGGTACCCTCCCTCTCTGTGACAAGTGTAAATTATACCATAACCCCGACCCCTTCCGTGATCTATCATGCTCCAACTACGGTAAAAAAGGGGCATACGGTTCGATTCTGCAAAGCCCCAACTCAATCAACAAATCAATCTTCCAGAGCGGGTGTCGGCCAGGCCTGCTACCGATGTGGGGAAGTAGGGAATTTCAAGAGGAACTGCCCCAAGGCAGCAATAGCGGGTAACACTGGGAGAGTCCTAGCTATGGGACGAGAAGAGGCAGTCGCCGATCCCACCGTTGTCTCGAGTACGTTCCTTCTCGACAACTCTTATGCTAGTATCCTTTTCAATTCTGGTGCTGAACGAAGTTTGGTTAGCCATTCATTCAAACATTTTCTTAAACATAATCCCCAACCATTAACCGAAACATTTACTGTCGAGATGGCTAATGGTGAGAAAGAAAGCGCTAGCGACATATTCATAGGCTGTACCCTTACCCTGAACGATCATTCCTTTCTTATTGACCTAACGCCAGTTTCCATTAAGAGCTTTGATGTTATCATTGGCATGGATTGGTTGAGTCCCAATCATGTAGATATCCTTTGTTACGAAAAAGCCATCCGTCTCAATCTCCCCTCTGGTCAAACTCTCATGATATATGGCGATAAACTCAGTTGCAATCTTCGCATCATTTCATGCATCAAAGGTCAGAAGCTTTTGCAAAAGGAGTGCCATGCATTCCTAGCTCATGTAATCAATGAGAAACAGGAAGTTAAAGACCTCGAGAGCATCCCCGAAGTCTGCAACTTTCCTGATGTCTTTCCCAAAGAGCTCCCAGGAATTCCTCCCGAACGTCAAGTCGAGTTTCGCATCGATCTAATTCCTTGAGCAAATCCTGTAGCCAAATCACCATATCGCTTAGCTCCAGTAGAAATGCAGGAGTTATCCATTCAACTTAATGAGCTGCTCGACAAAGGGTTCATCAGACCGAGTTCCTCACCCTGGGAAGCCCCGGTATTATTTGTGAAGAAGAAAGATGGATCCTTTCGGATGTGTATAGACTACCGCGAGCTGAACAAGCTAACAATCAAAAACCGTTATCCTCTTCCTCGTATAGATGACCTCTTCGATCAACTTCAGGGAGCCAGTTACTTCTCGAAGATAGACCTCAGATCGAAATACCATCAGCTTCGAGTTCACGAGGATGATGTTTCCAAGACAGCATTCAGTACTCTGTATGGTCACTACCAGTTCGTGGTGATGCCCTTTGGTTTAACCAATTCACCGACTGTGTTCATGGACTTGATGAACCGGGTGTGTCGTCCTTTCCTGGAAAAATTCGTCATCGTTTTCATTGATGACACACTTGTCTATTCCCGAAGCGAAGAAGATCACAAACTACACTTGAGGTTAGTGTTGGAAACACTTAGAATGGAGAAGTTGTACGCGAAATTCTCCAAGTGTGAATTATGGATTCAGAAAGTAGCTTTCCTTGTGTAACAGCCCGAAATCTCAGGTATTGTTTAATTATGTTTTTGGGGTGAGTTAAGAGGGGACTCGGCGAGTTGGAGCCTAGACTCGCCGAGTAGGATCGCAGACTTGGTCGCGGGTTCGCGACTGGACTCGACGAGTCCAGATATGGACTCGGCGAGTCGACGCTGTTCAGCAGAAACCCTAACCGTTCGGTTTTGGATCGTATATAATGCTCTTATATGCCGTCATTGTCCGTCTTTAGTCGATTGAGAGGAACCCTAAACGGCTGTGGGCATCTAGAGCAAGATTGGAGGATATTAGGGCTTGAAGAGATTGTTGGGCAAAGAGGAGAAGGGTTTTGGCTAAAGAAACAGCAAGGGATTCGAGTTCTGTGGTTTGGAGACTCAGAAAGGGCATATTCCAGGTAATATTTCGGATTCCAATTCTGTTATTTGATGTGTATGCGAAATTAGGGTTTATGAAACCCATTTAGTGATTAGATGGGTTATTATGTTATTACCCGAACGTTTATACCCCAGTAATAAGATGTTTAGAAGTCCAGAAAGTCCCATGATTGTATATCTCGGGATCATACGTAATTTAGAAAGCAGTTACTCATCTGCATGGCATGGACTCGCCGAGTTGTTCTTCAGACTCGGCGAGTAGCTTGAAGATTTACTGGGACTCGCCGAGTTGTTCTTCAGACTCGGCGAGTGGAGTCGGGGTGGCCCCGCGATTCTTCCAGGGGTAACTCGTCGGGTCGAGGAGGATACTCGACGAGTAGATAATGAATCTCAGAAAGTTGGAGGACGTCTAGACTCGCCGAGTCGCCATGGTACTCGCCGAGTCCGGTCAAGTTGACCGTTGACCGTTGACCAGAGTTGACCTAAGTCTGACTTCTTAGGGATAGTCACACTTAGAAGATATAAGTATTAATGAGATATGTGATGTTATAGGGAGGTTGTAGCTCGTCGGATTGTGCACGAGTGATTTCAGGATTTGCTAGCTTTCAGCTTTTACGAGGTGAGTCTTCTCACTATATTGTACCCGGAAGGGTTTGACTGTGTGACCGGAAGGTCGGATATGATATGTGATATGTATGCTATATGTGGTAAGTTATTTGTTATATGTGCTATGTATGTTATGGGCCGGAAGGCGATTATATTATGGGCCGGAAGGCAATATGTTATGGGCCGGAAGGCGATATGTTGTGTGATGGACCGGAAGGTCGGCGTGGGTAGGACCGGAAGGTTTACCCAGCAGGGACGGAAGTCCCCTGAGACACATGGACCGGAAGGTCGGGCCTGGAAAGGCGTATGTGCGTAAGTTGTATATTGGGGAACTCACTAAGCATTTATGCTTACAGTTGTTGTACATGAATTTCAGGTACTAGCGAGGACCGTGGGAAGGCGCCGGCGTGATCGATACACACTGAAGACTACTTTTATGATCTTGGGATTTTGATTATTTGTATTTGACAGAATACTTAAACTATTTATGCCTTGTTCTGAATGGAAATAAATACATTTTTAAAATGAAAAATTTGTTTGAAATTTTGAGTTGTTACAATTGGTATCAGAGCCTTGGTTTGAGGGATTCGGGTGCACCTTCGGGAGTAGCTGAACTCAAACCGAGGATTTGAGGGGAAACTTTTTTTTAAATAAAGGCATAAACTTTTGTAAATGGTTTTGTGGTGAGCAAGAAAGAAGCAGTGTGTACGATCAGTCAGCGCCCGAACGGTAAAGATCCCCAAAATACCTTACAATATTATATGATATGAATTGTTATGCATGCTAGAAGACTAGGTATCCATGATAGGACTAGAGTGGCCTGATTTGTGATGCCTTAGTCTAGGGAAATTTGCCTATATGAGATGTGTTGCTAGCATGCGGGTAGATAGTGCATATCAGCAGTAGAGTACTCACTATCCGGAGTTTGGGGAGGAGGACTTAGGATGAACACTGATGCGGTGTGGTCGGTTGTATTGGGCCCGTACTACCGAGGACACCGGGTCAGTGGGAGACCCAAGTAAGAATCCCTGGATATCGGGGACTGAGTAGGGTTGCGTATCGAGTACAATTATACTCGGTGGAGTCTCTGATAGTTTTATGTTGTATTTCAGAGACATCATGGTTAGACCGCGCCACGGAGCGAGTACGAGCGGTGTGAGTGACGAGGATATTCGTCAGATGATTCACGAGGAGGTGGCGGCAGCGATCCGGGCTGAGATCCCGGAGATGTTTGGGTCTATTAAGACCACCCTGATGGAGACATTCGATGAGCGGTACGCCGCGTTGACTGAGGCTGCAACCGCTGCAGCTACCGCAACTGTGGCCGCTGCTAGGCCACAGGGAGGTGACTCGTTGCTGTTCCGAGAGTTCAGCAACACGAAGCCACCGGAGTTCGATGGGACGCAGGATCCGATTGCTGCGATGAGGTGGATCGCGGACATAGAGGGGTGCTTCTACACGTGTTCATGCCCGGAGCACCTGAGAGTACGGTTCGCATTGAACCAGCTCCGCCTGGGAGCGAAGGACTGGTGGAAGTTCGTGACGGCGAACTTCACTTTGGCAGAGACTACAGCGGTGACATGGGAGGGATTTACTGCCATGTTCAGGGATGAGTACGTTCCCCTGGTGGAGAGGGAACGATTGGTGCAGGAGTTCTTAACCCTCAAGCAGGGTACTGATTCTGTTGCGGTGATTACGCGGAAGTTTCATGAGAGGGCAATGTTCTGCCCCGAGCTGGTGTCCACTGATTAGGCTCCGATGAGCCGGTACTTGGGAGTGTTGAGGAGGGATATCCGGGAGTTTGTGTCGAACTCCACCTACCATACTTTTGCTGAGCTTCAGGCGAATGCCAGCAAGCGCGAGATCGAGTTGGAGACCCAGGCCAGGGAGGAGGCCGAGTCTCAGCGGGTAGACCGGCGACCGGCTCAGTTCCAGCCGGCAGCCAAGCGGACCAAGTCCGCCGATGCGATGACGAGAGGTTCGAAGAGCCGCACTTGCGGAAAGTGCGGCAAGGGTCATGAGGGGGCGTGTCGATCTGGTGCTTGCTACAAGTGTGGCAAGGAGGGGCACATTGCTAGGGAGTGTCCCAAGGGATTTACGGTTTGCTTTCATTGCAACCAGACTGGCCATAGGAAGGCCGAGTGCCCTCAGCTTCTTCAGGGATCTGCACCGGCTGCCGGAACTACTGCGACTCGACCGGTGAAGGCCGAGGCCCCGAGGGCTCGGGGGAGAGCCTTTCAGCTGACTGCGGAAGAGGTCCGCGCTGCGCCCGATGTTGTGGCAGGTATGTTGTAATTCATGTAATTATTTTAATGTCGAGATGTTATGCTTATGTTATTATATGCGTAGGTACTTTTCTTGTGAACTCTGTGCCTGCCTTAGTGTTATTTGACTCGGGTGCGAGTAGGTCCTTTGTGTCCTTAGCCTTTAGTCAGCATATCAGCGTCAGTCGTGAGTCGTTGAGTCGACCTTTGAGAGTTTCTATAGCTGACGAGAAAGTGATTTGTGCCACGGAGGTTTTTCGGGGATGTGTACTAGAGATTTTCGGGGTGGAATTCCTGATTGACCTAATCCCTATTGCGATGGGTGATGTTTGTGTCATCGTAGGCATGGACTGGTTGAGCCGATTCGGCGCTGTCATCGACTGTGAGCGTCAGCTGGTGACCATACGAGACCATAGTGGGGGAGTCCTTTCGGTGTACGGCGAGGGTACCCGTTCGGGATCAGCTTTTTGTTCGGCCGCTAGGGCGAGGCAGTGTCTACAGCAGGGCTGTAAGGGTTTTGTGGCGTATGTGATGGATACGCGGGAGGTTCCCGAGAGACCGAAATCAGTTGAGGAGGTCCCTGTGGTGCGTGAATTTCCAGATGTTTTCCCCGAGGAGCTGCCGGGAGTACCTCCTGTGAGGCAAGTAGAGTTTGGTATCGATCTGGTTCCGGGGGGCCGCGCCTATTGCTAAGGTGCCTTATCGTCTTGCACCTCCAGAGATGCAAGAGTTGTCCTCGCAACTCCAGGAACTGTTGGGGAAGGGATTCATTCGGCCGAGCAGCTCGCCGTGGGGAGCACCTATTCTGTTCGTCAAGAAGAAGGATGGTTCACACCGGATGTGTATTGATTACCGGGAGTTGAACAAGTTGACGGTCAAGAACCGTTACCCGTTACCGAGGATCGATGATTTATTCGATCAGTTGCAGGGAGCGTCATGGTTTTCCAAGATCGATCTGAGGTCGGGGTACCATCAGGTGAGTGCGGGAGGAGGATGTCCAGAAGACAGCGTTTAGGACGCGATATGGGCATTATGAGTTTGTGGTGATGCCTTTCGGACTCACCAATGCCCCGGCGGTGTTCATGGATCTCATGAACAGGGTATGCAGACCGATGTTGGATCGGTCAGTGATTGTATTCATCGACGACATTCTGGTGTATTCTAGACCTAGAGAGCAACATGAGGAGCATTTGAGGGAGGTCCTTGAGGTGTTGAGGTCGGAGAAGCTTTATGCAAAGTTCTCCAAATGTGACTTCTGGCTGCGAGAGGTCCAATTTCTAGGACATGTTGTCAATCAGAAAGGGATATTGGTCGATCCGGCCAAGGTTGAGGCGGTGATGAGTTGGGAGGTGCCGAAGTCACCTTCTAAGATCAGGAGCTTCCTTGGGTTGGCAGGGTATTACCGGAGATTCATCAAGGATTTCTCCAAGATCGCAGTGCCACTCACCAGATTGACCCGGAAGGGTGTTGCATTCTCATGGGGACCAGAGCAGCAGACCTCCTTCGAGACACTCCGCCAGAGGTTGTGCGAAGCCCCGGTATTAGCTCTTCCAGAAGGGATGGAAGATTTTGTGGTATATTGCGACGCATCGATTTCGGGACTGGGTGCAGTGTTGATGCAGAGGGGTCATATGATAGCGTATGCGTCGAGACAGCTGAAACCTCATGAGGCGAGATACCCCACGCATGATTTAGAGTTGGGAGCAGTAGTGTTCGCTCTCAAGATTTGGCGTCACTACCTGTATGGGGTTCGATGTACGATCTATACGGATCATAAGAGCTTGAAGTATTTGATGGATCAGCCCAACCTAAATATGCGTCAGAGGAGGTGGTTGGATGTGGTCAAGGATTACGATTGTGAGATCCTGTACCACCCAGGCAAGGCTAATGTGGTAGCCGATGCGTTGAGCCGCAGGGCGGAGAGCGCTCCGTTGCGAGATGTATGCTTGAGACTGACTGTGATGACTCCAGTATTGGACGCTATTCGTGGGGCACAGGCAGAGGCTGTGCGACCAGAAATGCAGAAGAAAGAGCGGGTTGTGGGGTTAATTTCAGAGTTTGTTAAGGATAGTCGAGGGCTTATGACGTTTCAGGGTCGGATCTGGGTACCGTTCGTGGGCGGTACGCGTATCACTTTGATGGAAGAGGCTCATAGGTCGAAATTCTCGATCCATCCCGGTGCTACGAAGATGTATTTGGATTTGAGGAAGGAGTATTGGTGGCCCTGTATGAAGAGGGACGTGGCATGGTTCGTTGAGAGGTGCTTGACCTGCCGTAGGGTTAAGGCCGAGCACCAGAGACCGCATGGCAAGTTACAGCCATTGGAGATCCCCGAGTGGAAGTAGGAACAGATCACTATGGATTTTATCACCAAATTGCCGAGGACTGCCAGGGGAGTTGATGCAATTTGGGTGATTGTGGATAGGTTGACGAAGAGTGCACACTTCCTTGCCATCAGCGAGAGTTCTTCAGCGGAGAAGTTGGCAGAGATATATGTGAGAGAAGTGGTATCTCGGCATGGGGTGCCGATCTCGATTGTGTCAGACCGTGATGTGCGCTTCACTTCCAGATTCTGGAAGAAATTCCACGAGGAGCTGGGTACTAAATTGCATTTTAGTACCGCATACCATCCCCAGACAGACGGTCAGAGCGAGCGGACGATTCAGACGCTGGAAGACATGCTTCGAGCGTGTGTGTTAGACTTCGGGGGTAGCTGGGATGCATATTTACCCTTAGCAGAGTTTTCCTACAACAACAACCATCATTCGAGCATTGGTATGCCACCTTTTGAGCTGTTGTATGGTAGGAGGTGTCGGACCCCCATTTGCTGGGGAGAGGTGGGACAGAGAGTAATGGGCAGCACGGAGATCGTGCTTCAGACGACAGAGCAGATTCAGCAAGTTAGACAGAGGTTATTGACCGCCCAGAGACGGCAGAAGAGTTATGCAGACAGGCGCCGATCCGAGCTTGAATTTCAGGTCGGCGACTTCGTTCTCCTGAAGGTCTCTCCTTGGAAAGGAGTGATTCGATTCAGGAAAAGGGGCAAATTGGGGCCCCGATATATTGGGCCATTTCGTGTGATTGCAAGGATAGGCCGGGTAGCCTATCGGTTGGAGTTGCCAGCGGAGTTGGGTCAGATCCACAACAATTTTCATGTGTCGCAGTTGAGGAAGTGCATAGCCGATGAGTCGGCAGTGGTTCCATTGGAGGATATTCAGGTGGATGCGAGCCTGAATTACGCGGAGAGACCAGTGACTATCAGAGATCGGAAGATCAAAGTTCTGAGGAACAAGGAGGTACCTCTGGTGTTGGTTCAATGGCAACACCGTAAGGGATCGGAAATGACTTGGGAACCGGAGCGCGAGATGCGGGAGCAGCATCCGGAACTGTTTGCAGAGTGAGACTTCGAGGGCGAAGTCTAATCCAAGTGGGGGAGAGTTGTAACAGCCCGAAATCTCAGGTATTGTTTAATTATGTTTTTGGGGTGAGTTAAGAGGGGACTCGGCGAGTTGGAGCCTAGACTCGCCGAGTAGGATCGCAGACTTGGTCGCGGGTTCGCGACTGGACTCGACGAGTCCAGATATGGACTCGGCGAGTTGACGCTGTTCAGCAGAAACCCTAACCGTTCGGTTTTGGATCGTATATAATGCTCTTATATGCCGTCATTGTCCGTCTTTAGTCGATTGAGAGGAACCCTAAACGGCTGTGGGCATCTAGAGCAAGATTGGAGGATATTAGGGCTTGAAGAGATTGTTGGGCAAAGAGGAGAAGGGTTTTGGCTAAAGGAACAGCAAGGGATTCGAGTTCTGCGGTTTGGAGACTCAGAAAGGGCATATTCCAGGTAATATTTCGGATTCCAATTCTGTTATTTGATGTGTATGCGAAATTAGGGTTTATGAAACCCATTTAGTGATTAGATGGGTTATTATGTTATTACCCGAACGTTTATACCCCAGTAATAAGATGTTTAGAAGTCCAGAAAGTCCCATGATTGTATATCTCGGGATCATACGTAATTTAGAAAGCAGTTACTCATCTGCATGGCATGGACTCGCCGAGTTGTTCTTCAGACTCGGCGAGTAGCTTGAAGATTTACTGGGACTCGCCGAGTTGTTCTTCAGACTCGGCGAGTGGAGTCGGGGTGGCCCCGCGATTCTTCCAGGGGTAACTCGTCGGGTCGAGGAGGATACTCGACGAGTAGATAATGAATCTCAGAAAGTTGGAGGACGTCTAGACTCGCCGAGTCGCCATGGTACTCGCCGAGTCCGGTCAAGTTGACCGTTGACCAGAGTTGACCTAAGTCTGACTTCTTAGGGATAGTCACACTTAGAAGATATAAGTATTAATGAGATATGTGATGTTATAGGGAGGTTGTAGCTCGTCGGATTGTGCACGAGTGATTTCAGGATTTGCTAGCTTTCAGCTTTTACGAGGTGAGTCTTCTCACTATATTGTACCCGGAAGGGTTTGACTGTGTGACCGGAAGGTCGGATATGATATGTGATATGTATGCTATATGTGGTAAGTTATTTGTTATATGTGCTATGTATGTTATGGGCCGGAAGGCGATTATATTATGGGCCGGAAGGCAATATGTTATGGGCCGGAAGGCGATATGTTGTGTGATGGACCGGAAGGTCGGCGTGGGTAGGACCGGAAGGTTTACCCAGCAGGGACGGAAGTCCCCTGAGACACATGGACCGGAAGGTCGGGCCTGGAAAGGCGTATGTGCGTAAGTTGTATATTGGGGAACTCACTAAGCATTTATGCTTACAGTTGTTGTACATGAATTTCAGGTACTAGCGAGGACCGTGGGAAGGCGCCGGCGTGATCGATACACACTGAAGACTACTTTTATGATCTTGGGATTTTGATTATTTGTATTTGACAGAATACTTAAACTATTTATGCCTTGTTTTGAATGGAAATAAATACATTTTTAAAATGAAAATTTTGTTTGAAAATTTGAGTTGTTACACCTTGGTCACGTGGTAAGCGAGGAGGGTATACACGTGGACCTGTCCAAGATCAAGGTGATAGATAATTGGTCGGCACCAAAGACACCCACATAAATCCGTCAATTCTTGGGTCTCGCTGGCTACTATCGCATGTTCATCCAGAATTTTTCCAAAATCACCAAACCCTAACTACTCTGACACAGATAGGTGTACCCTTTTGTTGGAGTGAAAAGCAAGAAACTGCATTCCAAACATTGAAACGAGCCCTATGCAGCGCGCCTATTCTGTCCCTGCCCGAAGGAACAGAGGATTTCGTTGTCTTCTGCGATGCATCTAATCAGGGTTTAGGCTATGTGCTTATGCAGAGAAAAGTTATTGCTTATGCCTCGAGACAGCTGAAGGCACACGAAGTTAACCATACAACTCACGACTTGGAGCTAGGAGCAGTGGTCTTCGCACTGAAGATTTGGAGACATTACCTCTACGGAACTAAGTGCACGATCTTCACTGACCATAAAAGCCTGCAGCACATCTTCAATCAGAAAGACTTAAACATGAGGCAACGGCGATGGGTAGAGCTACTCAGTGACTACGAGTGCGAAATCCGCTACCATCCCAACAATGTGGTAGCAGATTACCTTAGCCGAAATGAGAGTTCAAGGCGCAAGACAAAAACAATGACGATGACCATCCATTCTCACTTATCCATACAGATCCGAGAAGCCCAGTTGGAAGCCCTAAAACCAGAAAACATGTTGAACGAAGCCTTGAGAGGAATGGAGAAGAAACTTGAGATCAGTGGTGACGGAGTCTACTGTTTCATGGATATAATCTGGACCCCAAAGTTCGGAGGTTTCAGAGACGTTGTTATGAACGAAGCTCAAAAGACCAAATACTTTGTTCACCCAGGTTCAGACAAGATGTACCTGGATATCAAGAAACAATACTGGTCGCCAAACATGAAAGCCGAGATCGCAAACTTCGTGGGCAAGTGTTTGACTTGCACCAAGGTAAAAGTCGAGTACCAGAAACCTTCGGGTCTGCTCCAGCAACCCGAGATACCTGAGTGGAAATGGGAGATGATTACCATGGATTTCATCACCAAGTTACCCAGGTCTCCGAGTGGGTACGATACCATTTGGGTAATTGTCAATCGTTTGTCAAAATTCGCTCACTTCCTTCCGATTAAAGAATCGTTCAAGATGGAAAGACTCACGCGAGTCTACATCCAAGAGATAGTCCGACTGCACGGTGTACCTGTGTCCATTATCTCCGATCGAGATAGCAGGTTTACCTCAAGGTTCTGGCAGCCCCTTCAGAAAGCTCTTAGAACTAAGTTGGACATGAGTACAGCTTACCATCCTCAGACAGACGGACAGAGTGAGAGAACTATCCAGACCATGGAGGACATGCTGAGAGCATGTGTCATTGATTTCGGAAAGTCGTGGTACACCCATTTACCCTTGATCGAGTTCTCGTATAACAACAGCTACCACACCAGCGTCAAGGCTGCCCCGTTTGAATCTCTCTACGGCCGCAAGTGCAGATCCCCTCTGTGTTGGGCCGAGGTAGGGACACGCAACTAGCCAAGAGCCGAGTCCCTGACAGTGCTCTCACTGGTCCTGAAATCATCCGCGAAACCACTGAGAAAATCATCCAGATCCGAGAACGGCAGAAAGCTTCACGAGACCGACAGAAGAGTTACGCCGATAAACGACGGAAACCATTAGAATTCCAGGTTAGAGATTGTGTCCTGTTGAAGGTATTGCCCTGGAAAGGCATGGTACGCTTTGGAAAGTGTGGGAAGCTTAACCCGAGGTACATAGGACCTTTCGAGATCCTCGCTAGGATCGATCCTGTAGCCTACAAACTCTGACTCCTTCAAGACCTTAGCAACATCCATCTAGTCTTCCACGTCTTAGATCTTAAAAAGTGTCTATCCGATGAAACCATCGTGATCCCTCTTGACAAGATCGAGATCAATGAAAACCTGAACTTTGTGGAAGAACCCATCGAGATCATGGATCGAGAGATCAAACGTACGAAACAAAGTCGCATCCCGATAGTGAAGGTTCGTTAGAATGCCAAGCGGGGACCTGAGTTCACTTGGGAGCGCGAAGACTCGATGAAACAGAAGTATCCGCATCTCTTTTCAATTCCATGATTTGTATCTTAATTCTAAATTTCAGGACGAAATTCCCTCTAACGGGGGGATAATGTGACAACCCATAAGTTATTCCATCATTGTAACCCGTTTCTGTTAGTAAAGCCTTTACGTTCCAATTTTTCCGTTAACTTCGTTTTAAATTAATAAAATTGGGACTTCTTATTTTGACATCACAAGTGTCGGAACACATTAGAAACGCGTGAAAACATCCCAAATGTTTATTTGGAAAATTTATAGTTTCGACCACGTCGGGTTACAGCAACTTAATCGGGTACGACCAAAAGCCCCGTTTAACGTCAGTATCGGGTAAAATTCCATCGAGCCTCAAACCCGAACCATATATAAAGTGGAGTGGGCTTCATTTGAAGCTTTTCCAATCTCTCTCTCTACTCTCTCTCTCTCTCTAAAAACTCAAGTTTGATCTAAAAACCACCCAATTCAAGCTCCAAATCGGTAAGTTATCCATCCTAGCTCATAGATTAACATGTTTAGCTTTCAAATTTGTCGCAAAATCATGAAATAGGACCAAAAACATGTTTTTACGGCCCTGGAACACCCTTAGGCCGCAAACACACATAGATGGGGTTTTTGAGCCTCAAAACCCTTCCAAACCACTTTGGGAACTTAGATATGACTTAGGGGCTTACAATACTGGACTCGGAACACCTAAACCTTATCATTTGAGGGGTAAACAAGTGTTTACGTCCCAAGCACATGCTTGGACCATAAACACCATTTCTTAGGCCGTAAACACCTTTTTAGGTGTTAAAATGCCCCTTAAACACCTCCTAAGCCTTGGAATAAAGTCTAGAATCATCCACCAATGTGTTAGGGACCTTAAACATACAAGAAACCATCCCCTTAGGAGTTCACAGCCGTAAAGCCCCCAAGGAATGGTTCATGGGCCGTAAACTCCTATAAGGTGGTCAAATGGTGCCCTAACTTCCTTCCATAGCTTGTACTTTGGACTAGAAACACTTGTGATTGACCTAGGACCACCAAAACACACTTAGAATGGGTACATAAGAGTTTACGGCCATAAACTCCTAGTTTACTGCCGTAAACTCCTCAAATGTCCTTATGTTGTTCAAGATCCATTCCAATGCCTTAAAAGCCTAACATCACCCCACAAGAGTTATAAGACCATTAAGCACCCACGAACACCCCCACCATGAGTTTACGGCCGTAAACTCATGGGGACATGGTCTTAGGGCCGGAAAATCCCTTAGGAGTTTACTCTTGAAAAGCAAACTCCATATTCAAGCCATACACACCCTTAGATGCTACCCGGGTCACTCCTAACCCTTGAAATGAAGTGTTTTCGCGCCTAGGAGTGTACTGTCTTATCTTATTAGTGGGTCAAAGTCTAATTAGATATAAATATGTATCTATTCATATTACATAGGAACCTTGCGTGTTCTCAAGCCCCGAACTGACACTTAGCATCCAACCGACACACTTCTCGACTGGTGAGTTCATACCCCTACGTTTTTCCATGTTTTCAATGTTTTCAGGGGGAATACAAGCTAAAGTACCAGAATATCTTGTACTTAAAGTTATTATTTCATTTGAAATGGTACATATTTCATATACTTTTAACACTGGAAACCGTTTTACCCAACTGTTTGACTTGCAGAGTTAGTTTTCAAACTAATTGCAAACCTGATTATACAGTGTTATATTGTATGTTTCACCAATGATTTTCCACTTCATTTATGTTAAAATCATTAACCTAGAACATTAGAACACGTCCTCGGTAACACTCCACAGAGATACGCGAGTGGAGGACCCCCGTTGTAACCAGAATCCCAAACAGGATTTTCCGCATTATTACTTGTAAATTTGTTAATCTTAATAAATGGAGACACGTCCTCGGAAACACTCCACAGAGATACGCGAGTGGAGGACCACCCCCGTAACCAGAATCTCTTAGAGGGAGAGCGTGACTTGAGTGTATAGATCTATATGGGATTGACAGCCCCGCACCTAGCTGCTAGCTACAGTCGAACCGAAAGGTTCAAGGGTGATGACAGTCATAAAATGATAATGGACTACTTATTGCCATATATAGTCTATTGTATGGTTATGGAACTCGCAATTTAGATAACAGAGATTTACTTGTTGGTAATAATGGATCTAGTAAACTAATAACCTTATGAATTAGTTTACTTTTCACACAATAGTTTTATATATGTGTTAAAACTAACATACATTTCAAGGAAAACCAGGTTTTCAGGAAACATCATACGAACATTTTAAGTATGGTAGATACTTGTACATTACATTCAGAACCGATAACCGATTACAAACTTTTAAGGAAAATAAGGGATTTTCCTGCGATAACAAACTGTACATAACCAGATCGTATAACAAACGGATAACCAAACTTTGCATATAAGAAAATATGGGATTTTCTTAGATAACCACTTTTTCAGAAACCAAAGGAAACTTGTTCATTTTCAGAAAACAAACCTCTTATGAACTCACAAGCTTTATGCTGATTTTCAAACTGCTTGTATTCTCAGGTCCACATTAGACAGGTACCCGCGATCTTTTGGAGAAGACGGAGCGTTTTATCAGACACGTCTTTACTTTTGTTCAAACTATTGTATAGATAAAACATGTATCACTTTACTTTCAAACAAATGTAATTATTCCTATGTAATGTAATGTTTTGTGTTTACTATGCTTACTATGTACATTGGTTGTGATACTATACATGACGTCCTCCGCCCCGGAACGTTTCCGCCATCGGTTTCGGGGTGTGACAGGCTCGTGGTGGTTATCGGTAATTGGTGATAGGAGTGGGAATGGAATTGAATGCTGGTCTATGATATATGTCCTTTTATGCATCTTTTACGGCAGTTTTTATGAAATTTTAGCATTAATATTTGTACATTTGCATGTCATTAATTTAAATAATGTTCAGTTCATGTCATACGTTATAATTCTCGTACTTCTTATGTTTTTATGTCGTTTTTAGATAATTCGAGAGGAGCAGTACTTTGGCAGACGCTTTCAAAGCATTTGATGGGGAATTGGAGTTAATTGGCGCATCGAACTGATGAAGGATATTGAGGAATGCTTAAAATCGATCGAATTGATCATACGAATATAGATTGCTACATTCTAAAGGCTAAAGGAGGTTGTTGACAGCTTTGACCCCCTGTCGGTATTTTGACAATATTTCTTGACTCATAACTTTGATTCATGAGATTTAAAATTTTACGGAAACTAGAAAAAATTTTGGACCACTTTGATGTTTTCAAAAAAATCAGAAAATGCAAAAATTTGATCAAATGTTTCCTTGAAATTCGATTGAATAAAAAAAATCGATTGAATAAATACTTCGCAGTTCAGAAATTCCGAAATCAGAAAAATACAAAAGTCGACCAGAACTCAAAAAATTCGATCATGTGACCCAAAAATTCAACTGAATTTTTGGGTTTTTGCTCCCAAAGACTCTGGCTTACGCCTCTCTAATCAGATTGAGGGTTGGACGATTCCTAAAGCTCCAGACGACAAAAACGACGATTTCTGAGTTAATTTCTCTTCGATTTCATTTATGCCAAGGACTAGTACTTTTCATGTAATCAGTTATCAGATTTTGTTTTTTTTATGTGTTTTTATCTAGTTGTTTTAGTTTTGAACTTAATGAATTTTTGATTTTTAATTCTTGTTGGTCTGATCACCAAGGCAGGGTTTAATTATTTTAGTTAATCAGCTAATAGAATCTGATGGAGGCTGGTGGTGGTGTTAACAGTAAATGTGGTCGGTTCGATGGTGGTTTGAGTATTGGTTGCTAGTTCGGTGAGAGGTGAGGGTGGTGGTGGTGCTCCATTTTCCAATGAGGGGTAGCGATGGTGCAATATTTTATACGGGTGGTGTAGATTACATGTGTTGATGGTGGTCAGGTCTTCTTCAACAAGATACAAAATAGCTAAAATAATTTTTCTTAATTGAAAATGTCAACAATGTTAAAAAGAATTCAAAAGAAAAAGAAAATTGTATTAAACGTGCAAATTTAAACTAACGACGGATGAAACGTGCAACTTTTAACAACATGAGGGACAAACCAAGTTAATTTTTGAAAGTAATCTCTAAACAAGGTTTTTTGTTTGTTTTTTTTTGTGTGTGTAACATCCAGTTGCAGCAGGTATGAAATTGTTTTCGATTGTGTATGGTATTTTTCTTTGAAGGCCACGATGTAGTGAAGCCTCACCACGACGTGGAGAATAGCTTGGGACCGCGAGGTTTAGTGAACCACCACAACATGGTGATTGTGCCACGACATGGTGGTAGTTGTTGGGTAAAACCATAACGTTTAAGGGTTGAGCCCTATTTAAATATCCCTAACCCCTCCTAGCCTCACTCCCATCAGCGTCCATCTCTCCAAATTGTCCCTTGAAAACCCTAGAGCCCTTGTGTGGGTTTTTAGCCTTAAAGTTGGGTATTTGGTGTTTGTGAAGGAAGAAAGTGGTGGAAATTTTCAATATGAGTCCAAAGCAAAGAAGATCTAGGAGTTTACCTTCCATTAGCATCTCAAGGAGGTATAAACTCTTCATCTTGTTAAGTCAATGGATATATATATATATATATATATATATATATATATATATATATATATATATATATATATATATATTGCCCTTTTTTTCTTTCTGTGTTGTTACTAGGGGTGTGCGCGGTGCAGTTTGGTGCAGTTTATATCCAAAACCACAAACCGCACCACATATGCGGTTTGAATTCATCATAAACCGCAAACCGCACTGCGAAAGCTGTATACCGCGTAGTGCGGTGCGGTTTGATGCAGACGGTTTTGTGCGGTTTTGTGGTTTTTGCGGTTTGAAAAATTCCGCTACAACCTAATATATTTACAAATCAAATTCGAGACAATGATATATAACTTGCACATAACACGTGTAACATATTATTAATCTTAAATTCATAATTACAAAATGACATTCTCTTATTTCATTATGGTTTACATATGAAAAATTAGGTTTCATGCAACATTTTGTATAAAGTTTATATCCATGTTTATTGATCTAATGATGCAATATCAATTTGTAGAACTTATATCACTAATAATGTCACTTTTAACAAGATTACAGGTGGTTTTGAAAACAATATTATTAAGAATTAATTAATACCATAATAACTGTACTTAAAATACATAGGTATATAAGGATAAACTATAATAACCAATTGTTATCTAGTTATGCATTTCCGAATATGAATATATATATATATATATATATATATATATATATATATATATATATATATATATATATATATATATATATATATATATATGCGGTGAGTTTTAGACCGCAATCTTATAATAAACCGCAAACCGCACCGCAAAGTGTGGTTTAATAAAATTTCAAACCGCAAACCGTACCACTATAGTTCTAAACCGCATTATGTGGTGCGGTTTGGTGCCGTGCGGGAGGTTTATGCGATTTGTGCGGTTTTATGCGCACCCCTAGTTGTTGCCTTGGCTGGTTGAACTTCATGAATCTTGTAACTTTAAGAATCTCCCGGTGAGTATTTGGCTCTTTAGATCTCGTCTAGAATTGAGTTTTAAGGTCATGCATGGAATCTTTGCATTTTTGCCCTATTTTGACCTAATAAGAGTTTAAGACATTCATTAGACATGCATGTTTGAAAAGCACCAATTTATATGGTGTGTTTGGTGATAAAGACTCTTTTGAAGCAGTGTGTGTGTGTGTGTGTCTATATATATATATATATATATATATATATATATATATCATAGCTTTAGCAAAACCTTGAAAGACGGGGTGGGTTAAAGGTGAGAATTTGGACTTCTAGACCGGACCGGACAGGAACCAGACCTGGACTTTATAAGCCTAATAGGTACGCTCTAATGTTCACCAATTTCTGCAAAACAGGTCCGCTCCTAGAGATCGGATCGGTTCGGTCCGAATCAAATGCTTACTTACACGTCCAAGAGCCAGGAACCAGACCTGGTTAGCCTAAACAGGTTCGATCCAAGGTCCACCAAATTCTATAAAAGTAAGCATTTCGACTGGACCGACCATCTCTTGGACCGAACAAGTTTTATGTAACATACACATTCTAAAATTGTGTATTGTTATTATTAAAAGTGAATAAATGTGAGTGTTGAGTTCTAACAGATAGTTTTTACTAGAAATGAAGTAAAACTATGTTTAGAATCACTCATAAAATATTGGAAGTCTTATGAGATTCAATTAGTAGCCAAATAATGAAAATTTAGTGAAAATATAAAATTTGAAATAAGTAAAATTTTATTATTTGATGTTGTAGATAATCTCTTTAGAAGTGTTTAGGCGAAAACCTCGTCGAAATCCGAGTTATAGCGAAGAAGTTATGACTAATCAAAGATCTGTGACAAAAACTGGCAAACACTATGCCGCGTAAAAAGTGAGTTTCCGATCAACTACTTTTTAGCCTTAGTGATCTAAATGAAAGTTGGAGTACTCGTAAAAATAATAAACTTTCATATAAAGAACTTTTAAATCTGACTTCGTATGAGGAAGTTATGATTTTTCTAAGTTTAGAATAGCGGTAGACAGCTAAAAACTCGAAATAAAGATCGAGAGATATTTAGCCAAAACAACCTAAATGAGAATTGAAGGTCTCGTCAATAGTAGTACAACGTTAAAAAGTCTGACGAAAACAGAAGTCGAATGAAGAAGTTATGAATTTTTAACGGATTCTAATGTCCCGGTCCGTTAAAAATAATAATATTAAAATTAAATCAAAATTAGTCGATGAAGTCTAAAGGAAAGTTGTAGAGCGTAATTTTACCTACGCGTGCATATAAAGAACGTCAAAAACGGAGCTCATATGCGAAAGTTATGGATTTTAGAAATTTTTGGCTCAAAAACCGAGAAATTATGGATAAGAACCGGGAATTTTCGCATGAACAGTAGCCGCTCTACCCGGAACTGACGCGTGTCGCATGCTGATTCGACCGAGGGTGCGGTCCAATGAACTTCCAACACTTCGCTACTGTTGCCCCGTGTCCGAGGTGCTGGCCGAATCCGAAGCCGGCACGTAGCCTTCTCGCATCCGAGCCTCGCCCAAGCTGCCACCTGTTCCGAGCCTCATAGCCACCTGCCCTCTTCCCCTCGCTTCAGATCCGAGGCTCACACATATATAAGGGGTGCAAGAGCTCCCGGCTAATGTTGGATTTTTAGCACTTTTTCACCTCTTATTCCATATTTTGGTTATTTCCACTACCCCCGAAACCCCAATATTATTTTTAACACCCGAAACACGTCCCGAAGTGCCCGGAGAGTCCGAGAAATTTATCTTTTCGGTTTGAGGCTCTATCCTCGCAAGGCCTATTTTTCAATAAATCTCCCGGTTTTCAACGAAGAAAGTTATATTTAGAGCCGAAGTGCTGCCCAAATTACTATTTTAACCCCCGGTTATTTCAAGGTGAGTTCAATATATAGGAACAATTGTATGTTATGTGTTAAATGTGCTATGTGCTTTTCAGTGTTATAATTCTGGGTTATTTTCCCATGTTATTTTTATTTGCTATTTTTAATAGCAAAGTTATACCTTTGACCATGTGATCAGTGAAAGGACTTAGATTCACGGTGGTACTGGTATGTAGCCTCTGGCCATGTAGAACATGTCTCGTAAGAGAATGACTTCTATTCTATGGCATTGGTAGAAGGTTAGATAGGAATGGTATGTAGCCTCTGACCATGTAGAGCATGACTCCGTAAGAGAATGAACTCTATTCTATGATATTGGCAAATAGTTACATAGGGCTATAAGCCTGAAATCTACCAAAATGTTAATCAGAAATTATATGTATTTTGTGCCATTTGGGCCAAAGCTTTATTGATGCATATCAAGCATTGAAATTCTTATGTCTCATTGATCGTAAATCTTTGAATCAAATCTTGAGTTGATATTGAAAGCCTGACATATGATACGTATATGCTATTGTTGTTCTTGTTCCTTTTGCTTCTGTCATATTGGTATATATAAGGCATAAGATTATATTGTATCTATTTATTGAATTCACTAAGTGTTATCGTTTATCCCTCTCAATATTTAACAATTGCAGGTGATCAGTATCCAGTATAATTTTATACTGCTGAAAGTTTTAGAATAGTTAATACTATTTCTTTGTATTTAATGTTCATGTATGTATATGAATAGCATATTCCTGGGTAGATATGTAATGTAATAAAACTTAGTCGGTTTGTATCCAATATTTTGTAATCACTTTATTAATATAAAATATTGTTTATATATATATATATATATATATATATATATATATATATATATATATATATATATGCATGTAGCATGTTTTGAGGAAGTAACTTAAGAATAATGTTGGAATAGTATGAAAGTTTGGGTCTTCCAGAAATACAAAAGTTGGGGTCTTTCATTTTACAAAAATTGTTGGACCACGAACTGGATCTGTTCAGGCTTCCCATGTCTAGGTCCAGGTCGGGTTCCTGGAGGTTATGGAGGTTAGGAGGTTCAAATGTTCACCCATATAATAGGTTAATGAAAAAAGAAGAAAAAATTCTCATTTTTATTACTCATACTTTTATAAATATTACTTTGTTATTTAACCATCCTTAATCAGTATGAAATCCAGCTACAAATTTTAATATACATAAAGTTAACATAAACGACTATAAAGAAGCATTGGGATATTCTCTAAATGTTATGGCTAAATCAATACCATCGATAGCTTGTAATAGTAACCACATGTAATAGATAGTTATAAACTGGGAAATCTCCATTTTAGTCCTATTATTTTACACGCATTTACGAAAAAGTCCTAAATTATTAAATTTAACGGAAAAGTATGAAATACCGGATAAACCGGTGAATCGACCCAATTTACCCGATTACCACTCTAGCTACCGGTGACAAACCGATGTGGCATTAAATGAGATTAGGTGGAAGGTGAGTCGACCAAATCACACACCCATTTCTTCAACGCTAAATCAGACACAGTTATGGTAATATCTTCTCTATAGAAATTAGAGTTTTTTTACGTGTGAAGAAGACGACAACTGTAGGTACGAGTTCGAGTCTTCCAAGATTTGCAAATGGAAGACGTCTAGGATTTTGATACAATTGATGTCGAAGTAGACAAGGATTTGAAGAAGCAAACCAAGAGATGCAATTATGCATTCTCGAACAACTTGTTTCTTGACATAGCAGGTGAAGAAGGTGATGACTTTGCAATCCCTAAAATTAAACATATTGACGACGATGTTGACTTAAATGAAGATGATGTGGTGGAGAATGAAGATCATTTTGACTTAATGCGAGAAGGAAGTAGGTATGATGAAGTATATGGGTCTGATGAAGAAGTGTCAAGTGAAAGTGACCAAGATTCTAAGCTTGAGTTTGAGTACAACACCTACGATCCAAAGGTTAAATAGAACAAGATGAGACCACTTCTGGTAGAGAGGTATGAATCACCCTATCAACTAAAGTTATGTTTAATTAACCATGCTATTTATACTGGTTATAAGATAAATTTCAAGAAATGTGACATTGTTAGGCTAGTTGTTGTATGTGCTAGTGATCCACAAAAATTTCAATGTCCATTTAATGTTAGGGCTTCGTGGATGAACACAGAGAGGTCGTTTCAAATTAAGAAACTTGTTGACAAACATAGGTGTGTTAGGAATTATAGAAATACCAACCTTATGGGTCCAACATGGTTAGGAAACCAGTTTCTGAAAGAACGGATTACGAAGCCCAAGTTGAAGTGTAAGGAAATGCAAGTAATTATCCAAAGCAAATTCCACTGCAATGTGTCCTGGTCAAAGTTCTATAGAGTAAAGTGTAGGTCCATGTCAACTAGTTTATCACAATCATACATTATTCGAACTTGCCTGGATGACCTATATGCACTACTGTTGGAGACGGAGGAGGAGGAGGCCATATTCAAAACTTGCAATTTCGTCGATTTAGGGTTTTTAGACTCTTAAATAATGTAAGAGACTGAGGTAAATAAAGTAAGAGAGAGAGGTATGGTCAAGTTAGCTTCCATGTAAGCAAAATAATGCCACATCAGTTTGTCACCGGTTGCAAGATTGGTAACCGGGTAAATTGGGTCAATTCGCTGGTTTATCCGGTATTTCATGCTTTTCCGTTAACATTTAATAGTTTAAGACTTTTCGTAAATGCGGGCAAGAATAATAGGACTAAAATGGAGATTTCCCTTATAAAATTCCTTGGATGAACTATTGGAATTCATTTTAAACAGTTGCATCATTAAATGGAGGACCAAAAGTACTTTCGGTGTCATAAAGAAAATTTCCTTACATGAAGTCATGTTTGTAGAAAACATCAAGCTACTAATGAATGAATCAACGCATTGAAAACGAACCAACAAAAAAATTCCTTACCATGTTGTAGGGAAACTTGCCAAAAATTGCGGTAAATCCTCTCGATGACTACAAAAGAAATCAGATTTAATTGCATAAAAATCACTTTAAATAAATTTAGCTAAACAATCAATGACAAATATAGTACATACAATCATGTTAGATATTGTTAAGCTTAGTAGTGAGTATTTTCCGATAAGCTAGCATTTATGATTCTCATTGAACAGGAGGGACCATGGGCCGAGATAAGCTAAAGTATAGTACAATATTTTCAAATAGGCATATGACTAAACGACGATGGCATGTTATCATCCAAAAACACTATGATCTAAGGCCTGACGTTGAGTGGTTGTGCATCCTTCCCGTTCGACATCTGAATAAGTTGTGAGAGTCAACGAGGGAGACACTTACAAAAAGAGGGCTTGATCTATTGTTCCCTTAATATAAAGGAGAATACACTTTAAAGAATGAAGTTGTTAGCTATGGAGACTAATCCTCATATCTGAATTTCTTTTGGACCGGCCAAATTGTTTTTGGCTTTTATTTTTGTTTTTTTAGTTGGGCTTAGGCTTTTAGATGTTTAGGTTAAATCTTTTCATTTATATATATATTCATGAATGAATGTATTTGTAACATTATAGAGGAAAAACATGTGTAGAATAAAATCTCTCTCTCTCTCTCTCCCTCTCTCTCTCTGGTTTGGCAGTGGATGTAGCGTATCACAAGATAGTATGAACCACTTAAATCCATGTGTTTTGTATGCTTTGATTTGTTTCTAATTTCTCGTATTTCTTAGATCTATTTTTTGCTTATCGTTGTTCTTTACCTAACAACTGGTATTATAGCTATAGATGAAGACGGAAAGGTGAAGATCGATAAATTGGAAGGCCATGATTTTGGATTCTGGAAGATGCAAATTGAGGATTGCATGAATCAAAATAAATTACACTTACCGTTATCTGAACATAAACTTGAGAAGACAGATATAGCAGAATGGAACTTGCTAGACCGAAAAGCCCTTGGCGTTGTCAAACTATCACTAACGAAGAATGTCACGTACAACATCCTCATTGAGAAGACCATATTTGGATTGATAAAGGAATTGTACAACGTATATGAAAAGAGATCAACATCAAACAAGTTTTTCTTGATCAAAAAGTTGGTAAGCATAGAGATGAAGGAAGGAACGTCTGTGACAGTCCACATCAATGAGTTTAGCTCGATAATATCCCGGTTTGGATTTGTTGAAATTAATTTCGAAAATGAACTCTAGGCTTTATTATTATTTTCTTTATTTTCTTTGGGTAGGATTTGTTGAAATTATTTTCGAAAATGAACTATAGGCTTTATTATCATCTACAGGAACTGGAACTAAATTGGACATTTCAGATATAAATGCCCGATACCTCTTGCAGATAATGGTAAGACTGAGATGAATGTACCTGAATACTATAATGTTACACAGATTTGTTATGTAGAAAATTAAGTCGAGTCTTTGGTGATGAAAGCAGGAGCATCATTTCACGCTTGCCAAAAAAAATAAATCATGAGAAATTTCAAACCTTATAGTGATACTATTCTTCTTGCAGATGATAAATTTCTAAAGATCACTGGTATTGGAGATGCAGCTTTAAAAATTTCAATGTTTACCACATGGATTTTGAAGGATGTGAAATACATTCCTGACCTGAAGAAGATGTTGATTTGAGTTGGATAGTTAGATGAAGAAGGACATGATGTAAACTTTAGAAAAAGTAAAATGAAGGTTATTTAAGGGAACTTGGTCATTGCTCAAGAAAATAAGAAGGGAACTCTATATATGGTGTAGTTGACCTTAGGAGAAGCAAATACAACTATTGGAGATGGAGAGTCTTCTACTTTTTGGGAACAAAGACATGGCCATATAGTTAAGAAGGGAATGAAAATGCTTTCTTTAAAGGGTTACTTCAAAGGGATCTCACAGCTGAAAAATGTGACAGTCAACTTGTGTGAACCATGCGTATCAGGTAAAGAAAAAAGAGTTACTTTTGTGAAGACGGTTCAACCACCAAAATCAGAGAAGCTTGAGCTGATACATTCTGATTTCTTCGGTCGGACATCAGTTTCATTAACAAGAGGTTCATTGTATTACTTTACCTTTATAGATGATGATCCAAGTAAGGTATGGTTTACTTACTGAAAAATAAATATGAAGTTTTTTCTACTTTTAAAAATTGTTGAAAGCTATTGAGGAGAATAAGACAAATCTGAAGATAAAATTTTCGAAGCCAGATAATGGGGGTGAATACAGCTGCAAGGAGCTTACCGATTATTAAGAAATCAAAGACCCAAATCAGATAGATGTTGAAACTCATAATCTCAGAAGATCGACCTGAGATAAAAAAACCCACTAGCATATATTCTCCATTAGTTAATTATTTGCAACTGACAAAGAACGGAGAGTCAGAGTCTTATCCAAAGGTACTGAAACTGAAAGAATCTACTAAATGGAAGAAATCCATGAAGGATGATTTGGATTCACTTGACAAGAACCATACCTTGTCCTTAGTCAAATTACCACTAGGAAAGAGAGCTTTGTAAAATAAATGGGTGTTCAGAATCAAGGATGAAGCTGATAGCAGCAAGAGGTATAAAGCAAGACTAGTTGTAAAGGATTTCCAACAAAAGAGGTGGTTGATTTCAATGAGGCTCTCTCAATAGTTGTGAAGATCACTACTATTCAACTAGTCTGGAGTATCTAGCTGTTGAAAGTTTACATATGGAACAACTAGATGTTAAGACTTCCTTCGTACATGGTGACCTTGAAGAAGCAATTTACATGTCCCTACCAGAAGGAAACCTGATGAATGGTAAGGAGAATTTGGTGTGTAAACAGAAGGGTTTATATGGACTGAAACAAGCCCCAAGGAAGTGGTATTTAAAATTTGACAACTTCATGTCGAAAAATAGGTACAAGAGATGTGAGACAGATCATTGTTTGTTATCTGATGAAGTTCAGGTCCTCTTACATTATTATTTTATTAAATGTTGATGATATGTTGGTTGCTGGATCAAACATTGAGGAAATCAACATACTGAAGCAACAGCTCTCGAGAGAGTTTGTGATGATGGAATTTGAGATGCCAAACAAATTCTTGGGATAACCATGGTCAGAGACAGAGTTTTTAGAACTTTGAAGCTTTCACATCGAAAGTATACCTAAAAGATTCTATAGAAGTTCAACATAACTGATGCAAAACTAAGAAGTACACCTTTAGGAATTCAGATAAAACATTCGAAGAAACAATCCGCAAAGACGGATGAAGACATAATAAATGGAAAAAATTATGTATACATCAGTAGTTGGTAGTTTAATATATGTTAAGGTGTACACTAGACCGGACATTGCACATGCACTGGGAGTTGTGAGCAGATTTTTGTCTAATATGGGTAAAGAGCATTAGGAAGGGGTTTAGTGGTTGCTATGTTACTTGAAAGGTACTACCGAGGTCGCTCTATGTTTCAGCAGAAATAAAGTGGTTTGGAAGGATTCATTGATGCTGGTTTAGGGGAATGTGCATATTCGGGAAAAAGCATGGCTAGTTATGTTTTCACTATCGGAGGTACAACATTCAGTTGGATGTCTAAACTTTAGAAAAATGTTGCTCTTTCAACAACAGAGGTAGAATATATAGCCATTGCAGAAGAAAACAAAGAGTTGATATGATTGAAGAATTTTCTGTCAAATTTGGGAATAAAACAAGTATATTGTGTTCTCCACTGTGAAAATTGAAGTCCATTACTTCGAAGTCCATGCGTATTTGGTAAACAAAAAAGAGTTACTTTCATGAAGATGGTTCGACCACCAAAATCAGAGAAGCTTTAGCTAATACATTCCGATGTCTTCGGTCTGACATCAGTTTCATTAACAGGAGGTTCCCAGTATTACGTTACCTTTATAGATGATGATCCAAGAAAGGTATGGGTTTACTTTGTGAAAAATAAATCTGAAGTTTTCTCTACTTTTAAAAGGTTGAAAGTTATTGTGGAGAATAAGACAAATTTGAAGATAAAATGTTTGAAGTCAAATAATGGGGGTGAATACAGCTGCAAGGAGTTTACCGATTACTGTGCAAAACAAGGAATCATAATGTTGAAGACTGTGCTAGAAACACGTTAAAAACGGTGTTGTAGAGAGGATGAAAAAAAACATTAAATGAGAGATAAAAACTTGAAGTTATATGCAAGGATACCAATAGTATTTCGGGCAGACACAATGAGCATAACTCTTATAAATCGTAGACCCTCAGTCCCCATTGGGTATAAATTTCTCGAAGAGGAATGGTAGAAAAAGGAAATATCTATCTCTTACCTTAAAGTATTTGGTTTTAATGCTTTTTTCAAGGTTAAAGATACAGAAAAAGACAAACTTGAATCTAAAGCTAAGAAGTGTGTCTTTATCAGCTATGGGCCAGATGATATGGGCTATAGATGTTGGGATGATCAAACCATGAAAGTGATTAGGAACAGGGATGTCACTTTTACTAATGATGCCCTCTATCAAGATGATCTAGCTACAACTCTAAGCAAAATAAACCAAAGTCAGAAGGCGGTGTTTGCAGAATTTACATATGCTGATGTTTTACAATCTGAAATAGGCGAAGGCTCAAAAAATAGTGGGGGTGCTGAAGAGATAGTAAATACTGAAGCCAGAAGGAGTTCTGAAGAATATAAAGACTCATAAAGCAAAATTCCTGATTATTAACAAACCAAAGACCAAAATCAGACAGGTGTTGAAACTTATAATCTCAAAGGATCGACCAGAGATCAAAACCCACTAGCAAATATTCTCCATCAGTTAATTATTTGTTACTGACAAAGAATGGAGAGTTGGATTCTTATCCAGAGGTCCTGAAACTGAAAGAATCTATAAAATGGAAGAAATCCATGAAGGATGAGTTGGATTCACTTGACAAGAACCATACCTTGTCCTTAGTCAAATTACCACCAGGAAAGAGAGCTTTGTAAAATAAATAGGTGTTCAGAATCAAGGATGAAGCTCATAGAAACAAGAGGTATAAAACCAAACTATTTTTTAAAGGATTTCGAACAAAAAAGGGGGTTGATTACAATGAGATTCTCTCACCAGTTGTGAAGATGACTACAATTCAACTAGTGTTGAGTATTTAGCTGCTAAAAATTTATATATTGAACAGCTAGATGTTAAGTCTGCCTTCTTACATGGTGACCTTGAGGAAGACATTTACATGTCCCTACCTGAAGGAAAACTGGTGAATGGTAAGGAGAATCTGGTGTGTAAACGGAAGGGAAATTTGACAACTTCATGTAGAAAAAAAGGTACAAGAGATGTGAGACATATCATTGTTGTTATCTGAAGAAGTTCAGGTCCTCTTACATTATTATTTTTTTAATATGTTGATGATATGTTGGTTGCTGGATCAGACATTAAGGAAATCAACATACTGATGCAACAACTCTCTAGAGAGTTTGTGATGAAGGACTTTGAGATGCCAAACAAATTCTTGGGATGACCATATTCAGAGACAAAGTTTTTGGAACTTTAAAGCTTTCACATCAGATGTATACCAAAAAGATTCTATAGAAGTTCAACATGACTGATGTAAAGATAAGAAGTACACCTTTGGGAAGTCAGATAAATTTTTTGAAGAAACAATTCGCAAAAACGGTTGAAGACATAAGAAATGGCCAAAATCATGTATACATCGGTAGTTGGTACTTTGATGTATGTTATGGTGTGCACCAGACAGGACATTTCACATGTAGTGGGAGTTGCGAGCAGATTTATCTCAAATCTGGGTAAAGAGCATGAGGAAGGGGTCTAGTGGTTGCTATGTTACTTGAAAGGTACTACTGAAGTCGCTCTATGTTTCAACAAAAAGAAAGTGGTTTTGAAGGATTCACTGATGTTGATTTAGGGGGGTGTGCAGATTCGGGAAAAAGAACGGCTAGGTATTTTTTCACTATCGGAGGTACAACGTTGAGTTGGATGTCCAAACTTTAGAAAATTTTTGCTCTTCAACTAAGGAGGTAGAATATATAGTCGTTGCAGAAGAAAAGAAAGAGTTGATATGATAGAAGAATTTTCTGTCAAAGCTGGGAATAAAACAAGAAGACGGTGTTTTCCACTGTGAAAATCAAAGTCCATTACATCTCGCGAAAAATCAGATGTTTCACAGCCGAACAAAAGCCATAAATATGAAATATCATGTTATACGAGAACTTATAACTGATGTTATACTAAATCGGAAGAAAATCCTTCATACGAAGAATCCAGTTGATATGTTTACTAAGGTGGTACCAACTGATAAGTTGAAGTTTTCTATGGCTTCAACAAGACTTCTAGGATTGAAGAGGAGTCGGAGAGAGGGAGATAGAGAGGGGGGGGGGGAGTGTAATAGAGGATACAAACTTGGTTGGCATAGGGTGAAAAGAGTGAGATGGTTGAGACGATGGAGTTGGCTTGGAAGTGTAGGAGGGTGATTGTGAGAGACCAATAGTGGGCCGGTGGATATGGGAGGTGGTGGCAGTCGCACGAGAGGAGGTTGTACTTAGGAGTGGGCAAGAAGCTAGCGGAGGGACCAGATGGAAGCTTGGTAGCAGTAGGGTGGTGAGGCAAAGATATTGGCGGTGACCCTAGGAGGTTGAGAGACATTATTGGGGTCATAGTTGGTTTGAGGAATGAGTATGAGGGTGGTGATGTGGAAGCCATATAGGGAAACGAAAAATAGATTGAACATGTGACAAATTTTGAGAGCTATTTAATCGACCATGAACCAGAGAGAAAAGCCAAGCATGTCATCGAATGTGTATTCAATTGAGAAGGAAGCCTACAAGGTAATTTGAATACGATATATATTAACCTAGCTAGTTAATACAAAATATAGAAACTATGGATAAACACAAAAAAGATCCTCGAATTATATTGGAATGCCCGTAACATATGCTAATGAATACTAAGTTTAATTATTGAAAACCATATCTGAAAATACCCTTGACAAAACAGTTATTGCCGTTAGAGGTAGTCAATTTACTGAGTGTAATAGTGAAAATGATTGTCCGCATACATGTAAATTCCAACAACCTCAAAGCTAGATGGCATTAAATTCAACACACAAATGAGAATATGCTTAGCTTGAAAAGAGGCCCATATTTGATAGTGGATGCTTGTGATTGAACTGATTACATGTTTAGGATTACTAACCAGGGTGGAAGCAGCTCCGCAAATGTTTGGCGGCATCTTCCCTCTTATGTGTTTCTTGGTTCTCGATATCTGTTGACTCACGTCCTTTGATTACGCCGCAATTCTCTATGGGTACATCTTCAAAAACATAATATTATTAATTAGAACATATGACAAATGTATGTCACTTACAAAACGAGCAAGAACAAAAAAGAGTTTGCCGATAAACAGCCTAAATTTAAATGCTTTAGTAGTTTTGGTAAGATTGGGATGGGATTTTATGAGAAATAATTATTTTTGGTAGAGAAATCAACCAACTTGGATCTTAAATCAGCTCAACTGTGATCCATTTGGGTTAATTACCCTGAACCATAAAATAGGTTAGATCATTGATTAATTACATCATGATCCATAACAACACATAATTAAAAACATAGTACCACTAGTTATGTTGTCCTAAATTACGATACATGTGCCCGTCAATCAAAAGGTCGAGGATTCAAGACACTAGGACAAAGGTGTAGAATTTAGGAGTAGGATTATAGGGTACGTGAGTTAGCCGTTCTAAAAACAAAAAATCTATACCAAAACAATGAAGTAAGAGCAACTACAAAAACTGAGAAACATACGGGAATAAACAAATCTTTGATAAAAGTTGTATGATTTTCCATTAAAATATCCCTTGAACTTTTCAGCAATAAACTTCAATGGAGCTGATTTCCCGTTATTTTCTGTAGCCATTTTCGGGTAGTCCTTTATTAATCCAAATGCAACCTCTGCAAACGTCATATTCAAAACCAAAATAAATATAAATATGCGCATAATCTAATTAAAGTTCACTCAATGCATGCAAACTTAAATCCTGATTATATGTATGTGTTTGATGTTTCTTGCCATCTCTTAAATATCTACATACGTATATATCCATCCACTCTACAAAGGTTTGATATGTGTGGTTTAAAGTCAACTATGTAACAAGCTTCTAAAAAACTCACCCCAAAGACCTGCAGTGATTACCCTTGTGAGAAGCGTACAACCATTCACGCCCTCAAAGGGATTGTGACACCCTTCTTCTTCGGAAAGACTAATATGACATCTAGTAACATCGAGTAAATATAGAAAAGTTTCTATGTGAGAACCCATAATAGCTCTAAGGATAGGTAAGCATTTCTTCTTGTCAGGAAGGAATAACAAATGTTGATTTTTCTTCACCAACATCTCTGCTGCCCTTGCGTTGCCAACAAATGCAGCGTGGTGCAGTGGGTTCGATTCTCTAACTGTTAGCAGGGTTGGAAGTGAGGCCGGGGTTATCACATCCAGTAGTTCCTTAACAAAGTGGTTATTTTGACATGTACCAATTGCAACATGGAGTGGGCTTTCGTTATCGTCATTGAGTTTACACGTCAACGCATCTCTGTCCACGATGAACATTTGTTGGGCTTTCTTCCAGTCGCCATTTAGAGTAGCTCTATAGAGTGGTACGTACTTTGCCTGATCTATTTCCATTAAAAAAAAGTAATAAATAAATTCAACAACTCACGCGCAAATTTGGAAGAAATTAAATAAAGAAATAATACAAACGATAGTATACCCATGCCAATTTCACTTGTGGAAGTTTTAAATTTATTCAAAAAACATATTATTCAAGTATTACATCTTGAATAAACACTATCAAAATACCAACAAAATACATATTATGTTTGAAAAACACATCTTTATATTTTGAGGTATTTTACATATTTAGTCTCTAATTTTTTTTTCTTAACTCGAATGGTTGATAGTATTCATATTTATTTTGCCGTTGGACCCTGATCGAATTGAAAGACTAATATAGCCTTATTACTTTCATTTAACATTTATTTTTATTACTTGTTAATTATTTATACAATTGATATATTTATAATAAATAACAATATTAATTGTCTAAATAATTAATTAATAATAATAAATAATGTTAAATGGAAATAATAAGAGTATATCAGTCTTTTAACTCGATTAAGGTCTGAATTCAAAACAAATTTAAACTATAAGGATTATCTAAGTTTAAAATAAAATAGAGACTAAAAATATAAGCAACCCAAACCATAGAGATGGGGTTTCTTAACATAACATGTACATATATAATTTGTTGGTGTTTTTTAAGCAAATATCTTAGTTTGATGGCGTTTTTTGAATATATAATTTTTTAATAGTTTTTTTTAAACGAATTAGAAAATTTAATGGTGTTTTAAGTCATTTTTCTGACTTACTAGGGTTGGTCATGGGAGCAGCCGAAGGAGTACTATAAGTAGACTTTAGCTTTGTCCATACATCATTAGCTGTGGAAAGGCCGATAACAACATCCATCACATCTTCACACAATGAACCAAATATCCATGCTTTCACAAGTGCGTCCGACCTTTTCCATGACCAATCACTTTCAGTCCTATCTTCCATCTTTTTAGAGCTGCCATCGATCTGCACCCGGTTTTTTAATTTGCCATCGACGAAATCGTACATATGATTGGTCTTCAGAAGGCATTCCATGTCTTCTAGCCACTGACTATAATTGCTTTTACCAGACAGCTTGATAAAAACAAAGTTGGCTACATTGACGTCAGAAGGGTACGGATACTCTAATGGAGACCCTGCTATATATCAAATAAAATTAATACAGAGATTTTACTTTAAGTGTAATTTAAAAAATAAATAAACGAAATATATTAAGTTAATGTAATATACCCTGGTCGACTCTCCCTCTTTTCTTCCTTGGTGGAGATGAGGTGGAGCTGGGCGAGCAGTACTTCACTCCGCTCATGCCTAATTAAGAAGGAAAGGTAAAATATATATGTATGAAGATGAGTTCCTTTTGCTTAGAAACGATATATATATTTTACATGTATGAAGATGAGTTCCTTTTGCTTAGAAACGATATATAATATATATAACCAAGTTCTAGCTACTTCGCAATAGTACATATCATTCAATTATGAGGGATCCACGCGTTTATGGTTGTGGTAATTTATTAAGACTGTAATACTATTAATAGTCGTTGAGACTTCGATTTACTTTATTCGTTGACTTGACAAATAAATTTATTTTATTATATGCAAAAAAAGGGCACTACACTAGAAATTAGAAAATGAACGGAAACCAATAATAATTAGAATTTGCAATCTATAA
This sequence comes from Lactuca serriola, assembly GCF_051521515.1. Classification (NCBI taxonomy): domain Eukaryota; kingdom Viridiplantae; phylum Streptophyta; class Magnoliopsida; order Asterales; family Asteraceae; genus Lactuca; species Lactuca serriola. Next base: position 116,672,559 of record NC_136408.1, read on the forward strand.
GGCCATTGTTCTTTCTTCAAGCATAGGAATCCTATATGTCCGTAATGGGAGTAATGGTAGTGTGGATTAAAACCAATTATGGATTGTAACACCCAATCTAAAACGTTTCTTTCTATCTCTCTCTTGTATTTCTCTTTTCTTCAATAATAAACACCAACTCACACAATAGTAAATGGGTTGTGATAGTATATGATGATGATGTGGAATGGCTTTCACACATATTCATCCCTCATAGCCTAAGCATGGGTGTGTTTCGTGTTAAGTGTTATTCATTTATTTGTTTATAGTAGGTCTTTTTTGTAACATTCGTGATCGATTTATATCAAGCAAATGCACTACCGAAGAATTTGAAATCAACAAAGGAGGACACCAAGGAGACCCTCTCTCTCCTCTCATTTTCATAATTGTTATGGAAGGTCTAAACGTTGCCCTAAAATCTGCAGTGGAGAAATGATTATTCAAAGATATAAAAATCCATGGGAATTGTACGACCGTCTCTCATCTATTTTATGAGTACGATGCTCTATTTTTACCTATTTCCAAATGAAACTTTATATTTAAACAATTAAATAGGTACACACATGCATAAGGTATATGCCATTATTTTTTGGCTTATAGTATATTTATAATTTATTTTATTTTATTTTTAATAATTTAACTTATTAAGTTAATTTATATTATAATATTCTAAAATTTTAAAAAAATTTAAATCTTAAAAGTATTTTAAAACGATGATATATGTAGCAATCTTTAATTAATAATTTGTAATTTGTACCTTTTAATTTCTAGTTAATGTAATATTTCAGTTTTACGTATTAATATTATTTATAAAAATATATAATAAAATATTGATGTCATAATCTATTGAACTCTTAAGAGTTTAATGGAGTGTACAGTTTAATATATAAAATAGTATAATTAGTGGAATGTTGATGTCACAATCCAATAAACTTTTAAGAGTTTAATGCAGTATAGAGTTTAATAGATAAAATAGTATATTTAGTAGAATGATGATGTGAAAATTCATTGAACTCTTAAGACTTCAATGCATTAGAGATGGCCTTAGATCTCTTCTAGTGGACTTCAGTTTCTCGCTGCCAATCGGGTGTAGGTTTCCATGTGGTACAATCACTCTACCAAAGGTTAGCTTTATGTTACTATTTTATTATTTTATTTAATTTGTATTTGTTTTAACCTATCGGATAAATGACACCTGTGACGCCACTACCACATAGTCTGCTAGTCGCCTAGTTTATGCACATATTTATGTAATCCAAAAAAATTCCATCAAATTACCTACGAAAGTATATCCATATAGATTCCATCGGAAAAGTATCGGTATTTTCCAACAAATATAACAGCGGGAATTTGAAATCTTTTGACAACTTTTGTTTTTTGCTTTTCCCTCCATTCTTTGCCTCCCCTCCCCCAACCCCCAATGTGTATGTGTGTGTGTGTGTGTGTGTGTGTATATATATATATATATATATATATATATATATATAGCGAGAGAGAGAGAGACAGACAGACAGACAGATAGATATAGAGAGAGAGAGAGAGAGATTCAAGTATGCTATTTAATTATTGTATGGATGTACGAATGAATATGTGCCAATTATTCCTAAAGGGTATTTGTGTAATGTTACATTATAATTAATATTTTTAAATTAATTAATTGTCGTAATTATCTCAATCAAATTCTGATATATTAGGCATTTATTTAAGAATATATCAACCATATATATATATATATATATATATATATATATATATATATATATATATATATAGCGAGAGAGAGAGAGAGAGAGAGTTAAGATCAAATAAGAAGGAAATTTTTATAGGAAGGTAAGAAGTTTTTTTTCTATATATTTTTTTCGCGAACAAACAAAATGAATCATCAGCTGATTCATTTGTAAGATGATTCACAAGAAAAAATTCTCAAAAAAAACATCTCGACGATTCATTTATATAATGATTTTGTTGTTATTCACTAAAATTGTCATAAAAGTGAATTTTTTCTTAATTTACTTAAAAATGAATTATAAATATGTTTTTTTGGGAATTTTTTCTTGTGAATCATCTCACAAATGAATCATCTAGTGATTCATTTTTTTTGTTCGTCAAAAAAATATGTAGAAAAAAAACTTCTTATCTTCCTACCAAAAAAATTTCTTACCGGATCTATATCCTATATATATATATATATATATATATATATATATATATATATATATATATATATACACACACACACACACACATTGGTATCGTGTGCGTTTTCTTCCATCCCATATTTTACATTCCTTGTGTTCATATCTTCTTTCTGCTTCAAAGTTTTCGTGAATGAAGGTATTTTTTTATAATGTTCCTTTTTTTCATCTATTCTTTCTTAATTTTATTTTTCGTTTCCTGGATGTTTGTCACACCCCCGAACCAGACGGTGGAAACGTCCAGGGGCAGGTGACTTCATCTTGTAATATCATCACAGTCTATATAAATGAATCAAAGACAACATCATTACCATACATAAAATATACCGACCATCATAGTTTTACATCATTGTATTTGTTTATAACAATGCATCCAAAACATCAAGTATGGTGAGAAACAAAAATACAACAAAAATCTTCATTCCTTATCGACCAACCTGTTTTAACGTGTTCCTGAGAACATAAATCATTTTGCAAAGCGTCAACATATAAAAATATTAGTGAGTTCACAAGCATGTTTGTATGAAAAGTTTTGTAGCGGTTTCTAAACACTAGAAAATCCGATATTTTCTGTTTAATTAATTTGAGAGTTTTGTTTCAAATATTGTATTAGAGCATGTGTGATTTTGTTTAATAGTATATAAAAAGAATTTCCCAGAAAATCCTATATTTTCTGTATAATGAAAAAGTGTGGTCTTAACCCTAATACCTGAGTGGTGAAAGTTTAAACATGAATAGTAACTGTATAGTCCGTACTTTGTATCATGAGTATAGTTTGCGCATTCCGTAAATTTATTTGCTTGTTATTATCTATGTGAATCGCTATCACCATACTTGATATGATTGATATGTCTGTCATGACGTTCTTCAGGCGTCGGTTACGGTAAGACATTTTTCACCCTAGACCGGCTTGTCTATCTGTAGCGAACAGTTTAGGTGTGGGGTGTCATCCACGTATAGATCTATACACAAATTCTTGCTCTCCCTCCAGGAGACTCTAGTTATAACTACAGGGCTTACGGTGTATGCTAGGCAGGTACGAACAAAGAAATGTCTCACAAGAGCCTTAACTAAATTTACGTGAATGGTGTATCCCATAATTTAAAATTATAAATAATGTTGCAAATGTGAATTTTGACTACTAACTAATGGTGATAAAAATATAACTATTTTTTATCTAAGCTGTCAAAATATTTGTTGTTATCGTGAAAAACTTCTAGCTATCCCAAAGTGTCGTGAATAATTCGAATGTATTAGAATTCTCACTAACGGCCCGATTATTATAGTATTTGTCATAAAAGGCCCAATTTGAATGTCATTATCACACATGGCCCAATAGGATTGTCAATGGGCTTATAAGGCCCAATTAGAGTAAACATCTCAAAACGGGTTAGTTGGTTATCAAATATTCATTATAGCTCAAATAGTACCAAAACTAACATAAAAGGCCCACCTTTGTTAAAAGTGACCATTTTGGCCCAACAAAACCGTAATTGACAATAAAGACCCAGTTTTGCCAAAATTTAATATTTTTTGGCCCATTAAAGCCAAAAATTACAAGAAATTCCCATTTTTGTTAAAAATGACATCTTAGTCCCAATAAAACCGTGTTTTGTCAAATTAAGCCCATTTTTATGAATAACGATATTTTTGGCCCATAAACCCGTGAGTTGTCAAATAAAGCCCATTTTTATGAAAAATGATACTTTTGGCCCATAGAACCGCGAGTTGTCAATTTGGGCCCATTAAAAACACAATTGATACTTAAAATCCCATTTTGTTTATCTTTATTGTCAAGTGTGATCCTTTTGTATACTTTCTATAGTTTTCAAATAACTTTTAACATGTTTAATTTTTTCAAACATCATAAAAAGTTACTTCAAGTAGATTTCTTACTAACATCACTAAATCTTGGATGGGATTTCGAAGTTGTGAGTGTTTAACATATTTTCATGTCATATTCTCACAACATAACATGAAAATATACACATACATGCATAATACTAAGATTAACCACAAAACTAGCTTGAAGAGAAAACAAGGGGGTATGAAGCTCACCTAGGTGTTAGATCGGTTTTGAAGAGAAAGGAATGATGATTTTCGGCCTAGCTTGCACCTTTGGGAAGAGTATCGAAACTTTGATGGTTCTAAAGAGCTTGAACACGAAAATGTTGTTGTTAAGGAGTGATATTAGGGTAAAATGGAAACAAAATACCTCGAGAGTGATAATAGCTTACCAATTTAGGATCTTTGATGAAGACTCTTGATTTCTTACACACACTCACGATTTTTTGATGGGAAAATGGCATGATTTCTTTGTGTTCTAGAGAGAGATATGAGAGGATCTTTGGTGTTTCTTTGAAGTGAAAAATAAGGGTGATGGTGGGGCTTTTTGGTCGAGTTTAAGGAGAAAAGAGAGAGAGGGAGAGAGATTAATGTGGTCATTGCTTAATGGTTAATCACTTATGCCTAGATGTTTGACGAGGTGTCACAATTTGCTTACACCATCTTTATATATATATATATATATATATATATATATATATATATATATATATGACCAAGAATAGGAGGGGGGAGGAAATAAAGAGTGTTGGGCTTGGATTTTGAATTGTAAATTAGACTACATTAGCCCATTAGAATTTTTTTGATCCATGTGGCCCCACATACGGGTTTGCGGCCCAATAAGGTTAAATAAATGAGGTTTTGGTCCATAGGATCAAATTGAGAGGTTATCGGCCCAATAAGGCCCATTAAGAGAGTTTTAGTCCTAAAATAATGTCAAATGGAGTATTGGTCCCAATATGGCCCAAAGAAGGTGTTTACGGCCGAATATACTATTGCTTAATGAATTTTCGGTCCAACTAGGGCCCATATGTTGATTCTTGGCCCAAAAGAACCAAGTTGTGGGGTTATTGGTCCATTAGGGTCTAATAAGAAGGTTTTGGTCCATTAGAAGGTTTTAAATGAGAATACAAGGTCTAAACCCAAAGTTGAGTGAATGAAACTTTTTGGATTAGGTTTAGGGTTTTTACGAGGAAGTTTCGACTAAATTCAAGTTTTGGATGTATAAACTAATGTATCATTGAAGTTTGGTTCACATTTAACCATAGTGTTATACAGTTTCACAAAGGATGCTAGTTGTACATGGATAGAAATTTCTAGCCCTAAAATGCTAGTTGTGATAAAATTACAAGTTCCTGTGTTAACGTCATTTGATCCTTGTTGGATTGCATTGTTTACTTAAGACTTATTGCAATTTGAACTCCAATTTACTTGTCTCACTTATGTTTTGCTATACTTGTTTACTTTCAAGATTTTACCCTATATATGATTTCTAAAATGTATACTTCCATGTACAAGCACCTATACCCTTTTAGTCTTCAAGGTTTTCATTTTAATAGGGTTACAATTTAGATCTTGCTTGATCTAAATATTTCGGGTTGTCACATCATCCCCTCATTAGAGGGAATTTTGTCCCGAAACTCAAATTCTCAGTGGAATATCAAGGGTTGAGGAAAGATGTGTATACTTCTGTTTCTCTTGATTTTCTCATTCCTAAGTGAACTTAGATCTTCACTTGGTGTTCCAGCTGATTTTCGCTATTAGTGTTTGACCTTGGTCTTTTGATCTCCCAGCCTATGATCCCCACACACTCTTTTTTGGGGTGTGAGTTCTTGTTTACCATGGTTTCGTCGAGTGGGACTACGATAGCTTCAACAGTCAAAAACTTATTAGTGTTGAATACATGGAGTGTGAGATGTATGATGTTGAGTTCTTATGGTAACCGAAGGCTATTAGTTACCGGAACTATCCTGGTGAGGGTCTCAATTGGTTTCCTAAAGATTGTGTTCCTGGTGTTCTAGAGGTAGTGTTCCTAGGACTTAAGAATTAGCATTACTGCTACCAAGCTTGAGGATGCATGTGACGCAGCTGGACTTATGAGTCCTAAGTTGCCTTGGGAGTTTTCATCCTACAGAATATCGAACTAGTGGTATGTCAACCATTACTTGATTCTTAGAGTTGGTTGAGGGGGATATCGATTTGGGATAAGGGATATCGACCCTCAACGATGGGTTTGCTTGACTCTTAATGTTCAGTTGCTCTATGGGTAATCCGCTTCTCCTCCTTAAGAGTTAGATGGGTGTACTCTGAGGTTAGCGGTTTGGTTTGATAATTTCCTTAATTATTAGGTCGTTCTATTGATTGCGCAATATCAGTTTTTGTGTTGGTGCTAAGTGATATCGAGGGTTTGGTTACTGGAAGGGTTCCAAGAGTCGAGTCGATTCCGAACTCAACTTATCACATAGGGAATGTTCCCAAAGGGACTTCGGGAACATCTGGGGGAGGTTATAAACCTCTGGGATTCCTTTGTTGTCTTTTGTTTCTTGCTTCCCATCTGTATTATAGGGATAGGAAGGAGTATGGTATTTCTCACCTAAGTGCTAGCATGCCTAGTTGCTAGAGATGGTTCGGGGATTTGTCGTTATGGTTGAAAGAGTTTTTGTTAATCGATTGGGAAAGTCGGAAGGCCTCTTTGTAGTGCTTAACATTGGTATGGTGAGGATCAAACCAGTCTGTGTCGAGTGACGATGTTGGACTTCTTATTATAACAGATGTTAAGTCAACTTAGAAGAGAGATGATTGTTTAAAAAGATAGTGTATTCAACATATATATCCTTGATGCTTCCAGTTATCATTTTTATTATTACTACGAACATTTCTTAATGCAATTCTTACTAGGTTCCTCTATAATCACTTGGTGTATACAGGTCAAGTATAATTAAGGTTGTGAAAACAGTCGACTGAGTAATTTTGCCCTAAATCCACAATCAAACAAGAAACTGGAAATAAGGCGGAATCACTCACTCTAAGCCTGCGGAGTTATAACTATTTATGACCTTAACGTATACACTAAGCCGCCATAGCTCACCTGTAAGGATCCTTAGTTTTTATATGAATGACGTGTTTTTATTCGGTTGAAGTAACAATTTGTGATTTTAAATTTATTTGACAACGATTTTGGTGAAAATTTGATGCTTAAATATTGTTGTTTGGGGACACACCAAAAATCCGGGTAGGGTTCCTTTTTGTTTCTTCATGTCCAGTTGTTAAATTCCTCCTGCTTCCCCGTCATGACTCTCTGTTGGACAATCCCTCTTGAAATGTACCATATCACCGCATTTGTGGCATACTGGCTTTATTCGAGCTATAAGGGTTGGAGTGGTGTGCTGGGCTGGAGCCCTACAGGAACGGGCGGTGTGCCCCTTCTTGTTGCACCTATTGCAATGTAACTCCCAACAGGCTCCACTATGATGGAAACTACACTTGTTTCATTTTGGAAGGTTTCCAACATATGGTCTCACAAGTTTTGGTGTGGTAGATGTCATGGAAGCATGGACATCAATAGTATGTTGTTTCTTCGAGGGCCCTTGAGTTGGTTGTCCCTTTTTCTTACTCCCAGACTTCGCTTCCTACTCTTAGGTTTGGGATTTGGGGTGCCTTAGTAAGTTTTCACTCGTTGGTTTTCATGATTGTTACTACGATAGGAGTTTTCGATACTGTTTCCATTTTTGTTGGTGTTGTTGGTGTTGAGTTGCGTCATGATAGCTATCACGGCAGCTGCTAAGGCGACTTGGAATGTAGCGGAATCTATTTGTAGGATTGATGTCTCACCGGTGTGCTGGTTATTTCTGTTGGATGACATTTTTCTGCTGCATGATGATAAGCAAGCGCATAAGTAACGATGGTCATTTCTAGTTGTACTCTATCTATTTATATTTACATATAAATTTTGCGTTTTGTAGTATGATTCTTAATGTTTCAACCTACATCCCTATGATGTATTTATGGTGATAACTAGTAGTAGGTATTGCACGAATGCTAAGTCTATCAATAGAGTACATTAATATCAGTACACTTAGTTGATTCATATTACAAGGATTCTTAGAGGGCTCACCTCTCTTGATTTACTACTTTTAGTTGTAAAGAAATACATAATAAACCTAGGACCTAGTGTGAGTAGTGTAGTGATGCTCACATGCTGAAATAACGCACAAGGAGTTTGGCCAATTCACTCATCTCACGAGTGATATCATCTTGCTCCTGTTCTGCTCGAACTGCCCTAGCTTCGGCTACAAAGAGTTGTTGCTTGAGGTTGGCTATTTCTTCCTCGAGAGAGCATAGACGGTTAGTAGGGCTTTCCTGCACTGTGCGCTGGTTTGGTATGACTTTCGAAGGGTAAGACTCGCTAGGGATCCTTCCGTTGTCTTCATTCTTGTCTGACTACCCATCAATATTCTCTCCCTTATAGTTCATTTCTTGATATTCTTCACGTCCCACTTCTGGGTTTCCCCCTTGAACCTCTTCTTGTTCTTCATCAACCCCTCCGTTGGCCACCAAGGCCTGGTAGTAGGGGTCTCCAAGCTGGAACTCAACCATGGTGTCTGTGTGAGAATGGAGGTGTGAGAAGGGGTAGAAAGTGTATGTGCGAAAGTTAAATAATATCCTAAAATGATCCTATAGTATTTTATTTGTTTATGTTCGATTCATCAATCCTTTGGGTACTATGTTGACAAGTTTCAGATTCGTTGCCCTCCTCGATCACTCCCAAACACATGTTGGTCGTATTTTGAATAAATATGGTTGATCAGGCTATATTTATCCCCAATACGATTACCAAACTGCCTGGGTTTAACCGCAATGTTCCAACTCCTCCAAAAACTTTTAAGTGTTTCTTATCTTTATTCATAGTGTTTTAGACCCATTGTATTTATAGTTGCATATGTTGTATGGTTAGATATTCTAGTCCACTATAAACAATGCTCTGATACCAATTTGTCACACCCCCCAAACCAGACGGTGGAAACGTCCAGGGGTAGGTGACTTCATCTTGTAATATCATCATAGTGTATATAAATGAGTCAAAGACAACATCATCACGATGCATAAAATATACCAACCATCATAGTTTTACATCATTGTATTTGTTTATAACTATACATCCAACACATCAAGTATGGTGAGAAACAAAAATACAACAAAAATTTTCATTCCTTATCGACCAACCTGTTTTAACGCGTTCCTGAGAATACAAGTCATTTTGAAAAGCGTCAACATATAAAAATGTTGGTGAGTTCACAAGCATGTTTGTATGAAAAGTTTTGTAGCAGTTTGTAAACACTAGAAAATCCGATATTTTCTGTAAAAAGTAATTTGAGAGTTTTGTTTCAAATATTGTATTAGAGCATGTGTGATTTTGTTTGATAGTGTATAAAGAGAGTTTCCCAGAAAATCCTATATTTTCTGTATAATGAAAAAGTGCGGTCTAAACTCTAAGACCTGAGTGGTAAAAGTTTAAACATGAATAGTAACTGTATAGTTCATACTTTGTATCATGACTATAGTATGTGCATTCCGTAAATTTATTTGCTTGTTATTCTCTATGTGAATCGCTATAACCATACTCGATATTGTTGGATTAGTGTCTAAGTCCATAACTATTTTGGTATGTACTTGACCCGATGGTGCATGGTCCTTTTGGGTTGCCTTCACCAAAGCAACTTGATTGGAGAAATAAATAGAGAGAGAGGTTATTATGATTTATTAATATGTTATAAGAATAATATATTAAAGGAGAAATCATATTTGTTTAATTAATATTGGTCAATAATTAATTAAGAATTAATTTTGTGATCAAGTGTAATTAATTAAACTAGAGGGGCTGAATTGTAATTATGTGATAGTTACAAAATAAGGTAAGAATTATCTTATATATATGGTGAACGAATTTGAGGTGTAAATCCCTTAGAATTCGACTAGGATAAGGGTTTCTAGGACTTATCTTATGGTTGCTTGGTGGACAAGCAACTAGATAAGGATAAGGACTAAAACCTTAATCTTTACACCTATATAAACCGCCTAGGGCTAAGGAATTCGGCCAACCCTTCCCAAGAGGTCCTAAGGACGAATTCTAACCTCCCTCCTCTCTCTTTATACCTTCTCCACTTGCTTATGGTGTGTGTGAACCATTAGAGGAGTGACATTTGTGACTCTCAGCTTTCCAAGGTCAATTCAAGGAGGAATTGGATTGTTATTGCTATATAACAATCAAGGTATGTTCTTAAACCTAATTACATGTGAATTCTGATTTCCATATGCTAGAATTAGGGTTCATAGTCTTGGATTCAAAGTATATACAATAGAGAAACCTAGATCCAAGCTTTAGGGTTTGTATGAGCACATAGGATGTCTTATGACCAAAACCCATCAGTGGTATCAGAGCCATGATTGGTTTCTATTGTATTGATGCTTGATGTAACTGAAAATCGTGTTTTCGCCTCACTGTTCGACCTGACTCGGCGAGTCACTCTTGGACTCGGCGAGTCAGCCCTACTCGGCGAGTTCTAGAGGGTGACTCGGCGAGTCGGTGCGTCAGACAGTGCTTATCTCGGGATTTCTTGCTGTTTTTGCATTGGGATAATTACCTTATCATGTTAGATTAATATTAATCCGATTATATGATATATTTGACTATAATTTTAATCTAATTGAAGATATTTATCAATTAATAGGATAATTGTTTCCTTATAAGATAATTGATTAATTATTTTAAGTAAATTGATAAATTATTTTGCAAGAAATCATCAAATATGGATAATTATGTGATTAAATGTTAATTTGAATTATTTGTTATTTGATCCTTGTTGTTGTGAAAAGTTTCATATTTGGCCTTTTAGGTTTTATAGTTTAAAATTTGAACCCCAAAAGTTTTGTTGTTTTGAAATTTAAATAGTTGAAACCCTAATGTTTTGAAAAAGGTTTCAAAACTTGCCCTCAAGTTTTGGAATTTAAATTTTGATTAAATGGTTTAATTTTGATGTATATTTAAATTATAAACCCTTATGGTTGAAATGTTTCAAAACTTGCCCTCAAGTTTTGGAATTTAAAAGTTGATTAAAAGTTTAATTAGGAATGTTAAATTCTAAAACCCTTGCATAGTTTTGAAAAGGTTCAAATCACACCCTTATGGTTTTATTAATTAATTAAGGTGTATAATTAAAAGAAGTTTAATAAATCCATAAAAGTTTAAGTCTACAATTTAATTGAATTAAAAGTATAATTGTTAAATTAGACCACCTAGTATTTTAAAAGTATAAAAATACACCCTATACTATATATAACATTAAAGGTCTAACATTATATATATATATATATATATATATATATATATATATATATATATGAGTAAAAGTCAGTCTTACCGTTAGTAGGCCTCATTCACGAAGCTGGTCTATAAGGGGTGTTTAAGGAAATTGCCTATAAAATGGCGATTGAATGGGTATCCACTCTTACCCACCGCACTCTTGACTAGTGGAGAGTCATTAGCCGAACGGGTAGGATAGGACGAAATCTTCCATTATAAGTATAATGAATTATTAAAGTAACTAAATGTTTTCAAAATTCCCAATCTTAGTTACTTAGGCAAAAGTGAATTGATGCAATCCCATGAAATTACACTTTGTGCCCTTGCGAAGACGTTAGTGGAGCGTGTGTGGTTTACCGGCACACTAAATGGTTCTAAGCAAAGGTAGCAAAGGGTGACTCAATGTTTGTCATAGTTCGGTGGAGCGTGTGTGGTTTACCGGCACATCGAATAGGTGATTGTAACATGTGAGGGCACCATGTAAGTTTGCATGGTTATTCACACCCGCTTTGTGATCCTCGGCATCCCAGTCACAAACAAGAGGGGCATATCGAGATTTAAACATGCCATTGAAATTTCAATGAATCTCAAAGGATCTAGGAGTTTTCATAGATTTAAAACTTAAATTTCTTTTTTCGTGGTGGAAATTAGTGAATCGTCATTCACTTACCTTCAAATATTCTGCAATTAGGGTTACGGCATCCCTCTCCCGAGTTGTAGAATATTGTGTTGGGTCCTAGCCTTAGTATCTCATTTGGGTGATTTACTAAGGACTCAATCAATCAACCAACTTGAATTTGTTTTCTCCCGTTTTGTAGATGTCAAAGTTCGACAACTATGGTCTTCCTAAATCCCGTGGAACAAGCATTCCACATGAAGATGGTATTTCACGATTCAATCGAGGAACGAGAAATCATGCTTCACTTCCTCCTCCTCCTCCTATTGTTCTCCCTAACCCACAAGATCGAAGAATTAAAAGGTTCAATATCACTAAAGCCCTATTGGAAATGAAACATGAAGATGGTAAACCCGTGTGTGCCCACGTTCTAGGAATGAAATCACACATTGATAGGTTGATAATGTTGGGTGTGTCATTCCCAGATCAGTTGGCTGTGAATTGGGTTTTGCAGTCACTTCCTGAATCATATAATGAGTTCAAAAGAAAGTATTATATGATGGATCATGACGACAACCTCATTGACCTAACTTACATGCTCATTGCTGCTGAATCAGAAATGATTTGGCGAAGCAATGGAGCGTATTTGTTGGGAAAGTCAACCGACCATGCTTCCTAGGACGTTCTAGGAGAACCGACCTGCGTTTACTGCCAAAAGAAAGGGCGTTGGATACAAGTCTGCCCAAAGAGCCTGAAGAGTCCAGAAGGTGGGAGAGTCAAAGAGTATGGCTGCGCTTCAGGTAAAATCCACTATCTAACTCCATTAAGTTCCTATTCATTAATTCTTAATACATAATGTAATAAGATTGCATTTGAATGTTTTACAGGATCGGTGAAAAGAAAGGAAGCTTGGTGAAAGAGCAAGATGAATCAGATGAATCTAATCACAAGGAATGGATCTTGATCGCATGGACTTGAAGATTAGATTTTGAGCTTAGATAGTTATGATAGAGTTGTTAGAAATTTTCTTTTGAAATACATAGTTTTCAATGGATTTTGCATTGTAAGGACAAATGTTTTCCGCTGCTTTTATAAATAAAATAAATTTTCGTTTAACTTATTTATTTATTTGTTTATTTCCTTGCAATGAAATCGTTATGAAAATTGGTGTTTGCATATTTCTACAACAAATGGATATGATTCTTATTTATGGTGTTTATGGAAAAGTCGAGAATTTACCAAATAGGGAGAGTTTCTCATCGCCCAAGTTTCAATTGGACAGAAACTTGGAATCATGCAACGTGGAGGCACGATGAATGAAAAATTTCGTATTTGGAAATTAGACTAATTCGTTGACAAAGTGTCAAGTGAAGGACTAAGAGATCGAGCACACAATGTTGCGTGTTGATCAAGACCACCATAAGAGTAACAATGATATTCGTCATGATTTACTAAAGGTTTAGTAAATATGATTATACTTACAAGATTAAGTGTAATTCTGAATTGATTAAAGGGTTTAGATCAATAGCAGAACGAATATGAGGAATCAAGTAGGCAGAAAGATAAAAGTTTCTCTATTCTAAGAAGATGGGAGAGTACCTTTTATGCTTTATGATAGGTCTTAATGATTAAGAACCATACCTCAATTGATCCTCTAAGTGAGTCTTAGTACAATTGTATGTCTAAGAAGAGGAATCAAGAATTGAAGAAATGGTTAAATCAATAAGTCAATCATACTTCATTCCAATAACAAGTCTTAAAGTTAAGATTGTGACATTGAGTGAAAGGTATTAAGAAGGTTTGTAACTTTCATTAAATGTGGAAAGTTGTGATGTCTTGGATAAGACAAAGACCAACTAGGACCAATTTATGAAGTGTTTTGATAAAAGCTACACTAACTCTTGAATATTTGTTTGTCAAGAAATGGTTTTTGACAAGAGAATCATATATGTCAAGGAGTCAGTGGGAGTCTTAATAGTCTTGAAAGGTTTCAAGAACAAATCAAATAAACCTTATCGATCATCACTAGCACACGAGTTGAGGTTTACAACCTATCGTGTTGACATTATTTTGATTCTATGCCAATCTAATCGAGTTAATTATGCATGTGAGTTCTATCAGTTCTCATTTTGAATGCATAAAAGGCAAAGCACCTTAATCAATGAAAGGTACATTGATAGGAAAGGGTGAGCTGCTTAACTACTTGGAAGACGTGGTGGGCAGCTGTGCTACAATAAAGGCAAGAAATCGAGATCAAGAAAGTTCGATCCATAAGAGTTTGAATTTGTCGTAAACTTTGGTTTTGACAAATTCACATGGATAGGAACAAATACACTGTTTAAATCTAAGTGTCATAAGATTTCCTCCTTCATGAAAATGATTGTGAGGAAATGCTTTCACTAAGACAGATTTTAAGAAGATAGTGATTGTAAAATTGCATTCTCGAATTCAATTATGGTTACGGCATCCCTTTCCATAATTTGAATTGTGAGGTTTGGCAATTAGTCTTAATTATTTAGACACACATATGAACTATCGAAGGCAAATGTGTATAAGTTCGAGAAACATTGATAAAAGATTATCAAAGCACTAAGTATTAGAAACATGAACTTAAGAAATTCAATAAGCATTGTTTTTCTGAAAGTTAAGATGTTTATGAATACATGTCGAAGCTAGTGGGAGCATAAAGTGTTATGTTTTATAATAATCATCAAGATAGTGGGAGCATAAAAGTTATGATTGTATGATTATTAAGGAAAGTATTGCAAGATTAGCAATATTAATTATAGAAAACAAGAGTCATACTTTGCAAAGTCGCAATAGTTGAAGAGTTGTTTTGCTATAATTAAGGGAGAGAATATTATGCTTCATTTCAAATCTAAAGGTTTAGGTTGAGAAATGTTAATAAAATTTAGTCAAAGGTACAAAGTGTGTTCTTAGAATTTCGATTATGATTACGGCATCCCTCTTCACTATTCGAATTTTGAGAACATAGCAAATAAAACATTATGCGTCGTGTCCCATACGCTTCGGGTATAAGATCGATTGCAAATGCTTTAATGTTTGACCATTCTAAAATTTTCCAAATGTCTAGCGCATTTAGAGGGAAAAAGGACAAGAATTGGTTTTGACTAAAATAATTAAACAACTATCAAAGGACAATCCACGTTCGACGAGGATTGGTCGCTTGTGAGTAGTTGGAAGTATAGTATTGGAAAATATGGAAATGTTTCCATATTGGATGGACCATATCAACATCATTACCAATAGATAAGATTCTATTAAGAATGAGTTGTCATATGGAACATATGGAAGTGTGTCCATATTGGGGATTGAATATTGAGAAATCTATGACTAGATTAGAAACTTCTATGCAAAAGGATGTTCAAAGAAAGTACTTTGAGTGAGAGACATCACGTCTATGGAATTGTCTTGTAACAATCTCCGATAGAAGACTTTGTAATATCATTGGCAATAGTCTTTGTGACTTTGGTGCAGTGACATTACGAAAGGATAGTTGCATAGAATGTTAGAATCTAGCATATTCTATAAGTAACAAAGAATTTGATATTCTTTAACTTATGAAAAACGGATTTCGAGTTGTGAAATGAGAAGGATTGGAAATGTGTTCAATGTGATATATTTCACAAAGTAAGAACCATAGGTAAACATTGTGTGCATGCTAGGAGCATGGGACAAGTGTTGGAATTCAAGTAAGAAGTTGATTACCCGAAACGACAAATAATGAGTAATCAATATGGTGATAAATAAAAGGTGTTTTATTTATGCTCAAAGGGTTGAGGCCATATGGGATTAGTATTATTCTTGTGTTTCACTTTGCATGTTTTGACTTCCAGAATAATTGAGTTTATTAAGAATAATCGAATTATTCAAACGGGCCACAGTCGTTCATATGTTGGAAGTAGATATGAATGAAGACTGTCGTGAATTGGTGTGTGGAATGTCTAGAAAAGTATTAGACATAAGCAAATGTTTGCTGCAACGTTCATGAGTGCTTATGAATGTGATTTGAGCATTGGATTAGACCCACGCTCACTTGGATCACTCCATGGATTGTATCACGAGTGATTGGTGAGACGATAACATCCTATATTCTTGAAACCGAGATGTGTGAGTTGTATTTTGCAAATCGGTTGCACATTGATAATACGTAAATGCACCAGTAACTTGGTGTTATAAAACATATTGTTGTGTGTGATTCGGTGCGTGAGTACAAGCAAGCATTGTATCAAAGTTTATCCGTTCCTTTTATCCAAAGTAGGATAAAAGCGATATCTTTTGGGCCCCTCGATGATTTTGTGATGACAAACGTAAATGCTCGGCCGTGCTAGGGCTAATTTGATTTGTTCAATTAGTCAGTCATCATAAATCGGAAATCAAGAAATAGTACAAAGAGAATGATTTGAAATCATATCTCATATGATATCTAGAATGGAGGAATATATGATCCCTTATCTAAGGACACGCGTATTTGATATGATCAGAGTTGACAGCGGCTTTGGAAAGCTACGATTGCAGATCGGGATCCGAAGTCATACGCAGAATAGTTGTTAGACTTATCCAAGTGGGAGACTGTTGGATTAGTGTCTAAGTCCATAACTATTTTGGTATGTACTTGACCCGATGGTGCATGGTCCTTTTGGGTTGCCTTCACCAAAGCAACTTGATTGGAGAAATAAATAGAGAGAGAGGTTATTATGATTTATTAATATGTTATAAGAATAATATATTAAAGGAGAAATCATATTTGTTTAATTAATATTGGTCAATAATTAATTAAGAATTAATTTTGTGATCAAGTGTAATTAATTAAACTAGAGGGGCTGAATTGTAATTATGTGATAGTTACAAAATAAGGTAAGAATTATCTTATATATATGGTGAACGAATTTGAGGTGTAAATCCCTTAGAATTCGACTAGGATAAGGGTTTCTAGGACTTATCTTATGGTTGCTTGGTGGACAAGCAACTAGATAAGGATAAGGACTAAAACCTTAATCTTTACACCTATATAAACCCCCTAGGGCTTAGGAATTCAGCCAACCCTTCCCAAGAGGTCCTAAGGACGAATTCTAACCTCCCTCCTCTCTCTTTATACCTTCTCCACTTGCTTATGGTGTTTGTGAACCATTAGAGGAGTGATATTTGTGACTCTCAGCTTTCCAAGGTCAATTCAAGGAGGAATTGGATTGTTATTGCTATATAACAATCAATGTATGTTCTTAAACCTAATTACATGTGAATTCTGATTTCCATATGCTAGAATTAGGGTTCATAGTCTTGGATTCAAAGTATATACAATAGAGAAACCTAGATCCAAGCTTTAGGGTTTGTATGAGCACATAGGATGTCTTATGACCAAAACCCATCAGATATGACTAATATGCATGTCATGACGTTCTTCGGACATCGGTTACGGTAAGACATTTGTCACCCTAGACTGGCATGTCCAGCTATAGCGAGCATCTTAGGTGTGGGGTGTCATCCCCGTATAGATCTATACACAAATTTTCGCTCTCCCTCCAGGAGACTCTGGTTATAACTACAAGGCTTAAGGTGTACGCTAGGTAGGTACGAACGAAGAAATGTCTCTCAAGAGCCCTAACTAAATTTACGCGAACGGTGTATCCCATTATTTAACGTTATAAATAATGTTGCAAATGTGAATTTTGAGTACAAACTAATGGTGATAAATGTATGATTGTTTTTATTTAAAGTGTCAAAATATTTGTTGTTATCGTGAATAACTTCTAGTTATCCCAAAGTATCGTGTATAATTCGAGTGTATTAGAATTCTCACTAACGGACCGCTTATTATAATATTTGTCATAAAAAGCCCAATTTGAATGTCATTATCACACATGGCCCAACAGGAATGTCAATGGGCTTATAAGGCCTAATTAGAGTAAACACGTCACAACGAGCCCATTTGTTATCGAATAATCATTTTAGCTCAAATAGTACTAAAAAGGACATAAAAGGCCCACCTTTATTAAAAATGACCATTTTGGCCTAACAAAGCCGTAATTGACAATAAAGACCCACTTTTGCCAAAATTTAATATTTTTGGCCCATTAAAGCCGATAATTACAACAAAGGCCCATTTTTGTTAAAAATGACATTTTAGGCCTAATGAAACCGTGTTTTGTCAAATTAAGCCCATTTTTATGAATAATGACATTTTTGGACCATAAACCCATGAGTTGTCAAATGAAGCCCATTTTTATGAAAAATTACACTTTTGGCCCATAGAACCGTGACTTGTCAATTTAGGCCCATAAAAATGCAATTTATACTTAAAAGCCCATTTTGTTTATCTTTATTGTCAAGTGTGATCCTTTTGTATACTTTCTTCAGTTTTTAAATAACTTTTAACATGTTTAATCTTTTCAAACATCATAAAAGGTTACTTCAAGTAGATTTCTTACTAACATCACTAAATCTTGGATGGGATCTCGAAGTTGTCAGTGTTTAATATATTTTCATGTCATATTCACACAACATAACATGAAAAATGTACACATACATGAATAATACTAAGATTAACCACAAAACTAGCTTGTATTCTCCCCCAAAAGATAGTAAAACTCGAAAAACAAGGTGGTATGAAGCTCACCTTGGTATTAGATCAGTTTTGTGTAGAAAGGAAAGATGATTTTCGGCCTAGCTTGCACCTTTGGGAAGAGTTTCGAAAGTTTGATGGTTTTAGAGAGCTTTAACACGAAAATAGTGTTGTTAAGGAGTGATCTTAGTGTAAAATGGAAACAAAATACCTTGAGAATGAAAATAGCTTACCAAGTTAGGATCCTTGATGAAGACTCTTGAATTCTTACAGACACTCATGATTTCTAGATGGAAAAAAGGAAGGATTTATTTGTGTTCTAGAGAGAGATATGAGAGGTTCTTTGGTGTGTTTGAAGTGAAAAATGAGGGTGATGGTGGGGTTTTTTGCCAAGTTTAAAGAGAGAAGAGAGAGAGAGAGAGAGAGAGATTAATATGGTCATTCCTTAATGCTTAATCACTTATGCCCAGATGTTTGATAGGTAAATTGCATGTTTACATGCAATACAATTATGAGGTGTCATAATTTGCTTACACCATCTTATATATATATATATATATATATATATATATATATATATATATATATATATGTATATATATATATATATATATAGGGTTGAGAATAGGAGAGGGGAGGAAATAAAGAGTGTTGGGCTTGGATTTTTTAAGTGTAAATGAGACTACATTAGCCTATTAGAAGTTTTTTGATCGATGTGGCCCTACATGCGGGTTTGCGGCCCAATAAAGTTAAATAATTAAGTTTTCCGCCCCTAGGATTAAATTGATAGGTTATCGGCCCAATAAAGCCCATCAAGAGAGTTTTAGTCCCAAAATAACACTAAATGGAGTATTGGGCCCAATATGGCCCAAAGAAGTTGTTCATGGCCCAATATACTATTGCTTAATGAATTTCCGGTCCAACTAGGGCCTATATATGGATTCTTGGCCCAAAAGAACAAGGTTAAGGTGTTATTGGCCCATTAGGGTCCAATAAGAAGGTTTTGATCCATTAGAAGGTTTTAACCAAGAATCCAAGGTCTAAACCCAAAGTTGAGTGAATGAAACTTTTTGGATTAGGTTTAAAGTTTTTACGAGGAAGTTTCGATTAAATTCAAGTTTTGGATGTATAAACTGATATATCATTGAAATTTTGTTTACATTCAACCATAGCGTTATATAATTACACCAAGGATGCTAGTTGTACATGGATAGAAATTTCTAGCCCTAAAATGCTAGTTGTGATAAAATTAAAAGTTCATGTGTTAACGACATTTGATACTTGTTGGATTGCATTGTTTACTTAAGACTTATTGCAACTTGAACTTCAATTTACTTGTCTCGCTTTTGTCTTTCTATACTTCTTTACTTTCAAGAGGTTAACCTATATGTGAATTCAGGAGGTTACCCTATATGTTATTTCTAAAATGTATACTTCCATGTATAAGCACCTGTACCCTTTTAGTCTTCAAGGTTTTCATTATAATAGGGTTACAATTTAGACCTTGCTTGATCCAAATATTTCGGGTTGTCACAATGTTGTTGAAGTCATTCATTTTTTGCATTATACTATTTTTATTCTCAGAACCAACATAATGCTGATAAGAAAAACGAAGATATTGAAGACAAAAAGGTTGGTAATGTCAAGGAGTTCAAAGTGAATCAAGTTTTGAGGAAAAAAAATATGTAGGATTTGTTTTAGTGTTGGTCATGATAAGAGGAATTGTCCTCATGTAGTAGTCAAGAGAGTGTAGAAGTTCAATAATGTTATCAATTTATACGTATCAGCTATTATGGAATTTTATTTAAGTTAAATAAAAATATGGATTCATGAATTTTAGGGGTTTTTCCTTGTAAGTTTATATTTTCAGCTAATAAATATTAATAATATTTCATGGTTTGATCAATTTTATTGTTTGTTCATTAGATATTTTTATAATCAAATGAGTAATTTCCTTATAATATCCTTATGAGTTTATAGTTTATAGTTGCCTTATAGAATGATCATCTTCAATTGAAAGAATTCTGATGATGATCTATGTGTTATGTTTTGTTATTTATGTTATGCTGACAAAATATTTGTCTTAAATGTATATTCTTTTTTTAATCTTAAATCATAATTGTGTTAGATATATTTTTGTTGCAAGATTCTCATATAACTGATTAAGTATACCAAGAGATAGAATAGTTGTGTTTTGTAAAATATGCAGAAAAAACCATTGTACATTTTAATAAACCATAAAACTAAACAAATTTTGGTGTTCTTATAAAAATTGGTCCTTAATATGAACGTTACATATGTTATTGTTGTTTACCTTATTCTACCAGAATATTATATTTTTATCTCCATTGTGTTATTAGTCATTGGGTTGTTATTCTTATGCCATAAATATGCAAGTCATATTTCTATTGCAAGATGCTGATAGAAATAATCATAGATCACAAGATAGGAAATAATTGTGTTTATTAAAATCTGCTGAAGAAATCAATGTACAATATGATGTATTGTAATATTGGAAACTCTTATCTATGGAATATGAATTTGTCAAATAATAACAATATCATGATTAATAATAGGGTGAATCCTTATCTTTACAATGTTTCAAAAAATAATTTACAATGTTTCAAAAAATACTAAAAAATTAATCATTCATAATAATGAGTGCAAATATCATGCCTTTTTGGTTACATATCATACGGTTTCCCCTCTTTTAGTATATATTTCTTTGTCTCAAAGTTAATAAGATTTAATTTACGGTTCTGCAATTTATTGGTGTTTAATAGGGTTGTTAATTATCTTATTGATGATGAACAGTTGGTGATGATCATATTCATGATCTACATGAATATCGTATTGATTATGCAGAGAATGATGAAGATTTCGAGTTATTTGATTATGATTCTCTATTTTGAAATAGGCAAAAATAGTAATCTCAACGGATGTTATTTTTCTTTTTAAGTTTGTTTATGTGTTAAATTTATAACAAGAATGTTAAACTTGTATATTGTTATTTACATTATGTCAAAGTTTTAACTTACAAGGGAGATGATCCATTAAAACACATTCAAAATTATATTAATGTCAATTCCGACTATCATTTCGGTGAAACTAGTAATCATAATCAAGATGATGTCTTTTAAATATGTATTTGTTATATATATATATATATATATATATATATATATATATATATATATATATATATTCCGTTACAGTAATTCTATTAAAAGATGCAGAAAACGAAAGCGAGATCATTGATGATGAGATAGATGATACTATTGATTTACAGAAAGGTAAGCATACCAATAACAAATTATTTTAGAACAATTCATTAATTCGTTTCGATTATTTTCAATTTCCACATCGACGACATTCCTTTGTTTCACTGTATATGTATTTTGTGTGATATAATTTAATGTTTTTTATGTAGAATAATCACATGTTACACATGATTACGTTTCTCCTGGTGGCTCACATTATTGGATTCCTGTCTGACGACATCAAACCAAAAATCAACTCAACATATGATTCATATGGTGTAGCAATAACAATGTATAAAAACTATGCATTAGAAGCAGGTTTTGATGTCAGGCTTGGAACAATTAAAACAACAAAATCGGACATTATCACACAAAGACATTTGCTATGCAGTCGGGAAGGTAAACCAGAATTGGCTAAAGTGGATACTCTAAACCCTCACGTAATAAGATTCAAAGAAGGAAAGACTCATTTCGGTCTGAATGCAAAGGGAAACTTGTTTTTATTCTAATACATGGTACTTAGAATTATATTGTTGACGATGTTGTCGAACAACATACTCATGAGTTGTTCGGTAAGGACAACATGTGTTTGTCTCGTACAAAGAGGAATCCTGATTATTCTCTGGAGATGTTTACTAATAACCTGTCAAAGAAAAATATTGGTGCGTCAAGAGCACAAAGATTGTATACGGGATTTCAGGGTGGGCCTTCCATTCGAGGTGGATTGGTATTTGATTTCAAGAATAGCACAAAAAATCTTAATTCTTACATAGGTTGTACGGATACAAAATTCCTTGTTGTCAATACGATGGAAAGGAAAAAAAATGTCCCAACTTTTTGTTTCGAGTTTAGAGTTGTGCAGAAAAAATTGAATGCGCTTTTTTGGGCTGAAAAAACTGCAAAGTATAACTACAATGCTTTTTGAGATGTTGTATCCCTTGATGCCACATTCTGTATGAATAAGTATAGTTTACATTTATAATGTTATCATCTACTTTTTCATTATTTCCAATTTTGTTAATTAATTTTTTATTTTTAACATAGGTATGATATGGTCTTCGTTCTGTTCATTAGGATAGATAACCATAAGAAATGTGTACATTTTGGTGCTGGACTTTTGAGTAGAGAAGATGGTAGTTCTTATTCTTGGTTGGTTAGAGCTATCTTGAAAGCATTTAAAAAAACACTATAAGTTGGTTCTCACAGATCAGGATCCAACTTTGAACAAAGTTGTAAATGAAGTTCTTCCGATCTCACATACTACGACTTAATAACATATAGTCATCCACTATCATACATACTCTAGGTTACCTACTCAACAATTGATGGTTCATTCAAGCGTAGCTGCATGCATTTTGAACATGTCGGTATTTTGTGTATGCAAATATTCTGTGTTTTTAAGTTTTATAGTATTGAACAAATTCCTAAATAATACATACTGAGACGTCGGCGTCGGGATGTTATTCCAACATAGTTACATAAGAGGTATTTCTCTTATTCTTTTGTCGATTCAAATTCTGCCATGACGACTATTGAAATTTTTTCAACTGTAAACCGTTGTGTTTCATTTTTTAGCCATGATTTTGCTAAGTTAAAGTCATACCTCGAATAGCTGAATAAGTTGAAAATAAAATTAGTACATGAGTATCCAGTGCATGAGATGCCCTCAAGAGAATCATTCTACAACCAGATTTTATGTGTAGAGTCACTTAATGACGTGTCTGACATTGAGAATTCATCTGATATTCATATAAGGGAACTGGCAGTCGTGGTAAGAGATTAAAATCTAAAAAAGAAATGTTGTAAAAAGAAAGTTTGAAGCCTAAGAAAAAGTGTGGTTCATGTAAACAGATGGCTTTGCATGATATCTGAAATTGTCCTCCAAAAAACATGAAGAAGTAGTTTAAAATTTTTATAGGTTTATTAAATTATGAAACTATAGTAACATTTATGTTTCATGTATTTGATTGACATTGATTTTAATTGTTTATGTTTTTTAATAAATGATTTAATATTGCTATGCACTAGTGAATACCTTTTTCTAATTCATTATTCAAGTGTGCTATGCCAACATAACAATCCTTTATAAGCATTTATTTTCATAACTACTTTGTAAAACCAACATACATAGCATTACTAAAAGATTGAATCAACTAACTTGCTTAAACATTCCAACATAATTATATATTCCAACCAATAATTAATATATACTTATACAATTTAATTATACATACCTACCTAATACAATTCTAATTTATTCTAATTTACATAATGTTTTGTTTATTTTACATTTATAGGAAAACCATATACCAACACACTCATTTCTAGATAACAATATAATAAATCACTAAACGGAATGACTATAATTTCATACACTGTTAAATTCTTTCAATTACAGATACATTTTATTTTATTATATTTCATAACATATTTTTATTTTTTCATTCTTTAGGAACAATGTCATATTATTTTTATTATTTATTACTAACATTAACTATGAGTAATGACTCTTATAAAAACAGTATAAAATAGCACAAAACTGAATTTTAATGTATTGTCATCAATTTTATTCTTTAAGAATAATGCCACATTATTTTTATTATTTATAACTAACATTAACTATAAATAATAATTCTTATAAAAACAATATAAAACAACACAAAACTAAATTTTAATGTCTTGTCATCAAAAATAAATTCAAATTATAAAATATGTTCAACCAATAAATAAAATGAGTTGAAAATATTTAAAAGCCAAACCTAACTTCGTTTCATAATTTTGATAACCAAACAAAAATTCTAACATGAGTCATTTTCTAATGTTTCCCAAACAAAAACTACAATATCAAAAATAAACATGCTAGCTACCATATTTCAAGCACTAAAGTCTCCCAAAAAAAACTATTCTACCATAGTTAAGTAATCAAAACAACTTGTGCATATTATAAATGGCACCTTCCAAGTCTCTTCTTCTCAAATTATTTAGAGCAATAACATCACTTTTTGTTTTACTTGTAAAACGGCAATCCCAACGCCCATCACCTTCCCCCATATACGATTCTATAAGCCTCATAAGATACAATCCACAATCTGATCCTTCATTTGCTACTCTCCATGTAATATTCATGACACGAGGTTTAATTTATTTAAAAACAGTTGCTTTTTGGTGATGTTGTGATTTAAGTAGCTACCAGACAATTTTTTCTATGATATAATACAATACATTTATTATACGTCATATGTATTAATACCAAAAACACTCATATAATAATACTACTATGTATTTCTTAATCTTACCACAATACTTGGTTTGCTTACATATACTGTCCAAAGTGCCTGTTCAGTTGACATGATCTATATTGTAGTAGGTGGGTACCCTTAAATCAAAGTATAGCAAATAATATTTACCCTCTTAACTATTGGAAATAATAATTGGTATACAAAAAAAATTATAACAATAGACTATAACTATATAAAATATAATAGAAAAATCTAATAGAATTCTTAATAAAATTAGCATACCAACATCTCTAAAACTTGGTTTAATTGGTAGAATCCTTATGTTGAGTCTCAACATCGAATCAAATATTGATTGTTTTGTATTGTATGTAACTGCTACATCCAGAATCTTATATGTCTATATATATAAAAGAAACAAGAAATTCTTCAACATAAAACCCAAATTAATATTTGATAATAAAATTAAAATTACTTCATACCAAAGAGTTTGTATCTAAGAAAACTCTAGCAACCGATCCTGCATCCCTTAGTTCCTCCATTTTGTTAAGTAATGTTGTCCAATAGTCAATGATTATAGTATGTATAATATTTTTCTTTTAAAATGATATGCAAATCCTTGATGCAATACGTGACCACTTCCAATGTCCCAAATCTTGTCCCTGCTCAACCATTTTTAGTAAATCAATGATGTAATTGTCGTTTACAAACAAATCAATAGAATATATATTCATAATTACCCATAATATCTTTTTGAAGAAAAAAATTGAATTATATAAGGCGATTTCATCCGTCTTCACTTTATCACCTATTCGAATAATTCTTTCAACAAATGGTGACTTTCCATATACAACTATTGTTTTCCTCTTTTCCCCCTTTCTCCATTCTCATCATCTTTAGCAGCATCTGTAATCTTCTTACATACATTTCTGGTTTTATACGCACTATCTCCTGCCACTGTTTCCAATATTTTTTTCCTTTTTTCTTTTCACAGATATAACTTTTCGATACAGCCTCATCTGTCATTTCTATGGCTTTTTCCAACACCTCATCATGCTCCAAAAACCGTGAACAAGTTAGATGGTCTGTGTTATCAATATTTTCTACAATATAAGTATTAAAACTTCCACCATCGTCCTTTTTATCCCAAAAACTACCAAAGGTCTAACCGGAGAAATTCCTCTTTCATTACCACCATCTTCCGCTCCTTTGTTTACATCATCATAATAAGTATGTTATTTGTCATTCATTCATTTCCTTCATTCTTAACTTCACTGAATAAGTCATGCTTTTTTCGAACCACTCCTTCAACAATATACTATCTGGAAAATTTTCCAATCCATCTTTCAAAGACAATTTCATAGTGTTCTTTTCTAACAAAATTATCCCATAGTTATGCTCTATAATAGTTGGGTAAGCCTGAAACATGGTAGATCAAAGTTTGAGTACGAACATTCTACTAGAATATTGTTCATCAACAAAATAAATTATACCTTTTTATATAAACTTTTAACTCAAAAGTACACATCTACTACCATGTTTTTGAATATAACATATTTTTTATTAAAAAAATAGTCATACCTCCTCGTCCCCATAATCTCACTTGAGACCCTCCAACATTTCATATTTATCAATCATTTCATCATCAACACAAACATCTTCAAAGTCCTCTTGTAGTTGCCTTCCAAACTCTCCCATATTAATTTCTAACTTCTCTATTTTTTCAAGATCGTCTCCCTTAATATGTCAATAAAGTTCAGGTCTTTGGGCTCTCAAGACCCTCCACACTTCAGATCTAGGGTTTCAACTTTAAATCATACACAAAAGGCTCAATAACTCAAGAAATGGAAGAAAATCCTAGAAAACCCCCATATCAAAATCTCCCTAGAAGATGAGCAAGTCAGCATATTTACCTCAAGCAAACATTCTTGAATCTGTGGATCCAAAGCCTCCTCTTGCCCCAACCTCAATACTCTTCACTTCTCCTTCAAGAGGATGGAAGGCAACTACAAGAGGATTTGGATACACCTTCGGGTATGTCTGGACTCAAACTGGGATTTGAGAAAGATTTTCAAAAGAAATGATTTTTCTAAAATGAGTAAGAGTTTCCAAGAGAAAACGAGAAGGAGCATTGTGTACAATCAGCCAAGCCCGAACGGTGATTTCCCAATGTATACTTACTTAGTTGTGCTATGAGTTTATTATTAAGATATTAGTGATTCATGTTAGGTGATAGGCTAGGTATTTCATATTTTAGGGCTAGAGTTGTCTGAATTGTGATGCCTTGGCCTAGGGATTTTGTTATTTGTGATGTGCTTTGAGTATGTGCGGACTAAGAGTATCCAAAATGAATATTTCAGAGGTAGAGTTTTGAGTAGAGGAGTAATCTATGGGAGATACCTAGATGAGCATTAGAGGAGCCTACTGAGAGAGTAGTTTGATACCTGCATAGGGTAGAGGTGCTTGAGTTTGATGACACCCTTTAAGTGTGAGTAAAGAAAATAGAGTTGTAACCTAGAGTGGTTTTACGTGCTGATGGAGATTATTCGATACCCGAATGCTGCTTGCTTCGTGCTTTGCGGAACTCTTGATGATTAGAGTTAGCTACTAAGTGAATATGACGATATTCAGGAGGTAGATGGTTGGCATCATGAAGGGTTCTTCAGTAGTTGATGGCAGAGATGTGTGAGCACCTAGGAAGAGCCTAGGGAGTGAGCTTAGTCAGATGAGTACGCTAATAATGGAGAGTGTTTTGCTGGAGAGCGAACACGCGTGACGGGATTGATGATTGAGGAGGTTGAGAAACTACTTAGAAAATCTGGAATGATCCGTGTGGAAAGTATGCGTAGATGTGGCAGGTAGTATGTGAAGGGTTATGAGAATTCTAACACTCCTATTGTGTACATGCAACCCTATAAACCTTGGATCTATGTTTTCTCTATTATACATGCAAATATTCTATAGTCCAAGGTTTCATCCTAACTATCATAATAAGAAGTAACTATACTACAAGAAACTAGTAGAATGACATACCTTTAAGATGGAGTAGCTTGATTCCATGGAGCTTAAGAGCCTAGTGCCTCAAGTATGACACCTCAAATGGTTCACACAACATCACCAACAACTTGGAATAACTTGAGTGAGAAGTTATTATGCTCAAATCGGTTAGCCCTCATGTGTACACACCTTAGTACTGATTTCTTGAGCCATGGGGTCCTTATATATTGTGGCTATTAGGGTTACACCATTTAACCTATGTCTTTCCATATTCTTCATGCTCCATGGGTTGAAACCTCCATGGAGTATCCATGGGTTACTCCATGGGTTTAGCCCAACATGAAGAACTATGGATCATAAGCCCACATATATAAGAATGAATGGTTTACACAATCATTCCCCATATATTTCATTAGTCTCCTT
Organism: Lactuca serriola; assembly: GCF_051521515.1. Taxonomy (NCBI): domain Eukaryota; kingdom Viridiplantae; phylum Streptophyta; class Magnoliopsida; order Asterales; family Asteraceae; genus Lactuca; species Lactuca serriola. Next base: position 116,701,092 of record NC_136408.1, read on the forward strand.
TTGATCAAAAAATTAATTCAAAAATAATTCTTGATCAATACTAATTATAAATATGATTTCATATTAATATATTAAAACTTATAATATATTAACAAATCATAAATATCCTTTTCTCATAAAAGTCTATCCAAATTGTTTCGATGCCATGCAACCCAAATGGACCATGCGGATCGGGTCAAGTACATACCATTATAGTTATGGACTTAGAGACTAATCCAATAGTATGGGCCCGTACTACTGAAGAGCAGAGGACCCATACTCGAAACAGGGAGAATTCTAGAGGTTCTAAGTAGCAAATTGAGAGGAGGTAACATGATTCGATTAGCATGATTCATAGCAGATCGAGAGGTGGTCACATGGTTCGAGTACCATCATTCGTGGCGGTTAGTGCTTCTGGTTTTACCAGTAATCCCGTTGATATTGATTAGACTAAGATAAGATGTGATAGAGTTTGGGGCCAGAGGGCCATGTTGAACGAGTTTCAATGGAGCATACCTTGAGAGGGAAATTGAGTTAGTTTCCGAGAGATTTATGGTGAGATGACAGTTGGAGTCACAAGACTCAAGGACGAGTAGCGATGGTGCTTTATGAAGGATTATGGTCTGTGTTGGGCAATCGGCCGATAGTAGATATATGACTTTCTATGACCAGAGTTGTGCTATTTTCTGTGAGAAGCAGAAGAGATATTGAGCTTTCGGTTTCTGAGCATGGAGGTAAACCCTGTGGGGTAGCGTTGGTTGCGATCTTTCAGCTGAGTATTTGGGCAGTATGTCTGACACAAGGTAATATTACAGCATGAGACGGTCATCATTAGGGACTGAGATGGTCAAGTACAAGGATATACCCTATTTGAGGATAGTAGGGCATATGTTAGCAGTAGTGTCGGGTGATCAGGTGGAGTATATTGGGGCGGTGGCACTCATTGTCTATGATGGATATCGAGTGTGGGGGTGAGGTCTCTACTCTCATGATAATTCTCATGATGGGAGGTTGGTTGGCAAGTAGAAGATGAGGAGTGTGATAGTTCACTATTTTCAGACTGAGAGTCATGGCTACTATGGGACAGTTGAGATGTCTGGTAGTGTGTCAGTGTGAGATTTTGGATGACACGTTGGAAAGTTTTCAAGGATTTTATCCGAGATTCGGGATGTTTGGAGTTGCTTGGTTTCTATCGAGAAGATCACCGAGTGTTATGTGGTACTTTCAAAGAGTAATTATGATGTACCTGGTGGAACAATATTTGGAATAGATTGTTCGTGTGCCAAATGATGATGGTTCGAGCCCTGAGTGGGGGAGAACCGGGTCTTATATTGAGAGTATTATAGATTTGTTCAGGAGTGGTTAGAGGACTAGATATAGTGACCTACGGTTCGGATACATTAGACCAGCATTATTGGTGGTCGAGGCGATGTGCAGAGTGAGATAATGCATGTTGTACGTGTTCAGGAAAGGATGAGTGTCTCTATGGCAGGCAGCTGTTGGACGGAAACCTTGTGGTGGTTAGGAATTCTTCGAGGTTGTAATGGTAAATTTGAGGTAGGTGGCTCATAAGGATAGTTTCAACGGTTGAGAATTTATGGTTCAATGTATGGGTTGTTATATGCAAACTGGGAAGGGTAGAAGTTGATTGGGTAACCAACTTCAGGGTCGGTATGTGTGTTCTTGCATGGGTTGTGAGCAATAGAGGAGGGAGTTTCGGATGGTCGTCAACGTGTTCTGAGTCATTGTTGATTCGTCCATGTTTCAATTGAGAAATTGAAATATTCTAAAGTTTCGAGTTGTGTGAGAAGGAGATCAGTTATGAGATTATGGAAGGATGCATTGCTTTATTTGAGTATGATGTCGTAAGTAGGAGATCAGTGGTTGAGGCAAGACATCGTGAGGTTCTGTGATGGTGCACCGAGGTATCCGAGTAGAATGCCCTGAATTTTAAGATTATTTTGAGACTTGATTTATGAGATGGCAAGTGGAGTATCAAGTGACTATAGTTCCAGTGGGATCCCTTCAGCTAATTGTCATTAAATGGGATTATCCAAGAATGTGAATTGCAGCAAGAAAAGTGTTGGTCATGACAGTTGTCCTCAAGAGTGGTGATGCTTAACCTGGGTGGGTGTGTGTACCTATCTATGTTGAGTCGTGGAGTATTCGATAATGAACTCAGTGGGGTGATGACTCGAGGAGGAGATTAAGGGGGATAAGAGGGTGAGTGGATCCAAGTGGGAGTAATCACTTCAGATTATTCGGGGAAAACCATGGACCGAGCCCATGGCAAGTCAGTGAGAGCGAGTGTTGTGATACTACGGGGAGTCGTAGTGTTCACCAGTCAGCGAGAGAGTGTTGTGATACTGCAGGGAGCCGTAGTATTCATGAGTCGGTGAGAGAGTGTCGTAGACCTGCGGGGAGCTGTATCCTTCACGAGTTAGTGTGAATGAATGTTATGATACTACGGGGATTCATATTATTCGCTAGTCAGAGCATGACGAAAAAGAGTTTTTAGGCTTGGGTAGCCTTATTCTTTGAGTTTTGGGAACCTGGTGGTCGGACCAGGGGCGAGATTGGGGTCTCCATATTTGTCGGGGATCGTTATATTCTATGGTTATCGCAATCGAGAGGAATTGGAGGAGTGATGTATGTGTTGGTTGTGGGTTAGGGGTCATGAGTGGAGTGCTTCATTGGACGAGTGGTTCCAATTCTATGCCAGACCAGACTCTGAAGTTTAAGTTTGGCTTTGGTAGTGTATTGAGTAAGCGAATGAGATTTCAGATTCAAAGATGTATTTCGTCTTGAGGGGTAATGTGTGTCATATGTTGTCTTAGACTTGAGTGTGTCAGATTGTTTGTATGGGAAGGACCGCGAGATGCATGGAACTAATGAGTAGTAGACAACATAGGTCGAGGGTGAGACTATTTCCGTTGGGATTGTAGTGTTCGCTTGGGGTAAAGCAAACTTCATGACTTGTGTGTCACGATGGGCCGAGATAGTTGTTGTGAGAAGGAAGTCAGTGAGACATCTTGGGGCATGCAAAGGGTAACCTTTGGAGGTTGAACTGTGGGGTCGAGAGTTGACCTGGTGCTCAATGTTGAGAGGGATATCTAAGAGGGAGCTGGGGCTTATGATTGATAGATGTCAGAGGATACTTCTGAGCAAACATGATCATTTTCTTGTGTCGGAGGACATGGCATTGAGAGTTCTTTGTTCAGATGGATTTCGATTGCAGTATAGTGGATGGGTTTCTGGTGTAATGTGACCCTTTTGTTCCTTGGAGTATGTTATGGATCATTTAGTATGTCTGGTATGAGTGATCAGTAGCCAACTTTTTTGGGCTTTGACTTTTTCTATCAAGTTGCAATGAGAGAACTACAGGGGCAGTGACTTATCGGGGTCTGTTATTCGAGGAGCGAATAACATGGTGATATCTTGAGAGGGCGGTCTGGCGGTGAGACAGACCACTAGAGTATCCAGATTTTGGAGAGTCAAAAGGGTTATTGTAGTGGTAGAAGGGTCTGTCTTATTCCGGATTTGGGAGTTCCTATTTGGATTCGGGTGTACATAGAGAAAGATATCTGTGTGGTATGAGATCCTTTCAGTGGTGCTTTTCGGGTTATTGGGTTTGATCTATGTGTTGTTGAGGAGCAATTTTAAGGGCAAAGTCTAATTCAAGTGGGGAGAATTGTAGCATTCGTACTTTTAGGTATATTATTGTGTGTTTAAAGTTTGAAATTTATGGAGTGACTCGACGAGTTGTGAGTCCAACTCGCCGAGTAGGGTCGAGTTACCCGCGTGGAATTAATGAGTGGACTCGACGAGTCAGAGGGCTGACTCGCTGAGTAGGTGTTGGGTAGAGAAACCCTAATTTCCCAGGGTTGGGGCCTATATAAGGGAACTTATGCCCCATTTCCGCCTCACCAGTTACCCTACACCCCTAAGAGAAAACCCTAATCATCATTAGAGCTAGAAAGTGAGTGAAGATCTAAGTTGGTGGTTGTTGGTGCATTCTTTGAAGGAGAAGTGAAGAGTATTGAGTTTGGGGCAAAAGGAGGCTTTAGATCCACAGATTCAGCAGTGTTTGCTTGAGGTAAATATGCTAACTTGGTCATCTTCTAAAGAGATTTTGATATGGGGGGTTTTCTAGGGTTTTCTTCCATTTCTTAGTCATTGAGCCTTTTGTGTATGATTTGAGGTTGAAACCCCAGATCTGAAGTGTGGAGGGTCTTAAGAGCCCAAAGACCTGAACTTTATTGAACTAGAGACTAGACTTTGAGCACCTAACCCTTTTGTAAGACTTGGTATTGGCATTTTTGGACATATATGTCATGCATGAACGTAAAGGTCGAGACTTTACGCGACTTTTGTGCCTTTAAGGACTAGATGTAGAGTCTAGTGTGGTAGATCTGACCTTGGACATCTAAATGAGAAATCAGATCGAAGGGACTCGCAGAGTCCATGGCCTGACTCGACGAGTCTGTGAGGGTTTGTCTCGATGAGCTTGATCATGGGATAACTCGGTAAGTTGGGGGTCAACTTGATGAGTTGAGTTGTCCTTCACGAGACTTCTGAGAAAACGAGTGGACTCAACGAGTCACATAGGTGCACTCGGCGAGTCGGTTCTAACATGGACTGTTGACTCAAGTTTGACTTCTGTTGACTTTAGGGTTGGGTCAATCATGAGCAATAGAGACCATGGAGGGGTAAAATGTTATTTTATCCACTTCAAGAGTGAGACAGAGAAAAAGAATAGCCTTTGGTGTATATGAGTATAAATAGAGTATTAATTAAAGATGTTATCCTATGTGTTAGGCGGAGGCTGGTTCGAGATTTCTGAGTACGAGATTGTTACTTGCTAGCTTGCGAGGTGAGTCTTCTCACTATACGTTACCTAGAGTGGTATTTATGTGTGACCAGAGGGTCTTATGTTCTTACTTGAGTTATGCATTTTGTCTGTGTGGTATATATGCTATATTATGCGTTACTGAGATCGGACCGGAGGGTCCTCACTAAGACCGTACCTAAGGGTCCAAGGAGTCGTGGGACTATAGGGTCTCACTGGCACACAGACTGGAGGGTCTTAAATAGTAATAGCCTCGAGTGGCTAATGTGTTGTTTGTTTTATTTTGGGGAACTCACTAAGCTTCGTGCTTACTGTGTTGTGTGTAATGTGTTTTAGGTTTTCTCAGGATCACGGAAACGCACCGACTTGATTGCACACACCAGTGAAAGAACTATGTTTGGAGAGTCAAAAGGGTTATTGTAGTGGTAGAAGGGTCTGTCTTATTCCGAATTTGGGAGTTCCTATTTGGATTCGGGTGTACATAGAGAAAGATATATGTGTGGTATGAGATCCTTTCAGTGGTGCTTTTCGGGTTATTGGGTTTGATCTATGTGTTGTTGAGGAGCAATTTTAAGGGCAAATTCTAATTCAAGTGGGGAGAATTGTAACATTCGTACTTTTAGGTATATTATTGTGTGTTTAAAGTTTGAAATTTATGGAGTGATTCGACGAGTTGTGAGTCCAACTCGCCGAGTAGGGTCGAGTTACCCGCGTGGAATTAATTAGTGGACTCGACGAGTCAGAGGGCTGACTCGCTGAGTAGGTGCTGGGTAGAGAAACCCTAATTTCCCAGGGTTGGGGCCTATACAAGGGAACTTATGCCCCATTTCCGCCTCACCAGTTACCCTACACCCCTGAGAGAAAACCCTAATCACCATTAGAGCTAGAAAGTGAGTGAAGAGCTAAGTTGGTGGTTGTTGGTGCATTCTTTGAAGGAGAAGTGAAGAGTATTGAGGTTGGGGCAAAAGGAGGCTTTAGATCCACATATTCAGCAGTGTTTGCTTGAGGTAAATATGCTAACTTGGTCATCTTCTAAAGAGATTTTGATATGGGGGTTTTCTAGGGTTTTCTTCCATTTCTTAGTCATTGAGCCTTTTGTGTATGATTTGAGGTTGAAACCCCAGATCTGAAGTGTGGAGGGTCTTAAGAGCCCAAAGACCTGAACTTTATTGAGCTAGAGACTAGACTTTGAGCACTTAACCCTTTGTAAGACTTGGTATTGGCATTTTTGGACATATATGTCATGCATGAACGTAAAGGTCGAGACTTTATGTGACTTCTGTGCCTTTAAGGACTAGATGTAGAGTCTAGTGTGGTAGATCTGACCTTGGACGTCTGAATGAGAAATCAGATCGAAGGGACTCGCAGAGTCCATGGCCTGACTCGACGAGTCTGTGAGGGTTTGTCTCGATGAGCTTGATCATGCGATAACTCAGTGAGTTGGGGGTCAACTCGATGAGTTGAGTTGTCCTTCACGAGACTTCTGAGAAAACGAGTGGACTCGACGTGTCACATAGGTGCACTCGGCGAGTCGGTTCTAAAATGGACTGTTGACTCGAGTTTGACTTTTGTTGACTTTAGGGTTGGGTCAATCATGAGCAATAGAGACCATGGAGGGGTAAAATGTTATTTTATCCACTTCAAGAGTGAGACAGAGAACAAGAATAGCCTTTGGTGTATATGAGTATAAATAGAGTATTAATTGAAGATGTTATCCTATGTGTTAGGCGGAGACTGGTTCGAGATTTCTGAGTACGAGATTGTTACTTGCTAGCTTGCGAGGTGAGTCTTCTCACTATACGTTACCTAGAGTGGTATTTATGTGTGACCAGAGGGTCTTATGTTCTTACTTGAGTTATGCATTTTGTCTGTGTGGTATATATGCTATATTATGCGTTACTGAGATCGGACCGGAGGGTCCTCACTAAGACCGTACCTGAGGGTCTAAGGAGTCGTGGGACTAGAGGGTCTCACTGACACACACGGACTGGAGGGTCTTACATAGTTATAGCCTCGAGTGGCTAATGTGTTGTTTGTTGTATTTTTGGGAACTCACTAAGCTTCGTGCTTACTGTGTTGTGTGTTATGTGTTTCAGGTTTTCTCAGGATCACGGAAACGCACCGACTTGATTGCACACACCAGTGAAAGAACTATGTTTTGAGGATCCTGGATTTAATCAAACATTTACAGAGTTGCAATTTGTAAACTTAATAAATGTGATTTTTATGATATGTGTTATGGGAATTATATGATTTAAAATGAAAGATTTGTTTGAAAATTTACGGTGTTACATAATTCATTCAAACCTCTTGCTTTTTTCTTTTCTGACATTGCTTCGACAGATTTCTTATCCTCCATTTCAGGTGTTGCTCTTGCAGAATATTTCATTTTTTCCTTTTTTTACACTTGTCCTAACAATATTAATTGGCTCTTGTTCAACTTGGGGACCAAGTGTTGAATCACATAAACATAGTTAGCTCTTCTCCATTCATTATTACACAATATCAGTCTTTCAATCATCATTTACAAAAAAAAAAATTAACTATAATATACAAGTATTATTAATCATTCGGATAGAACATGCAATTGTATACTAATTCTCAAAGAATTGCATATTTTACACTTACAAAATTTTCAAACATTATTTTAAGTATTCTACTACTAAACCAAATAAAAAAACCAAAACAAGAAATTACTTGTTGGTGGAGAAACTATCTTCTATTTTTCAAGTGTTTATCTTATAGAATATTTCCTTTTTATCTTTGTTGCACTTGTACCAACAATATTAATAGGCTCATGTTCAGCTTGGGCACCAACTGCTGAATCACATAAACACAGCAAGTTACTCTCCAACCATTCTTACAGAATATAAGTCTTTCTATCACCATTAACAAAAAACTAAACAGAATATATAATTAATATAACTCATTCTGATAGAACTATAAACTATATACTAATTCTTAAAGAATTCCATATAGTAAAGTTATAAAATATTCTAACATAATTTCTATTCAAACTCTTAAACCAAATCAAAAAATGACCAGTAGGTGGAGAAACGATCTTATCCTTTTCAGGTGTTGATCTTGTAGAATACTTCATTTTTACCTTTTTTGCACTTGTAGTAACAATATTAATAGGCTCCTGTTCAGCTTGGGCAACAATTGATAAATCAAAGAAACAAAGTTACTTACTAATATATTCCAATTTATACTTTAATAATCAAAGTATAATACACTACATTCTAATAGAATATATGTTTCAGAATACAATCACATACAAAAATATGAATGATTTAATTCCAACAGAATGAAATGTACCATCAATAATTCTTACAGAATATTAGTATTTCCATCACACCTTCCTAACGTAATAAAAGACTTAATTATTCTTCATCATTCTTAATCGTATACTAATTCTGAAAGCCCTTAAGAACCAAATAACAAAGCCCCAAAAAAAACAAAAAACAAAAAACAAAAAACAAAAAAAAAATTATCTTCTTATTAACTTCTAATATCTTGATTTTATTCAGATTAACAAAACCACAATCACATCCCATGTTATTCAAACATTCGAATAGATTTTTCATATTCAATTAACAAAACCCTAAAAAAACCTCTTCCTTCTATATATATTTTGACAAGTTTATGCTATTAAACTTAAACAAACCACATCTAAATACTACATTTTTCAAACATTCGAACATAATTTTAGGGCTTCAACTCAAAAAAAATTAAAATATTAAACAATAGAAAGTACCTCTATGGGGAGAAGTGAAATCATCATCGTCATCATCAATATTCAAGACGGTTGCAGGGGTATTTTTAAATTTCGTCTTGAAAGTACTCGAGCTTGTACTCTTCATTCTACGTGAATCATTGCCCTCCATAATAACCCAATGCAACTTCAGTAAACAGCTCGATGAAAATCCATCATTATATACAAACTACCAACAAAATCTTTCGCTTTTATTGTTGATTCAACTAAATCTTGTTTGATTATGGGTTTCGATAGAAACAATAATTGATTTAGGGTATCTGCCATGATTTTGGGATTATGATGTCGGTTGAAAGAAAAATCATTTATTTCCTATTTTGATGATAATGACAAATGTACAAAATTACACTTATACACCCGTTTACATTTAATAAAATGTTTATTTTATTTTATTTATATTAATTAAAATTATAAACATTTTATTAGATTTTTTAAATTTGATTGGTCCACAATTAATCCTACATCCATATAATAATTAGTTAAAATACAATAACCTAAACCTCTCTCTCTCTCTCTCTCTCTCTATATATATATATATATATATATATATATATATATATATATATATATATATATATATATATATATATTAAGTTGATTGTTTTTTTACATTTTAATATACATTACATAAAAAATTTTACAAACAATTAATACGAAAAGCTAAAAAAAAATAGAATTTGATTAAAACAACAAACTAAAATGAAATTACAAAGTTATTTACAATAGAAATAATAAGAAAATTAAATTTAATCATTAAGCCTAGAAAACAAATTAAGACAATAATATGTTAACAAATTAAGAAATCAAATGAAATAAATAAAATGTAAAAGGGGTTTTAAAACTGGACGAGGATCTAGGCCTTTTGGCTTCTGCCAGATATTTGTCGAAATGTCCCGATGAAATTCCCGTAAAATACAAAATACTTACTCTCTTCTAATTTTAAACTAGCCTTCTATACACTTAGATGAAAAAAAGGAACGTCGATTCTCCCAAGCCATGGTCGAAGTCTCCCCGATCCACCTCTACCCACTGACGATTTGCCCGGCCATAAAACCATTGTTTCGATACACCACTATCACAGTAGCTTCACGCCCGTGTTGTCTCCGTTGCCGGTGTCTCTCCCTACTATTGATATGAAACACATACCACATTCGCCCCTCACCCAACTAATCTATAAATAAGTACGTATGTATGTATGAATCTGAATTCTTCTTGTATCTACTATGCATCGCTATCTTCACCATCATATTTATAAAAATTCATTCATCTATATGTATCAACTTTTAGTATAATAAAAATTGTGTTGTTTTATTTTCTTCGAGGACGTGTACTCTCAAGCCTTACTTGAGAAGTGTTGGGGTGATCATTTGCGTGATGACCCAATCGATGATGTTGAACTGTACAGCGTCGAAGAGCAATTATCTCTTTAGGATTGGATCCTTGAATACAGACTTTTTGTTCAACGGGAAATCATTGTTGTCCTTTGGGTCTCAACTTGAGGTATATTTACTTAACAAATACATTATCTATATTATTGATAATGAAAATACATTACTATAATGAAACACTTTGTGACCCATGAAAACACTCCCTAACATGTTTATTTAAAAACAGCCATGAAACTTACACAAAGCGTGTCTTGAAAATAGTTTGTAAAATAGACCCCAATTTAGAAAGGTTTTAATACGAATCAAATATGCATAAATAAATTATTAATACTTGCAAAAATTTTGAAGATGTGAATTGAAGAAGGTTATTAACAAATTCAATTTTAAGCAAAATGACAATATTAAAATATTGAATTCATGTATTAATTTTTTTATTACTTAATAACTAATAACAAAATCTAATAATTGCTTGTAGGTAAGAAAACTATTTGTCAAGATCTCGATTTGTTGCCACTCCTCTGCGTAGCCATACATATAGTGTGTGTGTCTATATATATATATATATATATATATATATATATATATATATATATATATATATATATATATATATATATATATATATATATATATAGAGAGAGAGAGAGAGAGAGAGGGTGTGGGGGATTGACAAAATAAAAATGTTGAAAATGATGCTAATCATTTATTTTTGTCGTAAATGATCCGTCGTACCGGTGCGACGAATGATGAGTAAGATAATTATAGATAAATATAAATGTAAATGTATTCATATATGAATCACCACCTATCCTCCACCACCCGCATCGTCTCTCCTTCACCACCATATTTTTTTTTCATTCTCATAGCATACGATATCATCTATAATTATCTAGAATAATTGAACCTATATATATATATATATATATATATATATATATATATATATATATATATATCACCGGTGGTAAAAAAAACGTGGAGAACCGGAGATCATGTAGCTTTCATGGAGATAGTGGTTCATGTTGTTTCTGTGTTTCTAGTTTGTTCTTTCAAAAGGTTGCTTTCCCGTCGGCAATAAACCTTTGTTTTCTCAGGTTATTACTATCAAATTTCCAAACAACCTCCTTATTCTTTTGTTAATTCAATTATAGCTAAAGTCGTAAAGATCATAACTACATACCCATTATCCAAATCGTCTTCTTACACTGAAAGTTCATTTATGCTAGATTCCTGTAGACGAAGATCATAACTTCATACAATCCGTTCTTTTAAACGAAACCGTCTTCTTATTAAGATCATAACCTACCAAGAAATTCATCTGTGCAAGATTTCCGAAAATGACAACACCATCTACCGGAGCAAACGCCAAGCAAATCGAAGCATTGTCTATTTGAACAAAACTGTTCATCGGATCCAACTCCAAATCCGCCCCATTAAAATGAGCCACCATCACCGGAAGATCGGCCATCACTTCTATCCGGTTGTAACACAACCTCAGATTATTTTCCCGGTCAGGACTAACCGGCACAATATCTTTCATCGTATGTCTCACCGCCAACTGTAGCCGATTGTAGAACTCTTCAGGAAAAAAAGTCAAAGATGTTCCGGAATCAATAATGATATTACCCTCCACAGAAGTAGGTTTCGTGGTGTAAAAATCAACACGTTGTCCTCCGACTGTAATCCCTTCAAAGTTAAGGTAGTAAAAGGTCTCCCGGCCGTAGCCGGAAAGTATCGGGGTGGAAACCACCCCATCTCCGGCAACCATGGCAGCATCACCAAAGTACATTTTACTTGATCTTTCCACATGAGGAAACATCTGGACAAGACAATATGAAAACTTCCCTTTAATGGAAGACCCCATTTGTGTAATGAGAGAAAAAGGCCCTCCTCCGAGCCCGATTATCCCACTTTGGTCGTCAGTAAACATGCCTGCATTTCTGTGCCCACACCCGAACATCACACGTGGATACGCCAACGAGTCGCCATCTGTATCTGACCGGAGTGTAACAGTCTCCGTCGCTAGCTCTCCGGAGCTATACGAAAGATCTCCATACACGACCAGATACAAACAAGTGTTGTCGGATGTGGTGCAAGATCTCATTGGGACCAACATGCAAGACTTGGAGTCACAAGTTATCGAGTTATAAGTGGAGGAATTGTCGGGTCTGTAGATGGGAAGCTTTTGGTTGAAACAATAAGAACAAGGTTCACATTGTGTCCATATTATGTCACTCCCTGTATCAGCAGCTCCGATGATTTCTTGAGGTGGAGTGCCGATTGATATCTTCATGAGATAATCAGCTAACTGAGGGTTCGGAAAGATATTAGTGACGCCGGAAAGCATGGAGTTGAAAAACTGAGCACGGTGGAAGGAGCGATTGAAGGCGGCAACCACTCTCCGGGAGACTGTGAGAGAAGGATCGTAAAAGGGAGACAATGGGGAGTCACGATGGATGAGATCGATAGTGAAGCCAACAGTCATGGATCGTACGAGAAGCAATAGACCTAGGAAATATAATAATACCCATATCGTAATTGTGTTCATGGTTTGTTTATGAAAGAAGAGATCTTGATGCATGGAGTATTTAAAGAAGCACATTTTATTTGTTCAACTTCTTTTCTTTCTTTTTTTCGCGATTTGATTCTTTTTTTTATTTTAACCAAAAACAAAACTTTTGTTCTTATGATTGGCCTGGCAAACGATTTTTTCTCAGCAAATTCACTCATACATCAGACCAAAAAATAACATCATTTGAAAGCTGTACAACATGTGGTCAAGAAATATAGTAGTCTCAAATTATTACTCTTGGCAATAAAAAAAATATCAGCACTCTCATCCTCCTCTACCTGCATGCTGTTCGATCACATCTTCCACATGAGTTCTATATTTTTGTTTTGTGATGTTCTTTTCTCCCTTCACTTGAATTCTATATTGTTTTAGTAAACCCCAAAAACCAGATTCTGTCCTTCAAGTTATTACCGATTAGTTCTCGAAAAAAATGGACTCTTCCACTTATATGGTGTCCAGAGTGGCACCGGCAACCCCTTATTTTTCGGATACAATGTAAAAATTTTCGAATTTTTCGTTTTTTCTACATTTGTGTCACTACGTAAAAGGAAAAATGTGCCACCGGGAACACATACGTGCCACTGGCAACAACTACTACGAAATCTTGGGTCCGTCCTTGTCAAAAAATGTCGTGTGAAACCGAGAATGTTGAGTTTTCTAATTAAAATCTGACTCAATGAAATTGACAAAAAGGGAAGGAGATTGGTTGTGGTGAGACCCATTCAATTCAAGACATAATTTAAATGTATATCATGGGGTGTTAGGATTGAGTGTTTTTTTAAGAAAAAAGAAAAAAACTACCTCATCCTGTTTGAAGATCTACCAGAGAGATAAGAACTCTATATCTATGTTGTGTTCTTTAGCAAACTACCTCTTACTACCAGATAATAGGGAGATAATAGTGAACCTGAACAGACGTCTTGATTAGTGGTTTAAGGGTTCCAATAGAAAAGAGGGGTCAACTATATGACACAACCAATGAGTTTCTTACAGTTAGCAAGGAACATTTAGTGTGCATGTTGAAGAAAAATATGTATGGTTTAAACCAAGCTCCAAGACAGTGGTACTTAAAGTTTGATTTCTTCATTTAAAAGAATGGGTATAAGAAATATGAGATGGGTTACCTAAAGAAGTTTGGATTCTCATATATCATCATTTTATTTTGTGTTAATGACATTTTGATTATTGGTTAAGATATATGGGAAATCAATAGGATGATGAGGCAATTGTGTAGAGAGTTTGAGATCTAGGACCTATGGGCTTCTAAGTAATGGATTTTGGGCATAAGCATAGCCGGAGAGAGATTTGCTTGTACTTGAGGCTTTCTCAAGAAAATTACAAAAAGAAAGTTCTATAAATCTTCATCAAGGAAAATGTAAATTCCAAAAGTACACCTTTGGGTATTCATCTGAGACTCTAAAATAAACAATCTCAAAGATGGAAGAAGACTAAAAAGAAGTGTCTGAAGTTCCTTATGCCTTAGCAGTTGGTAGTTTGATGTATATGATGGGTTTGAGCCATAAGAACATTCCTATGTGCACATACAAACCCTAAAGCTTGGATCTAGGTTTCTCTAATGAACATGCTTTCATCCAAGACTTGCAAACCCTAGATTTATGATATACCATTCAAAATTGACAATCTAAAAGAGATCTAGATGATTACCTTTACTTGGAAGCTTGAATCTTGTTATCTTTGGAGTTTAGCGTCACAAGTGTCACTCCTCTAATGGCTTACAAACACCAAGAGGCGAGCAGATGATTTGGAGTGAGGTGGTAGGCGCAAAATCGGCTCTGAGAACTCCTTAGGGTTTCTGGTAGCCGATTTCTATAGCCCCTTGGTCTTTTAAATACTTGAGCTACTAGGGTTATAGCCTTAAACCCTAATTGGATTACTTAGGCTTTAAGAAGTCCAAGGATCCTTCTAGATTAGGGCTTGGACGAATTCAAGGAGTCCATACACCTTAATTTCGTCCACTCCATGATCCATAAGGATCCACAGCCCAAAACCAACTATCACACAATTAACAGTTCTAATCCCCTTTATTTAATTAATCTCTTTTAGCCACAAATTAGTTCTTAATTAATTCTTGTCTAATATTAATTAAACTATATGATTTCTCCTTTAATATATTAATCATATAATATATTAATAAACCATAATAACCTCTTTATTCATAAATCATCCTATCATGTTGCTCTGGTGAAGGCAACCAAAAAGGACCATGCACAACCGGGTCAAGTACTTACCAAATATAGTTATGGGCTTAGACACTAACCCAACAGCCTCCCACTTGGATAAGTCTAGTAACTACAAATGTAAGCACAATCCGATTAGCAATCGTAGTTAACAAAGACGATGTCGAACTGTGATCATATCAGTAACCTATCCTTTAGATAAGGGATCGTATAGCCCTCTGTTCTAGATATCGTGCGGACAATCACATGTAACATGGTCATACTTATTGTCCAGCAGTTTGTTTCTCGATCTTAGATTCATTTGACATAGAACTTAATTGAACACATCAATTCAGTCCTGATCGGGCCCAGCACATAAGTCATATCAAATCATCAAGGGGCCCTGATATCGCTTTTACCCTCTTAGGATAAAAGGAACAAATAAACTTCGACTTATATGCATTTACTATTCATTAATCAAATCATACACAACAATACGTTTTATGACATCAAGTTACTGATGCGTTTTCGCATTATCAATGCACAACCAATCAGCAAACAATAAACCATATATCCAGGTTTTAAGACCATATGATATTATCGTCTTGCGATCACTCGTAGTAAATTCCATGAAGTGATTCCAGCAAGCGTGGATTTATTCCAATACTCAAAACTTGTTCATAAGCACTCATGAACGTTGTAGCAAACCTTTGCCATGTCTAATACTTTTAGACAATCTACACACCTATTCATGACAGTCTTCATTCATACCTACTTCCAACATATGAACGACTGTGGACCGTTCGAATAATCCGATTATTCTTAAATAACTCAATTATTCAGGAAGTCAAAACATGCAAAGTGAAACAATAGTTAAACAATTAACACAAGACAGTAACTTTACTTATAAATAATACTCATTTATTTAATCATCAAATGTCAATTACATTTATCTATTACACGTTTCTAAACTATCTAATCTAAACTAATATCGTCCTTCAGCCCAATGTTCCTAGTGTGCTGCAAGTGGTTAACCCTACTCAGTCCCTTCGTAAGCGGATCTGTTGGGTTATCCTCTAACGATACCCTCTTCACTACGAGGAGTCCTTCTTCTACCCGATGTCGAATAAAGTGATATTTTCTGTCGATATGTTGAAGCTACCATGATCCCTCGGTTCCTTGGTAAAGGCAACCGCTCCTTCATTATCACAGAAAATTTCCATGGGCTCCTTTATGGCAGACACAACTCCAAGGTCTCCAATGAAGTACTTCAACCATATTGCCTCCTTTGACGATTTGCTCGCTGCAATGTACTCTGATTCACATGTTGAATAAGCTACGGTTTCTTGCTTGGAAAGACCCATCCCGACTGCGAACGGTAGTTGTCCCTGTCGGTCTGAAAACTGGCGTCACTATACCCTCGCACCTTTAAGTCATCACTCCCACCGAGGACTAGAAACCATTCCTTGGTCCTCAGAAGGTACTTAAGTATGTTCTTGACTACGGTCCAATGTGCTCTGCCAGGGTTCCCTTGATATCTGCTGACCATGCTCAAAGCGAAGGCCACATCAGGGCGAGTAGAATTCATAGCATACATAATCGAGCCAAATGTGAAAGCGTATGCTACTTGGCTCATTTCTGCTATCTCAACTTCGGTACTCAAGCATTGAGTCTTACTCAACTTGGCATTACTTTGGATCGATAACTCTCCCTTCTTTGAGTTTTCCATACTAAAACATTTTAGTACCTTGACAAGTAAGTATTTTGACTAATTCCTATTAGTCTCTTACTGCTGTCTCTCACTATCCTTATTCCCAAAATATAGGAAGCCTCTCCGAGGTCCTTCATAGCGAAGCACTTCCCGAGCCAGGACTTAACTTCCTGCAGTGTCGGGATGTCGTTTCCTATGAGTAGTATGTCGTCGACATACAATATGAGGAAGCTAACTATACTCCAACTGGCTTTGACATATACACATGATTCATCTTTGCTTCGTATAAACCCAAACTCTTTGACTTTCTCTTCGAAGCAAAGATTCCATCTGCGAGACACTTGCTTAAGTCCATAAATGGACTTCTCAAGCTTGCACACCCTATTGGGATGCTTCGCATTGACAAAACCCTCTGGCTGAGCCATGTAAACATCCTCAGCCAACTTCCCATTAAGGAAAACGGTTTTGACATCCATTTGTCATATTTCATAATCATAAAATGCAGCAATGGCCAACATCACCCTAATAGACTTTATTTTCGTAAATGGCGAGAAGGTCTCATCATAGTCAACTCCGAGAGTTTGAGTGAAACCCTTTGCGACCAATCGCGCCTTATATGTGTGAACATTCCCATCCATGTCGGTCTTCTTCTTAAATATCCACTTGTACCCGACCGTCTTAAGTCTGGGCACAGAGTCAAGCAAATTCCAAACTAGGTTGTTGTACATGGACTGAATCTCGCTGTCCATCGTATCTTTCCATTTTGCAGACTTTAGGCTTGCCATGGCTTCCTTACAGCTATTAGGTTCATCCAAATTTATTAGTATATTAGTGTACTATCACTAATATACTTGTCCCCTTCTGTAGTTAGGAACGTCTAAGAGGTAAGGACTCGTCAATCGGTTCAACCGGAGTTTCCTCCTTGGGTTGAGCATCGGCGTAAGAGGTTCCTTCATCGCTCGACTCTTGAATCTCTTCAAGATCGATTTGCCTTCCACTGTCCCCTTGGCTTATGAGTTCTCGCTCTCGGAAAACCCCTCTCCTCGCAACGAATACAACATTGTCACTCGGCCTATAGAAGCGATATCCAAAGGATTTCTGCGGGTAGCCGATGAAAATACAACGCTCACTACGAGGTTCGAGCTTGTCATGAGTCTCTCGTCTTACGAAAGCCTCACAACCCCAAACCTTGATATGTGCCAACGAGGGAGCTTTCCCTGTCCACATCTTGTGAGGTCTTTTGGAAACCGTCTTTGTAGGGACTAAGTTAAGGATATGGGCGATAGTCTTTAAGGCATAGCCCCAGAATGAGATAGGTAGTGAAGCACGAATCATCATGGAACGAACCATGTCCAACAAAGTTCGATTGCACCTCTCATCCACACCATTAAACTGGGGTGTCCTAGGTGGCGTCAATTGTGAAACTATTTTGCATTCCTTGAGGTAGTCGTGGAATTCAAGACTTAGGTACTCTCCTCCTCGATCGAATCGAAGCAACTTGATTTTCCTGTAGAACTAATTCTCTACTTCTTGTTTAAACTCTTTGAACTTTTCAAAGGTTTCCGACTTGTGCTTGGTTAAGTAGATATACCCATATCTGCTATAATCGTCGGTGAAAGTCACATAGAATCGGTTTGCATCCCTTGTGGTGGATCTAAAGGGCCCACACACATCGGTGTGTATGAGATCCAAGAGACCCTCACCCCTTTCACTAGTGCCAGAAAAGGGTGACTTGGTTATCTTTCCAAGTAAACAAGACTCGCACACGTCATCGTCCCTAAGGTCGAATGACTCTAACACTCCATCCTTTTGGAATTGGGCTATGCGTTTCTTGTTGACATGTCCAAGACGACAATGCCACGAGCATGCTTTATCCATACTATTGGAAGAATCCGCACACAACACATCATTTCCTAAGTTATCTACAACCATCACAGTTTTATAAATTCCATTACAAGGCAATTCCTCGAAATATAAAACACCATTTAGATAAGCATAAATAGAACCTTTCTCATTATCAAATGAATATCAAAATCCTTGTCTAAACAAACCATGAAATGAAATGATGTTTCTTGCCATATCTGGCGAATAGAAACAATTATTTAAATCCAATCCTAATCCATTACTAAGCACTAGAGAATAAACTCCAATCTTGGTGATAGGCGACGATCTCCTGTTCCCCATGATTAGATTTATCCTTCCACACTCCACATCTCTATCTCTTCTTAGTCCCAGCAAATCAGAACATATGTGAAAACCACATCCTGTATCAAGAACCCAAGAAATAGCATGTGATGAATCATTAGATTTAATTGTGTAAATAAGTGCGAAAGATAGATTGATCTTCCCATCCTTGATGGCTTGCAGATATTTCGGGCAGCTTCTCTTCCAATGCCCTATTTTGTGGCAGTGGTGGCACTCTGCCTCCTTTGGGTTAGAGTTGGGCTTAGCAGAACCAACTTTGGTTCCACTAGAAAAGGTACCATCTTAGGATTTTCCCTTGTGGTGGCTCTTTGAGGGAGCCTTCCTCTTCTTACTCATCCCTTGCCCAATGGCCAAAACAGGAGCAGCAGTTGGAGTGGGAGTTGATGCAACAGATTTGTCCTTGAGATTGCTCTAAGCAGTACTAAGCAATCCTTGAAGCTTGCTCAAGGTGACCTCTTCCTTATTCATGTGTTAGGTCATGCGAAACTGGTTGTAGCAGGGAGGCAAGGAGTGAAGGATTATGTCAATTGCCAGCTCTTCATCAAAGTTAACATTTAACTTCAGCAGGCGATCAACATATCTCTGCATCTTTTGCAGATGAGCGGTAAGGGACTCTCCATTACCCATTTTGGCAGTGATCATCGAAGTGATGATCTCATACCTTTCTTGCCTCGCACTTTGGTGGTACCGGTCCACCAAGTCTTGCTGCATCTCGTAGGGATAGTAGTCCTCGTAGGACTTTTGTAGTTCAACAGTCATAGTCACTAGCATGATGCAATGGACTTTCGTGGCATCACGCTCATAGGCCTCGAAGGCAGCGATTTCTTCGGGAGTAGCAGTGTTGATGTTCACCTCCTTCAGCTCCTTATTGAGGACATACTCTTTGTCCTCGTAACGAGTGACCATTCGGATGTTACGGATCCAATCATTGAAATTGGACCCATCAAAGATCACTCTCCCACACAAGTTCATGAGTGAGAATGAGCCGGATGAGGTTGAGCCTGAAGTGTTGTTGTTGTTTGAGTTCGACATCTGAAATAGAAAAGAACAAAGTTTGATTACAAATGAATCCCTAATTAAACACCCAAAATGAGAAATTAGGGCGAGGATCCAACAACATTATTTACATATTAGAAAAGGGATGTCGTAATCTAACATGCAAATAACTTGAAGGTAAGTGAATGACGATTCACTAATTCTACACCATGAAAAACAAAAAGAGATTAAGTTTTAAATGTAATGAAAACTCCTAGATTCCTTTGAGATTCATTGAACTTTTCAATGGCATGTTTCAATCTCGATATGCCCCTCAAGTTTGTGATTGGGATGCCGACAATCACAAAATGGGTGTGAATAACCATGCAAATGTACATGGTGCCCTCATTGTTACAGCCACCTATTCGATGTGCCGATTAACCACACACACTCCATCGAACTATGACAAACAATGAGTCACTCTTTTCCACCTTTGCTTAGAGCCAATTAGTGTGTCGGTTAACCACACACACTCCACTAATTTCTTAGCATGGGTACAAAGTGTAATTTCATGAGATTGCATCAATTCACTTTGCCTAAAGTAACTAAGATTGGGAATTTTGTAAAAAACAAACGTTTAGTTACTTTATATAGATTCATTATACTTATTAATGAGAAGGGGTTGCCCTATCCTACCCGTTCGGCTAACGACCCTCCACCAATCAAGGAAGCGGTGGGTGAGAGTGGACACCCATTAAATGGCCATTTTAGAGGCCATAACCCTATACCCCCTTATAGATCGAATTCGTGAATGAGGCCTACTAATGATAAGACTAGCATTTAAGTTATATATATATATATATATATATATATATATATATATATATATATATGTTAATCTTAAAATATCATAAAGTGTAAGGTTGAATTTTAAACTTGTAAAATTATAGGGTTTGAAATTTAAATGGTTCAAAATAAACATTTTAATCACAAAATATAAATTTCAAAACTTGAGGACAAGTTTTGAACTTTTTCAAAACATAAGGATCAAATAGCAAATAATTTTAAATTAAACAATTAATTTAATGATTATCTAGATTTGACCTAATCAAGATTAAGATAATTCACTAAATAAATTCAAATAATCAAATATTATCAAATAAGGAATTTATCATTCAAATAATTCGCAATTATCTTTTGTTTTGTTAAGGATATTGACAAAAAGGTAATAAAATTCGAATTTTATTGAACCAAAACGATTTAGGTAAGTATCCTTAAGCAAAACAGCAAGAAATCCCGAAAATCTTTCTGTCTGACAGCTAAACTCGTCGAGTCCACATTGGAACTCGTCGAGTTCAACCTACTCGTCGAGTTCCTCATGGAACTCATCGAGTTCATCAGGTAGTAAGCACAAAAAACGATTTTAAAAGCAAGAATCAAAGCACAAAGCATCAAATTCAAGAGAAGCCAATCAAGGCTCTGATACCACTGATGGGTTTGAGCCATAAGAACATTCCTATGTGCACATACAAACCCTAATGCTTGGATCTAGATTTCTCTAATGAACATGCTTTCATCTAAGACTTGAAAACCCTAGATCTATGATATACAATTCAAAATTGACA
Source organism: Lactuca serriola (assembly GCF_051521515.1). Lineage (NCBI taxonomy): Eukaryota > Viridiplantae > Streptophyta > Magnoliopsida > Asterales > Asteraceae > Lactuca > Lactuca serriola. The sequence goes on from NC_136408.1 coordinate 116,722,348, forward strand.
ATCTAAAAGAGATCTAGATGATTACCTTTACTTGGAAGCTTGAATCTTGTTATCCTTGGAGCTTAGAGTTACAAGTGTCACTCCTCTAATGGATTACAAACACCAAGAGGCAAGAGGATGATTTGGAGAGAGATGGTAGGCACAAAATCGGCTCTAAGAACTCCTTAGGGTTTCTGGTAGCCGATTTTTGTAGCCCCTGGGTCATTTAAATAATTAAGTTGCTAGGGTTACAGCCTGAAACCCTAATTAGATTACTTAGGCCTTAAGAAGTCCAAGGATCCTTCTAGATTAGGACTTGGAAGAATTCAAGGAGTCCATACACCTTAATTTCGTCTACCCCATGATCCATAAGGATCCACATCCCAAAACCAAGTATCACACAATTGACAGTTCTAGTCCCCTTTATTTAATTAATCTCTTTTAGCCACAAAATTAATTCCTAATTAATTCTTGTCTAATATTAATTACACTTTATGATTTCTCCTTTAATATATTAATCATATAATATATTAATTAACCATAATAACCTCTTTATTCATAAATCATCCTATCATGTTGCTTTGGTGAAGGCAATCCAAAAGGACCATGCACAACCGGGTCAAGTACTTACCAAATATAGTTATGGGCTTAGACACTAACCCAACAGTATGTTATGGTGTGTATCAGACCAGACATTGCTCATGCAGTAGGAGTTGTGATTCAATTGATGTCTAATCCAAGAAGAGAGTATTCGGAAGGAGTCAAGTGGTTGTCATGCTACTTCAATTGTACTAATGAGGCTGCCTTATGCTTCATAAGAAAAAGGGATACTTTTGGAAGTTTTTTTTATATTGATTTGAGAGGCTTCATGGATTTAGGAAAGAACACAACTGATTATGTATTCATAATCGGGGGGTAGAACAATCAATTGGATGTCCAAGTTACAAAAGAGTGCTGCTCTTTCAACCATGAAAACAAAGTGCATGGCTATTAAAGAAGCAAGCAAGGACCTTATATGGTTGAAGAATTTTCAATTAGAAATTCGGATGCAACAGGAAGAATATGTATCACATTATATTTATGACAACCACAGTACAATATATTTTGAAAATAATTTGTTCTTTCATAGTAGGACAAAACACATCTAGATGATGTACCTCTTTATCAAGGAATTGACACGTGATTGTACCTTAAACCTAAAGAAGATACTAGGTACCATTTGGGACATAAGGTTTGATTTATCCTATTGGTTGTAGTCCAGATAGTGGTTGTATCATTTTTGGAACAACATCGAAGTTTGATTTCTTTTTCCCGTCAACCTTCCTTGTTGACGTATACTCGACATCTCTTGATTTTTCTTATTTATATTTCTAGATCTAGTGCTTACACTTTATGTTGGTTTGACAGTATCAAAAAATTTTCTTTGTCTCTTCACTCGGTTTCTAATTATTATATATGTATTTTCTATTGTATTTCCTTCAATTTGTTCTATAACGGAAATTGTCATTGTTGTGTCTAATACGGTTGTTGTCAGAGTTTGAATAAACACGGGCAACATCTGAATTGGATTGTATGAAGTATGGAAGACTGGCATTGAGGTTGTGTAACACCCATAAAATTCAAGCGAATTTTAAACTTTTCAAAAACATTTAAAACCAATAGTTATTACAATTTTGTGTCCAAATAGTCTATATCAGAGTTTTCCCATAAATCATAACAAAATATGAGGAGCTGTACGATCACGCCTTTGCCTCGCCGCGATCCCCCAATGTACCTGAAACAATAAATTGAAACTGTAATCCCGAAAGATTAGTGAGTTGCCCAAAATACCCATACTCATAGCAATACACATAGAATCACAACAGCATACTATGGGTCCAGTCAACCATCGAGCTAGATTACCCCAACAGGTTGGAATGCCAACATAAATACCCCAAACCCACAACCAATAGGTTGGAATGCCCACATACTATGAGTCCAATCATCCTCGGGATGGAATACTCACGACCCATAACCAACAAGTTGGAATGCCCAGGTCTATTGGCTTTCGCACAAAGCAGATAAGCCTCAACCGCCAAACAATATGTGCATATATATATATATATATATATATATATATATATATATATATATATATATATATATATATATATATAACATATAATCACATAACTGTCTATAGACGACAACTGATCTAACGGATCATACCGCATAGCACATAATACTATCCTATCTACCAGGATACCGATCTAACATATCATACTACCATAACATAACCAGATAACAATCCATAGGGCCGGCCTTGGTGCCTTAGACCCTTGAGTATAGTGAGGATAACTCACCTTGCAACTATAGACTGGAATTAGAAAGTTCAACTCTCGAATCACCGCCACGAACTTCACCACCGATATCCAACACATCACAAGGTTCATAAATTCCCAGATACCCCTCGAAGTTAACTGGTCAACCTTTGGTAAAAGTCAAAGTTAAATGCGACGGTCAACAGTCCATGTTGACCTGAACTCGTCGAGAGCAACCGGCCACTCGCTGAGTTCCTTACATAACTCGTCTGCTCGCCTAGTCACCAGAGTGACTCATCGAGTTCCTAAGGTTCGCAGTCGAAACTCCTTGGCCACTCATCGAGTTTTCCCCTTGCAACTCGACAAGTTCACACGCATCCAACGGTTGGGAAAAACCCTAACCGATTCGCCGAGTCACTCTACTGATTCGCCGAGTCTACGGCAATCTTCATCGGACTCGCCGAGTTGTTCATCCAACTCGTCGAGCTCAGGACCATGTTCATATGACTCGTCGAGTCGACCATGCGACTCGCCGAGTCCCTTCAATCCTTCATCCATAAAGATGCTTTTTAATCCATGAAAAGGCTCCATACTGCAGATCTAAGCTCTTAGGTCATGTTTATCACCAAAAGTTGCAAACTCTACGTGCATGCAAGATGATAATGGCCCAAAATAAGCTAAAGGAGTGGCTTAAGGTAAGGGAAAGGTTATAGCTTGACAAAGACTGAAACTTTATGACAAAGAGGGGCTAAAGGAGTCCAGATCCGAGGTTGCAACCTCAGATCTTGACCCAAATCGAAGAACTACCACACAAAACCCTTAAAAGGACCCCAAACCCATAAATGAAAAGATCTAACTAGAATAGATCCAAGGTAACAACTTGTTACCTCCAAAATGATGCCAAGACAGAGAAGAATCCAGATCTACAACAGCCCCTTGCTCCAAACTTCTTTTACTCCAAGCTTTTTACTCCAAAAATTCCTCTTCCAAGCTAAGAAGCACACAAATATAGGGAGCAAACACAAATTAGGGTTTCTGAACTCAAGGGAGGCAGTAAGAGAGGGTAAGGGGGGGGGATAAGTGGTCGTTAAATAGTGTGCAAAACCTCAGAGATTAGGGTTTCATCCTACAGCTCCTACTCGTCGAGTCCCTTCTTGGACTCGGCGAGTAGGTCACTTAAACACGTGGACGAACCCGCTACTATTCGACGAGTCAGGGCAACCAACTCGTCGAGTAGGCCTTGAAATCAATAGGAATTCTTATATAAATAATACCTAAGAATTGGGGCGTTAGAATTCTCCCCCACTTGAACTAGACTTCTTCCTAGAAGTCCATTGAGGTGAAGAACATCGGGTAGTGCTCCTGCATCACTGCCTCCGGCTCCCATATCCACTCAGATCCCCTCCGATGCTCCCATTGCACCTTCACTAAAGGTATTTCCTTGTTCTGCAGAACTTTCATATTCCTCTCCAGAATGGCCACAGGCCTCTCCACATAATTCAGGCGCTCATCATCCTGAATATCATCCAACGACAGTACTGCCTCCTGATCCATAATGCACTTTCGCAACTGCGAAATGTGGAAAGTACTGTGAATTCGGCTAAGCTCCTCTGGTAGCTCTAGCCTATATGATATCTTGCCAACCCTGGCAAGGATCCTGAATGGACCAATAAAACGGGGACCCAATTTCCCTCTCTTCCTGAAGCGGATCACACCCTTCCAGGGTGAGACCTTCAGGAGTACCATGTCACCCAACTGAAACTCTAACTCCAATCGACGTTTTTCGGCGTAACTCTTCATCCGACTCTGAGCGGTCTGCAACCGCTGCCTAATCTAGTGAATTTTATCCGTAGGCTGCATAAACACCTCCATCCGTCCCATCATGTGGTGTCCAAACTCACCCCAACAAACCGGGGTGCAACATCTCCGCCCATACAACAGCTCGAAAGGTGGCATGCCAATGCTGGAATGATAGTTGTTGTTGTAGGCGAACTCTGCAAGCGATAGGTGGGAATCCCAACTCCCACCAAAGTTAATGACACACACCCTCAACATATCCTCGAGGGTCTGAATAGTTCGCTCGCTCTGACCATCGGTCTGAGGATGAAATGTTGTACTAAAATGCAACCGTATACCCAGTTCCTCATGGAACTTCTGCCAGAAACGAGAGGTAAATCTAGCATCCCGGTCAAAAACAATGGAGACCGGAACCCCATGGCGAGTGACGACCTCGCGAACGTACAAGTCGGCCAAATTCTCGGCCGAAGAACTCTCCCATATAGCCAAGCACTCTTGGTCAATCGATCTACGATGACCCATATGACATCAAACCCCTTTGCCATCCTTGGTAGTTTTGTAATGAAATCCATCATGATCTGTTCCCATTTCCACATGGGAATCTCTAGAGGCTACAGCATACCATGCGGCCTCTGATGCTCGGCCTTGACCATCCTGTAGGTCAAGCACCTCTCGACATACCAAGCGATTTCTCACTTCATACATGGCCACCAATAACTCAAACTCAGGTCTCGGTACATCTTGGTGGCCTCTAGGTGAATAGAGAAGTGAGACTTATGAGCCTCCTCCATGACTATTTGTCTGACCCCACCAGATATTGGAACCCATACCCGACCGCATCGGGTCAATAATCCCCATCTATTCTGCACAAACCGGGTGTTCTCACCCTTGATCCTCTCCAATTTCCAGTTCTCCAGTCACATGCCCTCAACTTGAGCATCCCTGATCAAGCTCATAAGCGGATAATCCACAGTTATCCTCATACACACTGCTGGGGTGGACGAACCAGCTGTCTTGCGGCTTAAAGCATCCGCCACCACGTTCGCTTTACTGGGATGGTAAAGGATCTCGCAGTCGTAGTCCTTGACTAAATCCAGCCACCTGCGCTGCCTCATGTTCAGGTTCGGCAGGTCCATGATGTGTCTCAAACTCTTGTGATCCGTGTATATAGTACAACAGACCCTATACGGGTAATGTCTCCATATCTTGAGAGCGAACACCACCGCTCCCAGCTCTAAATCATGAGTAGGATATCTCGTCTCATGCGGCTTCAGCTGCCGCGATGCGTAGGCTATCACCCTTCCTCTCTGCATGAGGACTGCCCCCAAACCTATAATGGATGCATCACATAATACTACAAAATCCTCCACTCCCTCTGGGAGTGTAAAAATTGGGCCTCGCACAACCGTTGATGGAGGGTCTCAAACGCCCTCTGCTACTCAGGGCCCCACCAGAAATCCACCCCCTTCCTCGTCAGACGAGTGAAGGGTACTACAATTTTGGAGAAATCTCAAATGAATCTCCGATAGTACCCAGCCAATCCCAGAAAGTTCCTGATGTTCGAGGGAGATCTTGGCACCTCCCACTGCATGACTACCTCAATCTTGGCCGGGTCGACCAAAATCCCCTCCTGGTTGACAAGATTTCCGAGGAACTAAACCTCTCGTAACCAAAACTCGCATTTCGAGAACTTGACATATAGTCGTTCTCGTCTTAGAACTTCTAACAACTCCCTAAGCTGCTCCTCGTGCTGCTCTCGGGTCTTGGAATAGACCAATATATCATTTATGAACACAATGACCGAGCGATCAAGCATCAGTCTGTAGACCTGATTCATCAGGTCCATCAATATTGTTGGCGCGTTGGTGAGCCCGGACCTGATGATACCCCGACCTCAAATCAATCTTGGAGAACCAAGATTCACCCTGTAACTGATCAAAGAGATCATGTCACACCCCAAAACCGAGAACGGCGGAAACGTTCTTGGGCGGTGGACGTCATGTAATCTATCACCACAATGTAAAGTAGTAAACAAGCAACAACATCATCCATTGCATTAATAGTGTAATTTTAATTACAAGTGTGTTCTTTCATAGTATAAGACAACATAATAAATAATCAAAATAAAAGAGGAGTCTTGATTTCTCCCTCTTCACAAAACCTGGTCGTCGTACATGTCTATTTGTAACTTGAGAATACAAGTTATTTTGAAAGCGAGTATCAACAATAAAGCTGGTGAATTCATAAGTATTAATGTGTCTTTGATTTGTAAATACTGTAAAGTAAAGACTTGTAAACATTTGGAGAAAAGTATGAAAATGTTTATACGTAATTGTAAACGTTTGAAAACCCTAGAAAATCGTATATTTCCTACTATTATAAAAGTAGTCTTCTACCAAGACTCGATTGTTTTGAAAGTAGTCTTCTACCAAGACGCGACTGTGTTGTAAGAAAGCATCACTATAAATGTGACGGTTTTTCCCTATTTAACTGTTATTATAAAAGTTATAGTCTACCTCGTCGATTATGTGTATGAGTCAAAATATAAAGGTAATAAGGAAAATTAGTTTATCTATATCAAATATACCCTACCTCGTCGTTCATGTGAATGTGTCACAAAATAAAGGAAGGAGAATAATATAATAACTAAAGATGTATCCTTTTGCATTAGGATATTCACAGCGTGGAAACTCGCCGAACAGTACAACCGTGGACACCCGTCGACGCTCCTTTTCCCTACTGTAGCTAATAGCTTTAGGTGTGGAATGGTGAGTCCCGAAATGTTTGTAACAGATCCTATGTAATAGTATCTATTAAACATATTAATCTAGGCGTGTTCATGTAAGCGTTCTCTGTAAACGTATCAATGTAAACGTATCTCTGTAAGCGTATCTATGTAAATGTACACATGTAAGCGTATCTATGTAAACGTATTCATGTAAGCGTATATATATAAACGTATTCATGTAACATGTAATGTATTAGTATAGACTCATGAATGAACTGACTCTTGTGTGATTCCTTGTACTTGGAATTGTAAGTAGTATCTCCTAACTATACCTATTATAGTTACTAGTAATGTACGAGTATAACCGGAAGTATACCTTTGCTACCCAAAGGTACTGAACTGACTAATGGAACCTTTATACCTATATATGTATACATGATATATAAATAATATTTAGACGACATTCGGACAAGCAACCAATGCCCTAAGGCCACATCCCAACGAGGAAAAGGAAATAAAGCGAGCTAACCGTCCTAACTCCTTTAAACATTACTTATATAACTATACATATATGGGCATGCATTTGACAATATAAAAGTATAAAAGAAGTTTTGTAATACCTTTGAAAAGTTTAATACTAAGAAACGATGACCTGATGTCAGTTTATAAGACGATTGAATTTTGTTTGATAAGATAGTTTAAGTATAGGGAAAACCTTTGTTTGAAAACACCTTTGTAACAGAGTTTGAAAGGAAACTTACAGTGTGTAAGACAGTTTGATAAAGAGTTTTAAACATGTAAAATCATTTAAGAAAGTCATTTGAAGAAATCTGTTTGGTAAAACAGTTAACGTATAGTAAATCCATTTGCATGCTAGTTATTAATCACATATGATTGATATAATAACTACACATGATTCAACTTGTATCCCCACCCCATAAAGCATTTATAAACATTTAAAAACATTTAAAAGGTTAATTGAGGGGTATGAACTCACTTGATTGACGGGAGAAAGCGAGATGATAATCGATCAGAACTTCGACTTGGAAGAGTTGATTTTCTCGAGATTCTCGGGAATCTCGGGAATCTTGGGAATCTCGGGAGTGTAGAACCTTCCTTCGGAACTTAAGTGTGAAAACCAGGGCTTCGGGATGGCTTATCGAGGTAATTATGCAGAGTAACAACACTTAGATGGAAAGAGATGAGCACCAAACCCGGCACCCTTAAGTTTCTATTTATAGGGTCATTTCTAGTGTGTCACTTCATGACCATCTATGTTACATCGTGGTGAGCAAGATCTTATCCTATTCCATTTATGGGACGCCCTTAGTCACTTGTCGGGTCGTGCCAAACTGTGTCACGTCGTGACAGACCTAACAGCCTCGGATTTTGAGCCTTAAACTTGTAAAATCCCTAACGTTCGCGTACGATCTCCGTTCTTGACGTTCTTTATTTGCACGCGTAGGTGAGAATATACTCTACAACTCTCGTTTAGACTTCGTCGGCTAATTTTGATTTTATTTCTACTTATTTATTTTTAACAGGCCGGGACTGGAAAAGCCCGTTAAAAATCCATAACTTCTTCATCCGGCGTCCGTTTTTGCCAGACTTTTTACCGTTGCGCTACTTTGGTTGAGACCTTCAATTCTTATTTAGGTTGTTTCGGCCAAAAGTCTCTCGATCACTATTTCGAGTTTTTAGTTGTCTACTTTTATATCCGGATCTTGGAAAAATCATAACTTCCTCATACGAAGTCAGATTTGGACGTTTTTTTTATGTACGCTCACGGTTTAATGATACCTACAACTTTCATTTAGATACTTAAGGCTGAAAACTGTTGTATCGAAACTTCGCGTTTTTACGTCTATCTGTATTGTCGATTTTGTCAGGAACCTTAGAATGGTTATAACTTCTTCGTTATAACTCGGATTTTAGTGTTCTTTATATGTATGAAAACCTTTTTACGATTCCTACCACTTTATTTAACCCAAATAAGATTTTAGGAAAGTTATATTTTGACCTAAATTTGACTGGTGTTACATTACATTATCTCGAAATATCGGGTTGTCACAGATCATCTATCCTTGGGAGTGGATAACGGTTCTTCACCGTCAACTTGTTCAAACTCCCTATAGTCAATGCACACCCGATGCGATCCGTCCTTCTTCCTGACGAAGAGGATCGGTGCTCCCCATGGAGAACTGCTAGGTCGAATGAACTACTTGCCCAGAAGTTCCTGCAGCTGTGGCGACAGCTCCTACATCTTTGGCGATGCCAACCGGTACGACGCCTTGGCGATAGGAGTCTCACCAGGCACCAGGTCGATCCGAAACTCAACTTGCCTCTTCGGAGGTATCCCTGGAAACTCCTCCGGAAACACATCTGCAAACTCCCTAACCACAGGAACCTCGGAAACTGAAATATGATCGCTGGCTCGCCTATCCACTACATATGCCAGAAAACCCACACACCCGTGTTGAATATACTGTCGAGCCCTGGAATCTGAACAGAACCTTGATCCCATTCTGGTGCCCTCGCCATAAACAATCAGTTCTTCCCCACTTGGGGTTCGAACTACCACTCGCTAGCCCTCGCAATCTATCATGGCACCAAATCGACTATGCCAGTCCATCCCCACAATCATGCATACTTCCCCCATGGGAATCGGAATCAAATCAATCGGAAAGGACACTCCGAAGATTTCCAACTCACATCCTCGGTAAACCGAAGAAGCAAAAACCCCGTGTTCCTTGGCGATAGAGACTCGCAACGGACACTCTAGCTCGCCCACTGGCGCACTGAACTCCCTAATAAATGCCTGAGATACGAAGGAGCGACTCGCCCCCCAAGTCAAATAGAACTAAAGAGGGCAATGAGTTTACTAAAAACATACCTAAACACAGGTACAACGGATAAGCATAACACAGATATAATAAATGAGGTAAAGGATAGAAACATACCAGCAACCACATCCGGTGCCGCCCCGGCCTCCTCAGCCGTAAACTGGAAGGCATGACCCTGAGCCTTCGGAGGCTCTACCTTAACTGGCCTCCCATCTGCAATCCTCAGAGTAGCCGGTGATGGAGCCTGCGCCAGCTTGGAGACTAAAAGAGGACATTGGGCCTTCATATGGCCCACCTTCTCACAGTAATAACAAATTCTAGCTCTGGAAGCCGGACTCTGCTGTCTGCAATCCCTGGTCAAATGACCCGACTTGCCACACTGGTGGCAACCACTCCCTGATCGGCACGTCCTTGAATGATCCTTTCCACACTTTCCACAAGTGCGGCCTGGCAGTCCCCAAACCTTAGTATCGGCGGTCTTAGACCGCTTCGGCGCCGGCTGTAACTGTGTCAGGCCTACTGCTGCTCCCTCAACTACAGCTCGATCTCCAACTCATGTCGCCTCGTGGCCTCCTGTAACTCTAGAAGAGTATCACATCGATGGGTAGACACAAACTGTCGGATATCGGTCTTGAGCATGCTTAGATAATGAGTCATCTGAGCTTGCTTGGAAGAAAACTCTGGGCAGAACATCTCCCTCTCAGTGAACATACGGGTGATCTCTGTCACCGACTCCCCATCCTGTCTCAAACTCAAAAACTCCTGAGCCAATCGTTCTCGCTCAACCCGCGGAATGTATTGGGCACGAAACATATCCCGGAACTGCTCACAAGTAACAGCAGCTCTCTGCTCATCAGAGTATTACCCTGTCGTCAGCCTCCACCAATCCTTGGCCCAGAGCCTGAGCATGTTTATGGCACATTTGACCTTTTGGTCAAAAGGACACGAACATGTAAAGAAACATCCCTCAACATCGGAAACCCACCGCATAGCCTTGATGGGGTCCTGGGTCCCATCAAAAGTAGGGATCCTCATGTTGTCAAAGTCCTTGTACTGGAAGCCCCGACCATCTCCCACTCCTCCTCCTGCCGCTGTTACAGCCAATGCAGCTGCAGTGGCAGCCGTCTTCGCAATGGCTACGTATCTGTCATCAAAGTACTCCATCATGGCAGACTTAATAGTCCCAAACATCTCCAGAATCTGACTCCGGACAATCTCGACCACCTCCTCGCGGATGATCTCCCTGACTCGATCCTCTGCCAACACTGTCTCCTCCTGGCTGATAACCTCAGGGGCCTCCTGATCACCCGGCCCTGATCCTGATCCGGATCCCGACATAAAACGGCTCATAACCACCATACTGAAAATACAACAGGAAGATATCAGATAATCCACACAAATAACAGGGGACTAAATCCCGACCAAACCCTAGGGGCTGTGACTTTCTTGCTACGCGTATGGGTACTGTGCTTTCAATAGTACATGCCCATACTACCTTCCACACCTACCCATATTTATCTCAAGTATCACCATAACACCCTATCCATATACATAGACATAGCGAACGCTCAATCCTCACCCTTAGATGAATAACTATCTCATAATTGGCCTCCAGGACTCTCGCGACCCACCCATGAAACTTCCAGCAACTCTTTAGCACTAATGTATGCTAGCCATACATAACACTGGGCCCTATAGACTTTCGAATATCTAATCCTACCCTAAGCCCTAAATAATAAGAACAGAACATAAGGCCAAATCAAACATTCTCAGGCTATAAGATCTTAATTACATACAGTTGTGATGCATACACAAGCAACTACAATAATGATGTCAATCTCAAATAATGAAAATCCCAGGCTAGAAGGCATCATGTAATCGGGTAATTCTATCATGCAATTCCTGAAGATCCCTAGCCTACTACTAGCATGTTGTTCTAATATATCATATAATCAAATAAATGTATGGTATTTTGGGTTTACTTACTGGCTCTGGTTGATCGTACACTCTGCATCCTCCTTTACTTATTTCAGAAAAACATTTAGAATTTATTTTGAAAATTCTTCCTCGATTTGAGACTGGATTCATACGAGTGTTCCTCCAATTCATTCAAATCAAGGCTCTGATACCAACTTGTAACACCCATAAAATTCAAGCTAATTTTAAACTTTTCAAAAACATTTAAAACCAATAGTTATTACAATTTTGTGTCCAAATAGTCTATATCAGAGTTTTCCCAGAAATCATAACAAAATATGAGGAGTTGTACGATCACGCCTTTGCCTTGCCGCGATCCCCCGATGTACTTGAAACAATAAAATGAAACTGTAAATCCGAAAGCTTAGTGAGTTCCCCCAAAATACCCATACTCACAGCAATACACATAGAATCACAACAGCATACTATGGGTCTAGTCAACCATCGGGTTGGAATACCCTAGGCCCACAACCTACAGGTTGGAATGCCAAAATACTATGGGTCCAATCATCCTCGGGATGCAATACACCAGGCCCACAACCAACAGGTTGGAATGCCCACATACTATGAGTCCAATCATCCTCGAGATGGAATACTCACGGCCCACAACCAACAAGTTGGAATGCACAGGTCTATTGGCTTTCGTACAAAGCAGACAAGCCTCAACCGCCAAACAATATGTGTACACACACACACACACACACACACATATATATATATATATATATCAGATAATCACATAACAGTCTATAGACGACAACTGATCTAACGGATCATACCCCATAGCACATAATACTATCATATCTACCAGGATACCGATCTAACATATCATACTAGCATAACATAACCAGATAACAATCCATAGGGCCGGTATTGGTGCCTTAGACCCTTGAGTATATTGAGGATAACTCACCTTCCAACTGTCGACTGGAATTAGAAAGTTTAACTCTCAAATCACCGCCACGAACTTCATTACTTATATCCAACACATCACAAGGTTCATCAATTCCCAGATACCCCCAGAAGTCATCTGGTTAACCCTTGGTCAAAGTCAAAGTCAACTACGAGGGTCAACAGTCCATGTTAACCTAAACTCGTCGAGTGTAATCGGCCACTCGCCGAGTTCCTTTCATAACTCGTCCGCTCGCCGAGTCACCAGAGTGACTCATTGAGTTCCTAAGGTTCGCGGTCTAAAATCCTTAGCCACTTGTCGAGTTTTCCCCTTGCAACTCGACAAGTTCACACACATCCAACGGTTGGGAAAAACCCTAACCGACACGCCGAGTCACTCTACTAACTCGCCGAGTCTACGATAATCTTCATCAGACTCACCGAGTTGTTCATCCAACTCGTCAAGTTCAGGCCCGTCTTCATATGACTCGCCGAGTCCCTTCAATCCTTCATCCATACAGATGCTTTTTAAGTCATGCAAAGGCTCTATACTGTAGATCTAAGCTCTTAGGTCATGTTTATCACGTAAAATTGCATACTTTACGTGCATGCAAGATGATAATGGCCCAAAACAAGCTAAAGGAGTGGCTTAAGGTAAGGGAAAGGTCATAGCTTGACAAAGAGGGGCTAAAGGAGTCTAGATCTGAGGTTGCAACCTCGGACAAATCGGAGAACCACCATACAAAACCCTAAAAAGGGCCCCAAACCCATAAATGAGGAGATCTAACTAAAAGAGAGCCAAGGTAACAACTTGTTACCTCCAATATGATGCAAAGACAGAGAAGAATCCAGATCTACAACAGCCCCCTGCTCAAAACTTCTTGAACTCCAAGCTTTTGCCTCCAAAAATCCCTCTTCCAAGCTAAAAAGCACACAAGTATAAGGAGCGAACACGAATTAGCGTTTCTGAACTCAAGGGAGGCAGTAAGAGAGGCTAAGGGGGGATAGGTGGTCCTTAAATAGGGTGCAAAACCCCATAAATTAGGGTTTAATCCTCCAGATCCTACTCGTCGAGTTCCTTCTTGGACTCAACGAGTAGCTCAGTTAAACACGCGGACCAACCCACTACTACTCAATGAGTCAGGGCAACCAACTCGTCGAGTAGCCTCTAAAATCAAGAGGAATTCTTATATAATTAATACCTATGAATCGGGTCGTTACATGTTGTGTTGCTTTCCATTATGGATTGTCATTATTTTACATTGTGTTCTGGATGGTTCCAATTTTGATATGTGAGTACTCTCCTAGAATAATAGTGTTTGACCAAACTCGTAATGGACATATAACATGATAGGAAACAAAAGAGCTCTAGATCATTATCGGATGAATATGCAGTAATACTCTTTGAAGCCTAAGTTAGACAATGAATCATGATAATATTGTAAGAGAAGATTATATAGAATATTTGTATATAATGTATGACCTTTTCTCTTATTTCCTTCATCTATGTTATTGCATGGTTTATATACGTGGTGCATGTGTAAGTTATTGATGGTGTCGATATGTGGCATATTATTGTTTATAGGTAAGTCATTGTTGTATTATAATCTTTTAGGGTGTCCTCCAAACTCTTAATTTTGTGGGATTTGACTAAGCATGTTTTATCTTGTTGGTAGTGTTCACTGTAATCCGAGCTTTTATCCGGACAACGCGTTCAGCATCGACTATCTGAGCATTGCCACATGGCTTCGACTAGCCGAGGATAGGGTCCCTTGTCAACTATGTTATTTCTTCCTTAAACTTTTAAATATACCATATTTACAAATTGATTGTACCTTTGTATTTTTTTTATTGGAATAAAATATTGCATTCTTGAGTTACTTTATAGTCTATTGTTATTTAAACCAAAGTATTATGTTATCTTTATAAATTTGTTTTTAGAGTTCAAGAACTTCTTAAAAGAAGTTTAAAATTTCCATAAACACCTTCATCCATTAACTTTATAAGTCTTCAAGTGTAACTCCACAACTAACTTTAATCATATTCACTTTTGTTAATGTTTACATCTTAGTACCTTGTGTATACACCTCAAAGTACGATACTTAAAAGGCCTAATGAGTTACAAATGAGTTCTAACTTATAGACTTACACAATAACTATAATTTAAAAACATCTTTTAGGATGATTGAAATTACAACATAGTAAATTCGCATAAACCTTGATGCCTTATACCAAAATTTACCTCTCTAACTTTCCTAAACTTATAATTTCATAAATTAAAAAATAGAGACACAAATGATTGTATGCTAGACAAAGGATGAACAAATCAGTCCATCATCATCTTTTTTAGCATGGTCGGGACATGATCAGCTTGCAACCATCATCATGTATACTTAACGTGTCCCATTCATGTATGGGTAACTAGATCCATCATTTCAATGTTATGATAGTTATATACAATATATGCACTAGCTACATACAACTTACAACTTTGTGTCCGTACCGATTCCAAAGAAACATTTGGGAAACATACTTTTAAATCAACTTTAGCAACAAGTATAACATACATATGATAATGCAAACACTAATAAATTTAAATACTTTAGGGTGGTGTAACCTAGTTTTATAAACCCTACATACTCACTTTTTGTCCACTTGATGTTTGACTTGATTTTATGTTTCTTTAGTCATTGGGAACTTAGATTATGCCTAAAAATCAATAATATTGTTGTAATACACTACTTATAACCCATAGAAACAACTCATAAAGTATCCTAGTAAAATATGACCTTTGTGTTCTCTAGGGACAACATCAACTTCAGTTGATGCACCCATTTTAGTTTTGATACTCATAATATCATTCTTACATGAACGACCCAGTTTTCATAAGAATAAGTTACAGGATAACGGGTCATAAATCTCAACCCAAACCCATTTATTTTTGTGTTGGTTACTGGTTGGGTCGAAAATTGTCACTTCTATTATTAATTTGGTTTATTTGGAAAGAAAAATCTTTCAATTTATGATTGTAAACTAAAAATTTTAAAAGTCTCTTTCACACATAATATTGCTTGGTATGGGTATCAACGTCGTGGTGGAGGCTTAGGTGGCATCTCCTCGATGTCATGGCCACGTCGGGAATACCGACCTGCCTTAACATCCCGTTAACTTCCATGGAGATTGCAACGTATAGGAACGTCCAATGGAATATTGATGTTATGATGAATGGATAGTTTTTAATGCAAAAGGTACAATTTAATGTATAAACATTTTTTCTGAAATTAGAATCAATTAAATAGTATGGTGGTGTGGTGAGTTTTCATAGAAAATATGGAATGGTATGAAGATGACATAGCATATGATGTGACAAACAAAATTGTGTAAAATATGTGACCCATACCCACAAAAATAAGAATATCAAAACAACCACACATGTTAGTCCATGGATGATACCAAGAAAAAAAAAAGTCGAAGCTAGGTTAGTGGCGTTAGCCTAGTTTGGTCTTGCTTCAACATTTTTTTCATCTCTCTCTCATGACATAATAATAAAATCTTCTTGATCCTCCATATATTTCTATAGTAAATAGACAATTATGCCCTTATTTAAATTTAGATTTATTTTAGAGAGAAAAAGGCCATATTTCAAAGGACCCTGATACACATGTCTCTCCAATATTCAACCAACTATCCTTCAATGTTATTATCCTTATTCCTCCTTTGGAACTGCAAGATCCCATGTTTCCAAGAGATTACGAACATATATCCATGGTTACCACTACAACCACCTCTAAATCCAAACTCATCGTCACTACTCCCATAAGCGTACCAGGTCCAAACCCACAAATCAGAATACTCCAAGGATCCCACAAATCAGCTTACTCATGCGACCTAAATAAACCATAATCTTTGATACATTCGATTTATCAACAAGCTTAACAAACTCCGATTCCTTCATATTAAAGTACGCTTGAACATTGGTTTTAAGAAATTGGTAACCCTTACTTCCTTATTATATTTCTTCTTAGAATTGTTCTTTTATTTTATATGGACTTACATTTTGTGCATTTGATTTTGTGTTGTTTTTTCTTATATTCGATTTCGATAGTGTTGGGGTTTATCTTGTTGGGTTTGTTCAGTAGCCTAACTTGATGAAAGTTGTTAGGATATACTCTTAAAATCAATTAGTTAGACTCCACATATTAGTTATTGATTCACATCAGTTATTAATGAAATGGTTTTCCCCTTTTAATATCTTTTTGTTTTGGCATTCTCGCCCCTAATCTTGACATACCCTTGTTGGGTTTTGTGGAGGGACTTATTTTGAGTTGCTTCATACGACTTTTCTGAACAATTTTGATCATATGACACGCTTAAGGCCTTAAGATTTGAACGAACTTGTTGACATATGGTTGTCGATTTACACAACCTCATGTGTGGTCCTTGTCATGTGACTGCACCAATATTGGTTGATCTTGCTAAGAAGATACCCAATGTTACCTTCCTTAAAGTCGATGTGGATGAACTTGAGGTTAAATTGCTCATATTATTCAGATGATGGAGAGCCCTAAGCTCGATTTAGGATAATCAAGAAATTAGATGATCGATGTTTGAATTTTGGGTTAGATTGTTGATCGACGATAGAGGCGACATAGAGGGTGGTTTGAAGAAACAGGGTCGACTGAAGAACAAGAAGCAATGCCAAGGAGAAAGAAGGGTTGTTTCGTAATATGTTTTTTGGAGTTTCCAAACTTTGGAAGGGGCAAGGGATTTTACCTCTTCAATATATAGGATTTAAACTTAACTAAGGGTATTATTATCAAAACATAAAATTTTCTATGGATCGATAAAAATTTAGTAAATCAATACCCATAATTAAAACCTCGACAAAAATAAAAGATATGTTTTTTTAGCCAATCCAAAAGTAGTAATTAAGTAACATCCCTCAGTGAGTGATTCTCATTGGTGCCAACATGTTTATAATAGGCAACTGATATAAAACAGTGAGTGATTCCCATTGGTGCCAACATGTTTATAATAGGCAACTGATATAAAACTGGGCGGTAATTAGTGGTCATTAGTTGAAAGATTGAAATGTTTCCTCTTTTATTTGTATATAAGTGTTTAGAAAAAGAGCTTAATGCTTTTGAAATGTGTATATTTAAATAAAAACACATTTGTGGAAAAGCTAAAAATAAAAGATTATTTTTGTAAAGGAAAATGTAATAATTTGTTATAATAGGCAGAAGTTTTTTGTTAAACGCTACTTGAAGGCGTGTTCGGCAAAAACGATATGGCAGCTTTTAACTTTTAGCTTTTAAAAAACTTTGAAAAAAAATTATCCACGCAGTAAAATCTTTTAGCTTTTATTTTTTAAAAAAACTAATGATTCAAAATTATTTCAAATAGTGTTTAACAAAAAGTTCCTAAATATTATAACAAATTGACAAAATTACAAATTTAGCTAAATACACTAATTACTTTGTGAAAAATAGCAAAAAAAAAATCAAAATTGCATTTTTAGCCACTAAAATCACAGATGGGTACAATCCATCTGTGATTTCCCCATTTCATCTGTAAACGTACAAGTGGCTAAAGCACGTTGTACATTCGCAGGTGTTTTTTTTTCGTTGTATATATAACCCCTTTCCAGCCTAAAATCGTAGATGGGCTATGTCCATCTACGATTTCCTCTCTATTCACTTGCGATTTTGTGTGTGTATGTGTGTTTTTATTATTATTTTGACTACGAAATTGATAGGGTTTAACTATGAAACAACATTATTATATATAAAATTTTTCAAAAAATTATCATTTTTGTTGTTATTTCTTTGGAAAATTTGTTTA
This sequence comes from Lactuca serriola, assembly GCF_051521515.1. Lineage (NCBI taxonomy): Eukaryota > Viridiplantae > Streptophyta > Magnoliopsida > Asterales > Asteraceae > Lactuca > Lactuca serriola. The sequence goes on from NC_136408.1 coordinate 116,740,707, forward strand.
CAACCTCTCTAAAAAAATTAATAAATATCTGGTTTGCGTTGTAACTAGCGGCAGGTGGAAAGAGAGAGTTTCTCTAAAAAAAATAGTGAAAAATGAAGAAAAAAAGACATTTAATACAAAATAGCTACGAAATTACAAATAAAATGTACAAAATCACAGATGGAAACATGAAATCACAGATGGACTTAGTCCATCTGCGATTTTAAGGGCTAGTTTTGTAATTTGGATTTTTTTTTTTTTACTATTTTCCACAAAGTAATTAATGTATTTGGCTAAATTTGCAATTTTCTCTAACAAATTTACAAGATTTCCTTTAAAAATCTATTCATATATTTATTAACGGTTGTTCTTTTATGTAATTTTATACGATTTAAAAGCTTTCAATTCATTTTGAAAACACTCATATATAAATAAAAACTACAACTACTAGCTATCAACTACCAACTAATAGCTATCAAATATTTTCCGGTTAATTTTGTCAAACATGTCAAAAGTAACTTTTTGACTATAAACTCCAACAAAACTTTTTTTCCTAAAATCTAAGATCTCACGGTTCATGTGTGCCAAACACGTAATGAAGAGCAAATCTCTCTTTTTTTAGCGTAGAATCTCATTAATCAAGTATTTTTGGTAGATTGCCAATTTACCGCGTCTCGGTGTTTAGAGCTCCTTTGGTGGTACTAAGATCGGAGGATGTGGGTGGGAAACTCTCATCATTTTTTGTGGATCGCAACACATTTTCCCTCACTTAAACCCAGTAAATAGGTGGGAAGCTTCCCTCACTATTTGTTTTTTCATTTTTTAAAATAAAATTATTTCATTTTTATGATTATAATTTTTAAATTAATAATAAACAAAAAACTTAATTAAAAATAAAATACATTTCATTAATTAAAATAAAAATTACAATAAACCTAAGATTTAAAAAACTAAAATATTAAAAAAAAAAACACACACACACACACAAACAAAAAATCAAACAAACCAATAACAACATATGGAAAATATTTCTTCATAATTTTTCCCTCTTCTTCATCACGAGCTCGAGAGCCGATCCCGAGAGATGGTCGGTGTTTTCCATCAAGAACTTCATATCCTCCATTTTTTGTCTCTCCATGCGCATCTTCTTCTTTGCTTCTTCTTTTTCTTTGTCGAACGCCAAACGTTCAACGAAATTAAGATTATATCGATAAATGAAGCTGTTATTTTCCGCATTTCGTCAAGGTCCTTGCTAAAATCCGATGCACCTGAAGAAGTCCATTTTCCCTTCCTCTTTGCTTTGTTCATACCCATCGTTCAGACAATTTCTTCTAGCTCGAGTTCGTCCTCCTGATTTAAATCTAAACCGACCCGAACATCAGAGAAAGTTGTGTAACCACTAGAGCCCGTTTTCGTTCTCTTTCATTGTTGTACTCCAAAAATAAAATTTTGCTCGTATTTTTTCCACCTACGACTTTTAACCAATAATTTTCAATAATCGTGACATTTGAATGGTTTTCCTACTTTCTCAAGATAAAATTGCAAAGCTTCTTAAATTATTTCTTCGTCGTCTTGGCATGTTTTTCGTTAGGTTTTTAGGTTGTTGTACAATCCATTTATTTTTTAAACCCCCCTTCATATTTCTCGAAACTTCGAATTCATTTAGTGTTTTATGGTAATCGCCATGTTTTCCTAGCTGCTTTCAAAATCGTTCTAAAATGCGATACCAAAACTGATCTCCCGGTTAGGCATTTCCCGACTTCTATCTAGTCCCCATCAGAGCGAGAACATGACAAACCCTCCCCCACCTCCTCCCTGCACAGCGCTTCCTGCACCCTTGGTATGGTGTTCATCGGAGCGGGAAAGGCCCCGCCCCTCCTTCCTACACCAGCTCCGTCTGGTCTAATAATCAAGATACACAAGGATTGTATTCATACGATTTTACACTTCTATATTACAATCATTATTGTAATCGGTTATTCTCTTTTAGGTAAGAAATAACTTTTTATTATGAGGTATAGGGTTCTTGAATTCCCATATAACTTAAGTCACATAGAAAAGCTTTTTCTCTCCTTCGAAGAAAACCATACGGATATTCCTTTGGTGCGGAAAATACAAAGAAGTTAATACTATTTAAAAGAAAGTGGATCAATCTTTTTTGCAAGTTAAATGGGAGGTTTCTATAGTGTAGGGAGAAGAAAATACAAAAAAGTTATTACCATTGAAGATCTTTAAACATCGTGTAAACTCAAAAGAATTTTGGGTCGTGGTGACAAAACCAAAACCGTGGCATGATTGTTGGGCCAAAGATGACCCACTTACTGTTAAATACATTTTGTTGTATAAACTAAAAGCAAATGTGCTCTTTGGAAATTTGGATAGACATATTTCCACAATCTTCACATACATTGATTTCCTCAAATATTTGATACGTTGGATTACAAACCTATTTAATAATAAAATTTGCCATTAAAAAAATAATGTGTGATATCTACAGCAAATTGTTAATAAAAAATTTGATTATTAATTATTAAAATAGTTGTGAGACTTTTATATATATATATATATATATATATATATATATATATATATATATATATATATATATATATATATATATATATATATATATATATATATATATATATATATATATATATATATATATATATACTACTTTATAATAGATACATAATAGATACATAATAAGAAGTTTAAGACCAAAGTCTTAAACTAAGTAGCTTAAATCTCAACCATTAATTTCATATATAATGCATCTAACGGTAAAAATGGTGATCCATCTGAGTTAAAAGTAACCAATCACAAAAAAGATACAAAGGAAATATAAGTTTTGTCAAAATATAAAAAAAGGGGACGTGACTTGCATTCTTGGGCTTCCATTCATTACAAGTATTTCTTTTTCCTTGAAAACCTTTTTTTGAAAACAGAAGAATGCTTCTAACCTAAGTTGTACGGAAACGGATACGACAACGGGAAACGGATACGGAACGGAAATGGGAAACAGCAAAACTCTAAAATTCAAGATACGGATACGGCAGAGATACGGCAATATAAAAATATGAAAAAACATATATATATATATATATATATATATATATATATATATATATATATATATATATATAAGAAATTCCAAAATATAATAATAATCAATCGATTTCTGAATTGGTGAGTGCCTGAGTGGTGAATTTTTTCTTATTCTGTTCTTGATCGACGACAAGTATAATGTATTGATGCAAAGCAATAAACGGGCAAATCACTAAACCTGGTTGGACATCGATTATAATAAAACAAGAGGCAGCAGTCGGTGATAGTTGTAGGATAATGTCGAATTGTTGATTACAATAGCCCATTATTACTCTATTAAAAAGCCCATGCAAAAAAAAAAAAAAAAAAAAAAAAACCTTTGTGGAAACTTGAAGGAAACGTTTCTGGATAATCTGATACGTCCAGGAAACGTTTCTTAGCCGTTTCCCCAAAGTATCCGTTTTCCACAAGTATCTGATACGGGTACGCCACCCAAAATGTCGTTTCCATGCATCATAGCTTCTAACCATCGCCTCCTTTGCATCCTCTACATCGACGACCACTCAGCTACGCCACCTCCACCTTAGTATCGCTGCCTTCTATAAACCCTAGATCTTAAACGCCAATACTACTCTGCCACCACCGTTACAACCTCCGTCGTTGCTCGGTTTCCGTCACCACTATCTGTCGTCGCTATGATGATGGCATCGCCGATCTGGTATACATTTTCGCCCAATATTTTCTTACAATGTGTTTGTAACAGCCCGGAATCTCAGGTATTATTAAATTATGTTTTTGGGGTGATTTAAGAGGGGACTCGGCGAGTTGGAGCCTAGACTCGCCGAGTAGGATCGCAGACTTGGTCGCGGGATCGCGACTGGACTCGACGAGTCCAGATATGGACTCGGCGAGTCGACGCTGTTCAGCGGAAACCCTAGCCGTTTGGTTTTGGAACGTATATAAGGCACTTATAGGCCGTCATTGTCCGTCTTTAGTCGACTAAGAAGAACCCTAAACGGCTGTGGGCATCTAGAGCAAGATTGAAGGGTATTAGGGCTTTGAAGAAATTGTTGTGCAAGGAGGAGAAGAGTTTTGGCTAAAGGAACAGCAAGGGATTCGAGTTCTGCGGTTTGGGGACACAGAGAGTGCGTTATTCAGGTAATATCTCGGATTCTTTCTGTATTGTTGATGTGTGCATGGATTTAGGGTTTATGGAACCCATTTGGTGATTAGATGAATTAGTACATTGTTACCCAAACGACTATAACCCTGTATTAGGACCTTTAGAGGTCCAGAAGGTCCCATGCTTGTGTATTTCGGGACAAAACTTATCTCAGGAAGCAGTTTGATCGACTGCATGGCATGGACTCGCCGAGTCCGATGAACAGACTCGGCGAGTAGCTTGGAGATTGACTGGAACTCGTCGAGTTGTTCTTCAGACTCGGCGAGTGGAGTCGGGGTGGCCCCGCGATTCTTCCACGAGGATCTCGTCGAGCCAAGAGGGATACTCGACGAGTAGAAAGGGAACATCAGGGGAAGTTGGGGAGGACGTCTAGACTCGCCGAGTCGCCATGGCACTCGCCGAGTCCGGTCGAGTTGACCGTTGACCGTTGACCGTTGACCAGAGTTGACCTAAGTCTGACTTCTTAGGGATAGTCACACTTAGAAGATATAAGTGTTAATGAGGGATATGTGATGTTATAGGGAGGTTGTAGCTCGTCGGATTGTGCACGAGTGATTTTAGGATTTGCTAGCTTTCAGCATTCACGAGGTGAGTCTTCTCACTATACTGTACCCAGAAGGGTTTGACTGTGTGACCGGAAGGTCAGATGTGATATGTGATATGTATGCTATATGTGGTAAGTTATTTGTTAGATGTGCTATGTATGTTATGTGGGCCGGAAGACAATATGTTATGGGCCGGAAGGCGAATATGTTATGGGCCGGAAGGCGTTGTGTCGAGGACCGGAAGGTCAGGGCCTGGAAAGGCGTATGTGCGTAAGTTGTATATTGGGGAACTCACTAAGCATTTATGCTTACAGTTGTTATGTATGTGTTTCAGGTACTAGCGAGGACCGTGGGAAGGCGTCGGCGTGATAGATACACACTGAAGGATGTTTTATGATCTTGGGATTTAGACAGTTTGTATTTGACATGACACTTAAATTGTTTATGCCTTGTTTTGAATGGAAATACTTTATTTTTTTTAAATGAAAAATTTGTTTGAAAATTTGCGTTGTTACAATTGGTATCAGAGCCTTGGTTTGAGGGATTCGGGTGCACCTTCGGGCGTAACTGAACTCAAACCGAGGATTTGAGGAAAACTTTTACAAATAAAGGCATAAACTTTTATGAATGATCTTGTGGTGAACAAGAAAGAAGCAGTGTGTACGATCAGTCAGCGCCCGAACGGTAAAGATCCCCAAAATACCTTACAATATTATATGATATGAATTGTTATGCATGCTAGAAGACTAGGTATTCATGATAGGACTAGAATGGCCTGATTTGTGATGCCTTAGTCTAGGGAAGTTTGCCGGTATGAGATACTTTGCTAGTGTGCGAGTAGATAGTGCATAACCGAAGTAGAGTACTCACTATCCGGGGTTTGGGGAGGAAGACTTGGGATGAATGCTGATGTGGTGTGGTCGGTAGTATTGGGCCCGTACTACCGAAGACACCGGGTCAGTGGGAGACCCAAGTAAGAATCCCTGGATATCGGAGACTGGGTAGGGTTGCGTATCGAGTGCGATTATACTCGAGGGAGTCTCTGATAGTTTTATGTTGTATTTCAGAGACATCATGGTTAGACCACGCCACGGAGCGAGTTCGAGCGGTGTGAGTGACGAGGAGATTCGTCAGATGATTCACGAGGAGGTAGCTGCGGCGATCAGGGCCGAGATCCCGGAGATGTTTGGGTCTATTAAGACCACCCTGATGGAGACGTTTGATGAGCGGTACGCCGCATTGACTGAGACTGCAACCGCTGCAGCTACCGCAGCTGTGGCCGCTGCTAGGCCACAGGGGGGTGACTCGTTGCTGTTCCGAGAGTTCAGCAACACGAAGCCACCAGAGTTCGATGGGACGCAGGATCCGATTGCTGCGATGAGGTGGATCGCGGATATAGAGGGGTGCTTCTACACTTGTTCATGCCCGGAGCACCTGAGGGTACGGTTCGCTTTGAACCAGCTCCGTCTGGGAGCGAAAGACTGGTGGAAGTTCGTGACGGCGAACTTCACTTTGGCAGAAACTACAGCAGTGACATGGGAGGGGTTTACTGCCATGTTCAGGGATGAGTACGTTCCCCCGGTGGAGCGGGAACGATTGGTTCAGGAGTTCTTAACCCTCAAGCAGGGTACTGACTCGGTGGCGGCGATCACGCGGAAGTTTCATGAGAGGGCGATGTTCTGCCCCGAGCTGGTGTCCACAGAGCAGGCTCGGATGAGCCGGTACTTGGGTGTTCTGAGGAGGGATATCCGGGAGTTTGTGTCGAACTCCACCTATCATACTTTTACTGAGCTTCAGGCGAACGCCAGGAAGCGTGAGATCGAGTTGGAGACCCAGGCCAGGGAGGAGGCCGAGTCTCAGCAGGTGGACCGGTGGCCGGCTCAGTCTCAGCCAGCAGCCAAGCGGACCAAGTCCGCCGATTCGAGGACGGGTGGCCCGAAGGGCCGCACTTGCGGAAAGTGCGGCAAGGGTCACGATGGGGCGTGTCGAGCTGGTGCTTGCTACAAGTGCGGCAAGGAGGGGCACATTGCTAGGGAGTGCCCCAAGGGGTTTATGGTTTGCTTTCATTGCAACCAGACCGGCCATCAGAAGGCCGAGTGTCCTCAGCTTCGTCAGGGATCTGCACCTACTGCCAGGACTACTGAGACTCGACCGGTGAAGGTCGAGGCCCCGAGGGTTCGTGGGAGAGCCTTTCAGCTGACTGCGGAGGAGGTCCGCGCTGCGCCCGATGTCGTGGCAGGTATGTTGTAATTCATGTATTTATTTTTAATGTCGAGATGTTATACTTATGTTATTATATGCGTAGGTACTTTCCTTGTGAACTCTGTGCCTGCCTTAGTGTTATTTGACTCGGGTGCGAGTAGGTCCTTTGTATCTTTAGCCTTTAGTCAGCTTATCAGCGTTAGTCGTGAGTCGTTGAGTCGACCTTTGAGAGTTTCTATAGCTGACGAGAAAGTGATTCATGCCACGGAGGTTCTTCGGGGATGCGTGCTAGAGATTTTCGGGGTTGAATTCCCGATAGACCTGATTCCTATTGCGATGGGTGACGTATGTGTCATCATGGGCATGGACTGGTTGAGCCGATTCGGCGCTGTCATCGACTGTGAGCGTCAGCTGGTGACTATACGAGACCATAGTGGGGGAGTTCTTTCGGTGTACGGTGAGGGTACCCGTTCGGGATCTGCTTTTTGTTCGGCCGCTAGGGCGAGGCAGTGTATACAGCAGGGCTGTAAGGGTTTTGTGGTGTATGTGATGGATACGCGGGAGGTTTCCGAGAGACCGAGGTCAGTGGAGGAGGTTCCAGTGGTGCGTGAGTTTCCAGATGTTTTCCCCGAGGAGCTGCCGGGAGTACCTCCTGTGAGACAAGTAGAGTTTGGTATTGACCTGGTTCCGGGGGCCGCGCCTATTGCTAAGGTGCCTTATCGTCTTGTACCTCCAGAGATGCAGGAGTTGTCCTCGCAACTCCAGGAGTTGCTGGGGAAGGGATTCATTTGGCCGAGCAGTTCGCCGTGGGGAGCACCTATTCTGTTTGTCAAGAAGAAGGATGGTTCACACCGGATGTGCATTGATTACCGGGAGTTGAACAAGTTGACGGTCAAGAACCGTTACCCGTTACCGAGGATCGATGACTTATTCGATCAGTTGCAGGGAGCATCTTGGTTTTCCAAGATCGATCTAAGGTCAGGGTACCATCAGGTGAGAGTACGGGATGAGGACGTCCAGAAGACAACGTTTAGGACGCGATATGGGCATTATGAGTTTGTGGTGATGCCTTTCGGGCTCACCAATGCCCCGGCTGTGTTCATGGATCTCATGAACAGGGTATGCAGGCCGATGTTGGATCGGTCAGTGATTGTATTTATTGACGACATTCTGGTATATTCGAGATCTAGAGAGCAGCATGAGGAGAATTTGAGGGAGGTCCTTGAGGTATTGAGGTCGGAGAAGCTTTATGCAAAGTTCTCCAAATGTGACTTCTGGTTGCGGGAGGTCCAATTTCTAGGACATGTTGTTAATCAGAAAGGGATATTGGTCGACCCGGCCAAGGTTGAGGCGGTATGAGTTGGGAGGTGCCGAAGTCACCCTCTGAGATCAGGAGCTTCCTTGGGTTGGCAGGGTATTATCGGAGATTCATTAAGGATTTCTCCAAGATCGCAGTGCCGCTCACCAGATTAACCCGGAAGGGTGTTGCATTCTCATGGGGGCCCGAGCAGCAGACCTCCTTTGAGACACTTCGTCAAAGGTTGTGCGAAGCCCCGGTATTAGCTCTCCCGGAAGGGATGGAAGATTTTGTAGTATATTGTGACGCATCGATTTCGGGACTGGGTGCAGTGCTGATGCAGAGGGGTCATGTGATAGCTTATGCGTCGAGGCAGCTGAAGCCTCATGAGGCGAGATATCCCACGCATGATTTAGAATTAGGGGCAGTAGTGTTCGCTCTCAAGATTTGGCGTCACTACCTGTATGGGGTTCGATGTACGATATACACGGACCATAAAAGCTTGAAATATTTGATGGATCAGCACAACCTAAATATGCGTCAGAGGAGGTGGTTGGATGTAGTCAAGGATTATGATTGTGAGATCCTGTACCACCCGGGCAAGGCTAATGTGGTAGCCGATGCATTGAGCCGCAGGGCGGAGAGTACTCCATTGCGAGAGGTATGTTTGAGACTGACTGTGATGACCCCGGTATTGGATGCTATTCGTGGGGCACAGGCCGAGGCTGTGCGGCCAGAAATGCAGAAGAAAGAGCGGGTTGTGGGGTTAATTTCAGAATTCGTTAAGGATGGGCGAGGGCTTATGACGTTTCAGGGTCGGATCTGGGTACCGTTCGTGGGCGGTACGCGTATTACTTTGATGGAAGAGGCTCATAGATCAAAATTCTCGATCCATCCCGGTGCTACAAAGATGTATTTGGATTTGAGGAAGGAGTATTGGTGGCCCTGTATGAAGAGGGACGTGGCATGGTTCGTTGAGAGGTGCTTGACCTGCTGTAGGGTTAAGGCCGAGCACCAGAGACCGCATGGCAAGTTACAGCAATTGGAGATTCCTGAGTGGAAGTGGGAACAAATCACTATGGACTTCATCACCAAATTGCCGAGAACTGCCAGGGGAGTTGATGCAATTTGGGTGATTGTGGATAGGTTGACGAAGAGTGCACACTTCCTTGCCATCAACGAGAGTTCTTCAGCGGAGAAGTTGGCGGAGATATATGTGAGAGAAGTAGTATCTCGGCATGGAGTGGCGATCTCGATTGTTTCAGACCGTGATGTGCGCTTCACTTCCAGATTCTGGAAGAAATTCCATGAGGAGCTGGGTACTAAATTGCATTTTAGTACCGCATACCATCCCCAGACAGACGGTCAGAGTTAGCGGACGATTCAGACGCTGGAGGACATGCTTCGAGCGTGTGTGTTAGACTTCGGGGGTAGCTGGGATGCATACTTGCCCTTAGCAGAGTTTTCCTACAACAACAGCCATCATTCGAGCATTGGTATGCCACCTTTTGATCTGTTGTATGGTAGGAGGTGTCGGACCCCCATTTGTTGGGGAGAGGTGGGACAGAGTGTGATGGGTAGCACAGAGATCGTGCTTCAGACGACAGAGCAGATTCAGCAAGTTAGACAGAGGTTATTGACCGCCCAGAGCCGACAGAAGAGTTATGCAGACAGGCGTCGATCCGAGCTTGAGTTTCAAGTCAGCGACTTCGTTCTCCTGAAGGTCTCTCCTTGGAAAGGAGTGATTCGATTCAGGAAGAGAGGCAAGTTGGGGCCCCGGAATATTGGGCCATTTCGGGTGATTGCAAGGATAGGCCGGGTAGCCTATCGGTTGGAGTTGCCAGCGGAGTTGGGACAGATCCACGACACCTTTCATGTGTCGCAATTGAGGAAGTGCATAGCCGATGAGTCGGCAGTGGTTCCATTAGAGGATATTCAGGTGGATGCGAGCCTGAATTATGCTGAGAGACCAGTGGCCATCAGGGATCGGAAGATCAAGGTTCTGAGGAACAAGGAGGTACCTCTGGTGTTGGTTCAGTGGCAACACCGTAAGGGATCAGAAATGACTTGGGAGCCGGAACGTGAGATGCGGGAGCAGCACCCGGAACTATTTTCAGAATGAGACTTCGAGGGCGAAGTCTAAACCTAGTGGGGGAGAGTTGTAACAGCCCGGAATCTCAGGTATTATTAAATTATGTTTTTGGGGTGATTTAAGAGGGGACTCGGCGAGTTGGAGCCTAGACTCGCCTAGTAGGATCGCAGACTTGGTCGTGGGATCGCGACTGGACTCGACGAGTCCAGATATGGACTCGGCGAGTCGACGCTGTTCAGCGGAAACCCTAGCCGTTTGGTTTTGGAACGTATATAAGGCACTTATAGGCCGTCATTGTCCGTCTTTAGTCGACTGAGAAGAACCCTAAACGGCTGTGGGCATCTAGAGCAAGATTGAAGGGTATTAGGGCTTTGAAGAAATTGTTGTGCAAGGAGGAGAAGAGTTTTGGCTAAAGGAACAGCAAGGGATTCGAGTTCTGCGGTTTAGGGACACAGAGAGTGCGTTATTCAGGTAATATCTCGGATTCTTTCTGTATTGTTGATGTGTGCATGGATTTAGGGTTTATGGAACCCATTTGGTGATTAGATGAATTAGTACATTGTTACCCAAACGACTATAACCCTGTATTAGGACCTTTAGAGGTCCAGAAGGTCCCATGCTTGTGTATTTCGGGACAAAACTTATCTCAGGAAGCAGTTTGATCGACTGCATGGCATGGACTCGCCGAGTCCGATGAACAGACTCGGCGAGTAGCTTGGAGATTGACTGGAACTCGTCGAGTTGTTCTTCAGACTCGGCGAGTGGAGTCGGGGTGGCCCCGCGATTCTTCCACGAGGATCTCGTCGAGCCAAGAGGGATACTCGACGAGTAGAAAGGGAACATCAGGGGAAGTTGGGGAGGACGTCTAGACTCGCCGAGTCGCCATGGCACTCGCCGAGTCCGGTCGAGTTGACCGTTGACCGTTGACCGTTGACCGTTGACCAGAGTTGACCTAAGTCTAACTTCTTAGGGATAGTCACACTTAGAAGATATAAGTGTTAATGAGGGATATGTGATGTTATAGGGAGGTTGTAGCTCGTCGGATTGTGCACGAGTGATTTCAGGATTTGCTAGCTTTCAGCATTCACGAGGTGAGTCTTCTCACTATACTGTACCCAGAAGGGTTTGACTGTGTGACCGGAAGGTCAGATGTGATATGTGATATGTATGCTATATGTGGTAAGTTATTTGTTAGATGTGCTATGTATGTTATGAGGGCCGGAAGGCAATATGTTATGGGCCGGAAGGCGAATATGTTATGGGCCGGAAGGCGTTGTGTCGAGGACCGGAAGGTCAGGGCCTGAAAAGGCGTATGTGCGTAAGTTGTATATTGGGGAACTCACTAAGCATTTATGCTTACAGTTGTTATGTATGTGTTTCAGGTACTAGCGAGGACCGTGGGAAGGCGCCGGCGTGATCGATACACACTGAAGGATGTTTTATGATCTTGGGATTTAGACAGTTTGTATTTGACATGACACTTAAATTGTTTATGCCTTGTTTTGAATGGAAATACTTTATTTTTTTAAAATGAAAAATTTGTTTGAAAATTTGCGTTGTTACAATTGGTATCAGAGCCTTGGTTTGAGGGATTCGGGTGCACCTTCGGGCGTAACTGAACTCAAACCGAGGATTTGAGGAAAACTTTTACAAATAAAGGCATAAACTTTTATGAATGATCTTGTGGTGAACAAGAAGCAGTGTGTACGATCAGTCAGCGCCCGAACGGTAAAGATCCCCAAAATACCTTACAATATTATATGATATGAATTGTTATGCATGCTAGAAGACTAGGTATTCATGATAGGACTAGAATGGCCTGATTTGTGATGCCTTAGTCTAGGGAAGTTTGCCGGTATGAGATACTTTGCTAGTGTGCGAGTAGATAGTGCATAACCGAAGTAGAGTACTCACTATCCGGGGTTTGGGGAGGAAGACTTGGGATGAATGTTGATGTGGTGTGGTCGGTAGTATTGGGCCCGTACTACCGAAGACACCGGGTCAGTGGGAGACCCAAGTAAGAATCCCTGGATATCGGAGACTGGGTAGGGTTGCGTATCGAGTGCGATTATACTCGAGGGAGTCTCTGATAGTTTTATGTTGTATTTCAGAGACATCATGGTTAGACCACGCCACGGAGCGAGTTCGAGCGGTGTGAGTGACGAGGAGATTCGTCAGATGATTCACGAGGAGGTAGCTGCGGCGATCAGGGCCGAGATCCCGGAGATGTTTGGGTCTATTAAGACCACCCTGATGGAGACGTTTGATGAGCGGTACGCTGCATTGACTGAGACTGCAACCGCTGCAGCTACCGCAGCTGTGGCCGCTGCTAGGCCACAGGGGGGTGACTCGTTGCTGTTCCGAGAGTTCAGCAACACGAAGCCACCAGAGTTCGATGGGACGCAGGATCCGATTGCTGCGATGAGGTGGATCGCGGATATAGAGGGGTGCTTCTACACTTGTTCATGCCCGGAGCACCTGAGGGTACGGTTCGCTTTGAACCAGCTCCGTCTGGGAGCGAAAGACTGGTGGAAGTTCGTGACGGCGAACTTCACTTTGGCAGAAACTACAGCAGTGACATGGGAGGGGTTTACTGCCATGTTCAGGGATGAGTACGTTCCCCCGGTGGAGCGGGAACGATTGGTTCAGGAGTTCTTAACCCTCAAGCAGGGTACTGACTCGGTGGCGGCGATCACGCGGAAGTTTCATGAGAGGGCGATGTTCTGCCCCGAGCTGGTGTCCACAGAGCAGGCTCGGATGAGCCGGTACTTGGGTGTTCTGAGGAGGGATATCCGGGAGTTTGTGTCGAACTCCACCTATCATACTTTTACTGAGCTTCAGGCGAACGCCAGGAAGCGTGAGATCGAGTTGGAGACCCAGGCCAGGGAGGAGGCCGAGTCTCAGCAGGTGGACCGGTGGCCGGCTCAGTCTCAGCCAGCAGCCAAGCGGACCAAGTCCGCCGATTCGAGGACGGGTGGCCCGAAGGGCCGCACTTGCGGAAAGTGCGGCAAGGGTCACGATGGGGCGTGTCGAGCTGGTGCTTGCTACAAGTGCGGCAAGGAGGGGCACATTGCTAGGGAGTGCCCCAAGGGGTTTATGGTTTGCTTTCATTGCAACCAGACCGACCATCGGAAGGCCGAGTGTCCTCAGCTTCGTCAGGGATCTGCACCTACTGCCAGGACTACTGAGACTCGATCGGTGAAGGTCGAGGCCCCGAGGGCTCGTGGGAGAGCCTTTCAGCTGACTGCGGAGGAGGTCCGCGCTGCGCCCGATGTCGTGGCAGGTATGTTGTAATTCATGTATTTATTTTTAATGTCGAGATGTTATACTTATGTTATTATATGCGTAGGTACTTTCCTTGTGAACTCTGTGCCTGCCTTAGTGTTATTTGACTCGGGTGCGAGTAGGTCCTTTGTATCTTTAGCCTTTAGTCAGCTTATCAGCGTTAGTCGTGAGTCGTTGAGTCGACCTTTGAGAGTTTCTATAGCTGACGAGAAAGTGATTCATGCCACGGAGGTTCTTCGGGGATGCGTGCTAGAGATTTTCGGGGTTGAATTCCCGATAGACCTGATTCCTATTGCGATGGGTGACGTCTGTATCATCATGGGCATGGACTGGTTGAGCCGATTCGGCGCTGTCATCGACTGTGAGCGTCAGCTGGTGACTATACGAGACCATAGTGGGGGAGTTCTTTCGGTGTACGGCGAGGGTACCCGTTCGGGATCTGCTTTTTGTTCGGCCGCTAGGGCGAGGCAGTGTATACAGCAGGGCTGTAAGGGTTTTGTGGCGTATGTGATGGATACGCGGGAGGTTTCCGAGAGACCGAGGTCAGTGGAGGAGGTTCCAGTGGTGCGTGAGTTTCCAGATGTTTTCCCCGAGGAGCTGCCGGGAGTACCTCCTGTGAGACAAGTAGAGTTTGGTATTGACCTGGTTCCGGGGGCCGCGCCTATTGCTAAGGTGCCTTATCGTCTTGTACCTCCAGAGATGCAGGAGTTGTCCTCGCAACTCCAGGAGTTGCTGGGGAAGGGATTCATTTGGCCGAGCAGTTCGCCGTGGGGAGCACCTATTCTGTTTGTCAAGAAGAAGGATGGTTCACACCGGATGTGCATTGATTACCGGGAGTTGAACAAGTTGACGGTCAAGAACCGTTACCCGTTACCGAGGATCGATGACTTATTCGATCAGTTGCAGGGAGCATCTTGGTTTTCCAAGATCGATCTGAGGTCAGGGTACCATCAGGTGAGAGTACAGGATGAGGACGTCCAGAAGACAGCGTTTAGGACGCGATATGGGCATTATGAGTTTGTGGTGATGCCTTTCGGGCTCACCAATGCCCCGGCTGTGTTCATGGATCTCATGAACAGGGTATGCAGGCCGATGTTGGATCGGTCAGTGATTGTATTTATTGACGACATTCTGGTATATTCGAGATCTAGAGAGCAGCATGAGGAGCATTTGAGGGAGGTCCTTGAGGTATTGAGGTCGGAGAAGCTTTATGCAAAGTTCTCCAAATGTGACTTCTGGTTGCGGGAGGTCCAATTTCTAGGACATGTTGTTAATCAGAAAGGGATATTGGTCGACCCGGCCAAGGTTGAGGCGGTGATGAGTTGGGAGGTGCCGAAGTCACCCTCTGAGATCAGGAGCTTCCTTGGGTTGGCAGGGTATTATCGGAGATTCATTAAGGATTTCTCCAAGATCGCAGTGCCGCTCACCAGATTAACCCGGAAGGGTGTTGCATTCTCATGGGGGCCCGAGCAGCAGACCTCCTTTGAGACACTTCGTCAAAGGTTGTGCGAAGCCCCGGTATTAGCTCTCCCGGAAGGGATGGAAGATTTTGTAGTATATTGTGACGCATCGATTTCGGGACTGGGTGCAGTGCTGATGCAGAGGGGTCATGTGATAGCTTATGCGTCGAGGCAGCTGAAGCCTCATGAGGCGAGATATCCCACGCATGATTTAGAATTGGGGGCAGTAGTGTTCGCTCTCAAGATTTGGCGTCACTACCTGTATGGGGTTCGATGTACGATATACACGGACCATAAAAGCTTGAAATATTTGATGGATCAGCACAACCTAAATATGCGTCAGAGGAGGTGGTTGGATGTAGTCAAGGATTATGATTGTGAGATCCTGTACCACCCGGGCAAGGCTAATGTGGTAGCCGATGCATTGAGCCGCAGGGCGGAGAGTACTCCATTGCGAGAGGTATGTTTGAGACTGACTGTGATGACCCCGGTATTGGATGCTATTCGTGGGGCACAGGCCGAGGCTGTGCGGCCAGAAATGCAGAAGAAAGAGCGGGTTGTGGGGTTAATTTCAGAATTCGTTAAGGATGGGCGAGGGCTTATGACGTTTCAGGGTCGGATCTGGGTACCGTTCGTGGGCGGTACGCGTATTACTTTGATGGAAGAGGCTCATAGATCAAAATTCTCGATCCATCCCGGTGCTACAAAGATGTATTTGGATTTGAGGAAGGAGTATTGGTGGCCCTGTATGAAGAGAGACGTGGCATGGTTCGTTGAGAGGTGCTTGACCTGCTGTAGGGTTAAGGCCGAGCACCAGAGACCGCATGGCAAGTTACAGCAATTGGAGATTCCTGAGTGGAAGTGGGAACAAATCACTATGGACTTCATCACCAAATTGCCGAGAACTGCCAGGGGAGTTGATGCAATTTGGGTGATTGTGGATAGGTTGACGAAGAGTGCACACTTCCTTGCCATCAGCGAGAGTTCTTCAGCGGAGAAGTTGGCGGAGATATATGTGAGAGAAGTAGTATCTCAGCATGGAGTGCCGATCTCGATTGTTTCAGACCGTGATGTGCGCTTCACTTCCAGATTCTGGAAGAAATTCCATGAGGAGCTGGGTACTAAATTGCATTTTAGTACTGCATACCATCCCCAGACAGACGGTCAGAGCGAGCGGACGATTCAGACGCTGGAGGACATGCTTCGAGCGTGTGTGTTAGACTTCGGGAGTAGCTGGGATGCATACTTGCCCTTAGCAGAGTTTTCCTACAACAACAGCCATCATTCAAGCATTGGTATGCCACCTTTTGATCTGTTGTATGGTAGGAGGTGTCGGACCCCCATTTGTTGGGGAGAGGTGGGACAGAGAGTGATGGGTAGCACAGAGATCGTGCTTCAGACGACAGAGCAGATTCAGCAAGTTAGACAGAGGTTATTGACCGCCCAGAGCCGACAGAAGAGTTATGCAGACAGGCGCCGATCCGAGCTTGAGTTTCAAGTCGACGACTTCGTTCTCCTGAAGGTCTCTCCTTGGAAAGGAGTGATTCGATTCAGGAAGAGAGGCAAGTTGGGGCCCCGGTATATTGGGCCATTTCGGGTGATTGCAAGGATAGGCCGGGTAGCCTATCGGTTGGAGTTGCCAGCGGAGTTGGGACAGATCCACGACACCTTTCATGTGTCGCAATTGAGGAAGTGCATAGCCGATGAGTCGGCAGTGGTTCCATTAGAGGATATTCAGGTGGATGCGAGCCTGAATTATGCTGAGAGACCAGTGGCCATAAGGGATCGGAAGATCAAGGTTCTGAGGAACAAGGAGGTACCTCTGGTGTTGGTTCAGTGGCAACACCGTAAGGGATCGGAAATGACTTGGGAGCCAGAACGTGAGATGCGGGAGCAGCACCCGGAACTATTTTCAGAATGAGACTTCGAGGGCGAAGTCTAAACCTAGTGGGGGAGAGTTGTAACAGCCCGGAATCTCAGGTATTATTAAATTATGTTTTTGGGGTGATTTAAGAGGGGACTCGGCGAGTTGGAGCCTAGACTCGCCGAGTAGAATCGCAGACTTGGTCGTGGGATCGCGACTGGACTCGACGAGTCCAGATATGGACTCGGCGAGTCGACGCTGTTCAGCGGAAACCCTAGCCGTTTGGTTTTGGAACGTATATAAGGCACTTATAGGCCGTCATTGTCCGTCTTTAGTCGACTGAGAAGAACCCTAAACGGCTGTGGGCATCTAGAGCAAGATTGAAGGGTATTAGGGCTTTGAAGAAATTGTTGTGCAAGGAGGAGAAGAGTTTTGGCTAAAGGAACAGCAAGGGATTCGAGTTCTGCGGTTTGGGGACACAGAGAGTGCGTTATTCAGGTAATATCTCGGATTCTTTCTGTATTGTTGATGTGTGCATGGATTTAGGGTTTACGGAACCCATTTGGTGATTAGATGAATTAGTACATTGTTACCCAAACGACTATAACCCTGTATTAGGACCTTTAGAGGTCCAGAAGGTCCCATGCTTGTGTATTTCGGGACAAAACTTATCTCAGGAAGCAGTTTGATCGACTGCATGGCATGGACTCGCCGAGTCCGATGAACAGACTCGGCGAGTAGCTTGGAGATTGACTGGAACTCGTCGAGTTGTTCTTCAGACTCGGCGAGTGGAGTCGGGGTGGCCCCGTGATTCTTCCACGAGGATCTCTTCGAGCCAAGAGGGATACTCGACGAGTAGAAAGGGAACATCAGGGGAAGTTGGGGAGGACGTCTAGACTCGCCGAGTCGCCATGGCACTCGCCGAGTCCGGTCGAGTTGACCGTTGACCGTTGACCAGAGTTGACCTAAGTCTAACTTCTTAGGGATAGTCACACTTAGAAGATATAAGTGTTAATGAGGGATATGTGATGTTATAGGGAGGTTGTAGCTCGTCGGATTGTGCACGAGTGATTTCAGGATTTGCTAGCTTTCAGCATTCACGAGGTGAGTCTTCTCACTATACTGTACCCAGAAGGGTTTGACTGTGTGACCGGAAGGTCAGATGTGATATGTGATATGTATGCTATATGTGGTAAGTTATTTGTTAGATGTGCTATGTATGTTATGTGGGCCGGAAGGCAATATGTTATGGGCCGGAAGGCGAATATGTTATGGGCCGGAAGGCGAATATGTTATGGGCCGGAAGGCGTTGTGTCGAGGACCGGAAGGTCAGGGCCTGGAAAGGCGTATGTGCGTAAGTTGTATATTGGGGAACTCACTAAGCATTTATGCTTACAGTTGTTATGTATGTGTTTCAGGTACTAGCGAGGACCGTGGGAAGGCGCCGGCGTGATCGATACACACTGAAGGATGTTTTATGATCTTGGGATTTAGACAGTTTGTATTTGACATGACACTTAAATTGTTTATGCCTTGTTTTGAATGGAAATACTTTATTTTTTTAAAATGAAAAATTTGTTTGAAAATTTGCGTTGTTACAGTGTTCTTAACCAACTTTTATTTCTTATGTTTTCATGTTTTTGATTCTATCATTTTTTTCTAAAAATCCATATTTCAAAGGCTTTTGATTTGGAAGGGAAGGAATCATCGACAATTACAATAAATTTTTGCTTAATGACCTGAAGTATTTTGATCTTGGTTCTATTTTTTAGATGTGTACTGTGTATACGATGTAACATCACTATTGTTGAATTTTTGAGAAATATTATCTCCATTTGTGTGTAACATCCCGAAATATCAAGAGTAGAGTTGAAGGGCTAAAAGAGTAAATTGGGAAAGAGCGACTCGGCGAGTCCATGTGTGGACTCGGCGAGTAGAGTCGCGACTTGGTCACGTGTTAAATAGCCGACTCGGCGAGTCAGTAAGATGGACTCGGCGAGTAGGCGCTGAGTGGAGAAAACCCTAATTCTCGGGGTTGAGCCCTATATAAAGAACCTAACATCCATTCCCCCAGCCTCCTTACTCATCCTCAAGTCCAGAAACCCTAACCTTCGTGTGTGAGTGGATCAAGTGCATTTGGAAGCTTGGAGAAGCAATTGTTGAGGAAATCTTGAAGGGTAAGAGGCTTGGAGCAAGGGGCTTTGCTTGGATTCGAGTTTCATTGCAGTTGGGGCGTTCTTTTGAGGTAATATCCCATTTTTGAGCTGCTATTTCTTAGATGCATCATTTTGGGGGTGTTAGAGATCATATCTTTGGATGTATTGGAGTTTAGAGGTTAGATCTGAGGTTGCTACCTCAGATCTGGAATGGAGAAGGGTTGGAATGCATGAAAGTCCCTGTGTTGAGTGTTGGGTGAAGCTATCATGTCCCAAACCTTAGCCCTAATGTGCAAAATGCATAGATCTCTTTGGATTCACGTAAAGTTTGCCACTTTACGTGGTGGATGAGTTGTAGGAGGCTAGATCTATGTTTTGGATCAATTGCATGGCCTGGAATGCTTATGTATGGATTCAGACCGGTGGTACTCGGCGAGTCACATGGGTGGACTCGACGAGTTGCTTAAAGATAAGCTAGAACTCGACGAGTTGGAAGAACAACTCGGCGAGTTGGATGAAGATGGCCTGGAACTCGGCGAGTTGTATGAACAACTCGGCGAGTAGGTTGAAGATAGCCTTAGACTTGGCGAGTCTTGTCGAAGAGTCCCAATATTTTCTGGTTGAGTCGAGAATCGGTGAGTTGTGTGCGAGTGGACCCAGAGTTGTGGGACTCGGCGAGTCGAGTCGCGGATTGGGGAAGTTCTGAGCTTGGGGACTCGACGAGTCGACGGGTTGACTCGGCGAGCAGGGTCAACCAGGAGGGTTGACTTGGACTGAGGACTTTGACTTTGACCAAGAGTTTACCAGTTGACTTCCAGGAGTAATTTGGTTGTTATTGGTAATTATTGGTTTCGGTGATTCAGCGGTGGAATTCGTGATGATGGTTGGAGCAGCGTGGACTGTTCTTCAGTCGGCAGTAGCAGGTGAGTCTTCTCACTATACTTTACCTTGAGTAGGTAACCAGAGTTATGTGACAGAGTATTTGTATGCTATGTATGTTATGTGTTGTACTGCATTATTTCTATGTGATTTATGTTGTGCATGTTTACAGAGTTAGAACCGGAAGGTTCCCAAAGTTAGAACCAGAAGGTTCACAGAGTTAGAACCAAAGGGTTCATAGAGTAGGGTCCACGGACCCACAGAGCTATAACCTCGAGTGGCTAATATATGTTATGTGTGGTATTTTGGGGGACTCACTAAGCTTCGTGCTTATGGTGTTTTGTGTTATGTGTTTCAGGTTTCTCTCAGGATCACGGGACGGCACCGGCTCGATTGTACACACCAGAGAAAGAATCATGTTTTGAGGATCCTGGTTTATTAAGCAAGTGAAAATGGAGTTATGTTTTTGTAATTCGATTATGACTGGAATTTGAAGAAAAGTGTTTTGAGAATTAACGATTATTTTTAAATGAAAAATTGTTTTGAAATTTACGGTGTTACAATTTGGTATTAGAGCCTTGGTTTGAGGGATTCGGATGCACCTTCGGGTAAATCTGGACTCAAGCTGAGGAAGTAAGAAAAGTTTTCAAAAGAAATGAATTTCTAAAAGTGAATAAGAGTTCAAAGAGAAAGCGAGAAAGAGCAGTGTGTACAATCAGCCAGAGCCCGAACGGTGATTTCCCAAATTACCCTTACTTTTGTGTTATGAGATATTTATGATGCATTTTTTTGAGATATTATGCATGCTAAAGATAGGCTAGGTATTTCATATCTTAGGACTAGAGTGGCCTGATTTGTGATGCCTTAGCCTAGGATTTGTTGTTATATGTGTTATGCTTTTGAGTATGTGATGAGTGAGAGTATCCAGTTAGAACCCATGAGGGGTAGAGTTGCAGAGTTCGGTGGTACTTTCGAGGATGAGCCGAGAAAGTGGAGTTATCACCGAGAGTGAGTTCTATGTATTCTTCGATGCTCGAATGTTGCTTGCTTTGTGCTTTGTGGAACTCTCGATGATGGGAGTCAGCTACCAAGTGAATATGACGATATTCAGGAGGTAGATGGTTGGTATCATTAGGAGCTCTTCAGCAGCTAATGGCGAAGAAGTAGGAGGACCAAGGAAGAGCCTAGGGAGTAACCTTAGCCAGATGAGTGCGTTGGCAGGGTAGAGAATTTCGCTGGGGAGCGAGCACGTGCGATAGGATTGGAGAAAGAGCAGGTCGAGCAACTATCTAGGAGCTCCAGGATGGTCCGTGTGGAAAGTATGGGTAGATGTGGAGGTAGTATGGGCCCGTACTATTGAAAGCAGAGGACCCATACTTCATACATGGAGTATTTTGGAGGTTCTAAGAAGCGGATTGAGGAGTGATGTTATGGTTCGAGTACCATACATCGGAGCGGATTGAGGAGTGATGTTATGGTTCGAGTACCATACATCGGAGCGGATTGAGGAGTGGTGTTATGGTTCGAGTACCATACATCGGAGTGGATTGAGGAGTGATGTTATGGTTTGAGTACCATACATCGGAGCGGATTGAGGAGTGATGTTATGGTTCAAGTAGCATACATCGGAACGGATTGAGGAGTGATGTTATGGTTCGAGTACCATACATCGGAGCGGAGTGAGGAGTGATGTTATGGTTCGAGTACCATACATCGGAGCGGATTGAGGAGTGGTATTATGGTTCGAGTACCATACATCGGAGCGGATTGAGGAGTGATGTTATGGTTCGAGTACCATACATCGGAGCGGATTGAGGAGTGATGTTATGGTTCGAGTACCATACATCGGAGCGGATTGAGGAGTGATGTTATGGTTCGGGTACCATACACCGGAGCATATTGAGAAGAGATGTCATGGAATGAGTACCATGGTTCGTAGTGAATGATGCTTGTGGTTCTCCGGTTATCCGGTCATGATTGAGTTCGAAGAGGCATCCCTTGAGAGGGAGATCGAGAGCCTCTCAGAGTATTTTAGTAAGGAGTCAGAGACAGGGGAGAATTTCGGTCTGAGTTGAGCGATCAGTCGATAGAGGAGATGTCACCTTCTACGATCTGGGGGGTACTAATTATGTTCGTGTGTAGAACATGAGAAGCATGATGTTTAAGTTTGGGTTTGGGGGTAAACCCTGCAGGTTGTCATTGATGATGATTTTCCACCAGAGTATCAGGTAGCATGTGTGCCGCGAGGCAGTGATTTATCATGAACAGATAGTCAGTTGGGACTGAGATAGTCGAGGACCACATTACACTTATTTGAGTATAGTAGGATGTATTGTAGTGGTATCAGTGGGGAGTTCAGTCGAGTTTAGCAGTGCAGTGATTTTTCTATCTATGTTGGGTATTGAATATGGGAGTGGGTCCCTGTTCTTGGGATGATCCCTGTGTTGGAACGTTCGTTGATGAGTTGAGGTGAGGGATACGATAATTTTGTGGTTCAGTCTATGAGCCAGTGATGTTATTGGGCAGTTGAGTTGTTTGGTATTGGATTGGTATGAGACTTGGAGCGACTAGAGGCAGTCATGACGAGAAGTTCTTGAGGGTTTCATCTGAGGTTCAGAGTATATGAGGTCGATTGATCTCCTTAAAGGGGATTATCGGGCGTTGTGTAGCACTTTCCAGGGGTAGGTGTGATTTTTCTGGCGAAAATAGTTTGTGGGATGGTTGTGTGCTAATTGGTGATGGTTCGAACCCTGAGTGGGGGAGAACCGGGTACCGTATGGAAGAAAGCAGAGATTTGTCAAAAGCAGTTATAAGTGGAGTATAGAGATCTGCGGCAAGAATTCATGAGACCAGAGATGTTGGTGATCGAGGAAAGGGGTCAGAGTGAGTTAATGGTCAGGAACCTGGTAATGGTCAGTGTTGTTGCAAGTAGGTAGAGAATGATTGGGCAGCCAACTCTCGGATCGGTATGCGTATTCTTGCTTGGATTTTGAGCAGTAGGAAAAAGGGTTTCGGAGAATTATCAGCGTACTTCGTAGCGTTAGCATTTTCTCGTATTCCAATTGAGTAATTGGATACACCGAAGTTGCAATTTGGGAAAAAATGAAGATCTAATTATGGGGTTCAGAGGAAATGTATTATTGCATCTATATGATGCTTGGGGCAGGAGATCAGTGGTTGTGGCAGGATCTTGTGATGTTCTGTTGGGGTGTTCCGAGGTATCCGGGTATTGATATCTTTATTTCGGAGTTATTCGTGAATCTTGAGTTGAGACGACTTGTGGTATATCAAGTATCTATGGATCTAGTGGGAGCCCTTCGAGTATTGGCATCCAGATGGATTATTTAAGAGAGTGGATATCCGCAAGGGTAGGCATTTGGTTATGCCAATGGCCTCCAGAGTCTGTGATGCATATTCGAGTCGAGTATGGGTAGCTACCTATGATAGCCTGCGGAGCATGAGTTAGTGGAGGTAGGGAGTGTTGTGATACTGTGGGGAGCCGTAGTACTCACTAGTCAGAGGGTGTTGTGATACTGTGGGGAGTCGTAGTACTCACTAGTCAGAGGGTGTAGTGATACTGCGGGGAGCCGTAGTACTCACTAGTCAGAGAGTGTTGTGATACTGCGGGGAGCCGTAGTACTCGCTAGTCATTGAGAGGTCATCATGATGTTGCGGGGGGCCATAGTACTCACTAGATGGCAAGAGAATGTGATGATGGAGTGTTCTCCGATCAGTGTATGATGTGGAAGAGTTATAGGCTTGAGTAGCCCTAGCATTGAGTTTTTGGAAGCCTCGGTGTTGAACCGGGGGCGAGACTGGGGTCTCCGTCTCTATCGGGAGATGCGGCGAGATGCGCAAGGGATATGCGCAGCAGAAACCAGAGATCAGAGTTGAGACGATCCTCGGTTGGATTGTATTTTTCTCGCATAAGGAAAAGAGAATTTCGTGACTTGCGTGTCACTGGGCCGGGATAGTGGTCACGGGGAGGAAGTTAGTGGGATATTGGATCACGATATGGGTGACCTTTGGAGGCTCAGCTGTGAGTCAAAAGCTGACCTGGTGCTCAGTCTCGAAGAGGGATATGAGAAATGAGCTAGAGCTTATCATGGTGATGTCTGAGGACACTTTAGAGCGAGCAAACGATTCAGACGCTCGAAGACATGCTTCGGGCATGTGTATTAGATTTCGGAGGGAGTTGCGGCACGTATTTACCCTTCGTTGAGTTTTCCCATATCGACAACCATCATTCGAGCATTGGTATGCCACCCTTTGAGCTATTATATGGGAGGAGGTGTCGCCCCCCTCATTTGCTGGGGAGAGGTAGCGCATGGACCCGAGAGTCCTTGCGAGTAGATCCAGAGCATGTGCGATACATGGAGTAGTGGCAAGGTTGACATGTGGATTTCCCTGGGTAAGGGAAGAGAAAGGTATGTAACCCGGGAGGGAGTGTTGGTTCACGGAAGTGAAAGTAGTAGTGAGAATGGATGATTTGGAGTATGGTGGTTGAACATTGTGTCTGTGCCAGTGGTATGGAATGACATCATGATGGGATGTCTGCTGAGGACGCGGAAGGGATTCCGTGGGTGTAGAGCCAAGAGTCTCAGGATGGATGCAGGGATGGAGTCTGGGACTCCCAGCTTGATTCTGATCAAGGGTTGTGTGCGTAGTGGTGGTTCCTCCTGGGGATGTTGGAGATGTCGTCAGTGTGACGGGTTTTCCTAACCCGAGAGTGCGAAGGCTGGTGCAGCATGTGTGTGTGATTGCAAGAAGAGAACTCGTGGGAGTTGCTCTGAGATTGAAGAGTGGGTCTTTCTGTCGGCATGGAATGAATAGAGTGGGATTCGGATTGGGGATCCGGTGGTTCATGATTATTTCTAGCTCGTAGGGGGTCAAGCGATTGTTGAGATTTGGAGCAGTGATGCATCTCGGGTAATTCTCGATTGTTGAGTGTGATTATCAGAGGGTACAACCGGTGCCTGGTTTGAGACGGTGGTCAGGACACCGCAAGGAAAGAGGAAGTGAGTTCGAGTTCGATGGTTATGCTTTGAGGAACCTGGTCCAGTTAGGGCTAGGTGGCGCGTCGTAGGAGTATTTTGGAGTTGAGTTGTCGTAGGCTTCGAGGACGAAGCCTAATTTAAGTGTGGGAGAATTGTAACATCCCGAAATATCAAGATTAGAGTTGAAGGGCTAAAAGAGTAAATTGGGAAAGAGCGACTCAACGAGTCCATTTGTGGACTCGGCGAATAGAGTCGCGACTTGGTCGCGTGTTAAGTAGCCGACTCGGCGAGTCAGTAAGATGAACTCGGCGAGTAGGCGCTGAGCGGAGAAAACCCTAATTCTCGGGGTTGAGCCCTATATAAAGAACCTAACATCCATTCCCCCAGCCTCCTTACTCATCCTCAAGTCCAGAAACCCTAACCTTCGTGTGTGAGTGGATCAAGTGCATTTGGAAGCTTGGAGAAGCAATTGTTGAGGAAATCTTGAAGGGTAAGAGGCTTGGAGCAAGGGGATTTGCTTGGATTCGAGTTTCATTGCAGTTGGGGCGTTCTTTTGAGGTAATATCCCATTTTTGAGCTGCTATTTCTTAGATGCATCATTTTGGGGTGTTAGAGATCATATCTTTGGATGTATTGGAGTTTAGAGGTTAGATCTGAGGTTGCTACCTCAGATCTGGAATGGAGAAGGGTTGGAATGCATGAAAGTCCCTGTGTTGAGTGTTGGGTGAAGTTATCATGTCCCAAACCTTAGCCCTAATGTGCTAAATGCATAGATCTCTTTGGATGCACGTAAAGTTTGCCACTTTACGTGATGGATGAGTTGTAGGAGGCTAGATCTATGTTTTGGATCAATTGCATGGCCTGGAATGCTTATGTATGGATTCAGACCGGTGGTACTCGGCGAGTCACATGGGTGGAATCGACGAGTTGCTTGAAGATAAGCTGGAACTCGACGAGTTGGAAGAACAACTCGGCGAGTTGGATGAAGATGGCCTGGAACTCGGCGAGTTGTATGAACAACTCGGCGAGTAGGTTGAAGATTGCCTTAGACTCGGCGAGTCTTGTCGAAGAGTCCCAATATTTTCTGGTTGAGTCGAGAATCGGTGAGTTGTGTGCGAGTGGACCCAGAGTTGTGGGACTCGGCGAGTCTCGGGGTGACTCGGCGAGTCGAGTCGCGGATTGGGGAAGTTCTGAGCATGGGGACTCAACGAGTCGATGGGTTGACTCGGCGAGCACGGTCAACCAGGAGGGTTGACTTGGACTGAGGACTTTGACTTTGACCAAGAGTTGACCAGTTGACTTCCAGGAGTAATTTGGTTGTTATTGGTAATTATTGGTTTCGGTGATTCAGCGGTGGAATTCGTGACAATGGTCGGAGTAGCATGGACTGTTCTTCAGTCGACAGTAGCAGGTGAATCTTCTCACTATACTTTACCTTGAGTAGGTAACCAGAGTTATGTGACAGAGTATTTGTATGCTATGTATGTTATGTGTTGTACTGCATTATTTCTATGTGATTTATGCTGTGCGTGTTTACAGAGTTAGAACCAGAGGGTTCATAGAGTATGGTCCACGGAACCCACAGAGCTATAGCCTCGAGTGGCTAATATGTGTTATGTGTGGTATTTTGGGGGACTCACTAAGCTTCGTGCTTACAGTGTTTTGTGTTATGTGTTTCAGGTTTCTCTCAGGATCACGGGACGACACCGGCTCGATTGTACACACCAGAGAAAGAATCATGTTTTGAGGATCCTGGTTTATTAAGCAAGTGAAAATGGAGTTATGTTTTTGTAATTCGATTATGACTGGAATTTTAAGAAAAGTGTTTTGAGAATTAACGATTATTTTTAAATGAAAAATTGTTTTGAAATTTACGGTGTTACATTGTGTACATTATGTATTGTGTATACGATGTAACATCACTGTTGTTGAATGTGAGACCCTTCATTCAGTAGTGTACCATTTGTGACTGTTTTTTGAGAACCAAAAGTATAACTACTCATGTCTTCCATCCCTGAAGTGTGAGACCTGTGAAACTGTTGGAGAGATTGCCATTCAGTAAATAAAATCTTGGGTAAATTTTTGCAACAATCTGCATATGATGATTAAATATTTGAATCTGTTGATGTATATTTGGAAGAAGATGGGGTTTCTTCATGAGATTTCATGTTTTCAAAGTTTATTACTTTTTTCTTCATATGAGAATGCCTGTGGTTCTTTATTTCGTTATTAGTCCTTCCAGGCCAATGTTGTTACATCTGAGACCACCTCCATTATAAAAAGACAAATATATATTTATTGTTTCTTTGTTCGATGAGAATTGTAAAATAAATAAAAAAATGGATCTATATATGCATCATGGTTTGGTGGCTTACGTATTGCCTAGCATGCTACGAAGAGAGAAAATGATTGTTGTCCTCGTGTGATGTGAATTTTTAGATAATTAATCCATCTTAATTGTTTGAAACTGAAAGTCACTTTAATATTCTAAGGCCTCCAGGTATACTCATAACGAACATGTTCGTGGTCTATGTTGCCATGAACAAAAAATGTGAACACCATCCCATACTCTTAGTGGTGGCTAGTGGTGAAAAAATTCGTGGTCAAATGTGGTGGGAAGAACGGACAACAACATCCAATCAATTTTTCTCTCTCTCCATGTCTCTCTATCTCTCTCTACCTCTCTCTACATTTTAATTAATTAAAAAATATATATTTTTTAATTTAAAAATAAAAAAATAAGAAGCATATAGTGGTGGGTATCCCATAGGTTTAGTGGTTGAATGTGGTGATGAGGTGGCACCCACCACTATAGTGGTTAGTGGTGGGTATAACGGATGGCTTAATTGTTAATAGCAATTAGCATTTAATATAAAAAATGTTAAGTTAAAACATTGTGTCAACCCTTAAACATTTATGGAATTTAGTAAAATATTGATATATTAACAAATTAGTCATGTAAAGTTTTTTAACGATTAAAAAAATTCGGATGAAAATATAATTTGTTAAAGATAACATTTTAAAAAGTTTAATGTAGCTAGGTACCAATGTCACGTAAGTGGATAGATAAATAATACAATTAACTCCTAAATTATATAAAAAGTATGTAATTTAAAAAAAGGAATGTGCAAGAAAATTTCATTTTCCTTCGACTGTTTCTCTAATTTAAGTATCTCATGTTTTCATAAAAAAAAAAAAAAAAGGGACAAACTTTTTAAGATTTCCATTTCACCAAAACTTAATTTTCAAGATTGTACATACATTCCATTTTACGAAAATTGAAAAATGAAAATATAGTTTTATCATAATTGATACATTTTAAAAATCAACTATGAACTCAAATAAATAACCTTAATTTTCATGATACAAAAACAAATCATATACATAAGTAGTAAAAGTTTTTTAACATGCATTTAGATGGTGGGTGTAGTATTCGGAGTAAATTAAAATTGGTATGGTATTTATTTTAGGTTATTAAATGTCACTAAAAAGGAAGATAACAATATTCAGTTTGTTATATATATTTTGAATAGAGATTCATGGCTCCATGCAAACTCTTCGTTTCCTACCCTTGCAACCCGCTTCGCTTACAGTGTTCAAGGGATCACCCCTACCTAACGTTTCATTCTCCAAGATGATTTCATCAAGGTGCCTGACATTTGATTCTCCGATGCCTATGTTCAACATTTCATTCTCCAACCCTTTAAATCTACATCTAAACCATCAAACATTCTCTTTAGCAAACTCGAACCCCCATATCTCCCACCGTCACAAGCCCTAAACCTTACTCTTGAACCTGATTTCGAAGAATTGTAGAAGTTGCGCCATTTTGAAACCATAATTTTCACTCTGCATTCTGATTTGAAGGTAATCAATTTTTCTTTCATTATTTTGGACTTGAAAATATGCTTGTGGATAATCGTATTCTTCTAATTATGTAAATAGCATTTCTTTTTGCACAAAGATACTTAAAATACAGATGTGATATTGTTAAAAACAGTCTTAATTGTTTATATATGAGTATCTTGATATGGTTCAGAAGTTGATCTCGGGTTCATGTATGTTGCTTATATCTTGTATTTGGACCTCACCTTCATGTATGTTGCTTGTATCTTGTATATATTTTTAATTTTTAATAGGGGTTTTGTAATCAATCTGATCTTGAATCTCACTCCTGAAGCCTCACCTGCTATGCTTGCTCGAGCAAATGTATACCAATGGGTCATATATGTATCCCAAGTAAAACTTTGCGAACAAGGAGGAGGTAAGTTTAAACCTAATTCACTTTTAATCCCCCAAAAATAGTTATTTTTTTATTAAAATACATCAAAATTGCTTTTCAGTGAATTATCTATTCTCAACATACATTTCAAGGGTTGTGTTTCATCCGATCATGCCTGAAGCAGAACTTATTAGGAATATGTTAGGATGATGCATCAAGAAATCTTACATGATATGTAAAATACAACTGTGTATGGATATTATTGATATAGTTTTGAATGTAATGACATTTGTCGATGATTATATGTTTTTTTGAATATGATATTCTTGATGCATTGCATGTTTTTTGATGATTATATGTTTTTTTTTAATATGATATGCTTGATGCATTGCATGTTTTTTAAATATGACGTGATATGTCA
The DNA here is from genome assembly GCF_051521515.1 of Lactuca serriola. Lineage (NCBI taxonomy): Eukaryota > Viridiplantae > Streptophyta > Magnoliopsida > Asterales > Asteraceae > Lactuca > Lactuca serriola. The sequence goes on from NC_136408.1 coordinate 116,770,337, forward strand.
AAATTTAACTTCTAGCTATTATGTGTTTTTGAACGTACTATTATTTTTATCTCGAAAATGCATTACAAAAAAAAAAAACATAATGTTTTTTTAAACAAATGGTTTTTCGAAAATTTTTTTTTCTGGTTTCATTTTTTGCACACATCTACCAAATAATAATATATTAAGAGCCAAAACAAATGATGACACTCAAAAAGAAACTATTTGTCGTCTGTCTTATTATGTAGTTATGCATATTACTAGAGACAATTCACGACAAAAATGCAACTATGCACCTTGCTAAAATCTATTCGCCAAAGGAACAATCTATACAAAAAAAATCTATATTATGGCCGAAAGGAACTATCTTGCGCCACAAACAAACTAATTGCTGCAAGGAAACTATCCGTCAGAAGGACCTATCTGTGCCCCTGCATCGCGCAGACATCCTACTAGTATATATATATATATATATATATATATATATATATATATATATATATATATATATATATATGTGCCAAAATATTTGAAAGCTTTGAATTTATAAGAAAATAAGAAAAAAATAATAAATTAGTATAATGTAAATGTTTTTTATCTTATAAATTTAAACAAATAAGTTAAATAAAGAAAGAAACTAATGAGCTTTAATTTTGGAATTTTTGAAATTAAAAGGTAAGTTTGTTAATGAAATTGATATCTATTTATTACTATATTTATAACAATTATTACAATAAAATATTATATGAAATTTAATAAAATACAGAAACTCGTAAAATGACATGTTGATAGTACATTGCTATTGTATGATATAATCATAGAAACTTTTTCAAATTGATAGTACATTGTTATTGTATTATATAATCGAGACAAAAGAAAATAACATACTTTATCACAAAATGGAAACATGGAACTATAAAATCCTTAAAATTCCGTAGAAACAATTTTTTTTTGAAAAAAATATATAAAATCGTAGGTTTTAGGAAACCTACGATTTCTTTTTTTTTTTTTTTTTCAGAAAAAAATCATAGAATCGACAATATATACAAATGTTTATTGGTTATAATTTTTTTTAATAGAAAAACCCAAAAAAAAAAGCCCTACGGTTTGGCAATTTTTTTTTTGTTTTGAGTTTTATGAAAAAAAATATCATGAAGTAATAACATATATACAATTCCGATCATGTTACATCTTTAAAAAAAAAAAAAAAAAAAAACGAAAAAAGTTTTCCGTACGGTTAATATGAAAGCATGGTGTACAAGTCGGCACTGCACAATCTGTATATTGCGCACTTGTACACTATAGGTTTCGTATGAAACCTGCGGTTTTATTTTTTTTCCATTTTTTTCAAAAAAAAAAAAAAAAAAAAAAAAAAAAAAAACTTAATTTCATATACAAAAATTATTCATAATCAAGAATACGGTAAAATTTTGATAAAAAATAGATAAATCTGATTGTTCTTTGGGTGCTTCATTGAGAGAAAAAAGTAATCAAACCAACAAAACAATAATGAAAAATGATATAATTTGGAAAATTAAACATTTTATATACTTTATGCTAATGGGCCACGAAAAAGTAAACGGATCGTGAAACAGTAGTTTATTACCACGAAAGAGTAGATTGAAACATTGACCGTAGTCAACTGTAACTAAGCTATTTTTTCATGGGCTATTTTTGGCTAACATGTTTTTTTTGGTATTTTGTGATAAGTAATTAAGAATTATGACTAGATTACTATTTTTCCCTAAAATTAATTCACAATGGAGAATTAGAAAATATTGGAAAAACATTGTTTGTTATTTTTATTAAACAGTGTTGCAATTCTTATAATAACTAGTATCAAGTAAGTGGTCATTTTAAATTCTTCATACCATGACAAAGAAAAATAATTTTATGTATCAAATCCAGCATCTCATTTCAATTCTTCACAAGAAAAACAATAATAAGGACGAATATGGTGACTAACACCTTGGTTTACAACTTTTAGCAATCGGTAGGTTTAAACGACACCTTTTTATTATCTAAATCAAAACCTACCATCAAATTCATCTGTGCCAAGTTCCCAAAAACGGGAAGATCCGTAGTCGACCCCATGGCTAAGCAAATAATATGTTTACCAACCGTAAAAAATATGTTGTCTCTTGTCAACTCGACATCTGCTCCATCAAAATGCATTATTACTTTAGGTACGTCTATAACTTTGGTTGCACGATAACACAGATTGAGCAACAGACTGCATTTGAGACTCTACGACAACGACTCTACGAGGCGCCAATTTTCACATTCCCTGAGGGAGTTGAGGATTTCATGGTGTTTTATGATGCATCGATCATCGGATTGGGAGCAGTCCTCATGCAGAGAGGACGGGTGATAGCCTATGTTTCGTGGCAGCTGAAGCCGCATGAAAAAAGATATCCCACACATGATCTGGAGTTGGGAGCGGTGGTATTCGCTCTCAAGATTTGGAGACATTATCTCTACGGGATCCGCCGTACCATATACACGGACCACAAGATCTTAAGACACATTATAGATCAGACGAACCTAAACACGAGGCAATACAGGTGGCTGGACATAGTCAAGGATTATGACTGCGAGATCCTTTACCATCCAGGTAAAGCGAATGTTGTGTCGGACGCCCTGAGTCGCAAGTCGGCTGGATTTTCTGTTCCAACGCCATGTATGAGGATATTAGTGGATTCTCCACTTGTGAGCTTGATCAGGGAAGCTCAGGCCGAGGGTGTACAACAGGAGAACTAGAAGCTAGAGAGGACTAAGGGCGAGATCACCAGGCTTGTGCAGGATAGTCGGGGATTGTTGACCCGTTGAGGTCAGGTATGTGTTTTAATGTCTGGTGGGGTCAGACAGATTGTACTGGAGGAGGTTCATAATTCTCGCTTCTCTATTCACCCGGGGACCACCAAGATGTACCGAGATCTGAGACTGTGTTACTGGTGGCCGTGCATGAAGAGATAGATCACCTGGATATTCACGAGATCGTTGCTCGCCATGGGTCATCGTGGATCGAATATACCACCAAGATGTTTGGTTCACCTCTTGATTCTGGCAGAAGTTCCATGAGGAACTGGGCACACGGCTACATTTCACTACAGCTTATCATCTGCAGACAGACGGCCATAGTGAACGGACCGTACAGAACCTCGAGGATATATTGCGGGTGTGTGTTATTGACTTTGGTGGGAGCTGGGACTCCTACCTACCCCTTGCAGAGTTCTCTTACAACAACAACTTTCATTCTAGTATTGGTGCTCCACCATTTAAGCTTTTGTATGGATAGAGATTTCATGCCCCGGTCTGTTGGGTGAGGTTGGTCACAAGGTGATGGGTCGGACCGAGGTGGTTCTGCAGATTACCGAGAAGATTCAGCAGATCAGGCAGCAAATGCAGATTGCTCAGAGTCGCAAAAGAGTTACACCGACCGACGCTGATCCGAGTTGGAGTTTCAGGTCGGCGACATGGTTTTGCTGAAGGTCTCACCCTGGAAGGGTGTGATTCCCTTCAGGAAGAGAGGAAATTTGGGTTGCCGATACATTGGGTCGTTTCAGATTATTACTAGGGTTGGCAAGGTGCCGTATATACTGGATCTTTCAGAGAAGCTAAGTCAGATCCATAGCACATTCCACGTTTCGCAGTTTTGAAAGTGCATTTTGGATGAGGATGCGGTTGTGTGACTAGATGACATCCAGGTCGACGAGTGCCTGAACTATGTAGAGAGACCGGTGGTTGTTATGGAAAAGGAGGTGAAGATTCTACGTAACAAGGATATACCTTTGGTAAAGGTACAGTGGAAGAATCAGAGGGCCTCCAAGTGGACTTGGGAGCTGGAGACCGAGATGCTGGAGCATTATTCGGAGTTTTTCATCGCAGCAGGCTTCGAGGACGAAGCCTAGATCAAGTGGGGGAGAGTTGTAACATCCTGAATCCTAGGTATGAAATTTAAGGGTATTTATGCATTTCATAGGACCTACTCGACGAGTTGGAGGCCCCAACTCATCGTGTAGAGATCAAGATGGTCGCGTAATTTACAAAGCCTACTCGATGAGTTGGAAGACCCAACTCGACGAGTTGGCTCCAGATTATGAAAACCCTAATTTTTAGGTTTTTTACCCTATAAAATCTCCTTAAGTCACAGAGGCTGACCCCTTATCAGCCTCCAAACCCTAATATCGATAGTGCAAACCCTAATCTCCATTTTCCTTCCATATTGTGAGCTAGTTGACACTTTAGAGCAAGATGAGGAGAAGTTGGTGAGAAAGAGGCAGGGATTTTGCAAGCATCTTTATTTTGGCACTAAGGTGGACTAATGTGAGTATTCAAAACCCGATTTTTATGTACGTGCATAGCTAGATCTTGGATTTTGTCCCTTTTCCCTCCTTATTCTTAGATATGCATGCATGGAGATTCATAAAGCTTGTAACTTTATGAATCTCTAGGTAAAAGGAGCCTCATAGTGGGTTAGATCTGACTTTTGATCAAGTTTGGTGCCATGCATGGAAGTTAGGTCTTAATTCTTCTTTTTAGCCCATTTTGCCTTCAAGACATGCATTGGAAATGGATGTCTATAAAGCTTCAATCTTTGGGACATCCTTGAGGTTAGAACCTCTTCTAAAAAGGAGTGGATTCCAGATCTCCAAGGTCTTGGGCTTAATGGTAAAGCCTTTGGGTTTACAAGGCTTGATTAAGAGTTTTTGGACGTTTGGAATGGTATCAGAGGATAAAGTTGGAAACTTTATCCTTTAAGGCATATTAGGGGTGCAAATCTAAGACTTAGAGTCCTTGGAATCAAAGAACCATTCAAATGTGTGCAACAGGAAGAGAACTCGATGAGTTGCTTAGCTAACTAGACGAGTCGAGTCGCGTTTTCCCGCTTTCTGGATTATGAGTGAACTTGGCGAGTTGGTGAGATAGCTCGATGAGTTAGTTAGGGTTTTTCCCGGTTTTCTGAGTTCTAAAGGAACTCGACGAGTTACTAGCTATACTCTAAGAGTTGGGTCAACATGGACTGCTGACCTTGACTATTGACTTTGACTTTGCCCAAGGTTGACCAAGTTTAACTTCTGAGGGTATTTTGGTAATTTGGGATTTTAATAGAATTAGTCATATGGTGGTTACAGGCAGTTGAGTTTGGAGCTGTGAGTTGGGATTCAATTTAGCGGTTCAGCACTACTTGTGAGATGAGTTTTCCTCACTATGCCAACAGGGTCGAAGGCACCAAGGCCGACTCTTCTTGGATTGTTATCCTGGTTATTGCATGATGATATGCTTAGTGATATTTTAGATCTGTATCCTGGTATATAGGATAATGCTATATTTAGTGACCTGTTAGGTCGATATCCTAGTATATAGGATGATGCTATGATTAGTGATCTGTTAGATCTGTCTGACTGTTTGTACATGCTAGCTAGCGTATGGTATTTATGTGTTGATTGTGTAATTGCGGGTGGGTTGAGGCGGTCCTGCTTTGTGCTCTAATTCAACAGACCCAGGGCGGCCCGGTTAGACTGAAGGCCCATTAGGGCGTACCAGTCAGGCTGAAGGCCCGAAGAACGGTCCAGACAGGTTGAAGGCCCAGTAGGGTGGACCATACATGCTGAAGGTTCTGAGAGTGGGCCAGAAAGACTGAAGGCCCGCTGAGGGCGGTCCAGTAATACTGAAGACTCTATATGCATGCTGTTTGTTATGATATTGTTCTGGTTTGTATGGCGTTAGTATTTTGTGGGAAACTCACGAAGCTTCACGCTTACAGTTTTGGATTTTGTTTCAGGTACTTCAGATGATAGTCGGAAGGCGAAGGCTTGATCGTGCACCTCTTCACATTTTATGATTTTGATTTCTAAGATACTCTAATATGAAACTATTTTGAAAACATTTTGTAATAAGTAATGATTTTTGGATGCTTGAAAAAGTTTTAAATTTTTATGAATTTTATGAATGTTACATTTTATTTCGGTATATGGAACAAAGAATGTGGGTTTCATTTTATAGGTTTAAATGGAAAATTTTGTATCACGTTTATTATTTTGTTATTGATGGAATTGATGAATCATTTTATTTTGTTTATTTTTACGACTTTGATCCAGAAAAAAGAAAGTAATTGGTTAAAGTTTGAAGTGTATTGTTATTTCTTTTTTTGGTAAAAGGTTACAAATACATTGCTATTATAACTATACACTAATGGAATTGGACATGCAAAGTTACTTTCTCCTCAAAATTGGGAATATGTTTTTAAGTAAAATCTAATAATAAGAAAGTTTTCATGAACAAAATGTTATATTTTTGTATATTTAATAAAATTAATGGTAACCTAGATAGGAAACCCCACTTCGCAGGGGTTGGATTCGACACTAATGAGAAGAAAACCGACGGGATCCTCAATATATCGTTGGTGATTTGATGACCATTGCTCATATTGGTATCAAAATGTAAGTATGTTGCTATTATGGATAAGAAATATAGTTACAAAAAATTGAATTTGAATCAAATGTATAACAATTAAAAGTCTAATCCTAAGTTACAAAACCAATAATACACTCGGTGATCCCGAAATGACCAATTTACCCCTACTTACTTTCCTGCCATCATCACCTCCCATCCTAGTTACTGAAATGACCAACTTCTCTCTGCAACTCCATGTTAAAGCAACACAACCATCTGCCCATAGTACCTGTCAAAAACTTGTACACCTCATAAAAAAAAAACTAAAGTACGTTGCCAATATCAACAAACCAAAATACGTTTATTTCATTCGCCTTTGTACAAAGGTTTTCGCTTCTCAGAAAACGCATTCAACCCTTCTAACCTATCATCCGTGAACAATATCTCTTTATAGGATTCTTCTTCCAATAAACCAGACCCGATCTCCATTTCTAAACCATGGCTAATCACTCTTTTAGCCATCTGTATAGCCACAGGACCCTAATAATATCATCTTACATCTTACATCATAATATTATATTATAATAAAAAAACATTTTATTATCATCTTACATCTTACATCATAATATTATATTATATTAAAATAAAAAAACATTTTATATAATAAAAAACATAACTACATAACCCTAATAATATCATCTTACATCTTACATCATAATATTATATTATAACAAAAAACATTTTATATAATATTAATAAACATACCTTTTGATTTATATCACGTGCAATTTCAAGTGCCTTTGAGTAAGCATCACCCGCAAGAACACAATAATTAATGAGACCTACATGAAATTATTCTATGGTTTGTACTTTATTTTTTCTACCCATAATAACCATGTGCTTATATTTATTTGGTTATCAATCTAAGCATTTTAATTTATATGTTACATATTTTTAATATTAGTATATAAATATATAAATAAAATATCAAATGACAATGCTTCTTTGGGTGTGATCTTTCGGCCTGTGAAAATAAGTTCTTTGGCTATCGAGCTTCCAATTAACCTAGGAAGCCTTTGTGTCCCTCTAGCCCTGTAAAAAATATATAAATATATGACAATCATTTTTTTTATAAAAAAGTATATATTTGTTCTTATATTACCGGTTTCTGGTAAGCCGAGTTTGACATCTTCTCCTGATGACATCAAATTATTAGAAAATGAAACATGTGTAAAAAAATCATAAATAATTATTGTGAGCCTTTGATCTAGAAAACACATATCTGGATATCCATTTCCGACCGTTGGATGGTCTCTAGCAGCTTATATCAGGTATGGAATTTAGTGACTTTGTTACAGAGATACAAAACATTGTTCTGAAATACTCATGATCTCTTACAGAAGTGCTACGATCAAAATTAGATGAAAACTACTAAAACTAATTGAAACAACTGAGGCGCTATAAACTTTAAAGAGCGAAGATAAAAGTCATGAAATCAGATTCGTGACTACTAATTAACAAAGTCCCCAATGAAAGAGCGAAATGATGAGTAAAAAATTAATGAATATTTATATTAGATTATTATCCATAAAAAAGATACATTAAGTTGACTTGAGATCAATCCAGGCCGTACTGTAATTATCAATGATAATGTACATATCAATGATAGTTTTGGCAAAATTTAATTTCACTTAAATCTATGAATTGAAAGACTAAAATTAAGACAAATTTTATGAAATCAGAAGAGGAAAACTAACCTGGTCTGGTTGTCATTATGTGAGGGAGCAAATAAAACCAGTCAATACCATTTCATAAATTGCAAAACAAAATAATGACATCAATATTGTATTTAATTGAAGACTTCATCAGACGAACGCAGCTACTATGTTCGTTAGTCGAAAAAATGAGGTCATCCAAGCACAACATTGTAGATCAATAAAATGACTTGTGAATTCTAAACAATCACACTACAATCAGATGAAATAGGTCTTTAAGGGGGCAAAATCAAATTGTTTCAGAACAAAAAATCAAAATAAAGTGTAAACACAAAAAGAAACAAAGAGATTCGTAGAAGAACTGATGATCTACCCTTTGAAGATGAAGATGGTTCTGACTAAGCGAAGGTATAACATATATTTCTCTAGAAAGAATCGGCTCGAACTCGGGCTCAAAGAATTCACTCCAGAAATCTCAAATACACACAAAATCAGACAGTTTGTTGTTCATCTACCTCAAATCATAAAGCATTATCTGTGGAAATATAATGAAAATGTTAAAAAAAAGTTCCTGTGTTATTCGAGTATTTTTGTAACGACCGTAATATAAGTAACAATTGTCGGCCAAATCTGTGGACGGGCCGGTCCATTCGTTTTCAATGCCTTGGGCGAGATAATAAAATAATGCCCTTATATTTGTGTCAAACGATAAGAAAATGCATATAAATATTTCTATGACAAAAGTGCAAATAATTTTATAGTAAAATAACACATAAATATAAACAAAGACACACAAAACCACCTAAAACGATACGTGAATGCATTCTATAAATAATTTGTCCATCAAAATCATATTCCTAACCATTTCACACAGTGGAGGCATAATTTTTTTTTTAATTCATCTTCAAGTTAAAAAAAATCATGAAACAAAATTCCATAAGCAGATTCATAATGTGTGATCCATTGATCTTCATGCCTCTAGATAAGCTTCTTTCCCCTTTAGTGGATTTTCTCTTTGTTTGATTCTTTCCATTGGTCAATCTTTTTTCATTGTATAAAAGATGAAAGGAATGGTTTTTGTGGCACTCTAAAAATTCATTCGGCGTATGTTAAGTCATAATTTCCTTTTCACACATCTAGTAGTCTCCACATGTGCCTTCCGGTACATAGAAATAGAACCTTCAATATGGTGATGCTAATAAAAAATGAAAACAAAAGGTTATTTTAATATGTGTAATTGATATTATGAAGTGAGATCCTCTTATAGAAAGGAGAATCATAATGGTGCAAGAAGAATTATAATCTTCATTAAATAGCAAAAAAAAGAGTTCTAGAATTTAGTGAAATAAATTTTAAATAGACAAAGCTCCTGATAGTAACAAAGTTGCAGCAACACCAGAAACAAATCGCACAACTTCTATCTCAATGTGTCAAGATGAAAAGCCAAATGAGGCAATGAACAGGTTATAAAAGTCTGCACAAAATGCATCAGATAATTACTTCTTTAACAATATCAACACCAAAGTTTTTCCACTTTTCAGTAATTGAAGCGAATTCATTGTTGCCATAAAATATTTCTTACGGGTGAAGAAAAAATTGAAATTATTTTGAAATTGAAATGAGTTCATACTGTCATAATTAAGAACCAAAGAGAATAGTAATGTTGGTGTTAGAACATACCATATTTGTATGTTACAATTAATAAATGAGAAATCAAAATTTCCTCCTACTTTTTGTTCCTACATATCCTCCTACCCAATGAAATGGTGACATGTGTAACATTTAATACTCATTTAATGAGATTTTATGATATTTTAGGATACTAATATGACATATGTCATCATTTAAATGGGTAAGAGGATTGATAGGATCAAAAGGTAGTAGGATATTTAAAATCTCTTAATGATTTTCTAAATTTTACAAACACAATCCCTTACTCATCTATTAGATGTCAAAATCAATGAAAGTAACATAATGAATTATTAACAAAATTAAAACAATAGAAGCCCTAAATTCTCCAAAGCATCATTATATCAATAGGAACATGAAATCTATTGGGAGACGGTACTAGAAAATGAGACCTGGTCTTTTACATCTTAAACGTTCACTCTTGCTAAACTGGTAATTTCCTGTATTGTATCATTAATCTTCCAAAAACCCAATCCAATATCAGAACCAACATGTAAGGAGATAATATTTTAGCACGAAATAATAAAGAACAGAAAGATATCAGACGAATTAACTGCTATCAAATTTCAAAATCAAATCAAATACAAAGCTTCAACTAACCCAAATGTGCTGAATTTGAAGACAATAAAAACTAAATCGGTTGCTCAAATTTAGGGGTGTAAACGAGCCGAGCCGAGCCCGAGCCTAACCAAGCTCGAGCTCGGCTCGTTTAATTTTGAAGAAGCTCGAGCTCGAGCTCGAGCTCGATTCGAGCCTTAAATAGAAGCTCGAGCTCGGCTCGTGAACAATTTAGTGAGCTCGCAAGCCTAAACGAGCCTATATATATATATATATATATATATATATATATATATATATATGCTCGTTTAGGCTCATTTAGGCTCGCGAGCCCACTAGCTGAAGCTCGGCTCGAGCTCATTTAATAAACGAGCCTCATATTTGGGCTCGTTTAATTCGATCTTGAGTCGAGCTTTTAACGAGTCGATCCCGAGTAGCTCGCGATTAGCTCGACTCACTTACACCCCTACTCAAATTTATAGGGTGTATATGAGATTTTCGTTCATACCTTAGCTTTAAATTTCTTCACAAATCATAAACATGACCAAAAGGTCCTCTCCATTAGACTTGAAGATGATCTGCTTCAATTGGTAGAGGTGAATGTCAATGTAGATGGGCAAAAACGAAAACAGATGGAAATTCAACGATTTAATTAGCAACCTGTGATGAAGAATAGAGTTGCAGCCGAGCCGAGCTCGAGCCTGACCAAGCTCGGGCTCAGCTTGTTTAAATATTTATCGGCTCGAGCTCGAGTTCGGCTCGTTTCAAGTCTTGTGGTACAAAGCTCGAGATCGGCTCGTTAAGAATTGTATGGGCTCGGGCTCAACTTGGACTCGGCTTGTCTACAGTATACTTTAATTTCCTAAAATGGTATTTATTAAATTATTATTTATTTTAATAAATAAAAATAAAAATATTTTTTTTATTATATATATGTAGGCTCGTTTAGGCTCGCGAGCCTAACGAGCCAAGTGACAAAGGCTCAAGCTCGAGCTCATTTAATAAACAAGTCTAATAATAAGCTCGAGCTCGTTTAAAATTGATTTCGAGTCGAGCTTTTAACGATGTAACGACCCAAAATTTACGTCCAAAAATTTCGTTTTTAAAACATTACTTTAGAAAATATTACTAGTTAAAAACACTGTTTGATTAAGCCATAACAAACATAAACTGAGTCTAAAAGTCAATCATACAATTATCAATACATCAGAGTACGAATCCTAGAAAATCTCGGAAATGCGGAAACCAGTGTGTGCGTGTGATGTGCCGCTACCGCGCCAGCTCCTTCCCCTTCGAAGAAGAGGTACCTGAAACAGCAACTGAAAAACGTAAGCACTAAGCTTAGTGAGTTCCCCCATAATACCCCATACCATGCATACACATAAGCAACCAATGTTCAGCTATGAGTTACGGGCCTTGCCCACACTCGGGAAGATACGGGCTCTACCTACACTTTGCTAGCCGGGAGATACGGGCCTCGCCCACACTTGTGAAGATATGTGCCCTGCCTACACTTCGCTATCTGGGAGATACGGGCCTAGCCCACACTCCAACCTCGGAGAGATACGGGCCCTGCCCACACTCAACCGCTAACCCATAACATACAAGTATCACACAGACAACAAGTATAAGCAACTCTATCATATTAACGCATATATCATACTTAACTAAGCCCAGAGATACGGGCTCGGCCCACACTCTAAATCTGGCATCTCTTCTACGTGGGTCGGCCTTGGTGCCTTAGACCCGTTCCTACTGGAAATGAAACTCACCTCGAAATAGCTGCTGGTCTGTGTGGGAACTGATCACCTACTACTGCTGCTGCTGCTCCGGAAACCCTCCGACTGCAATTCCCACAATATTTTCAATCAACACATTGCTCACTGACTTTTGGGTAAAATGACCATTTTACCCCTGACCTTGCCCTAATTCAAAGTCAGAGTCAACTTTCAGTTGACCCGACTCGCCGAGTTGGCTTTCCAACTCGCCGAGTCGCTACTCAAACGACTGCCCTGAATCTCGATCCTACCCGTCGAGTTAGGCGACGACTCGACGGGTTCGCCTTCATGACCAATATTCAAATCCTTCATCCTACTCGCCGAGTTGTATGAACAACTCGTCGAGTTCATCTTCATCCGATGAACACTCATGCTAAGACTCGCCGAGTTGTATGAACAACTCGTTGAGTCTGTTCTTGATCTAAGGAGATTGCCTTGAACCGGGTGCTACAAATCTCCCCCACTTATTTTAGACTTCGTCCTCGAAGTCTGCTGCTCGATCCTGAAATAGCTCGGGGTAATGCTCCATCATCTAGTCTACCGGCTCCCAAGTCCACTCCGAACCCTTGCGGTGCTGCCATTGCACCTTCACTAGCTCCACCCTCTTATTCCTCAAATCCTTCGACTTCCTGTCGAGGATTGCGACTGGGCGCTCAATGTAGTTCAGGCTGTCATCAACCTGAATATCCCCTAACGGCACTACCGCTGAATCGTCCACTAAGCACTTCCGTAGCTGAGAAACATGGAAAGTGCTGTGGATCTGGCTGAGCTCGGCTGGCAGGTCCAGCTTATACGCCACCTTGCCCACCCGGGCTACGACCCTGAACGGTCCGATGAATCTCGGGCCCAACTTGCCCCGCTTCCTGAATCGGATGACGCCTTTCCAAGGCGACACCTTCAGGAGAACCATATCCCCGACTTGAAACTCCAAGTCGGATCGACGCTTGTCGGCGTAACTTTTCGGCCGACTCTGAGCAGTCTGAAGTCTGCTCCGGACCTGCTGAATCCTCTCGGTCGTCTTGAGCACCACTTCGGTGCTCCCCATGACCCTCTGGCCAACTTCACCCCAGCATATCGGGGTCCTACACCTCCGCCCGTACAATATCTCTAAGGGAGGGCGGTCGATACTCGCGTGATAGCTGTTGTTGTAGGAGAACTCAGCCAGGGGAAAATAGGTATCCCAACTACCACCGAAGTCTAGCACGCACGCCCGCAGCATGTCCTCCAGAGTCTGGATGGTCCGCTCGCTCTGGCCATCCGTCTGCAGGTGAAAGGCGGTGCTAAAATGCAGACGAGTGCCCAACTCGTCATGGAATCTCTTCCAAAATCTGGAAGTAAAACGCACATCCCTGTCCGAGATTATAGATACCGGCACCCCGTGCCGCGCCACGATCTCTCTGATATAGATGTCGGCCAATTTCTCGGCCGATATGCTCTCCTGAATCGGGATAAAGTGAGCACTCTTGGTCAATCTATCCACGATGACCCAAATCGAATCCACTCCACGTGCGGTCCTGGGAAGCTTCGTGATAAAATCTATCGTGATATCTTCCCATTTCCACAGTGGAATATCCAATGGCTGCATCTTGCCATATGGTCTCTGATGTTCGGCCTTGACCTTCCTGCAGGTCAAGCACCGCTCGACGTACCATGCCACATCCCGCTTCATGCAGGGCCACCAATAATCCAGACGAAGATCCCTATACATCTTCGTCGCCCCGGGATGAATAGAGAATCGGGACTTGTGCGCCTCCTCCAACAAGGTCTGGCGCACACCTCCGTGATACGGCACCCACACCCTACGGTGTAATGTCAATAATCCTCGGCTATCATAATCGAAGGAGGAAACCTGACCCACTACATGCTCGCTCTTTCGATGCTCCTCCTTGATAGCCTCCTGTTGAGCCTCCCGAATCTGCTCCAACAGGGGAGTCACCACGGTCATCCTCAAACAGACGTCCCTGATCGGCGCCACCTTGCGGCTAAGTGCATCGGCCACCATGTTGGCCTTCCCCGGGTGGTAAAGGATCTCGCAATCATAATCCTTCACCACATCCAACCACCGACGCTGCCTCATGTTCAGATTCGGCTGATCCATGAGGTACCTCAAACTCTTGTGGTCCGTGTAGACAGTACATCGAACCCCGTAGAGGTAATGTCGCCAAATCTTGAGGGCAAAAACCACCGCCCCCAACTCCAAATCATACGTCGGGTAGTTCTCCTCGTGAGGCTTGAGCTGCCTCGAAGCGTAGGCAATGACATGCCCCCTCTGCATCAGTACCGCGCCCAACCCAGAAATGGACGCATCACAATAAACCACAAAATCCTCCACGCCCTCTGGCAGGGCTAAGATCGGCGCCTCGCATAATTTCTGCCTCAGTGTCTCAAACGCAGCCTGCTGCTCGGGTCCCCACCGAAAGACCACGGCTTTCTTCGTCAGCCGCGTCAGGGGCACGACTATCTTGGAGAAATCCTGAATAAACCTCCGATAGTAGCCTGCCAATCCCAGGAAACTCCGAATCTCAGATGGAGACTTCGGAACCTCCCATCTCATCACGGCCTCGACCTTGGCCGGATCGACCAGAATCCCGTTCTGGTTGACGAGGTGTCCCAGAAATTGCACCTCGCGCAACCAGAACTCACACTTGGAGAACTTGGCATACAAGCTCTCCCTCCTCAGGGTCTCCAACACCTCTCTCAGATGCTCCTCATGCTCCTCCTGGGTCTTGGAATAAACCAAGATGTCATCGATAAAGACTATCACAGACCGATCCAGCATCGGTCTGCACACGCGGTTCATGAGGTCCATGAACGCAGCAGGAGCATTGGTGAGCCCAAACGGCATCACCACAAACTCATAGTGGCCATAGCGCGTCCGAAACGCGGTCTTCTGCGCATCCTCCTCCCTGACCCTCATCTGATGATAACCCGAACGCAAGTCAATCTTGGAGAACCAAGATGCTCCCTGAAGCTGATCAAAAAGGTCATCAATCCTCGGGAGTGGGTAACGGTTCTTCACCGTTACCTTGTTCAGCTCCCGGTAATCTATACACATCCGATGCGACCCATCCTTCTTCTTCACGAATAGAATCGGGGCTCCCCAAGGCGAACTGCTCGGACGAATGAATCCCTTGTCTAGCAGCTCCTGCAGCTGCGTAGACAACTCCTGCATCTCGGGAGGAGCCAACCGATACGGTGCTTTGGCTATCGGAGCCGCACCGGGGATAAGGTCAATCCTGAACTCCATCTGTCGCTCCGGAGGTATCCCAGGTAGCTCCTCCGGGAAAACATCTACAAAATCCCGAACCACCGGAACCTCGCTCACTGTCGCCTTACCCGCCTCTCGGGTATCCATCACATACGCGACATACCCTGCGCACCCCTGCTGGAGATAGCGCCTAGCCCTCGCTGCTGAACATACAGCAGGTCCACACTGCGGCCTCTCTCCATGAATCACTAACTCTCCCCCACTTGGGGTCCTGACCCGCACTAGCTGCTGCGCGCAATCTATCACCGCCCCATTAGGGCTCAACCAATCCATGTCAATAATCACCTTGTTCCCACGCAACGGTATGGGAACCAAGTCTACCAAGTAACGCTCCTCGAACAACCGCAGAACGCAATCTCGGAACACCATCGATGCTCGCACCGAACGATCATCCGCAATCTCTACCTCTAAAGGACAATCTAACTCGCCTGAAGTCTCATGAAACCTCTTGCTAAGCGCAAGAGAAACAAACGATCGGGATGCACCCGAATCAAACAATACCTGAACTGGGATGCCGTTCACATGGAACGATCCTAATGCATACATATACATATAGAGCACATATCAATATCATAACATCATAAAACAAAAGATAGAGGGAAAGAATCATACCCGTCACCACATCGGGTGCGGCGCGTGCCTCCTCGGTAGTCAACTGGAACGCTTGGCTCCTTACCACCGGAGCCTCTGCCTTGCCCTGCCGGCCATCCGTGATCCGCAGGGTCGCTAGAGCTGGCGCCTTCACCGGCGCTGAAACTGTCAACTGGGGGCAGTTGGCCTTTTTGTGGCCCCTCTGGTTGCAGTGAAAACACAGCAACTCTGATGTCTGAATAGCTGAAACTAGAGTAGTACAATCCCTGCTAAAGTGCCCTGCCTTGCCGCACTTATAGCAGCCCACTGATCCCGTCCTACATGCTCCCACATGCGTCCTGTCGCATTTCCCGCAGCGGCTCGGTCCTAACTGGCCTTTCGGCCTACCATCTGATCCCTTGGGCTTCTTCCCCGAAGCCCCTCCTGCCTGTCCCTCCTCTAATTTCCGTTTCCGGATGTGCTCCAAATCTAACTCCCTCTCCCTCGCCCTGGCAATCATAGAGTCCAGGGTGGGGCAAACTGAAAAACTAACATGCTTCCGGATGTCAACTCGTAGCATGTCATGGTAACGAGTCCTCTTCATGTCCTCGTCACTGGCATACTGGGGCACCAATAAAGCCCTCTCCCGGAACTTGGCGGTGATCTCCGCCACAGTCTCCGTCGTCTGTCTCATGTCTAGGAACTCCCTGGCCAACTGCTGAAGCTCGACAATCGGCGCAAACTCTGCCCTGAACCTGGTCACAAAGTCCGACCAGGTCATCGCCTCGACAGCTGAGGCTCCCAACGGGTCACCCACTGACTCCCACCAATCCCGGGCTCGGTCCCGTAAACATCCCGCTGCATACCTCACCTTCGACCCCTCGGGGTAGAAGCTAGTCAACTGGGCAGACTCGATGTCTGCAATCCATTGCTTGGTAGCAATGGGGTCTTTCACCCCATGAAAATCCGGCGCACCACTGCCCCTGAAGTCCTTGAAGGACAGTGTGCGTGATCCCGACTGGCTGGATGCCAAGTCACTCCTGAATGCCCGAAGGCGATCCTCCATCAGCTCCATAATCCCTTCCTTGATCGACCCGAAGATAATGGGAGTCGACTCAAGGATATCCCTGGTGATCTCTGACGCGATGAACTCGCGTAGCCCCTCATCTATCGGCTCGGAACCTGATCCCGAGCCGGACCCCTCTCCTGATCCGCCATCCACTGGCCTTGAACGAAGTACCACCATTCTGCAATACATAAATAACATTCATTAGTGATACTGATGCTCCTTGAGGAATCATATCTACCACAAGTTCCCTGGTCTCATCTTGGCCTTCCTTGGTTCGGGTACGGATCCTCTGCTTTCAGTAGTACGGGCCCATACTACCTTCCACATCTATCCGTACCTTCTTCAAGGTATGCCTTGACTCCACCAGATCCCTTTCACTAAGACTGATCATTACTATACTCATCCCCGGCTCGCCCTAGGGGAAATCTCCGACTCTACTCGAACCAGTCCTCAGGTGCTGCAGGCCTCCTTGTAATGCCAATCAGCCATCACCCGAATACCATCACACGTGACGAGACTCGGATAATCCTTCGAGTACCTGACTCATCCCTACAACGGTTGGACTCAAACAAGAGCTGCGCAGTAGGATCAATTACGGTACTCTAAGATTATTCAACTCTGATCACATATGACGTGATGTATTCGCCTAATGGCTAACTCCCATTATTTAGAGTCCCACATAGCACGAAGCAAGCAGCATTCAGACAAGGGTAACAATCTCAATTAACTCTATCCACTTTCAGGAACTGAGCTAGCATAAAGTGCTAAGCTCATACTACCAGGCATAACCTAATCAGGCTATCCTACTTACTGTCTACTCGATAACTAGCATGCAATTTCTCATACAACTAAAACACAAATAGCAGGCACATAAGGCATCACTCCTAGATCCTTAGTCCTATTCTAGCATGCTATTCTACGAAAGCTGATAAACACAACATAAACTGGTATGGGTACTTTGGGGAATACTTACTTGAGCTCGGCCGGTCGCACACATCACACACTTCGTTCTTTCTCAAAACTCTTTTCTCCATTTTAGAAAACATTTTCTTTTAGAAAATCTTTTAATCCCTTGATTTGAGTCCAGACACTCCCGAAGGTGTGTCCGAATCCCTCAAACCAGGGCTCTGATACCAACTTGTAACGACCCAAAATTTACGTCCAAAAATTTCGTTTTTAAAACATTACTTTAGAAAATATTACTAGTTAAAAACACTGTTTGATTAAGCCATAACAAACATAAACTGAGTCTAAAAGTCAATCATACAATTATCAATACATCAGAGTACGAATCCTAGAAAATCTCATAAATGCGGAAACCAGTATGTGCGTGTGATGTGCCGCTACCGCGCCAGCTCCTTCCCCTTCGAAGAAGAGGTACCTGAAACAACAACTGAAAAACGTAAGCACTAAGCTTAGTGAGTTCCCCCATAATACCCCATACCATGCATACACATAATCAACCAATGTTCAGCTATGAGTTACGGGCCTTGCCCACACTCGGGAAGATACGGGCTCTGCCCACACTTTGCTAGCCGGGAGATACGGGCCTCGCCCACACTTGTGAAGATACGGGCCCTGCCTACACTTCGCTATCTGGGAGATACGGGCCTAGCCCACACTCCAACCTCGGAGAGATACGGGCCCTGCCCACACTCAACCGCTAACCCATAACATACAAGTATCACACAGACAACAAGTATAAGCAACTCTATCATATTAACGCATATATCATACTTAACTAAGCCCAGAGATACGGGCTCGGCCCACACTCTAGTACTGGCATCTCGTCTACGCGAATCGGCCTTGGTGCCTTAGACCCGTTCCTACTGGAAATGAAACTCACCTCGAAATAGCTGCTGGTCTGTGTGGGAACTGATCACCTACTACTGCTGCTGCTGCTCCGGAAACCCTCCGGCTGCAATTCCCACAATATATGCAATCAACACATTGCTCACTGACTTTTGGGTAAAATGACCATTTTACCCCTGACCTTTCCCTAATTCAAAGTCAGAGTCAACTTTCAGTTGACCCGACTCGCCGAGTTGGCTTTCCAACTCGCCGAGTCCCTACTCAAACGACTGCCCTGAATCCCGATCCTACCCGTCGAGTTAGGCGACGACTCGACGGGTTCGCCTTCATGACCAATATTCAAATCCTTCATCCTACTCGCCGATTTGTATGAACAACTCGTCGAGTTCATCTTCATCCGATGAACACTCATGCTAAGACTCGCCGAGTTGTATGAACAACTCGTCGAGTCTGTTCTTGATCTAAGGAGATTGCCTTGAACTGCCAAGTCAGGGCATTGACTCGCTGAGTACCTCCATAGATGGGTTAAGCTTCCGACTCACTGAGTCACACCCTGTGACTCACTGCTCACTCGACACTACGAAAAGGGGACAAACTCGGAGACTCGCGAGCAGACTCGCCGAGTCACATGAACGACTCGCCGAGTCGTTGCCATGCAGTCCTAAAATATACCGATTTGCTCGATTCCAGTCCATTCCATTCATAGATTTGGACTTCTAGG
Source organism: Lactuca serriola (assembly GCF_051521515.1). Lineage (NCBI taxonomy): Eukaryota > Viridiplantae > Streptophyta > Magnoliopsida > Asterales > Asteraceae > Lactuca > Lactuca serriola. The sequence continues at coordinate 116,789,892 of NC_136408.1, forward strand.
ACATGAATCACACGTAAAGTTTCCAACTTTACGTGTGGATATTCACCAATATGGATTTTAGGGCTCAAAATGTCTCAAAAGGGTAGATCTAGGGCTAACAAGCAACATGGGGCCAAAAAGCTAACAGATCTGAGCTCCTGGAGCTCAATCTTGCCTAGATCCAGAGGCCAAACATCTTATTACGACATATAATGCACATACAAGCTTGGGGATTTGAGCAAGAAAGACCCAAATGAAGTACTAAGCATAGAATCATGGGGAAAACGGGTTATACCTCAAAGGAACTGCTGGAAGAACACAATAATTGCCTGGATGGCTTCCTTTCTTCTGGATCTACTTCCTTCCTCCTTCAAAGCCTTCAAAAGCACAAAATAAAACTTCAAATCTTCAAAGAACAAGCACAAACGAGGGTTGGGGAGCTCTGGGGAGAGAATGGGGGCTGGCCTGGGGCGGATAAGTTGCTTAAATAGGGTGCGAACCCCTGAAACTTAGGGTTTCAACCAACAGCTGTGACTCGCCAAGTCCAGGATATGGACTCGTCGAGTCGACAACTTAAACGTGTCCCGGGTCCCGCATCCACTCGGCGAGTCGGACCTATGACTCGCCGAGTCCAAGGCTAAAAGAAAGGAAATACTTCAAATAAGATTTACGTACCAGGAACCGGGTGCTACAAATGATTTGACCTCGAGTAGCTCACGAGTAGATTGGCTCGTTTGCACCCTTAATGAAGAAAGAGATCGGTAAACGAAAGGTGGTGTAGCATGTGGCAAACTGCGGTGAAAAATCCATAAAAACCCACCTTCTAACGAATCATAAACTCAAAGTCAATCACGAAATTTGAATGTATCAAACCTGATTGATGGAAGAAAAATGTTTGCTAAAAAAGGGAGGAGGTGGAGGAAATCGAACGATTTGAATTGAATGGTGTGGTGGCTGGATCCGATGATAGTGATGGTTCTGAGGGCGTCGCAATTGGAAGTGGGAAGAGTGAAATGGTAGATGCTAGATTTTCTCCATCCGAAGATAGACAGAGGAGAGATAGGCGGTGGGGGTAAAGATTACAGAAATCAGAATATTATTGGTTGAGAGAAACGGTGAAACAAAAGCACAAAACACGTGTCCAGTAAAATATAGACAATGATAAAAAAAATACCCAAAGCAGAAAGTTAGATGTTTTTTAACACACACACACACATATATATATATATATATATATATATATATATATATATATATATATATATATATATATAAATAGAGGACCCAATTTGCCAAAACCTTAGAATGTTTACTGTAGCTAAAAGGGAGGATAATTTTAATATATATATATATATATATATATATATATATATATATATATATTCTATCTTAGTAAAAGAATCCATTTTTGTCTATGTGGTTCTTCCACAATCATTTTCACATAAAAGTTAATTTACCAGAATACCCTTAATACATTAACTCATTAATTAATTCGACATTATACGCCCCAAATCCTTCGATTCAATTAATTAAGATCTTCTAATCCTGCCTACTCTAATTTTTCATCTGTATTGTGCAATTTGAATTTGAAAATTATAAGGTGTGTTTAGTTGCGGAAAAATGGGCCGTTTTCCGGAAAAAATTTCCAAGACAATGAGAATTTTGAAAACGTGTTTAGTTCGTCTATTTTTCTAAATTTTTCACGGAAAATGAAAATTTTCTGTTTTCTAAAATTACAAAGAAGTTGGAAATTTTTGGAAAACTGATAATCATTGTTTTCCACATTTTTCTAATTCCAAAATTTTTCTAAAATATAAACGCACACCCACTTCCACCCCCATCCACTTCTACCTACCCCACCTTAACACCCCCCACCCACACACACACCCACCCGCGCACACACACACACACACACACCAACCCACAAACACACACACACACACTCACCCACAAACACACACACATACATACCCACCAACGCACCCACCCACACAAATAGACTCGCACACATACCTACCTACACCCCCACAAACACACACCCATACACACACACAAACCCACACCTACCCCTACCCCCACCCCCACCCCCACCCTCACAGACACACACACCCACACACATGCAAACCCACACCTACCCCCACCCCACGCTCATAGACACACACACCCACACATACAAAAACCCACACCTACCCCCACAAACACACACATAAACACACACTCGCACCCCCACCCACCCAACACCACCACCACTAACCCATCACTAGCACCACCACCACAGCTGCCGCCACCATCACCACAACTGACACAATTGCCGCCGCCACTACCATCGCCTGTCATCACCACCACCGCCGACCCGCTACCGTCACCGTCACCGTCACCGCCCCCACCCACACCCTACCACCACTACCGTTTTCTAAAAATGAAAATCGATAGAAAAATACACATCTAAACACGTTTTCTAGTTTTCTAAAACTGAAAATGAAAAATGAATAAGTTTAACTAAACGCATTTTCTAAATTTTTCATTGAAAAATGAAAACGGAAAACGGAAATCGAAAAGGGAAAACAAAAAACAGAAAATGAAAATTGTTTTTCCGTAACTAAACGCAACCATAGCATTCCTGAAAATTAGGGGTTGTTTAGGCTTGCCATTTGTTTCTTCTCCATACATTTCGTTTTAACCCTCAATTCCACTAGGATCCCTTAAATCTCGTTGCCTTCCCTTATTCATTCAAATCTGAAGATTTGCAACCCTCAATTTAAGGCAACTCCTTCTTTCACATTCTTCCACACCACCTTCCTTCTTCCCTACACACAAATGCTTTCCTCATTTAAACCCTCAAAAAGTTTGACATACAGAGAACCATAGATGCAGTTCAATCAGTTTTGCTACTTTGTATACATCATAGATTTATTAAACCCATGTTTTCTCTCTTTTGGATGTCCTCAGTTGACATTCACCACCATCAAAGATGCTTCACAGTCCTTTCTTCTTCTTCTTTCTCTGGTACAAATCTATTTTCTTTGTTTTTGTCTTTTTCTATTTTTCCCCATTTTCTCTATCTAAGCCTTAGAAATCAACGAAGACTCCTCTTTGTTTACTGTTTGAAGCCTAATCCAAAAATGACTCAGTTCTTATTTATTCATCTTTTATTTTTCATTTTATGATTTATGTTGTGAAATGATTAATCAAAATTTTAGTTCTGATTGTTATGTAGTAACATGGAGTATTGATTCAGGCTCTTTCCTCAAGAATTCATCATGGGAATTGTGAGTCCATAATAAGTATGGATTGTCTAAGATGGTAATCAATTTCCAAGAGCCCTTTAAAATGTTGATACCCTTAATTTTGATATACAAATTTTGGTGTTACAATCGTTGTTTTTTAAAGTTTTTTTTACCTGTTGCAACTGTGAATGAAGAAAACTTTGTTTTGATATGTTGACTAGATTGCATAAAAGAAGGCTACATAGTTAATAGATGGACCTGACAGTCAAATTAGATTCCCTTGATCCCTTGAGCTTATAACAGGTGATGAACTACTACATTTCCTGCTCCATGGAGGGATGAAATCATCATTTCCCAGCAAGTATGCAAGAGATTATTAGTGTTATTCACTGTTTAAGCAGAAATTTTTATTAGAACTTTTCAATGTCTGTCCATCTCTCTGTGGTAGAAAAGAAAATCCACTATTTCTCAAAAAATTTGTCACGATCATAGGTTTATCATGACAAAATGATTTTGTTACCCTTTTGTAATACATGGTTGATACAAAAACAATTCAAAGAGTTTGATTACATTGTGAAAAAGAAGTGAGCGGTAAAAGTTTCCTTACAATAATTCCATTTTGCTTTTCATGGTATTGTTCTTAAGTGATCAGATGTTAGTTTGCAATCCTGTTTTCATAAGTTCTTAAATGAAAATGATAATGATATGGAAAAGGAAAAGGAAAAGGTAAAGTTATTCTTAAGTTCTTAAATGAATGATCTCAAATCATTTGGGCTATCAGATCTTTGTTTTTCATTTTTTTTGTACTTAGATTATTTAGCCAATTAGTTAAGTTTTTAAATTTATGTTTCTATATTAAATAATGATGTGAGATATTTGGGTGGATTTATTGTATTAGTTTCCTCTAATTAATGAACAAGGAATCATATGTGATGACAATTGAAGTAGCCATCTGGTAACAAAGAAGAGACCTTTTAGAAATCAAACTTTCTGAAAATGTTTAAGAATGTGATACAACTTTTTTAACAATGTGTAGACACATTTTTCAAAGATAAAGGACCAAGATACTATAGCGATCTAAAGTTGCACTTTTGAACACTCTACAACTGTCACTTGATCATGTATTATGATTTATGAGAATTGTTTTTTAATTTAAAATCGAATGATGACTTGTTAGAAATGGAGTATAGAAAAGCTTGGAAATTCTGAGAATTGTGGCTTTCACTTTTAGATTAAAGTATTTGGATGGTACTCCCAATCTTTAATCGGATAAGACTCAGAATTGAGAGAAAGCAGAAGAGAGAATGTTTTGATGTTATGAAGAAGAAGTGTACCAACCACAAATTCGGATATGATCATATAACAGAAAAAACTTCTTGTCTTAAAACTGCCACATGACAGTTTTATGTCCTAAAACTGTCCACAAACGGTCATAAACAACCTTAAATCCAGGTCTAGAATATAGATCACAAAACTGGGTACATTTATCAAAATCCAGATTTCTGATGCAATTTTAATATAGCCAGGGGCTCTGCCCCTTGGACCCTGCTAGGGGCTGCCACCCCATGGACCCCGCTCCCAGGGGCGCTGCCCCCGGGCCACCGTCGGTTTAGGGGTTTCGCCCCTAAATAACAGTATACTTTCAACAAAGACAAAATTAAACAAATAGGCACTCCACACCATATCGATTTGTTCAATAACTTTCAAAGTGACATTGATCAACAAATTAACCCCATTACACTTAAATAACATTAGTGATACAAAATCACCAACATGACTCTTCAAGTGGGTTGGGAATAAAAGTCGAACAAAGAGTAATTTAACATGTTGATTATTAGACTGAGGGAAAATGTCACTGTAGCCCCACAAACTTTCACATTTTGGTTTAAAAGGTCCCTATTGTTATTTTTTGGCTTTATAAGGGCATGAATTCTCTTTTTACCGGCTTTTAAGGTCATTTTCTAGAAAGTGAAGGGGTCATCCGATCACCCCTTTCACAATTAGCCAGTTATCTTGTACACATCATTAAAAAAAGCCAACTCATTTGCCAGATCAGATGCCACCTAATGTATACGAACAGGAGAGCACGAAATTGAGGGAGAACAACCATGTGGAATCCATCGCCATTATCATCACTTCTCCTCAAAATAGTATTCATCATTTCTTTCTTTCTTTATCTTTGCTTCTTCTTCGTCTTACTCTCCCCCAACCCCCAACCCCCGTTATCATTCCATCTCAATTCCGAAAGTCAACTCCAAGAAACAATAACCACTGCCACCGCTGGAGACATACTCACACTCTTTGGCACACCACAGCAGGCTGCATCCGTCGACCCCCAATTGAGAATCTGAGATAAGTCAAGTATCCAACAACGAACCTATTCGTCCAAATCGATCAAACACAACACCAATTCCGAGCCGAACATTCGCAGGTAGCATAATTTTGACTTTCCCATTGACCCGTAAGAACATCTGTTCAATTTCCGATGGCAGATGAAAGTTGCGCTTCTGATATCTGTACTTCAAATTCGATTACACCATTCACAGATCAATAATTCCAATTTTGACCTTTTTAGTTTGACTCACCAGAACACCCTTACAAACGCGATTTCATCCCATTGAGTTCCTGTCATGATTTCATTCGCTCGTATGACACAACTTGTGAGTTAGATTAACCATTCGGAACCCAGCACATCATAAACACCAAATCCCACTTCTTCAAATTGATTTTAAGATCAAACAGCTCATCAGTCGAGTTCATTACCACAATTATCTGTATTTTCAAAACTTTAAAACATCGAATCTTCATATCATCATTAATTTCATCGAATGACATATACAAGAAACTAAACTGATGTTGAAACGAGAATGAGTAGATAGACTTTTTTAAACAAAGAATCAATTGATAAAATCAAAATTGATGTCGATAATGCCATTACTCACAAAGATCGATTCCGGAACAAATGAGCAAAAGATTTAACAATCATGGATAAGAATCGTCAATTGTTGTTTGTTGGCTCCAGCTTCTGCCCCCGGCCCTGGATGGCCTTTCCACCATTTCGATGGCGAGAGCCAGGTCAAGGACTTCATCCATACACTTTTGCATCATCAAAAATCCCTAATTCGATTTCATGTTAAGATACAATGAGATGGCTGACAACCTGACATTTTGGTGAATCTCACAAATTTGGCAACGAAATGGGTGATGAATTGGGTGACCACTGTACCCTTAGGGCCCAAGCAAGGCAACTCGTTAGTGAGTCGTTAATGTGTCATCTGCGTTAGGTGAGTTGACTCTGTAACTAAGTTAGGTGATGACTAGGAAAAGAAACCGGTTAAATTGGGGCAAAATCTCTAATTAGCCGGTAAAAAGAGAATTTATGCCCTTATAAAGCCAAAAAATAACAATAGGGACCTTTTAAACCAAAATGTGAAAGTTCGTGGGGCTACAATGACATTTTCCTTTAGACTAATGCTCAAACAATGAAATATCAATATCCAATTACAAAGTAAATTTATATTACTAGCAAATTTATGTGTATAGTAATAAGATATAAGAAAAATATAAATAGTAATGTATTTTCAATTATTTGTTTATTATAACATTGAATTCTCAATTCTTCTTATTTAAACAATATAAAAACTAACGAATCCAACTTTTTAGATTTCAAAACATGAAACCTCAGTAACCTTCCTCGTGTCTTTGAGTTTGATTTTGTTTTTTTTAATTGGATGTACTTTCATCATTTGTTTCTTTTAATATAAATTTGTGTGTGTGTGAACTAAGATGTTTTATAATTTGTTGTTTAGCTATTTGATGATGTTTGATTGATATTTATTATGGTTTAAAACATCTTTAATCTTATTAAGTAATAACATTTTAAAAATATTTTATCCGTGGTTCCACGGGTAGTAACCTACTATGTGTGTGTGTGTATATATATATATATATATATATATATATATATATATATATATATATATAGAGAGAGAGAGAGAGAGAGAGAGAGAGAGAGAGAGAGATGGATGTTACGGTAGTATTCTTACATTTTATAACTAGTTTACAACCCGTGGGAACCACGGTTATTAAATTAATTAAACTTTTATAATAAAACTCAAAATTATTAATCAATTATTTTAAATAAATTACTAATTAAGATATATTTTTATTAGTTATGTGAAATTATAATCGATGACTCAAATAAATATATAAAATTAATTTTCAATATATATATTAGATATTTTTTATTGTGAACTAATGAAAACAATAATATAAACTCTAAAATTTGAAATAGAGAAATCAATACATTGACAAATAGCATCATATTAACGATGAGATCTAATAAATTTAAAATAGAGAACTAATAGATTGACAAGTGACAATACATTAATTAAGAGGTCTAATATGATGATACATGACAAAAGAACTACTCTTTTATTAGTATAGACATGATAAATGTTGACCGACAATAATGAATAGAATATAACCGATAAGATAGTAGTTTGGTGTTTCCCACGGATGGTACCAACCTAGCTGTTAATAAATAAAATTGATTATTAGTTATTAAATTCCAGTTTTCTATTAAAATCCCAATTTTCTATTAAAATTCCAATTAGTGTTTGTTGACTTCCAAAAAACCAATTTAAATAATTGTTTTTTTTTTTGAAAATTTTATAAAGTATACTTTATTTTTGAGAGAGTAATAAAATTATTCACAACAGAGAATTATAAAATATTGGAAAAACACTGTTATTTTTATTAAACAGTGTTGCAATTCTTATAATATATAAGTATTAAGTATGTGGTCTTTTAAATCGTTGTCACATTAAGAAACTTATAATAAGATATAAGCCAAACCATGTCAAGGAACAACAATTTTATGCATCAAATCCAGCATTTCATTTCAATTCTTCACAAGAAAAACAATAATCAGGACGAATATGGTGACCAACACCTGTTTTACAACTTTTCGCAATCGGTAGGTTTAAACGATACCTTTTTGTTATCTAAATCAAAACCTACCATAAAATTCATCTGTGCCAAGTTCCCGAAAACTGGAAGATCCGTAGTCGACCCCATGGCTAAGCAAATAATATGTTTACTAACCGTAACAAATATGTTGTCTCTTGTCAACTCGACATCTGCTCCATCAAAATGCATTATTATTTTAGGTACGTCTATAACTTTTGTGGCACGATAACACAGATTGAGCTGCTTTTGTGGGTCTTTCATCGTTCTCAAATTAAGAGAGTCTTTGATAGCCATCTCAACGTTTTTGTAGAGTCTATGGGGTAACATTGTTAACGTTGTCCCTGAATCCACGATCATGTTTCCTTTTGGCACCGGTTTTGAGAAGTTCAAGCCATCGTGTATATTCATTCGCCTACTTCCGACACTAACCGCTTCCAACGTTACGTAATAAAATGTTTTTGGAGATTTTGGGACAAGTGGGGTCGAAACAATATTTGGACCAAAGTCAATGTCACCGAAGGTCATTTTACTAGACTTGTTCAATAAATCATCGTTCAAAGGGTATGGAATAAGACAATATGAAAACCTACCTGGCACAAAAGAACGTATTTGTGTCACTAGAGACACGTCTCCTCCACCAAGGCCGATTACCCCACCCCATGTTGATCGGAAAATACCACCGTTGCTAAATCCACAACCAAAAACAATATTTGGGAGGAACCGGTCACCTAATCCTAAGGTGTCTGTGGAGACACTGCCGTTGCTAAAAGATCCATCAGCATAACTCTCAAAAAACTCACAAGTTTTGGCTGGAGAGCAAGATATATCGACAGTATCTATACCCTTACATATTGTTGAGTCACAATCTAAGGGTTTATAAGTAGAAGATTTTTTTGGGTCAAAAAGAGTACCCTTGTGTTTATAACATTTGATGCAAGGCTTGCACTGTATCCATGACAAATCGCTACCAGTATCAGCGATGGCCATGACTTTATGTGATGGATTTCCAAACGAAATGTTCACAAGAAATTCACCATGATCGGGGATTATTTGGGTTTGGTATGTCGTTGCATTTTCTTTGTAACGTTTTGCATTGATGAAAGAGCGTTGCAAAGCATGAGCAAGGCGTTGCGAAAAGGTCATGGAACCATCGTAAAAAGGGGATTTGATGGAATCACGATGGATGAGATCAATGCTAAATGTACCACCGGATTCCACTCCGGTGGCTGTTGCCGGAGAACTAATATATAGAATGGCTAGTGTTATTGCAAGTACAAGTGAGGGAAATGCCATGACTTTTTGAGTGAAAAGTTTGTGTTTAACTTGGAGGATTGCAAGAAATTTATATGGAAAAAGTTTTTACATTTAATTAATGGTATGCTTTGACTCATTGTATACAAAAGCTACATAAGGTAATGCCTATTTTTTGAAAGTTAAGTTGATAAAAGTCAAATAAACTTAATTACTATATATTTTTATAATTGGAATATCATTTATTTTGTAACCGATAAAACAAGTGGTATTAATGATTTATGTCTATGGTTATGGTGTGTTCGTCTTTAAGAGTATCAATATCATATAATTATAATAAAGACAAACATATTAAGTCATTTAATTTTTCACTAAAAACTGGAATTGTATAAAAATGAAGTTGATCCGTTATATGTATATACCAAGTGCTATACACAATAAATTTTAGAAAATTATATAATTATACTATTAAACATAAATTGTTGTGTATGGTAAAAATTTATTATTTATAAATCACTTAATAAAAAAATAAAATAATATGATATAATTCTAGTAAACGTATATGTAAAACAAACTTGTTGACAAGCATTTGCATTAATTATGTTGACAAGGATTTGCATTAATTAAGGCCTTAAATCAAATGTCTTATGAGTTTTGAGTAATATAGAATACTAATTTTATTTGTATTATGTGTTATTGAGTTTTCACTGATTATCATTTTCAAAATACATTATATCATTAATGGTTTTAGAAAAGTAAACTGTGGATTACATAATTCACTTAAATAAGTTTTGTCTATTTTCCCTGATAGCTCCTTGATATCCCTGCTAGCTCCACATCTTTCTTCTCTTTTTACAATTAATATATTTGTCGTTTCAAAAAACTTAAATAAGTTTTGTATGTGAATATGATATTTGAACTCAATATATGACAATTACTAAAAAAGTTTACAAAACGGACACACGTTAACAAAACAATTTTAGAAAAAAAAAATACAAGAAACTATATCGTTATAAAAAGAATTTTTAAATATCTTTTTATGTTTTATTAATCTTTCTATTTATATATAATAATATCATATGTGATCTATTTATTTTTCTCTCTTAATCACCCTTATTGATTTTTGACATTTACATTGATTTAACAAGTAAAAATAAAAGACAGGCGAATATTTTATTTCTATATCAACAAACTTACTGTGTTAATAAAGATATATATTCTTCTTTTTCCCCTGTCGGCAAAATCTCCTTGTCCATGAGTTTATTAGTTTCGTATTTTATCTAGATTCTAGATTTAGATTCCTAGTTTATCTTTATATCTTTTACTACTTTCCTATTTATTTAAAATTTTGATTCCTAGTTTATCTTTATATTTTGTTTCCTTTTATTAGTTTTTTCTTCACTATTTTAAGCATTGAGATGAATGGAATTATTAAGTGTTTCCATTAAGGTATCAGAGCAGATCTTATATATCCATCTTATAAGACACATCCGACGACTTCATTATAAACAAAGGAGAAGAAGTGTCCAACAAAAACGCATAACACCTACTCTCCATATCACATTCATGCCTCTGTCCTACAACACGAGATAGATGCAAATGAATGATGTTCTAACAGACAACAACTACAACGACTGGTCACAAGAGATGTTAAGTTTCTTGTTTTCCAAAAATAAAGTTGGCTTCATCAATGCGACAATCCAAAAGTGATAGATTATGTGGAAACCTCATTAATTAGGGTTGCATGTATAGATATCAATATGTAATGTAAATATATTATATAAGAGCTCCTATACAATATACAAATGCTACTCTAATAAAAGACTACCATTTATGCCACGTGTCGTTTGCTCAGCCCTTCCTAAGCTTATCTTCCCGCTCATTTTCCTTCGAGTGTAATTACTAAACTATCCTTTTATAGCTTCAAATTGGTCGGCCCTTATAATCTGCATTAATCAATCCCGTTAAATTTGCAACAAATTGATCGACTAACTATAATATGCGTAAAGATACCTAATTTTGCGTTTGCATTTCCAAAATCAAATCAAACAATCATATTCGCTCATCGGTTTAACCTATTCACTCCATTATTTACGCTCAAATTATCTATGCGATGAAACTTGATCCCAGTATACATGATCGTGAAAAATTAGGGACGGAATCACAAGAAATCACATACATATCTTCTTCCTTTCTCTCTCACGAACACTTGAGAATTTTTCTTCTGTCTTCTGTTGCTCCTAATTTGAATTGATTTATTGGTGCAGGTATCTAAGTAATTTGAAGAAGTTTGGTCCCGATAGGAGATAACATCAAATCATCGTTGAAACAAACAGATCGCAAGGTTACAATTTTTCCTTCATTATCGCTACCTTATCGCAGCTCTATCTCCATCCTTTTCAAATTCCGATTTCTTCTCCATGTTCCCTTATTGCAGGAGGCAGGAGATGGTTCGGTTATATTGTCGTCTTATGATTCTGATCTCATCATTTGGTTTAAAATGTACGGATGTTAACGATGGTGGATTCAATTTGAGAATTTATGGTTCACGATTTCTTCTTATTAAGGTTCTTAATTCATGGTATTCAATTTTATTTTTTCTGTTCTATGTTTCTGATTTACAAGGTCTTTTTACATTAAAGTTTGCTCCTTCGTTGGTTGAGTTCTTGGGCAAAAGTTAAGGACAAACTTTGATTTAACCTAATTTCTTTCCAAGAGACATCTTCATGATATTCTTAAAATAAATGAGAATTTTTTTATGGAAGCATAACAAAATCGGTTGTATTCTCCTTTACCCTCCACTAATTGCTGATGAACTCATTTATTTAACACCTGATACCTCCCCTTCTCAACACACCGATGAACAAGTTAATCTATATCATCCTTTCATATTCTTTTTGAAAAAAAAAAATTGAGCCCTTGTGTATGTTAATTTGTTTTTTTGATAGAATTCTTTGCTTAAAGATGCATTGGATTCTCTTTGGTTTACTAATTCAAATTTTATGTGATTATGTTCTTTGGCCAATAGGTAACATGTTTGTTGGTGATTTAACTTTTAGTTCTTTTTGTACTACGGTTCAAGTGTATAGGGTGAGACAATTATTCCTTTTAGTTGTGCATTGGAACAGAATCTTGTTGATCATCCAGAAGATCAAGCAGAAAAATACTGTGAGGAAATCTCTTTATTTTAGGTATAAATTCTCTGTTAAAACCCAAAGGACGTTTTTTTTTTGGTTTAGAATTCCATGGATAATGGACTTATATCCTGCTTTGCAAAATGACTCATTTGATTGCTAAACACCCCATCTTTCAGTTTTTTCAGATATGAAGGCATACCTATTCTGCTTGGTTTCAATTTCAGCTTACACCAAAAACTTTCAAACATGAACTGTTTTGTTCATTTTGTATAAAATTGTTTTCTATAATGTCAGTCAACCTCTCATCTGAAATTAGGTCAAATTAGGTTTATTTTGAGTTGACTTTGAGCTTTTTTTAGTTGGTTTTTTACCTCAACACACGAGATGAGGAGGCCCATTGCCTTGGTGCTGTCATAGTATAGCCTCTGTAACATAAGGATGCTAACTAGGGATGATAAAAATGGTGACATTGTTTAGAAACCCGTTTCTCTAACTCCATTTTGCTAAGACTCACACTCATGTGTCATTGATTACTAACAATTTAGAATGGGTGAATAGTAACTTTTGGGTGTTTCTTTTTGAATTAATAGAAAAAGGCTCAAACTTTAAAGTGGAAGGATGGAGGGTGTATGTATTCAGACCCTAAACTATGTTAGAAAGTATATATACAGAGTATAAGAGGTCATCAGCCAGATGCAAACAGGGTAATAATTTGCGTGATGCTGTGAATTCATATAACTAAGATTAAGTTACATTTTGAGGCCTTCACGCATAAATCGATTTGCATTAACATATTTGAACAAACAGGGACGGAAATTTTGACATCAATCTTATTCCATAAATTATATTAGCTAATTGCAGAATAAATGTTGAAAAGAACTGTTATCAATTTAACAAACAGTTCTCTTTTTTTCTCCATTAAATGTTATCTAAATCCTGGCGTTGGTTAGAAGAGAATGAAGATGTATCTCTTGGAAAGCATATTGAACAAGGTAGGTTCTCTTATACATCAGTAGCCTACTTTTGCAGCAAATTAACCCTTAATCTAGGATAAATCTAAGATTTTTTCATCATCTTGAAGGACATCTTCAATGATTTTCAGTTATCTCATTAGGAAGCTTGTTGATTGTTTGTGTTGGAATATTTTATGATGTTTTTTTGTTTTCTGATTATTTGTTTGGTTATTGTCTTTATATTATTCAACAGCTCAGATGGCTATTGCAAATGGTGGAGATTGGCAAAAGGAAGTCTATCAAAAAGATGGTGCATATGAAAGTAGATGTGTGTAAGTTTTGCCATATGTTATGGTCCAACATTCTGTAGATTTGCTTAAATTTTTGTTGTATTGCTAGCTAAGTTTTGTAGTCGCATCTTTGCAAGTAAATGATGATAAAGTAAAGTCTGTACTTGAGCTGATGGTGGCCGTGTTATAGAAAGCATGAATTATCATAGTTAAGATGAATGTGTGATGTCGAAGTAATTTAGTATGATCAAAATGATTTAACTTAACGACTTAGATGTTAAAGTTATTAAATCAACATTTTCTCCATACCATGGTTTAGTCTATACAAAATTTGATCATAGTGGAAGTTAGTTAGCAGTATGAGGTGTGAGCATAAGGTAATTGGATTATATCTCATACTACACCTGAAAGGTATTTTGGTCATTTTACACAAACATTTTAACATGTATGATTTGTTTAATTGTTACACTCAACTACTTAGCCATTGGTATTATATGTATTTTCAATTACGAATATTATAAATTATATGTTCAGTTATGAATATTAGAAATGTACTTTTACGGTATTATTAGGGATGGCAAAAAAACCCGAACCCGATGGGGAAACCCGAAACCCGATTATTTCGGGTCGGGTAACGGGTCGCTATCGGGTTTTTTATCGGGTTCAGGCCAGGGAGTGGGTTATCCTCGACCCGACCCGACCCGCCCCGATTATATATATATATATATATATATATATATATATATATATATATATATTAATTGCACGCATTCAAAGATAAAATACTTATTGTGGACAATCTTTGTAGTTATTATTAATCCGGTGTAAATGGTCTTTTTTTTTGTTTTGACGTATTACACTAAACTTAAATCAAATAAGTTTTAGTATAACGTTGAGTTAATTTTACTAAAGTGATTCATCATATTTTTAATTTAAAAGGGAGGGTAGAACATGTATTTTTTTAAGACATCGGGGTACCCTTAAACGGAATAAAGATTTCGTTATGAATTATTGTAAACCCGATAAGATACCCGAAACCCGACGGAAAAACCCGAACCCAACGGGTTTCCCCGATAAGATACCCGAAAGATATCGGGACGGGTTTGGGAAACCATGACCCGCCCCGAACCCGCCCCATTGCCATTCCTAGGTATTATATGGATTTTAACCATCAAAATTCATTTTATTTTGTAACCGTGGTTCCCACGGGTTATAACCTAGTGAATAATAGAGAATTATTAATTAACACCCGCCTATAATTGGAAAATGCTCAAACTATTTCTAAAATCCAAAAATAACTGAGTAGGTAGGCCCTTTATAGAAATTTATGTATACTGATAAGCTGAAGGAACATGTAAAACACACACATGACCAATCGACACACGCTCCCTAACAAAATTTAAATCTATTTCCACATGTTTGGTTTTTTGGTGATGTAATGGGTTGGAAGCTAAATACATGACACTAAAATTGTCGCAAAAGACAACAGTGACACGCAAGAGACGGAAATAAAGCTCGAGAAGGAGATTTCTAAGCCATGCAGTTTCTACAACCACATTAGCTACATCTCGGTACTCGGCTTCGGCAGCAGGACATGACATGTTGTCATTTAGAGGACCATGAGATGAGATTATTACCTAGATAAACACATAACCCATAAGTGACCAATGAGTAGTAGGACAACCGACCCAATTAGCATCAAAATATGAAAACAGGCGATCAATAGTTGAACAATGGATGTGAAGACTATGAACTAAGGTACCCTTGAAATACCTTAATATACGCTTGAAATCCTGAAAATACAGGACACCAAGATCATTCATGACGAGACAGATTTGATGTACAACATAAGCGATATTTGGACGGGTAATGGTAAAATATTGTAAGGCACCTACAAGACTACGATACAAGGTATGGTCTAAAACAGACTCACCGTTGGTGGAGAGTTTAGATTTGATGTCAGTTGGTGTGCTACATGGATTACACATGACCATGTCATCATGTGTAGGAATCTCTTGAGAGAATGCAGTTGTAAAAGAAAGAGGGTAGAAGCACTCTGAGTAGCAACAATACCAAGGAAAAAGGAGAGACAGACAAGGTGAGTCATAGGAAACTCCTAGGATAGTAGCTTGATGACCTTGGATACCAGAGCTGGAGAAGAGGCAGTAAGAATAATATTATCTACATAAAGTAGAAAATAGATGATGTCCTTTCCACGATGGAAGGTGAATAGTGATTTGTCAGATTTGTTGCTACGAGACCTAAGGGAGGAGAAAAAAATGTTAAAATGTAGGTACCAGGCACGAGGAGCCTGTTTGAGTCCATAAAGAGCTTTGTGAAGACAAAAAACATGATCAGGGAACTGGGTGCTGACATTACTAGGAGCTTAACACATATAGAAAGTTTCAACAAGATCACCATAAAGAAAAGCGTTTTTTACATCAAGTTGGTGGATTGGCTAGTCTTGAGAGACGAAGATGCTTAGAACAATACAAATGGTGTCTGGTTTGATGACAAGACTAAATGTGTCACCAAAATCAAGACCAACTTTTTGAGAGAAACCTTAAGCAACAAGACGGACTTTGTATTTCTCTAAGCAACCATTGTTCTAACGCTTGTGATGATACAACCAATGAAAGCACACAACATTAGCATGTATGTGTTTTGGGGACGAGATCCGATGTATGGTTAGTGTGAAGGGAAGACATTTTAGAATCCATAGTTACACTCCAGTGAGGATCACACATAGCCTGAGTAGTTGAGCGAGGAATAAAAGAAACATCAGAAGAGATAGAGTGATTAAATATTTGCTAAGGTTTTATGCTACTAGCTTGTGATCTTGTAACAATCGGATGTGCAGAGGGGGGGGGGGGGGAGGAGACGGAGAAGGATATGAGTTTGAAGAACTCAACAAAGCGGATTCACTACTTGACTCAGGGTTAGAGGAGTTGTGAAACACTGTAGTAGAAACTGGAGTAAGAGAGGTAGTTGTAAGAGACGAAAATGAAGATGGTAAAGGATAAGGGTCATCTTTTGAAATGAAACATTGATAGTCATTTGGTAAGGGAGACATGAAATTCAAGAAATGGAAAATGGTTTCATCAAAGGTGACCTGATGCAAGAAAATCACTTTTTTAGTGATCAAGTCAATACAATGATAGTCACAATGATCAGTAGATGGGCCAAGGTAAAAACATGTTGATGAGAAAGGTGTACGTTTGTGAGGGGTGGTTGAGGAGAGATTCAAGTAGAAAAGACATCCAAAAACCGAAAGGTGAACGTAAGAGGGAGAGAAAAAAAAAGGATTACAGACGTGTTTTTAAGATGCATATCAGTCATAGGAAGAAGATTAAATATTTGAGTAGCAGAAAGAAGAACCTAACCCAAAAATGAGGAGGATGAGATGCTTGGATGATAAATGTGTGCATGATGTTGTTAATGGTTCAGATAGAGCAATCAACTTTACCATTTTGCTGGGAGGTATAAGGACATGATAAACAAATTTTAATTACATGCTCATTAAAAAAATTACAAGAATGGTTTGTTGTTGAATTGTCGACCATTATCTCATTAAAATAGTTGAATATCAGTTTTAAATTGATTTACCACATAAGCACAAAAAGATTTAAGAGTAGAAAACACATCAGATTTGGAACGTAATGGAAAATCCATAAAAAAATAAGAAAAACATCCTAGAAAAAGAATGTAGTATATAAAACCACTAAGACTTGGAATAGGAGAGGTCTATAAATTAGAATTAAATAATTTAAACACGCAACTTGTTTTGGTTAGAGATAAAGAAAACATTAAATGATAGTTTACTCCTAGCTGACAAGCATGGCACAAAGATGTGTTTTAGTAGGAAAACAAATAAAACTACATGACTTATGAAACTGAAAAATAGTGGTGCTCGGGTGACCAAGTTTTCTATACCTTGTTTTTTTTTTTGACAAAAAGCAACAAGAGAAAAGAATGAGACGTATTGGGAAGTAGATGGAAGGACATGATAAAGATCAGAGTGGTTGTTATCACATCGTTGAAGTGGATTACCAGTGCTAAGATCATTCACAGTGAAACCAAAGGATCAAACTCAACATAAATATAATTGTTAGTTGTAAATCTACAACAGAATTAATATTCTTCACCATTTTATATATATATAAAAAAGAATATCCTTGAGAAAGAAGCAATTATTAGAAAAAAAGGAAAAAAATTGACCTATAGAATTAACTGGAACTACAAAACTGTTACTAACCATAATGAATTTAAAGTTACATGGAGTTAGAGAGTGTATTATACCTTGATTGAAGGACATGTGAGAGCTTTCTCCCAAATCCATGTGGTAGTTGTCACGAGGTGGTTAGATAGACATTGCTTAGAAGAACAAAGAAAGATCTATGAAATATTGGTGAAAAGCTTGACCACCAAAGGCATGAGAAGGAGGTTGTTGTGGTGGAGCTGCGGAGCTGTAAACTTGTTGATGCAGAGTAAAAAAAGGCTACTGATATGGCCAAAGTGGGACAACACTTGTTGATGTTGTTGATCGAGGGTAGGCAACAATTGCGGAGGCTGTTGGTACGTCTGGAAAGTAACATGTGGAGGCTACTGATAACCTCTTGGGCAGCATAGGATGCTCATGATATCTGCCAGCATCAGTGGGCTGTACAGGAGATCCAAAGGCAGGATGAGGTCATTCTAATAGGATTCCAAGCTACTTTTGCAGAGGCGGGAGTCTGTTTTGAGCTCCATAAAAAGCTGGAAAATGACCGGTTTAACCTTGAGAACCTAAAACATGAGAAGCACTAGAAGAAACATTAATATTACCCCTCCCTGGAAGATCCCAGCTCATTATTCTTGCCTTTATTAAACGTATTTCAAGAATTTCCATGATTCGAGGAGGAATAAAGAGCAGTCGATGAGGTAGGTGGAGCATCGCCAAGTAAGTCGGTTGCTTCTTCTCGTGACTCATGAACCAACAGCATGTTTTTGGCTTCAAGGAATGATGGAAAAGGTTTTGTATTTTTGATGACATCAACAATTATATGGTAGGAGGGAGGAAGATAAGGAAGAATTTTCATCACCAACTCAACATCATCAATTTGAGAGTCACAATCCGCCAATGCTTTAGCCAAGTTCTTCAAGGAATGAAGAAAATAATTAATGGTGGAGGACTCTTTCTTGGTGTTATGGAATTTTTATTGAAGTTGGAACATTCGTGGCATTTTTTTCTTGAGAAGAAATCATGAATCTTATCCCATTAATCTTTTGAGGTGTATCCTCACTGGAGATGATTTCCAGTAAGTTTACATCACATTGAATAAAACCATGATTTTATCCTAGAATCAGTAGCATTCTAATCCTCATCATCATCTCCTTGAGGTTTCAATTTTCCAATGATATACACATGAAATTTAGCAGCTTTACACAAGTCCAAGATAATCCAACGCCATAATTCGTTTTGGAGCCATTGACAGATAACTTGAAGCTAAATTGTGGGTAAACATTAGTAAGGGAAAACTGTAAAGCCCCACTTTTACTACTTCCGTTGATTGTAATATTAAGAAATTATATTGAAATAAGAATTAGAAATATATTACTTTTGAGCGAAAAACTCTGGGGATGATGTGCAGTCACGACGGGCCCTTCTCTTTGAATTCGGAAGTACCTGAAACCTTGAACATAAAACCATAAGCAAAAATCTTAGTGAGTTCCCCAAAATACCATATACCATACATAGAGTGTAGAATGTTATGTGTCAACCATAGTCTTACCATTATTATCATGCCATGAGCCAGATCATGGTCTTTCCTTCCCAAACCAGGGGCCAAAACCCCAAGTCTTGCAAACAAGTGCTAAGAGCCACCTCCTAGTCTTCTGTGTAGGCATCACAAAGACAACTAGCTACCTACAAATAATTGTCAAGGTCTAGACCTGGTTTTACATACAGTTTTTCGGGATCTATATTCGGGTCTTTTATATAGCTACCAGTGGCCACCACCTGGTCTTCCTACATAACATAATCTAGTGGGCTGGTATTGGTGCCTTTGACCCACGAGTATAGTGATGAGAATCACATGAATCACAAATCCTACTAAAACCTAGCTCAATGTCACGTCGAACACAACTAACATCTCTCACCACGAAAAGATGGGTGCCAGACACCTCCTAACATTCTACATGAGGTAAACCTTAAGTATCCCTTCTAAAATTAGGAATTTGACCAAAAGTCAACCCATGCCAAAAGTTAATGATGAAATTCAAAGTCAACATCTGAGAATGTCAACCATCTAGCCTCACATCATAACTAGTCCGTGGTCAATCCGTGAGAGTCCACTCGGCCTGGTTCTAACACATCTCAACCCCACTCAATCATGGAAAAACATTTGAGTTGATCTCATGATAGTAGCAACCTTCTGTCACATCGTGAGCCCCAAAAAGGTCATCATAAATTGGGGTCATTCATTCTCACATTGTGAGATCTTATGTCTCACGTCGTAAGCATTTTTTGAAGCCAATATCCAAAGATTCAAGTCCTTAATTCGTTAAGACTTTTACTCTAACTTTCCAGAAGGTCCTATAACTCCAAAATACAATTAAAATTTGATGCTTTGTAGACAAGTATGTCTAATACATGTTTAGATCTCATTTGGGTCAAAAATGTAGAAAAGGACACCAAGCTCTTCATGCAAGGATTCAAAACCCAACCACTCACTAGATCTAAACTTCATGACATTTTAAGGATCCTTACAACCCATAAAGTTTCGAACTTTATGGTTTCCTTTCATTCAAACTTGCTTAATAAGGAGAAAAGTAGGATAAAACTTAGATCTAGCCAAATGCAATAATAAAGGTGGAAGCTTTGACACTTACAAGGGTCCAAAAAGAATATGAGATGATGATGTTTCCTTACAAGCTTCACCAATAGAACACATTCTCCTTCTTCTCTTCTTCTTCAAGCCAAATAAATGTTCCAAAAAGGCCAAGAATCTTCAAAGGGGTTAGGTTAAGGATTTTTTTGAGGTAAAAAGGGGTTGGAGGCTAAAAATAAACCCTAAAATTGGTTTAGAAGGGTTTAAATATGAAGGAAACCCCAAAAGATCATGGGCTTAGGCTGCAGGTGATCTCATGTCATGAGACCTTGTTGTTGGATTAGTGTGTAAGTCCATAACTATAATTGGTATGTACTTGACCCGATTGGCATGGTCCATTTGGGTTGCATGGCATCGGAACAATTGGGATAGACTTTTGTGAGAAAAGGATAATTATGATTTTTTTAATATATTATAAGTTCTAATATATTAATATGAAATCATCTTATTTAATTAGTATTAATCAAGAATTAATTTGGAATTAATTTTATGATCAAAAGGAGAATAATTAAATATATGGGGATTGATTGTGTAGATCATTCATTCTTATATATGTGGGCTTATGATCCATAGTTCTTCATATTGAGCTAAATCCATGACGTAACCTATGGATACTCCATTGAGGTTTTAACCAATGGAACATGAAGAATATGGAAAGGCATGAGTTACATGATGTAACCCTAATAGCCACCATATATAAGGACCCCATGGCTCAAGAAATTGGCACTAGTGTGTGTACACATGAGGGCTAGCCGATTTGAGCATAGAAACCTTTTCTCTCAAGTTATTCCAATATGTTGGTGATGTTGTGTGAACCATTTGAGGTGTAACACTTGAGGCACTAGGCTTTTAAGCTCCATGGAATCAAGCTACATGAAAAGGTATGTCTTATAGCTTGTTTATATTACCTAAGTATCAATGATTGTATGCTAGCTAGGGTAATACCTTAGAAAGTTCGAGTTTGCATGTATATTAGAGAAAAAATAGATCCAAGGTACTTAGGGTTGCATGTACACAATAGGAGTGTTAGAATGCTCAAAACCCTTCAGTGGTATCAGATCCTAGGCTTGTTTTCATTTATACTTGATGCAAAGTTGTTTTTCAAAACCAAAATTTTCCCAGAATGGAAAACTCGATGAAATCTGGCCAAAAACTCGCCGAGTTCATGTGTTAAGGCATGAACTCGACGAGTTCCTTGGGGAACTCGACGAGTTGTGCTTCCAGTTTGCATATTTTTGTGTTTTTTTGGCTGGAATTGGACTAGAGTTTACGGCCGTAAACTCCAAGTGGGTCATAAACTCAATTCTATATATCAAAGTCTTGGCCATTTCTTCCATTCTTTCCTTCCTTGACCGATTTTCTTCCATTCTCTCTCAAGTATCATCCAACATTTCATCTTAGATCCTCAAAGGTGTAAGTGTACTTCCTTTAGTTTATTGTTACACTTCATCTCCTAGTTACACTCCTTGATTTCATCCATGAAAATCATGTTTTCTTAGATCTTCAAGAAACACTAAGAACATACACTAGTGTTCTTGGCCAAAATCAACCCTTTCAAGCCTCCATATCGTAAGTATTCCTTCATTATACTTCATATCTACTAGGAAGCCTTGAATCACACCCTTGAAACATACATTTTCCCAATAACATCTTGATTTTACGGCCCAAGATCTCCCTTGGTCGTAAACTCAATGACATAGCTTGTATGGACCTTAAAACCTTCCTAGACGCAAAGCTTGTGACCAAGAACCATTCATTGATGAGTATAGGACCTTAAACCACACTCATTTCATAATTTCCATGAGTTTACAGCCGTAAGCTCCTTGCTTGGTCGTAAACTCATCAAAATCCTTCCTTATGATGGTCTTTATCATCCTTGTGTAGAGCAATGGTCCCTCAAGTTTCCCTAACCTCCAAACACCCTCTTATGCATGTTTGACCATGCGTTTACGACTGTAAACTCCCTTGGCCGTAAAGCCATATCCATAAACACAAGATTAGTGCCATACACATTCCTTTGATCAATCACATGTGATTCCAACACTTGGTCAAAGTGTTTCCTATTCCCGTGAGGTATTTCTTTGCATTTGGTTACTTCTAAACACTATATTTACGTCAATATATGCCATTATATGTCATTTAGGACTTATTAAGTCTCAGGACATCATTCGTGGAACTTATCATCCTTACGCGCAAGTATCCGTTGAATCACCTACATCAGGTGAGTTCATACCCCGTAATGAATCTTTTAACGGTTTTAAATGCATTTATAGGGGGGATACAACTTGAACACAATGATAATTGTGTAAATGTTTTTTATAAGCATCTTTCAAAAGATTGCTTATGTCTTTTATAAGTGATCAAAACATTTCAAAAACTCTTTTAAAAGTTATGTTGCTTTATAGTTTAACAAAACTCCGTTTTTAAAGTACAAGCATAACTTAGTAGATAAATGAGTCTTTTCAATAACAGTTCAAGTAATCATACTAGTAAAATATAAGGGGTATAGTTTAGAGGTTCAGTTCATATTAGATACAATACACGATAACAGGAAGAACATACTATGACGAGAAACAAAGAGAACACACTACACTATACATGATAACAGAATGAACATACTAAGTTGTTATAGCATGGAACAACTATAGGATCTAATTATACCAATGAATCACTAACTCATTGTTCTAAACAAAAGGTGATATATAAATTGGGTATACATGATCATATAACTTTAATGTGGATTTATACGATGCAACAGCCGATTTGCCGAAGTCGTGTTTGGTTCCCAAAATCTTCTGAAAGGGAGAGCGTATAGTATGGGAACTAGCTATCACATTATACCTTAATAATCAATTTAAGGCAATTATTACAACAGTAGTACTATATACAATACTATAGTACTTACACTTTCCCATTACTTTCATAAAGTGACAGTACCACTTGAAAGTCAAATGCAAACTATTTTTGAGATAAGATAGTTATAAACTAGGTAAAACTTATATTTTTACAAACACACATAACATTTGATGCCCTGGGTAGAAGGATAAGTTGAGTAGAAGGGGACCATAATGCTAACCTTATGATTCCTTAATGTGTACATCAAGGAATATATATTAATAGGATCCGATAGGTAATAGGATGTGTGCTTTCCGCTTCATTTCCTGTTCCTTGTTTGGTTGTGGGCTTAGAGCGGATTCACCCAGCCTATTATCCATTCGATCTTAGTTATATATATGT
The DNA here is from genome assembly GCF_051521515.1 of Lactuca serriola. Taxonomy (NCBI): domain Eukaryota; kingdom Viridiplantae; phylum Streptophyta; class Magnoliopsida; order Asterales; family Asteraceae; genus Lactuca; species Lactuca serriola. Next base: position 116,813,806 of record NC_136408.1, read on the forward strand.
TCCGTATACATTAAGTCATCATAAGGTGTACCAGGTATGAGTCAAGTCATAGGACACTAATACAATGCATAGTTTTCTCGTACAAAGCATACTTTTCAAATCAGATCTTTTGGTATACAAAACTAGAAACTTACCATTAAAGGGTTTAATCCATTTTATTAAACCTGTATAAACTTAAAGGACCTTAGGTGATTAACTCTATAATACCTTAGTTTATACATCATGGTTATATATCATTAATACCCAATAGGTAGTTGGATGTGTGCTTTCCGCCTTACTTCTTGTTCCTTGTTTGGTTGTGGGCTTAGGGCAGATTCACCCAATTAACTATCTATTTGATATTAGATCATATATAGCCAGTATAAACTAATTGATTATAGAAGTAATCACTGTGGTCACCATTTTATTATAAGAAATAAGGGTTTTCTTAAAGAATATTTTCATTAAATATAAAGGAACTATTACAATTAACTCCATGAGTAACAAGTGAATACGCCAGGGTTATATACAACAATGATCTAACAAACAATGGGATGTGTGCTATTTGCCTTACTTCCTGTTCCTTGTTTGGTTGCGGGCTTATGGAAAATACACACAATCGATTGTTTGTTTACTCTGAGTTTTATATAACTCTTATCCATTTAGTACTCATAGAAACGATTGTAGAGTCATTTTTACTTATCTTTCATCAAAGCAGGAAATATAGGATTTTCTGGAGGAACAGGCAAAATTTTCTAAACAGAACTTACAACTTACTACATTTTACTACAACTTTCTACAACATACTTACATCGCTAAAATCTTATGAACTCACCAGCTTAATTGCTGATCAACTCTTTCAAAATAACTTGTATTCTCAGGAGACTAGTAGACAGGTACTTGCGCTGGGAATTCAGAAGATGGAGCATAATAACTTCAAGTCTTGTTTTGTTATTTGCTTATGTATTCTATGTTTTGTGAACACACACATTGTAAACACTTTCTTTCTAATGAAATGCCTGTTCATGACTTTGATTCCTATGATGCATGTCTTGTGATACTAAATATGACGTCCTCCACCCCCGAACGTTTCTGCCGTTCTGGTTTTGGGGTGTGACATATAAGGTTACTGCCTATAAAATGGCAGTTTAATGGGTGTCCACTCTCACCGACCGCTTCCTTGACTGGTGGAGGGTCGTTATCCGAACGGGTAGGACAAGGACTATATATCTCCCTCATTATAAGTATAATGATAAGGTAACTAAACCTTTTATAAATTTCCAATCTTAGTTACTTAGGAAAATGTGAATTTGGTGCTAACCCATGAAATTACACTTTTCACTTTGCTTAAGTCAGTTAGCGGTTCGTGTGTGATTAACCGGCACACTAGCTTGGTTTAACAAGGTAGGCAAAGGGTAACTTAATGTTTATCATAGTATCGATGGAGCGCGTGTGGTTAACCGGCACATCGATTGAGGGGTAAATATGAAGGGTACCAAGTATAATTGGATGGTTATTCACACCTTGTTTTGTGATCCTCGGCATCCTAGTCACAAAACTTGAGAGGGCACAATCGAGATTGAAACATGTCATTAAAAAGTTCAATGAATCTCAAAAGATCTTGGAGTTTCAAATCCAATTAAAACCTAATAAATTATTTAGTTTTTCATGGTGGAAATTGGTGAATCGTCATTTGCCTACCTTCAAATATTATATAGCTTGGATTACGGCATCCCTCTTCCAAGTTATAAAATATTGTGTTGGGTCCTAGCCTTAATATTTCATATTGGGTGTTATATTAAGGACTTTAAATCAACTATCTTGAATATCTCCCATATTAGATGTCTGGTATAGACATCTATGATCTTCCTAAATCTCTTGGAACAAGCTTTCCTAATGAAAATGATGTCCCACGGTTAGATCATGGAAATGATTCTTCACTTCCTCCACCTCCTCCAATCATTCTCCCTAACCCATAAGTTCAAGGTCACTCAAGCCCTATTGGCAAGCAAGGTTTATTTGATCTCACATCTTAGAGATGAAGCCACATATTGACAAGCCGGGAGAGTTGGGTGTCAAAGTCTTGAGAAAGTTGGTTGTTTAATCACTTTCTAAGTCACATAGTGAGTTTCTTTGGGACTACTATGTTACAGACTATGACATGACCCTTAATGATTTTATTTATTTGCTTGGTGCTACTAAATCTACAATGATTTGGAGTTCTAGTAAAGCAAATTTGATTAATAGATCAACTTTGCAAACTACCATGGACATTGACAATTGGTTACATTGAATATCCAGAAAAGCTTTTTCTTCCCAATGGAAAGGGAAGAAACGCCTTAGTGATTATATATATATATACTTATACTATTTTAGGTATGGAAAATATATATATATATATATATATATATATATACTTATATATATATATATATACTTATATATATATATATATATATATATATATATATATATATATACTTATACTTAGTGATTATATATATATATATATATATATATATATATATATATATACTTATACTATTTTAGGTATGGAAAATACTTATGCATTCCGGTTTTTGGAACTTTTAAAGCCACCACTCAGTTATGGAAAATATTGAATTTTCTAGAAACAAACTCGAATTTCTTTATACTAAAAGGCATACTATTCCTATACAAAAATGCTTATGAACTCACCAACTTAATTGTTGACACTTTTTCAAAACTACTTGTATTTCTCAGGGATTCAGTAATACAGGTAAACACCAGCTTTTGGGGAAGGGACGTTAAGGCGTCGGTTTCAAAATTTATTAAGTCATCATATTGTAATTTATTTTGAAACATGTATAACATTCAACAATGTAACTTTTAATTTATATTTATGATGGTTGTGTTTACTTTCTTTACAAATACTCAACTGTTATGATACTACATGAAGTCATCCACCCCCAAATGTTTTCGTAATCCTGGTTTGGGAGTGTGACAGGAACAAGTTGGATAAACTTTTGTGAGAAAAGGATAATTATGATTTGTTAATATAGTATAAGTTCTAATATATTAATATGAAATCATACTATTTAATTAGTATTGACCAAGAATTAATTTGCATTTGATTTTGTGATCAAAAGGAGACTAATTAAATATATGGGGATTGATTGTGTAAATCATTCATTCTTATATATGTGGTCTTATGATCCATAGTTCTTCATGTTGAGCTAAATCCATGGGGTAACCCATGGATACTCCATGGAGGTTTTAACCCATGGAGCATGAAGAATATAGAAAGATATGAGTTACATGGTGTAACCCTAATAGCCACCATATATATGGACCCCATGGCTCAAGAAATTGGCACTAGTGTGTGTACACATGTGCGCTTGCCGATTTGAGCATAGGAACCTTTTCTCTCAAGTTATTCCAATATGTTGGTGATGTTGTGTGAACCATTTGAGGTGTCACACTTGAGGCACTAGGATCTTAAGCTCCATGGAATCAAGCTACATGAAAAAGTATGTCTTCTAGCTTGTTTATATTACCCAAGTATCAATGATTGTATGCTAGTTAGGGTAATACCTTGGAAAGTTCAAGTTTGCATGTATAATAGAGAAAACATAGATCCAAGGTATTTAGGGTTGCATATACACCATAGGAGTGTTAGAATGCTCAAAACCCTTCACTTTTGTCTCACGTCATGATAATGATTTCCATGCGTTTGTTCATACATTGCTTGTTACGTCATGACCACTCAATGGTCACGTCATGACATCCGATTTCTCAAAAAACTAACCTTTTGAATCCATAAAACCCTAAGTTGATCCATCCTATAAAACAGGTGTTACAACTCCCCCCCCCCCCCCACACACACACACTTAAATTAGATTTCGTCCTCGAATTCATTCCCTACTACTCCCTCTACCACACTAGTCGATCCTGCCCAAACCTCCTAAATTCTGATTACGACCGATAAGCCATCTCATATAGACGACCGCCTCCCAATGCTACCATCATTTCCCATGCTTAATGGACTCACTTACCCTAATGAAGAAGCGAATCTTGCCCTACTAACTTTAACCGATGAAGAGTAACCATCATTATTCTGCCCAAAATCTTAAAGTTGACACCATGTCTGACTTCCAAGAAACAGAATCATTCCATCGTGAACATAATGACTCCATTCTACAAAACAAACCTATCAAACCTCTCTGACCTTGAATTACCGAAGAAACAGAATCCCTGACCATAAATTGCTATTTAACCCTTCACTTGAACACAAAGGCACCTCCCAACACGAGTCATAATCATTGGTGCCATACCAACATTTAAGTCTCATCTTACTAACCAACATTCTCATTTCCGATTCAACCAAGGTATCCATAGCCTCATACTGACCTACCAAATAACTGAAGTACCAGATTTAGAATCGGTTTCTGTAGCTGATAGCCTCGCAATCGACCGCACCACAAGACTCCGACCCAAAGTTTTCCTGATAAAATTTATCCTTGCCTGTTTTCCAACATGGCTCCAACAACCCTCCTGTTCCAACCATGGACAACATAACCTACCATCACATGAATGTTTGATAGCCCAATTCGTGCTAGGTGAATGATATCTGTCCATCCGTAGTCTTACATCACAACTGACCCCAAATCAGCCTATAACCTTCCTCAATCCCATGAATGTTGTGGCCCTACTACAGCCTCACGACCCTTCCTGACGTTGTCTAATTCTACCTAGTGAACGCTACAATCCAAATTGTAGATTCACAACACTCTCACACTGCTCATCAACCTGGTGAATGCTATGGGCCACAAAGTAGTATTACAACACCCTCCCACTCTGTTATCAGCTTAGCGAATGATACGATAATCCCCACAGTCATACAACACTTCTATAACTGTCTACCAACCTAATGAATGTTGCGTCTACCCTGCAGTCTTACACCACTTCCACTATTGCTTACCAATCTAGTGAATGCTACGGGCCACCCCGCAGTCTTATAGCACTTCTACCACTGCCATGGTCCCAGCCCATGGTCTTGCCAACTAACCATGAGAAAAATTAACTATGAAACAATTACAAGCCGGAAATCCAAATCTGTTGAATCCCATCTGGTGCTCAGGTCATGCTTTGAACCTCAAAGGCTTCACCAGACAAGAACAGGCAGAGAAATCCTAACATAACCCTGAACATGAGACTAGCCACGAACCCAAAGTGAGCCACAACTAATGCTTCATATCCTTGAACGAGATATCCTAATTTCCAACCCTTTCTTCTCTGATAATAACTTCCCAACGGACATTACCCCTTGCATAATATTTCGCTCATTACACTATTAGTACTAGCGATCCTCTTGCTCTTGGCAAGCCATTCCCAGTGGACTCATATTGGGAATATTTCCATTACTCCCAAGTGATTCTCCCCCACTTGGAATCATTTGTACCCTATCAATCTCATTCCTATTTGGATTTCTAGCCATCAGCAATTTTGTTACTTAGAACTATCGCCGAACTGATCTTACAAGAATTCCCCTTTCATCACCAACTGACCTAGCGTACATACATACTGAAAACCTAGATAAATACACCCAAATATCTCTATGAAAACTGTTATCTCCAGGCACCTTCCGCTTATACAACTTCCAAAATCATCGATCAAATTTAACGGATCAACAAGAACGAATAACCCTTTATCAAAACAGGTAGGTAACCAATCCCACGATCTGCATTTAAATCTTGACACATCCATACTACTTCTTCCTCGGACTCCTTGCTGAACCGCCAAATATAAGATTGGTTGCTGGTTCTCCAAGCAGAACACTCATTCTTCCTCCACTTAAGGCTTGCTTTGTCGTAGGTCTATGTCCCCCACATCGAAACCCTGAATTGGTTCACTAAAATACCTTCTAAGCATGGTTCTCGGTACGTAAAATGGCATATGAAGATTCTTGGAATATAACAAATAGACCTTCATATAGAAATTATGATTCCTAGGTAGATAATTAAATAAACTAAACATAGTGTCTTGTACACACAATTACATAATCTTAAGAACAAATAATAATATGAGGATGACAGAAATGAATGTAATATATACTTGTGACGTCACCTGATGAAACTCCAAGATTCCCTATCTGTAGTTGAAATGCCCGACTCCTCACCATGAGAGCCTCCACTCCGCCCTCGCGTCCATCTGTAATCCTCAGAGTGGCTGGATTTGGTGCTCGTACCGCTCCATCTAACAATCATGTACATTCGGCCTTCTTGTGGCCTATTTGGTTGCAATGGAAATATATCGAACTCGATCCCTGGGGGCAATCCCTGCTGAAATGACCAATTCTTCCACACTTGTAACAACCCATACCCCTAGATCGACATATCCCATCATTATATTTCCTACACGTGTCGCAACAACCTCGGCCCTGCTGGAAACTCAATCACTAATCAGAAGTCTTGGGTCTCATTATAGGACCCCCAACTATATACACATGCTTTTTCTTCCTCTTCCTGAGGTACTCCAACTCATTCTCCAGTTCTCGAGCTCTAGCAAGTTGAAAAGATAACAAACTCACTGATATCATTCCTGAACATTTCAAGGTACCGAGTCTTCTTTGTCGCCTCATATGTGGCATACTGTGGAACTAGTAAATATCTATCCCTAAACTTAGCGGTGATCTCCGCCATAGTCTCATTCATCTGGCGTAAGTTCTAAAACTCCCTCACCAACTGTTGCACCTAGATAACTGGTGTAAACTCCTCCCTAAACCGGGCCACAAACTCATCCCAATTCATCGACTCAATGACCTCGCCTCCCAAAGAAAAATCTACCTCCTCCTACCAATCATGAGCTCTGTCCTTTAGAAGACAAGATGCAAATCTGACCTTCGAACCCTCGAAGTAGAAGCTCATCTAGAAAGCATTCACCATATTGCTAACCACATCCTGATAGCAATGGCGTCCTTCTCTGCAAAGAACTCGGGAGCCCCACAAGCACTTAACTCATGGAAAGAAAGAGTGAGAGCTCCCAAAATAGCCATAATATCCGTGCGAAATGTGCCCAGGTGCTCGTCCAAAATATCTAGGATCCCCTCCTTGATCGGACTAAAGATCACAGATGTTTGCTCCAAAATACCGTGGGTGATCTTCGATGAGATGAACTCCTGCATCTGCTCATCCAACTGTTGGGTTTTGTATACTAAAACATCCTATGGTGCACATACAACCCAAAATGCTTTGGATCTATGATTTTTCTAATTATACATGCAATATTGTTTCCAAAGAATAAAGCCTACAACTAGCATACAACTGACATAATCAACATAAAAGTGAGTTATAGAATTTCCTCTTTGTTATAGCTTGTAGAACTTGTTCTATTTGTCCTTTAAGAACTTAGCACCCCAAGTGTGATGCCTCAAATGGTTCACAACACACCTAGGACAAAGGAGAACTTGAGAGAGATGTTTCTAGCTCCAAAATCGGCTCTAATGAACTCCAAGAACTCTAGTGGCCGATTTTGGGTGCTAAGGCAGTCCTTTTAAAGTGTGGCAAAGTCTACGGTTACATCCATGCAAACCCTAATGCCCATGACCTTTCATATTACTTAGGCTTCATGGGTTAAACCTCCATGGACTATCCATAGACTACCATATTGGTTTAGCCCATCCTAAATAACAATGGACTATCCATAGACTACCATATTAGTTTGCATGTTCAACTAGTTAAAACCTAGATCTAAAGCATTAGGGTTGCATGATCACATAGGATTTGTAGTTATGCTCAAAACCCATCAGAATCAACTTTGGAACTTTGGTAGTAGATCCAAGCAAGTTCGTGAAATTCATCATGGTATTGACGTTGATATTTGCCATCAAATTAAGTTGAATCGAGGTTTCAAAACAGGTTGAAATTGATAAAATTAAAATCAGGATCCAACAGACTGACAAATCAAACGCATAATCAATCAATCACGGTGATTAATCAAAGAATTATGTCTCCACTTTGTGGAAATATTGAATCGGACTCAATAAAGTGAAAACACGAATGAAATTCTTTAATCAATATGTTGATATCTACTCTGATACCAATTGAGGAGTTGTTTAAATTAATGTTTTAATCAATAAATAGTAAATTAGAGTAAAGAACATGGAGATCTAAATAAGATCTTGTTTTAGCTCAATATATTCTGGAAAAAAGTACAAGAGATATCGCAATGAGAATAAATGCTCAGTGCGTACAACTATGCAATAGATGTTATGACCTCTAAGTACTCACCCTATTTATAGGAAACTCGCAGAAACAAAAAATAAGAGGACTCGATATTACATTACGAATCTATAAGATGCCTAGTTAATACATTAAATAACAAGGACTTGTGAACACTCTTTATTTACAAACTAATAAATATTTACATACCTACCTATTCGACATATCACAACAAAACATGACTTAACGATATAGTCTATGGATCCATTGTTCACAAGATTTTTGATTGCTTTGATTTTAGTGAAAAGTTTTTCTATTAATTGATTTAAGCATACATTTTCGGCTCAGTATGGATCCCATTGATTGAAATTTACATCTAACTTAGTTTCATTAAGAAACCAAACAACTTTTTCTAGCAACAAATCCCTCTCAAGCATTGTGACCTTAATCTTCTTGTCTTCTAGTCAAACCCTTAATTGATACAGTTCTTGGGTCATTATGTTCTTTTCTTCTAAGGCTTTGTGATAATCTGAAAGGACGTTATCACACATTTGAGAATGTTTTTTAGGTGAGGTTCACAATCTTCCAGGTTATAATTATTAGATAATATCATAAATCTTACCTGCTCAACGTTGTTGATGCTTCACTCTTTTTCCATGAAGTAGTAATTTTTCTTCATTTTTGTCGACCCATCTTTGGTATCAACTCCTTTCCTTGATACAAGACATAGTTTATCTCGCTTCCTATTGTTTTCATTCTCCTCGTCTTCATCTCTTGATGACCAAACTTGATGATTCCTTCACACATGTGCCACAATTGCTTTTTCTTTCTCTTTCTCATCAACTTACTATGCCATTATCAGATAGTGTGCTTTATATTTCACCATGTTGGCTTTACAATCTCTTGCAAAGTGATTTTCCTTAGGCCACTTGTGACATATAAGAACTCCGTCTTTCTTTTCTCCAGAGACAATTGAGGTTTCAAAAGGCGTACCTTTATGTGAAACTTTGGTGGAGTTGGTAAGTATCAAGGGTGTGTTTGAGACTACGGTTGATATGATGAGTTTCATAGATATCTGGATGGTTGAGTGTACTGGTGAGGTAGGTTGTTTTGTGGGTTGTATTTGAAGTTAATGGGCGGTCTATTAAATTGATGATTTTTGCAAAATTTGGGTGGTAGGGGTCATTTAAACTATTAAATCACTAGGGATAAGGAAATCTAAAAAAGCTTATTCATCATCAATGTCTAGTTCTATTTCATGTCATTGTGGTGAGTTTTCATATGAAGTTTGATATGAGAGTTCTCCGGTATGAGGGCAACACGGTCTTTTTCTAGCATGTTGCGGTAAGTGAGCAACCAAAGCGAGTGGTCCACCGAGATCCATGTAGTCCTTCATCCATTTGGATTCTTGAGCTTCAAGTTCACCGTAGAGTTTATATAGTGTGAGGGTCTTGATCTTACTATCTCCATGAACTATCATATTCGCCATCGTCTACTATTTTCCTAACCTATTGAAAAATTTTATATCTGTTTCAAGGGTACTTCATGTGATACTTTAATTTGAGATTTTGGTGATGATGAGGTTGAATCTATTGAAACAGTCATCAAGATTTTCTCCAAGGAGCACTTTGAAGCTTTTGAAGTCATTCCATGTGGTTGTAAGTTTCTTGTCTTGAGCTTGTTTAGTTCCTTCATAGAAATTTTTTGGAACATCCTAGATTTCTTTTGCCGATTTATAATTGATGATGAGATCAAGGCTATTAGGAGGAACACCACAAGAGATTTCATAGAAAGCTATTTCATCTTTCTCCATTATATATATATATATATATATATATATATATATATATATATATATATATATATATAATGGAGAAAGATGAAATAGCTTTCTATGAAATATATATATCACTATTAGTGGGTCTGGTCATGGCGATTCCTCCAGCGCCAACTTTGGTCTGAGTTCCATCAGTAACAGTGGGTGTGATGATAGGTACATGGGGTCCTTCTTCTATAGATCTCCAAACTATTTTACCCAGTCTTTTTAAACACCTCTCCACTCTTTGAGATCTATGATGATACTCACTTGTAACAAGTATTAAAGCTCGATTTAAGCCTCCAACACTGTTAAATATATTTAAAGAGTAATTCCTATGATGATATTCACATGTAACTAGAATTGGAGCTCGATTTAAGCCTCCAACACTATTAGAAATATTTGAAGAGTAATTTTGTGCCATTATCTGTTAGTTTTCTTTGAAAAAGATGAGCTAAGTGGTATACAAGGCCTTTTAAGTAAGAGATTTTCTAAAAATATTATAGTAACTTTTTAGAAAATTTAAAAAGCAACCACTGTGGCTCTAATACCAATTGTTGAGAGAAAAACATAAGCTTAAGATTTTGCTGTAAAATTTAAAGTTAATCTCTTGGATCTTTTGGTTAGCTCAAAAATAATTAAGTGTGGAATTATAAGAAAATATCATATCAAAACATAACAACAACATACAAAATAAATATAAGCAATATATCAAGAAGCTTTGTTGAATCATAACAATATTTGCACTAGAAAAACAAGTTAGTAAGTGAAGAACAATAAAAGCATAAACTAGAGATAAGGATACTTTCTATTTCAATATTAGAGAATACAAGGAAGATAAAGATCTGATAACCCATACCACTTATTTATAGCTAAACAATATTCTAGCTAATGACTAGACGATACAAAAGGTATGGAGAATAGGTAGCCATATTTGTCATGCCTATTCTGATAGACATCCACCAAACACTCAATGTTAAAACAAAACTGAGTGAAACACTTTACTCTTCGCAAAACCAAAAGACAAAACATCTTTTACTCTTCGCATAAGGTCTACAACTCCATTCTTCTCATAAACAGCTCCAATCAACTTAGTTCTTCACATACCATCCGAAATAAACTTCATCGCATCACCAAAAGTACTTCACATCACCATAATAAAAATAAACTCCGCAAATAACCAAAATCCTTTAGTTTTCGAGGATCACTTCATGCTTCAAAAACCATGATAGCACATAACGCACCACACTGGTGCCAAACAGAGGCTGGAACGCATCATATAGCTTGGTTATAGACTCATGTAAAACCGAGTACACTCTTAAAGCACTCATATAATTAGAACTAGTATTTATATGTAGTCTAAACACATACTTGAACGTCTTAAAAGTATCTATATTTTATATAAGTTACATAAACACTTATATACAAATTGCACAAACTTTTGTTGTTATAAAGCTCATATTATTCTATAAGTAAACACTTATACACATCAAAAACATACTTGTACATTTTACAAGTATGATTACACATAATTCAGGTAGGTACTTATACATAACATACATACTTGTATGGTTTACAAGTACGATTACACATAAGTCAAGTAAGCACTTATACATTGTAAAAACATACTTTCTGGCAATAAAATGTACATTTTTATATAAGCTGTAAAAGCAAATGTATACTATATGATCATACTTTTGTTATAAAAGTACACATATTCAAAACTTGTGAACTCACCAACTTTATGCCGATGTATTTATGCAATGATTATGATCTGTGAATAAGGCGCACAGTCTGGCGTTTCCACTGTCGGCCGAGGGTGTAACAGTGTATTGGCTGTTATAAGAATTAGAAGTCTCTCCAACTAGTTCTACTACTTTATTCTTTGATAACCAGGTTGTGTGTCATATTTTCAATAATCTGGTGTTTCATGAACATACTAAGCATGTTGAAATGAATTGATATTTTTTTTAGAGAAATGGTGAATTCTCAAGAAATTAGGACTCAATACATCAAGATTAAATATTAACATGCAGATCTTTTCACAAAGGCATTGAGTACAAAGCGTACACATCTTCTACTTAACAAGTTGGGCATGCGTGACCTTCATGATCCACTTGAGGGGGAGTAAAGAAATCAATTCTTCTTTCTTCCTTATCGTCCATGTCTCCTTGTCCACCAAGTTTACTAGTTTCTTATTTTGTCTAGATTTAGATTCCTAGTTTATCTTTATCTTTTGTTTCCTTTTATTAGCTATTTCCTTTTGTATATAAACCCTTGAGATTAATGGAAGTATTAAGCTTTTGCATTATCAAAATCTTTATGTAATGTCCCAAATTTTCACAATAAAATTTTCATTTTTAAATAAGATAAAAACCCATTTCATAAAATCATAATTAAGATAAAACCATTTTATCATAAGCCATGATCCAAAATCCAAGATTAGAGTATAAATAAAAATCATCGCGGAAGTCTCAAAACATAAAAAATTGTTGATGTGTGTGTACAGTGACGCCTTTGCCTTTCCCCCATTAAAAGAAGTACCTAATACATTTAATCCATATTTGTAAGTGAAAGCTTAGGGAGTTTCTCAAAATACCACATAACACATTACACATACAATGCATACAAATAAGGCTCTCGGCTCTAGTGTTGATACACCTGGACAAGTAATGACAAATGGATCTAGTAAATGTCTAATCATGACTAATAGCTCTAGTACATGTCTAGTCATCCAAACGGTTAATGGACCTAATGTACATCTAACAATGTACAGAAGTAATCTAGGCTCTTGGATCTACTGTCAATCCACCATCAACTCCAACATAACATTAAATAGAATATCAAGCAAACAGACAAGAGACTATACTAGAATACTTGCTTCAAAACATACTAGAATATACTAAATTTATAGCATACAAAGGATATATGTTGAGAAAACTCGCCTTACTGAAACACGTAAATCATAACTGCACACGTCGTAACGACCCAATTTTCACAGCCAAAAATTTCATTTTTAATTAAACATTTTTCAAAACATTTGAAAATAAACAACATTCGATCATATCGTTTCTTAAAACATATAACGTGTCTGAAAACCAAAACATGGGATCAACCATAGTGTCAGAGTACAAATCCAAGAACAATCTCATAGTGCGGAAAAACAAGGGGTGTGTATGATGTGCCGCTACCGTGCCAGCTCCTTCCCCTTCGCTGAAGAGGTACCTGAAACCAAAACTCTAAACTGTAAGCACGAAGCTTAGTGAGTTCCCCCATAATACCACATACCATACAATCATATAATGAACAGCTAGGAGATACGAGCCTCGCCCACACTCATGGAGATACGGGCCTTGCCCACACTCCGCTAACTGGGAGATACGGGCCTCGCCCACACTTCGCTATCTAGGAGATACGGGCCTCGCCCACACTCCGATATCTAGGAGGTACGAGCCTCGCCCATACTCCGCTATCTAGGAGATACGGGCCTCGCCTACACTCCACTACTAAACCATAACATACAAGTATCACACAGACAACGAGTATAAACAATTCTACCACGCTAGCATATTTCATCATCAGACTCAACTAAGAGATACGGGCACTGCCCACACTCTGATACTATCATATCATCTATACGGACCGGCCTTGGTGCCTTAGACCCGTTCCTACTGGAAGGAAACTCACCTCGAAAAGTAGCTACTAAAAGTCTAACTGTTGGACGTCTGACTGTTGCACCGGTAATCCTCCGGCTACAAATCCATAAACATAGATTAGCCACTCATAAATACCCTTAGGTCAAATGACTGACCCACCCCTGGTCCAAGGTCAACTCCTTGGTCAAAGTCAACTTCCAGTTGACTGGACCCGCCGAGTCATGGCACAGACTCGCCGAGTCCTTCTCCTACTAACCTGGTCCTACACGCCAAGTCCCTATTCCCAATCACTGAGTCACCCTCAACTCACTACTTGGGATTATAGAACCGACTCGTGATCCGACTCACCGAGTCTCCACGAGCAGACCTCCCACTCGCTTCCATATCCTCATCAGAGCATCCTTTATGAGGATTTGGGTTTCTAGGACTATTGCTACACGTTAAATTGATAATTCCGCGTGTAGATACGAAGGGTTGAACCTTCAACACTTAAACCCTTCTTACTTAGTAACAGTTCATATGGCTTGCCGAGTTTGAAGAACAACTCGTCGAGTTCCAGGAAATATTCATAGGACTCGTCGAGTTGTTCATCCAACTCGCCGAGTCTAAGGCCACCTTCATAGAACTCGCCGAGTTCCACTTTGGTACTCGCCGAGTCCCTTCGACCCATTTCCCATACAAACCAAATCTGAGACATGCAACGCTTCCAAACCATAGATCTATGTTCATAGGGCATGCTTATCACGTAAAGTTGCAAACTTTACGTGCATGTATGGCCCTATAAGCTCCAAAAGGCAAAACCAAGCTCTTAATGAGGCCATACACTCAATGAGGACCTCAACCACTTCAACCACAGAAACTTTATACTTCTATACGTCCATAATGTCTAGATCTGAAGTCCTTTCAGAACATAGAGCACAAATACATGGAGTTTGAGGTTTTAGGGCTTGAAAACCACTAATTTGGGACAAAAAGGGGATCTAATGAACTAGTGATCGAGGTAAGAACTTTTCTACCTAAATGGAAGCTTTTCTCAGTGAAGATTCCGGATCTACCTCCCCTCCTTGCACACTTCAACCTCTTCCTTCTTCTTCTAAGCTCCCAACCTTCTTCACAAAGCCAAGAACACTCTCAAGAACAATATGGGGGCTAGGGTTTCACTATACGGCTCTCTGGAAGTGTTAGGGACAAAGGGGGCCAAGTTAGAGCGTTTAAATAGGGTGTAAACACCCGGATTAGGGTTTTTGCCCAAACAGGGTCTACTCGCCGAGTCCAAAGCTTGGACCCCGCGTCTCATCCCGCTTCTACTCGGCGAGTTGGTTCTTCAACTTTCCGAGTCCAAGGCAAAAAGGCAAGAAATAAGAATTATTAATTACAAGGAATACGTACCGGGAACTAGATGCTACAAATCTCCCCCACTTATTTTAGACTTCGTCCTCGAAGTCTGCTGTTCGCCCCGGTAACAACTCGGGGTAGTGCTCCATCATCTCTTCCACCGGCTCCCAAGTCCACTCTAATCCCTTCCGGTGCTGCCATTGCACCTTCACGAGTTCCACCCTCTCTTTCCTCAAATCTTTCAACTTCCGGTCGAGGATCGCTATAGGACGCTCTATGTAATTCAGGCTGCCCTAAACCTGAATGTCCTCCAAGGGTACTACTGCTGAGTCGTCCACCAGACACTTCCGCAACTGAGAGACATGGAAAGTGTTGTGTATCTGACTAAGTTCGGCTGGCAAATCCAGCCTATATGCCACCTTTCCTACTCAGGCTATAACCCTGAATAGCCCAATATACCTCGGGCCCAACTTGCCCCGCTTCCTGAATCGAATGACGCCTTTCCACGGCGACACTTTCAGGAGGACCATATCTCCGACCTCGAACTCCAGGTCTGATCAACGCTTGTCGGCATAACTTTTCTGCCGACTCTGAGCAGTCTGAAGCCTGCTCTGGACCTGCTGAATCTTCTCTGTAGTCTTGAGCACTACTTCGGTGCTCCCCATGACCCTCTGGCCAACCTCTCCCCAACATATCGGGGTTCTGCACCTCCTCCCATACAACATCTCGAAGGGAGGATGGTCGATACTCGCATGATAACTATTATTATACGAGAACTCCGCCAACGGAAGGTAAGTATCCCAACTACCCCCAAAATCCAGAACACATGCCTGCAACATATCCTCTAACGTTTTGATGGTCCGCTCACTCTAAACATCCGTCTGCAGGTGAAAAGCGATGCTGAAATGCAGACGAGTACCCAACTCGTCATGAAACTTCTTCCAAAACCTGGAAGTAAAACGCACATCCCTGTCTGAAATCACGGATACTGGCACCCCGTGCCGCGCCACTATCTCCCTGATATAGATGTCGGCCAACTTTTCGGCTGATATGCTTTCCTGAATCGGAATAAAGTGGGCGCTCTTAGTCAATCAGTCCACGATGACCCATATAGAATTCACTCCCCGCGCGGTCCTAGGAAGCTTCGTGATAAAATCCATCGTAATATCTTCCCATTTCCACAACGGGATGTCCAACGGCTGCATCTTGCCATGCGGTCTCTGATGCTCGGCCTTGACCTTCCTGCAGGTCAAACACCGCTCAACGTACCAAGCCACATCCCGCTTCATGCAGGGCCACCAATATTCTAGACGAAGATCCCTATACATCTTCGTTGCCCCGGGATGAATAGAGAACCGGGATTTGTGCGCCTCCTCCATCAGAACCTGATGCACGCCACCATGATAAGGGATCCATACCCTACGGTGAAGGGTCAATAACCCCCGGCTATCATAGTCGAAGGAGGAAACCTGACCCACGATCTGCTCACTCTTCCGATGTTCCTCCTTCATAGCCTCCTGCCGAGCCTCCCGAATCCGCTCCAATAGCAGAGTCACTACCGTCATCCGTAGGCAGATACCTCGGATCGGCGCTGCCTTACGGCTAAGAGTGTCGGCAACCACATTGGCCTTCCCTGGGTAATAGAGGATCTCGCAATCATAATCCTTTACCACATCCAACCACCGACGTTGCCTCATGTTTAGATTCGGCTGATCCATAAGGTACCTCAAACTCTTATTGTCCGTGTAAATGGTATAGCGAACCCCATAGAGGTAATGATGCCAAATATTGAGGGCGAACACAACAGCCCCAAGCTCTAATTCATGCGTTGGGTAATTCGCCTTGTGAGGCTTCAGTTGCCTCGACGCTTAGGCGATGACATGCCCTCTCTGCATCAATACCGCGCCCAAACCTGAGATCGACGCATCGCAGTACACAACAAAATCCTCCATGCCCTCTGACAGGGCTAAGATTGGTACCTCGCACAATCTTTGTCTCAGTGTCTCAAACGCTGCCTGCTGCTCAGGCCCCCAACGAAAGACCACGGCCTTCCTTGTTAGCCTGGTCAATGGTACGGCTATCTTGGAGAAATCATGGATGAATCTCCGATAATAGCCCGCTAAACCTAGGAAACTCCGAATCTTGGATGGAGACTTTGAAACCTCCTATCTCATCACGGCCTCTACCTTGGCCGGGTCTACTGAAATCCCGTCCTGATTGACAAGGTGCCCAAGAAACTGCACCTCGCGCAACCAGAACTCACACTTGGAGAACTTAGCATATAAGCTCTCTCTCCTCAGGGTCTCCAACACCTCTCGGAGATACCCCTCGCGCTCCTCCTGCATCTTGGAATAAACCAAGATGTCATCAATGAAAACTATCACAGACCGATCTAGCATCGATCTGCACACGCGGTTCATGAGATCCATGAACGCGGCAGGAGCATTGGTGAGCCCAAACAGTATCACCACAAACTCATAATGGCCATAGCGCGTCCGAAACGCGGTCTTCTGCACATCCCCCTCTCTGACCCTCATCTGATGATAACCTGAACGCAAATCGATCTTGGAGAACCAAGATGCTCCCTGTAACTGGTCAAAGAGATCATCAATCCTCGGGAGTGGGTAACGGTTCTTCACCGTTACCTTGTTCAGCTCTCGATAGCCTATACACATCCGATGCGACCCATCCTTATTCTTCACAAACAGGATCGGGGCTCCCCAAGGTGAACTGCTCGGTCTAATGAATCCCTTGTCTAAAAGCTCCTGTAGCTGTGTAGACAACTCCTGCATCTCGGGAGGAGCCAACCGATACGGTGCCTTAGCTATCGGAGCCGCACCAGGGACTAGGTCGATCCTGAACTCCACCTGCCTCTCCGGGGGTATCCCAGGCAGCTCCTCGGGGAATACATCCGCGAACTCTCGTACTATGGGCACCTTGTCCACTGTCGCTCTACCCGCCTCCCGAGCATCCATAACATACGCGACATAACTTGCGCAACCCTGCTGGAGGTAAAGCCTTGCCCTCGCCGCCAAAAATAAGGTTGGCCCTCGTTGTGGTCTCTCGCCCTGAATCACCAACTCTCCCCCACTTGGGGCTCGGACTCGCACTAGCTACTGCGCGCAGTCTATCACTGCCCCATTGGGGCTTAACCAATCCATACCAATAATCACCTTGTTCCCACGCAACGGAATGGGAACCAAATCCACCAAGTAGCACTCCTCAAACAACCTTAGAACACAATCCCTGAACACTGCTGATGCTCGCACCGATCGATCATCGGCAATCTCTACCTCTAAAGGGCAACCTAACATTCCCGGAGACTCAGGAAACTTCTTGCTAAGTGCAAGAGAAACAAACGACCGGGTAGCCCCCGAATCAAACAACACCTGAACTTGGATACCGTTCACATGGAACGATCCTAGACAAAGCACATACATATAGCATATCAAAATTACAGCAGCATAAAATAAAGCATAAATAAGAAATCATACCCGTCACCACATCAGGCGTGGCACGTGCCTCCTCTGCAGTCAGCTGAAAGGCTCGGCTCCTCACCACTGGAGCCTCCGATTTGCCCTGCCGGCCATCTGTGATCCGCAGGGTCGCTGGAGCTGGTGCCTTCACTGGCGCTGATGCTGCTGTCAGCTGGGGGCAATTGGCCCTCTTGTGGCCCCTCTGGTTGCAGTGGAAACATAGCAACTCAGATGTCTGAACAACCGAGGCAGGGGCAGTACAATCCCTGCTAAAGTGTCCCGTCTTGCCGCACTTGTAGCAGCCCGACGATCCCAATCTACATGCTCCCTAATGTGACCTGCCCATTTCCCGCAGCGGCCCGTTCCTCCTTGGCCTTTCGGCCTACCATCTAATCCTCTGGGCTTCTTCCCCGAAGCCCCAGCCACCTGCCCTGCCTCTGCCTTCCTCTTCCGGATATGCTCCAGATCAATCTCCCTCTCCCTTGCCCTGACAATCATGGATTCCAGGGTAGGGCAAGCTGAAAAGCTAACATGCTCTCGGATGTCAGCGCGGAGCATGTCATGATAGCGGGTCCTCCTCATATCCTCGTCTCCAGCATACTGGGGCACCAGCAATGCCCTCTCCCGAAACTTGGCGGTGATCTCCGCCATAGTCTCCGTAGTCTGTCTCATGTCTAAGAACTCCCTGGCCAGCTGTTGAAGCTCGACAGCCGGTGTAAACTCTACCCTGAACCTGGTCACAAAGTCCGACCAGGTCATAGCCCCAACAGTCGAGGCTCCCAACGAGTCATCGACGGACTCCCACTAATCTCTAGCTCTGTCTCTCAAACATCCTACTGCATATCTCACCTTCGACCCCTCGGGCAGAAGCTAGTCAGCTGTGCGGACTCAATGTCCATAATCCATCGTCTGGAAGCAATGGGGTCCTTCGTCCCATGGAAATCTGGTGCACCACTGCCCCTGAATTCCTTAAAGGATAGTGTGCGAGATCCTGACTGGCCATATGCCATGTCACTCCTGAACACCCTGAGGTGGTCCTCCATCAGCTCAATTATCCCTTCCTTGATCGACCCGAAAATGATGGGGGTCGACTGTAACGCCCGTAGATCCGGGCTAGTCAAAATAGAGGCAATAGGAGTCGAAAACGCCTTATCGACAAAAGATTATAATCTTAACCAAGTTGTAGTATATGTCACGAGGTTTCCGTACATATAAAGAACGCCGAAATCCGAGTTATAACGAAGAAGTTATGGCCCGTCGAAGTTTTACGGCAAAACCAGCACGGCACCGAGAAGCGTAAATAGTAAATTTACGATAGAGCGAGATTTAGCCTTAGCGATCTAAACGGAAGTTGTAGAATATGTTAAACTAAGAACATCGATAAAAAGAACGCCCAAATCTGACTTCGTATGAAGAAGTTATGATTTTTCGAAGTTTCGGACTAGCAGTGTACAGCCCGAAATTCGAATATTAGATCGAGCGGTTTTTAGCTGACACGACCTAAACGAGAATCGAAGGTCTCGTTGAGAGTAGCGTAACGAGAAAAATATGGGTGAAAACGGATGTCGGATGAAGAAGTTATGAGGATTTAACGGACCAATCGTGTCCCGGCCCGTTGATAATATAAAAATTAAAATCGAGCCAAAATTAGCCAAAGAAGTCTAAACGAAAGTTGTAGAGTACGTTCCCACCTTCGCGTGGATATAAAGAACGTCGAAAACGGAGCTCGTACGCGAAAGTTACGAATTTTTAAAGTTTATAATCGAATTTGCGAAGGCTGATGAGGATTGATGACGTGGCACGTTGTGGGCCGTCAGATGATGATTCAGA
This sequence comes from Lactuca serriola, assembly GCF_051521515.1. Taxonomy (NCBI): domain Eukaryota; kingdom Viridiplantae; phylum Streptophyta; class Magnoliopsida; order Asterales; family Asteraceae; genus Lactuca; species Lactuca serriola. Next base: position 116,834,096 of record NC_136408.1, read on the forward strand.
TCTCGCTTCGGATCATGCCACGAAGCCTCGCAGTACGCCCCGCGTCCGAAGAGGTTACGCCCCGCGTAGGTCCGATCTGATCCATCCGAAGGGTGCGAGACAGCTGGGTTCGAGCTGGTGATCTTATCCGAGGAGTACGCCCCGCGTACCCTCGGTACGCCCAGCGTACCCTCGGTACGCCCAGCGTAAATCCGAGCTTCGGTCCCTATAAATACCATGCGAATTCTTCCGGATTTTTCACACATTTTCACTTCTCTCTCTAAACTACTTTCTCTCTCTAACCCTTTTGGAGTCCCCTAAGCCCTAGTTAAACCCTTAGCACCCTAGGGAAGCCCCGAGGCTCCCGGAGTCCCGAGAAAAAGGAGTTTTTCGGTTTCGAAACGCTGCTCCAATTAAGTTCCGGTTTTCGATAAAATTTGTTGTAAGTGTGCTACGCTTACGCAATTTTTAATATAGCTTTCAAATAATTATAGGAATGTTATTAGGTCCTTAAAATAATTATTTAGGCTATTATTATGAGTTATATCGAGTATTATTAACGCTTAATAATACTCAGACTAATTAATTTGTCGCGGTTATTGTTAAACTAAACCCTAGTGGTATCGATACTAGGTTTTATCGAAGGAATATCGTTTTGAGAGTATCGAAGCGCTGTCCGAGTGCTGAGTCACCACCTACTCAGGTGAGTGCATAGTCCCTTTCATCTTACACATAGATATGAAGTATTTTAATATAAATTACGTGCTATGTGTGCATATTGTTTGAATACTTGTTGTCTATGCTGGATGAATGATTTATACATGTTTTAAATGATTTAAACTGTATATTTATTTTATATCCACAAATATGTTGGGATAAAACATGGGTAGATGAAATAGTTGGTGAGTGATGAAATAAAATAATGAGAGATAGGTGATGATAAATAGGTGATTATGAATCGGTGATGTAGGATACTACAACCTTGTCCGACAATTTGGAGATGTAGTCATCTACCAGAGTATAGATGGCGACCACGGACTATTATAGACAACCCCGTGGAAACACCAGCAGGCTAGCAACCTGTAGGTGATGAATTACGAGTTCAGGCGATGTTGTAACTACGTATTCATGCGATGATAGTCTAACCCTTATTATGAAGTACGAGTCCAGGCGATGTTGTGGCTACGTATTCATGCGATGATAGACTAACCCTTATCATGATTTACAAGTCCAGGCGATGTTGTGGCTGCGTAATCATGCGATGATACCCTAACTCTTGCTAGACACATATTGAGGGAGTAATCCCCGGATTAGTATTGTCTATGCAATGTAGGCGATGATCCTTAGGTAAAGTTCGTAAGAACAATCATATAAGGAAATACAATGTAAGGAGATGAAAAGTAAATATGATATAAGAGATGACCCTTGAGATAATATCTTTAGGGAAGACTAAAAGAAGATAACGGGGATGGGTAATTGGGTTGATTGTTTGATTGTTTAAACATAATAACTATATTATTGTGGGTTGAAAACCCTATGTACTCACCAGGTTTCCCAACCTGACCCGCTCAGTTTATGTATATCACAGGTGACGAAGTGAAGTGACATTACACAGAGAGATTTAAAGAGATGTAGATCACTAGTGTAAATAATTGTAAGTTCTGTTTATGCTTATGTTTCTGTATTAACGATGACATCCCAAACGTTTTAAAATGAAATAAATACGTTTCTTCGAAAATGTTTTAATAACGTATTTACCATGTTTTTCTGGGAACAAATTCCGCAACATTTTTATAAAATGAAGTACTCTGATTTTTATAAAGCATAAACAAACCGGTCTTTTCTGGCCGTGATTTTGGGGATGTCACAGTTGGTATCAGAGCATTAGTTTAAGCGAACTAGGAATAAGGATTTATTTCTAGACTTAAACTTAGAATGCTAAGCGATGATTGTGAGGTGTGAGCACTAGCTTATTTTAGGAATGATGCCTAAATTGCTTTTATGTGCTAAATGATTTGTTATGCTATAGTTTGATCGGATCTATGGTCTGTTGCCGACCGGATCTGGAAACCTTATGTGTTTAGGATTCTAAACGTACGACTACGATATTAGAACTAGCATGTAAACGTTTCGGAGTGATAAGGATGATTTAAACGTCAATCCTAAGTAAAGGTCTAGATTCACCTCATTAGGTGTATAGATCAAGATGGTAAGAACCCGTAGCGGAAACGTGAATGCAAATGGGAACAAAAACCAACCCCCAGTGATTGAGCAAATACCGGTGATGGAAGCCACTACTGAGCCAGTCACAATGGCCGGAGTGCAAGCGATGATCCAAGCGATGTTGGATCGTCAAATGGAGGAAACCAGGCGTTTGCTCCAGCAAAATCGAGAGGAGGCGACCATTCAGATCGAACGGCCCGAGTTGAACGAGGGGCAGACTGAGGAGGGAAACTACAGTGGGACTGTTGGTCAAGCCAACCCACCAATGGTTAAGCAAAACCACCAGGATGGAGGAAATGATGGACGTGGATGCAAATACAAGGATTTCATGGCGTCCAAACCACCGAGTCTATCTGGAAGCCCGACGCCGGTGGAAGTCATAAACTGGATCTCCGAGATGGAGACGATGTTTGAGAGTTGTGAGTGTAGCAACAGGCAAAAGACCGCTCTCGCGGTTCCTCTGTTGAGATCTGGAGTACTAAGCTGGTGGAAGCTACTAGCTGATTCGATGCCCAAAGGAGAAGCGAGCAAGATGTCATGGGAGGATTTTCTGGTGCAGCTAAAAATGCAGTACTGCTCTGAACAGGATCTTCTGGAAATCAACAACGAGTTTCAGAATTTAAAGAAGGGAAAGATGAGTGTCATCGAGTATGCTGCAAGTTTTACGGAGAAAATGAAGCTTGTTCCTTATCTAGTTCCAACTGAACTCTCCAAGGTCAATAAGTTTGCCCATGGATTACCAGCAGACTTTGGTCCAATGGTCAAACCAGCAACCACTTTGAAAGCCGCCATCTGGGCAGCCAAGAATGTTGAGACCCAAATAAGGGAAAAGGGTCTGGAGAAAGTTGAAGTTGGTGAGAAGAGGAAGTCGGAAGGATCCTCAAGACTTGATAATAAGGGAAAGTTCTCGAAGTCTAACCTGGACGACCGAAGGAATGAAGCCAAGTGGTGTGAGAAGTGCAAGAAGAAGCACTTCGGAAGATGCGATGGTGAAGTGACGTGCTATAAGTGTGGTAGGACCGGTCACTATTCCAGAGATTGTACATTCGACAACAAGAAGTGCTACGAATGTGGAAATGATGGGCATATTTCAAAGAACTGTCCAAAGAAAAACGAAGCTGCAAGACCAAATGCACCGCCGAAACCAAGGGCATTTCACATGATCCTCGACGAAGCAGAAAACCGTGCGAGGAATCAAGGATGAGGACTTCATATCCGAAGATCAAGTTATGTAGTAGCCATAGTATTGTATGATGTAGCCTATTAGAGGCATAGCCTACGGTGAACTTGAACACCTATGTAATCATTTCAAGAAATAATATAAAACCTTTGTTTCGTTATCTGATGTGTTAAGTTGATTCGCTGCATGGTGACTTGGGAAACTGCGATACAATACTTGGGACGAGTATGAGTAGGTGTGAATGGTAGTAGAGGCCTATACTACCGGAAGCACAGGACTCACACTTGGATCAGGGAAAGTCACAAGGTTACCGAGAAGCTAGAAATTGATTTCGTTTTATTCAAGTATGTCGTTACCATCGTTTCGGTAATGACTAAGAAGATTGTTGATATTCCGACCCTTGTGGTCATATCGAATCGAGTCCGACTACGATGAGTATGTTGTGTGGTTCAGAGAAACAAGTTTGATGTAGCGTCCGACATTAAACCAAACGGTTGAAATTAAAGCGATCAATAGAAGTATCGCACTCGTTGTTAAAGAAGTTGGTAGCTAGAAATGCCTAATGTTAAAGTGTGATTATATCACATTAGAACATGAAGGAAGGCATAGTCAGTTTTAGAATTTAACTCTAAGAGACCTAAGTCTAAGTGTTGCAACATACGATGATAGGTCATTAGAATATGACACATCGATCCATAGGAGTAATAAAAGAAGTCGTCTCAAGTTCGTATCCAATAAGGATCGAGATTTTGACTTGAAGATCATAATTTGGAGTCTAGCCTGAGGTAGAGAGCGGGTGCACGATCGAGTACTGCATACAGTCAATAAGTCTGAGAGATAGACCTGAAGGAATGTAGAAGTTATAATTATTACCTAGGATGAAGAGACGACGTATGGAGTCATTATACGACCATGTTTCGTTGATGATTCCGGGACGTAATCATCCTAAGGGGGAGATAATTGTAACGCCCGTAGATCCAGGCTAGTCAAAATAGAGGCAATAGGAGTCGAAAACGCCTTTTCGACAAAAGATTATAATCTTAACCAAGTTGTAGTATATGTCACGAGGTTTCCGTACATATAAAGAACGCCGAAATCCGAGTTATAACGAAGAAGTTATGGCCCGTCGAAGTTTTACGGCAAAACCGGCACGGCACCGGGAAGCGTAAATAGTAAATTTACGATAGAGCGAGATTTAGCCTTAGCGATCTAAACGGAAGTTGTAGAATATGTTAAACTAAGAACATCGATAAAAAGAACGCCCAAATCTGACTTCGTATGAAAAAGTTATGATTTTTCGAAGTTTCGGACTAGCAGTGTACAGCCCGAAATTCGAATATTAGATCGAGCGGTTTTTAGCTGACACGACCTAAACGAGAATCGAAGGTCTCGTTGAGAGTAGCGTAACGAGAAAAATATGGGTGAAAACGGATGTCGGATGAAGAAGTTATGAGGATTTAACGGACCAATCGTGTCTCGGCCCGTTGATAATATAAAAATTAAAATCGAGCCAAAATTAGCCAAAGAAGTCTAAACAAAAGTTGTAGAGTACGTTCCCACCTTCGCGTAGATATAAAGAACGTCGAAAACGGAGCTCGTACGCGAAAGTTACGAATTTTTAAAGTTTATAATCGAATTTGCGAAGGCTGATGAGGATTGATGACGTGGCACGTTGTGGGCCGTCGGATGATGATTCAGATCTCGCTTCGGATCATGCCACGAAGCCTCGCAGTACGCCCCGCGTCCGAAGAGGTTACGCCCCGCGTAGGTCCGATCTGATCCATCCGATGGGTGCGAGACAGTTGGGTCCGAGCTGGTGATCTTATCCGAGGAGTACGCCCAGCGTACCCTCGGTACGCCCAGCATAAATCCGAGCTTCGGTCCCTATAAATACCATGCGAATTCTTCCGGATTTTTCACACATTTTCACTTCTCTCTCTAAACTACTTTCTCTCTCTAACCCTTTTGGAGTCCCCTAAGCCCTAGTTAAACCCTTAGCACCCTAGGGAAGCCCCGAGGCTCCCGGAGTCCCGAGAAAAAGGAGTTTTTCAGTTTCGAAACGCTGCTCCAATTAAGTTCCGGTTTTCGATAAAATTCGATGTAAGTGTGCTACGCTTACGCAATTTTTAATATAGCTTTCAAATAATTATAGGAATGTTATTAGGTCCTTAAAATAATTATTTGGGCTATTATTATGAGTTATATCGAGTATTATTAACGCTTAATAATACTCAGACTAATTAATTTGTCGCGGTTATCGTTAAACTAAACCCTAGTGGTATCGATACTAGGTTTTATCGAAGGAATATCGTTTTGAGAGTATCAAAGCGCTGTCCGAGTGCTGAGTCACCACCTACTCAGGTGAGTGCATAGTCCCTTTCATCTTACACATAGATATGAAGTATTTTAATATAAATTACGTGCTATGTGTGCATATTGTTTGAATACTTGTTGTCTATGCTGGATGAATGATTTATACATGTTTTAAATGATTTAAACTGTATATTTATTTTATATCCACAAATATGTTGGGATAAAACATGGGTAGATGAAATAGTTGGTGAGTGATGAAATAAAATAATGAGAGATAGGTGATGATAAATAGGTGATTATGAATCGGTGATGTAGGATACTACAACCTTGTCCGACAATTTGGAGATGTAGTCATCTACCAGAGTATAGATGGCGACCACGGACTATTATAGACAACCCCGTGGAAACACCAGCAGGCTAGCAACCTGTAGGTGATGAATTACGAGTTCAGGCGATGTTGTAACTACGTATTCATGCGATGATAGTCTAACCCTTATTATGAAGTACGAGTCCAGGCGATGTTGTGGCTACGTATTCATGCGATGATAGACTAACCCTTATCATGATTTACAAGTCCAGGCGATGTTGTGGCTGCGTAATCATGCGATGATACCCTAACTCTTGCTAGACACATATTGAGGGAGTAATCCCCGGATTAGTATTGTCTATGCAATGTAGGCGATGATCCTTAGGTAAAGTTCGTAAGAACAATCATATAAGGAAATACGATGTAAGGAGATGAAAAGTAAATATGATATAAGAGATGACCCTTGAGATAATATCTTTAGGGAAGACTAAAAGAAGATAACGGGGATGGGTAATTGGGTTGATTGTTTGATTGTTTAAACATAATAACTATATTATTGTGGGTTGAAAACCCTATGTACTCACCAGGTTTCCCAACCTGACCCGCTCAGTTTATGTATATCACAGGTGACGAAGTGAAGTGACATTACACAGAGAGATTTAAAGAGATGTAGATCACTAGTGTAAATAATTGTAAGTTCTGTTTATGCTTATGTTTCTGTATTAACGATGACATCCCAAACGTTTTAAAATGAAATAAATACGTTTCTTCGAAAATGTTTTAATAACGTATTTACCATGTTTTTCTGGGAACAAATTCCGCAACATTTTTATAAAATGAAGTACTCTGATTTTTATAAAGCATAAACAAACCGGTCTTTTCTGGCCGTGATTTTGGGGATGTCACATCGACTCAAGGATGCCTCTTGTGATCTCTGACGCGATGAACTCGCGTAGCCTCTCATCTACTGGCTCGGAACCTGATCCCGAACCCGATCCCTCTCTAGAACTGCCACCAGCTGGCCTCTGACGTAGCACCACCATTCTGCAATAGACACAGGCAACCATTAGTGACACTGATACTTCTAAAGGGACCATATCTAATTCAAGTTCCTTGGTCTTGTCTCGGCCTTCCTTATTTCGGGTACGGATCCTCTGCTTTCAGTAGTACGGGCCCATACTACCTTCCACATCTATCCGTACCTTCTTCAAGGACTGCCCCAACTTCACCAGATCCCTTTCACTACTGCTGATCACTGATATACTCATCCTAGGCTTGCTCTAGGGAAATCTCTGACTCCACCCTACCTGGTCCTCAGTTGCTGAAGGCCTCCTTGTAATGCCAATTAGCCATTACCTGAATACCATCACATGTGATGAGACTCAGATAATCCTTCGAGTAACAGACTCGTCCTTACAACGGTTAGACTCAAACGAGAGCTATGCAATAGGGCCAAATCCAGCACTCTAAGTTTATTTAACCCTGGTCACATGTGACGTGACGTATTCACCTAATGGTTAACTCCCATTACTCAGAGCCCCACAAAGCACAAAGCAAGCAGCATTCATACAAAAGGGAACAACCTCAAGCAAATTCGTTCTTATAGAGAGAAACTGATCTAGCATACAGTGCTAAACTCATACTGTCAGGCATAACCTAAACAGGCTATCCTACTGCTGTCTACTCAATACTAGCATGCAATTCTCATAAGCTGAAGCACCTAAAGCAGGCACGTAAGGCATCACTCCTAGATCCTTAGTCCTATTCTAGCATGTTGTTCTATTGAAACTGTTAAACATAACATAAACTTGTATGGGTATTTTTGGGGAATACTTACTTGAGCTCAGTCGGTCGTGCACATCACACACTTCGTTCTGTCGTAAAATTCTTTACTTAATCCGTTAGAAAACTTTTTCTTTTTTCGAAATCCTTTAATCCCTTGATTTGAGTTCAGACATCCCCGAGGGTGTGTCCGAATCCCACAAACCAGGGCTCTGATACCAACTTCTAACGACCCAATTTTCACAGCCAAAAATTTCATTTTTAATTAAACATTTTGCAAAACATTTGAAAATAAACAACATTCGATCATATCGTTTCTTAAAACATATTACGTGTCTGAAAACCAAAACATGGGATCAACCATAGTGTCAGAGTACAAATCCCAGAACAATCTCATAGTGCGGAAAAACAAGGGGTGTGTATGATGTGCTGCTACCGTGCCAGCTCCTTCCACTTCGGTGATGAGGTACTTGAAACCAAAACTCTAAACTGTAAGCACGAAGCTTAGTGAGTTCCCCCATAATACCACATACCATACAATCATATAATGAACAGCTAGGAGATACGGGCCTCGCCCACACTCATGGAGATACGGGCCTCGCCCACACTCCGCTAACTGGGAGATACGAGCCTCGCCCACACTTCGCTATCTAGGAGATACGGGCCTCGCCCATACTCCGCTATCTAGGAGATACGGGCCTCGCCCACACTCCACTACTAAACCATAACATACAAGTATCACACAGACAACGAGTATAAACAATTCTACCACGCTAGCATATTTCATCATCAGACTCAACTAAGAGATACGGGCACTGCCCACACTCCGATACTATCATATCATCTATACGGACCGGCCTTGGTGCCTTAGACCCGTTCCTACTGGAAGGAAACTCACCTCGAAAAGTAGCTACTAAAAGTCTAACTGCTGCACCGGTAATCCTCCAGCTACAAATCCATAAACAGAGATTAGCCACTCATAAATACCCTTAGGTCAAATGACTGACCCACCCCTGGTCCAAGGTCAACTCTTTGGTCAAAGTCAACTTCCAGTTGACTGGACTCGCCGAGTCATGGCACAGACTCGCCGAGTCCTTCTCCTACTAACCTATTCCTACACGCCAAGTCCCTCTTCCCACTCACTGAGTCACCCTCAACTCACTACTTGGGATTATAGAACCGACTCGCGATCCGACTCGCCGAGTCCAAGAACAACTCACCGAGTCTCCACGAGCAGACCTCCCACTCGCTTCCAAATCCTCATCAGAGCATCCTTTATGAGGATTTGGGTTTCTAGGACTATTGCTACACGTTAAATTGCAAATTCCGCATGTAGATACGAAGGGTTGAACCTTCAACACTTAAACCCTTCTTACTTAGTAACATTTCATATGGCTCGCCGAGTTTGAAGAACAACTCGTCGAGTTCCAGGCAATATTCATAGGACTCGCCGAGTTGTTCATCCAACTCGCTGAGTCTAAGGCCACCTTCATAGAACTCGCCGAGTTCCACTTTGGGACTCGCTGAGTCCCTTCGACCCATTTCCCATGTAGACCAAATCTGAGACATGCAACGCTTCCAAACCATAGATCTATGTTCCTAGGGCATGCTTATCACGTAAAGTTGCAAACTTTACGTGCATGCATGGCCCTATAAGCTCCAAAAGGCAAAACCAAGCTCTTAATGAGGTTATACACTCAATGAGGACCTCAACCACTTCAACCACAGAAACTTTATACTTCTAATACGTCCATAGTCTAGATCTGATGTCCTTTCAGAACATAGAGCACAAATACATGGAGTTTGAGGTTTTAGGGCTTGAAAACCACTAATTTGGGACAAAAAGGGGATTTAATGAACTAGTGATCGAGGTAAGAACTTTTCTACCTGAATGGAAGCTTTTCTCAGTGAAGATTCTGGATCTAGCTCCCCTCCTTGCACACTTCAACCTCTTCCTTCTTCTTCTAAGCTCCCAACCTTCTTCACAAAGCCAAGAACACTCTTAAGAACAATATGGGGGCTAGGGTTTCGCTCTATAGATCTCTGGAAGTGTTAGGGACAAAGGGGGCCAAGTTAGACCGTTTAAATAGGGTGCAAACACCCGGATTATGGTTTTTGCCCAAATAGGGTCTACTCGCCGAGTCCAAGGCAAAAATGCAAGAAATAAGAATTATTAATTACAAGGAATATGTATCGGGAACTAGGTGCTACACACGCAATCCCACAAGGTCAAGCTTACAAACCACCTAAATCACAGAAAAGGTAAAACCTCGGTCTACAAGTCAACCCTAAATTTTGACCCAAAGTCAAAATTGGTCAAGGGTCAAAAAGTTCAAAAAATCAAAATCTTAACAGCCAGAGGCTCCCAACATCAGAATAGGATGCCCCACATCCAAAAGACGACAATTTAGTCAGGGTTTTTCATTCAAATCAGACATACCTGAGAACTAATCAAAAGCGCCTCCACGCCTTTAGACGACGCGTCACGTTCCACCAGGTTAAGCAAGTGGTTTTCGACTAAATCCATTAAGTCAATGCCTCCAACTCTTTGATTTGGGTCCAAAGGATGTCTAAATAGATAAATTTTCAAACTTTATCCATTAAAACTCCCCAAGACAACTAGATCTAAAACCCTAGTTTTCAAAATGTCGAAGAATGCATATTTCTTCATGCATTGAGCAAATACATGCATGCACTCAAGGGTCCCATAAGATCATATTTTAAGTAAAACATGATTTAAGTTCATCGAGTTTTCCAGAATCCATAGATTAAGCCATTAAGGGACAAAAACATCATTAAAATGGACCAAACCACCAAATAATCATAGATCTAATGATGAAACACAATAAAGCATGGATCTTTGTGAGTTGAAAAGGTCCAAGAGTGTAGAGAAGGTAGAGATCTTCAAGCTTCAAGCTTCTAAGCACCACCTTTCTTGATTGCTTCACCAAAACACCCAAATAAGCACCAAAAGTGGTTCAAGAAGGAATAATTAGCTCACAACACTCAAAGGAGGCTAAGAATAACAAACTGTATGGGCTTAATGCTCTTTAAATAGCCCCCAAAACCCTTAAACGACGTTCATCACATGGGCCTGGACACCCAACGCTTTTAGTATAAATGTTTATATTTTCGAATTTTAGATTTTCAACGAATTAAGCACTTAAAAGTCAGAACAAGATACATACCGGAAACTCGAACGTTACATTATTTTATTTTCTTTACAAAAGAATTACTATACTATTTTTAGCTGTTTAAAAAACATTTTTCAATAAAATAAAGTTTATATGTAACTATCAATGATGTAGTTGAAATAGGTTTAGACAAAATACCAAAAAAAAAAAAAGAAGAAGAAGAAGATTCCAACTTATTTGTGTGAGTTACAGAAAAAACACTAGATTATTCAAAAGTTTATATTCAAAAAGATTTACTTTATTATTTTAAGAAATTGACTTATTAGAATAGTTATCTTTTCGTTTTTTTATTATTCAAGTAATTTTTTTATACATTTGACCATAAAACTTATTAAATGTGTTCACATGTTATCATTGTCATACACTATCTCATTTGACAATAGTAATATGTCCATACATTTAACAAGTTTGATAGTCGAATATGTAAAAAAAATAGTTAAATTTGAACAAATATATTTTTTCTACAAATTCTTTAAGGATTTTTTATAATTTATTACAATATTTTTGAGATATTTTTTTCTTAGTTTTTTTATAGGTTTTTGTAATGCAATGTTTCAAATTTTCCTTATAATTTTTTTAACTTTTTTTATACGTTCATATAATTTTAATACAATTGTTTTTAATGCAATTATTTTCTAAGTTTTTAAACTTTTCTTAAAAGTATTTAATTTTTTTATTTTATATTTTCATACAATTTTTTTATAACTTTCGTACAACCATTTCTAAATTGTTTTTACAGCATTTTTAAAACGTTCCACAGATTTTGTTTAACTTTTTTATTCTTTTATTAAAAAACTTAAAAGTTTATAAACTTCTAATTAATATATATATATATATATATATATATATATATATATATATATATATATATAAGTTGTAACTGTTTTAAGACATTTGTAAAATTCTTTTGTTTAAAAGCAATTGTATTTAAAAAAAAAGTTGTAGAAAAACTAATTTATAAATTAAACCAAGAAAAAAAATCTTAAAATGGTAACACTTGCTTTTGGGATATTCTTAATTTAAATAAGTTCAATGTTTTGATGTTATAAAATTTTGGGTGATGGGATTCGCGGCGCAATCTATAAACTTCACGATGCGAGCTATGTCGATAAGTAGCAACACAAATAGTATGAGTCATGATCCACGTCTAACACAACCCAAAACCCTAGGTCATGGGTCTTGGGCCCAATATAAAGGCATTACTATTTAGGGTTCTCTCTTATCTTCATCCTCTAAATCCAAAAGAGAAAACCCTTTCTCATTTAAGTGTTTTTGGTGTATTCTTGAGTTTTAAGTGAGTTTTGGTGAAGAAAATAGCATTGGGTGCATTATGGAGTTCATTTCAGAGAAGATCCAACCTTCTACATTGATTCTAGACCATTATAATTCATTAATTCTCTTCCTTTATGCATTTCTTCCATATATCTAGGCTTGTGGATGAGTCTTGATCCCTTTATATGATGTTCTTGGAGTTTGGAGAACTATAAACAATATGATTGACTTAGGATGTTTTTATACGTTTTTAAGGTCATTTGAGTGCATGTTTGGGTTCCCATGGAGCTATGCAAAGGAATCATGTTATTTACAACTCCTTATTATGTTAGGGTTTGAGAACTTGAGCAATGGATCTGGTTAAAATTGGAAAGTTTATCCATTAAGACCTTTAATGGATTTATATATAAGAATGTGAGCCTTGGTTTTAAGAGATTGAGTATTTAACAAGAAGTTGGTTCTGGCTTATAAAGCATGATGCAACCATGGAAGGATCGCAACATGAATCTTGATGGATTGTCACGACTGTTTTGTCGCCTAATGTCCACGAGGCGAACAAGAGTTGGGTCGTGTGCATTTACCATTGAATATGACCATAATATATGTGTGTATGAGTTTTTGTGTGTAGACGAGTTTTTGTGTGTAGAGAGAGAGAGAGAGAGAGAGAGAGAGAGTGTGTGTGTGTGTGTGTGTGAGGCAAGATCCTTAGATAACTAAATTCTGGAAGAAGAACCGGAAGAAAATTATCCATATATAGTTTTGACACCAAATTTACATGTGTGCATTAGTTATAGTCATTTAAGAGAATTTGAAGAGAAAATCATGCATGTACATATGCATATCTTTTTTAAAATATGTATATATACAAAATAATATAAATATGAATCAAAATTGTATATTTTTAAAAATTTTATTTTTAAATTTTATTTTCGATATATATATATATATATATATATATATATATATATATATATATATATATATATATATATATATTATTGTTTAATTAAAACATATGTATACATATACATAAAAAAATTTAAAAAAGTATTTTTTTTTTATTTCAGCAAAAACATTATATATATTTCGAATTTATTATTTTTTTAAAAATCAAAAAAATATATTTTTTTGATACATATTTATATTTTTTACCCATATGCACATTTTTAAAACAAATAAACATATGCACTTTTTAATATATATATATATATATATATATATATATATATATATATATATATATATATATATAGTCAAAATTATAACAAATATATTTCGTTAAAATTATATAAGCCAATGCCATTAACTGTAAAATAAGAATTTTCTTTAACTAAATTGTAATGTATTATATAGTCATAATTATAAGAAATATATTTCGTTAAAATTATATAAGCCAGTGCCATTAACTGTAAAATAAGAATTTTTTTAACTAAATTGAAATGTAGATGTAAAACATATCATTATCTCGAACAATATGATAACATAGACAACAATTACAATTAATGTTTAGTCATTGTAGTAATTAATGGTTGAAGATGATGATGGATAACAAATATGATTTATATACATACATACATACATACATACATACATACATAGGGCAACGACATCGCACTATCGTTATCGGATACACTCATCCAAACTTCAATCATATTCCTTTGATCCCTCTCGGATCCTTACAAATTCTTCTTCCCTTGAATCTCTCATTGATTCCTTACTCTTAATCCTTCATGTATTATATCTCAGTTCTTTTAAAGAACTCTCTTATCTTTTTCCACTCGTAGAACCCTTTCTCTATATCTTCTAACCATCACAATCCCATTCCTATAAGAATCATCTATCTACATTCCCGAAGGAATCATAATCTTAGTCTCGAAGGAATCATACTTTTATTCATGTATGAATCTCTATCTTATTCTTGAAGTAATCATCTTTCTACTTTTCTCACTATCTTTCTCAACACTTGTTATGGTCTTACCATAGTCTTTCATAACTCTTGTCCCATGGACATTCTATCTCTTTGTCTCGTCAAGAGATCTCCTACTACTCATCTAGTACTTAACTCATTAAGTACTTAATCCCTCTCTTCATCTCATACATACTCTAATTATACGTACATGCACAAATGCATAATTTTAATCGTATAATCTCACACATACTTTAAAAATATATACATAATCAGTTACATAATTTTAAATGTATAATTTCATTTATACTCTACTTATGCATACATGCTCAGATACATGATTTTAAACGTATAATTTCATTCATACTCTACTTATACATACATGTTCGGATACATGATGTTAAACGTATAATTTCCTTCATACTCTAGTTATATGTACATGCTCGGGTACATGATTTTAAACGTATAATTTCATTCATACTCTAGTAATACGAACATGCTTAGATACATGATTTTGAACAAATATATTTTTTTCTACAAATTCTTTAAGGCTTTTTTAATAACTGATTACAATATTTTTAAGATTTTTTTCTTTGTTCTTTTTATAGGTTTTCGTAATGCAATGTTTTAATTTTAATTATAATTTTATAATTTATTTATACTTTCATATAATTTTAATAAAATTGTTTTTAAACCAATCATTTTCTAAGTGTTTTAACCTTTACTTACAAGTTTTTAATTTTTTTTTTTTTTTTACATTTTCATACAATTTTTTTTATAACTTTCAAACAACCATTTGTAAACTGTTTTTATAACATTTTTAAAACGTTCCATAGATTTTGTTTAACTTTTTTATTCTTTTATTAAAAAAATTAAAAGTTTATAAACTTCTAATTATATATATATATATATATATATATATATATATATATATATATATATATATATATATATATATATATATATATATAAAAGTTGTAAATGTTTTAAGACATTTCTAAAATTCTTTTGTGTAAAAGCAATTGTATTAAAAAGTTGTAGAAAAACTATTTTATAAATTAAACTAAGAAAAAAAAATCTTAAAAATTATAACACTCGCTATTGGGATATTATTAATTTAAAAAAGTTAAATTTTTTGATGTTATTAAATTTTGGGTGTTGAGATTCGCAGTGCAAGCTATGGACATCACGATGCGAGTAACATTGATAAGTAACGACACAATAGTATGAGTCACGATGCATGTCTACCACAACCCAAAACCCTAGGTCACGGGTCTTGGGCCCTATATAAATGTACTACTATTTAGGGTTCTCTCTAGTCTTCCGCCTCCACCTCCACGAGAGAGAACCCTTTCACATTTAGGTGTTTTCGGTGTATTCTTTAGTTTTAAGTGAGTTTTTGTGAAGAAAATAGTAGTTGGTGCATTGTGGAGCAGAGAAGATCTAACCTTTTACATTGATTCTAGACCATTGTAGCTCATAAATTCATTTCCTTTTTGTATTTCTTCCATATATCTAGGCTTGTGGATGAGTCTTAGTCCCTTTATATGATGTTCTTGGAGTTTAGAGAACTCCAAGCAGTATGTTTGTGTTCTTTAGATTTAAGTGAGTTTTTGTGAAGAAAATAGCACTTGGTGCATTGTGGAGTTCATTCCAGAGAAGATCCAACCTTCTACATTGATTCTAGACCATTGAAATTCATAAATTCTTTTCCTTTTTGTATTTCTTTCATATATCTAGGCTTGTAGATGAGTCTTAGTCCCTTTATATGATGTTCTTGGAGTTTGGAGAACTCCAAATAATATGTTTGACTTAGGATGATTTTATACGTTTTTAAGGTCATTTGAGTGCATGTTTGGGTTCCCATGGAGCCATGCAGAGGAATCATGATATTTAGAACTACTTTTTATGTTAGGATTTGGGATCTTGAGTCATGGATCTAGATAAAATTGGAAAGTTTATCCATTAAGACCATTAATGGATTTATATATGAGAATGTGAGCCTTGGTTTTAGAGAATAAATGTTCAACAAGAAGTTGGTTCTGATCTCTAAAACATGATGCAACCATGGAAGGGTCGCAACACGAATCTTGATGGATTATCATGACTGTTTTGTCACCTAGTATCCGCGAGGCGACCAAGAGTTGGGTCACACACATTGTCCATTTGACTATTGACCTTTAAGCGACCAGTTTGATTTTTGGTCGAACTTTGATGGCTTTGAGCTATAGATCTAGGTTTGGCCTTTAATTTTCGTTTAGCTAGTTCATGTAGTTGATTCCTTCGAGAACTCATGCTTATGACTTCCTCTCTTCATATCAGGTGAGTTTTCTAACTATACTACACGTGATAGTATATGTCCTTTGTATGATAGGATGAAGGTATTGTTAGTTTGTGATTATACAAATAGACTAGATAAGTTTTTTGTTTATACGTTGATTGCTTGATTATATGATATGTGTATGTGTCCTATTTGAGGGGTTAATGGTGGAACGACACTAGGTTACAAGCCTAGATAATTAAATTTATCGACCGAACGGTGCTAGGCTATGAGTCGACTATTGATGGTTGAACGACGCTAGTCTATCAGTCAGGCAAAACAACAGAAGATCACGAGCAATTTTTGTATGTGTATTATAGTATGTGGTTTTTAGGAAATTCGCTAAACTTTATGCTTACGGTTATTGATTAAATGTTTTTCAAAAGAACAAGTATGTTCTTCTAACAAAAGGAACAGTATGACACATGCATCAATAATGGATTTGTCTTGAATTCCAATGTTATTGATATTACTCGATTTTAGATACTTGGTTATAACTTGGTTGTATGATAGTTGAACAAATGGGTTTTTATCTATGTTTTGAAAAGATATTTTAAATAAGTTATCTTGATTTAAAAATGAAAATCTTGGTTTGAAGTTTGGGACGTTACAAAAATATTATAAAAAATTCTAGAAAAGTCTTTTAAAAGTTGTAGAAAAATAAATATATAAATTCATAACAGATACATTATAAAATTTTATTTCTTTTTTATTTTTTACGTAATATTTTCTTTTTATTTTTTTAAAAGACCCTACATACTTATTGTAACATATTTAATTTATTTATTTTATTGTTAGATACTATTTATTTTAAAAATATTAAATATGCTCTAAAAATAAAGAAAATACATAAAATATTTCATAAAAATAAAAATATATTTATTAATCAATAAAAAACTTTAATATTTGATCAATGATTAATTAACATTTACGATAGCAATTTTTTAATAAAAAACAGAATTGATTTGTCATATCAAACAGATGTAAATAGGATGAACAATCGGTAATTATGGATGCTTTAAAAATAACGCTTAGAAAAATAATACAAAAAAATATGAAAAATAAAATATCTATTAAAAGTGAGATAAATAGGAAAAATTGATTTAATAGGGTAATTATTTTTTTTATTTTGTTTATATTTAGACAACTTTTTTTAAACTATTGACCATCAAACTTATTAAATGCGTTTATATTTATCATTGTCATCGGCGATCTCATGTGACAATCTTAACATATGAACACATTTAACAAGATTAATAGTCGATAATGTACAAATTTTTTTGCCTAAATGTCAATAAAATGAAAAGATAATTACCGTGAAAAATTAATTTCCCTGCTATTTTTAACATTTTAAAATTGATTTTTGACATTTTAAAATTGATTTTTGACAGTAAACCAAGCTTTTTGTCCCACCATGTTTAGCTTATGCTATGAGATTTTAGATAACATGTATCAATATTTTTGAGTCAAACTCAAATCATATACCTAGACATACTTTTTGTAGATCCTTTTTTCGAGCCATTTGAGCTTTTAAGTCGAGTATGCTCTAAACATATACTATTTAATAGAAAATTTTTAAGCTCGCGCTTGATTTAACCAGTTTGCAAACAGACCAAACATGTAAACTTACATATTTAGACCATACATAATAAAAAAATAATGACTGTACAAAAATGTTAATACATCAAGGCACCAAATGTTACGTAAAACAATTTATGATTGAACATGTCAACCTTGTACATCGTTTGGTTTGTATTCTACTACATTTGACCTAGACTTAAACTTATGCCAATAAAATCAAAATTGCAAATTTTTGTCCTAAAATGATTGCTAGACACTAACAAAAATAAGAACAAAAACAAATTAAGACGTTATTTGATGCAACCACCATGCATTACAATTTTTTATAGCCTTAGTGTTTCTAAAAGCAAACCAATTACAAGAATAAGAAACAATATTATCAAATAACAATTGCTTCCAATGACATTAATACCCTCCTCACCTCTCTCACGTGTATGAAATGACATTAATACCCTCATCACCCGCATCATAATCTAAAAAGACTTATTCAATCCCATCAATTCCAGTTATGTCACATGTAACAAACACAACCAATTGTTTAATTAAACTAATCGCCAATTATAAACCATTAAAAACACATGAAAAAATAAATTTTCCTAGCAACCAAAAATCATCAAGAATTAGCCTCAAACACAAAAAGGGTAAATCAATCATTTTTCTAAACATTGTTGTTTAGGTGAAGCAAAAAAGAATATGAATTTAGAATTGATGTGGTTCTACTTATACTTCTACACATTGTTTTAGTCAATAGTTGACCCTGATTTTTTCGCTTCATCACGAGCTATAGAAGCGGAAAGGATTCCAAGATCACGGTTTAAGAAAGTCAAAGCGGATTCACATTCGGATATTATTCTCGCCACCGACGATGGTTGACCGGAGATTGTTTCCGATGATCCAACGGCCACCGCAGCATGTGAGTCACGTAGGTTTCTCAAGTTTCCTAAAAACTGTCATAAAAAGATGACACGTGTTAGCGATGATTACCTAAAGACTTTTAAGACATTGTTGTTTGACACGTGTTCCCTAAATCCAATTCCACAATTTGTCAAATACATGTTTGAAAATACACTTTTAAGACATTGTGAAAATTATCCTTTTATTAACTTTTTATTCATGATTTTTTTTTTTTTTTGAATTAAGAAATTACTTGATAACACAAGACACGTTGGTAACAAATTACATGTAACTATCGAAAGCCAAATATAGAGTTTTTACTTCTTTATAAGATATAAATATTACTTTACAATTAAAAAAATAATCAAAATCAACTTATCTAGATTTTCAGTTTTACTTACTTAGGTTTAATGCAGAAAAGTCTCATTATTTTGGAAATTTTTTTGATAAAGTCCTAAATTGTTTTTTTTAATAGAAAAGTCCCAATTATTTAACATTTTACCCAAATTAGCAAAAAAAAACCATTTTTTTATTTTAACAAGAAATGACAGATTATGTGATTTTTCTAAAATAATAGGACTTTTCTATTAAAAAAAAACATTTAAGAATTTATCAAAAAAATTCCCAAAATAATAAGAATTTACTGCATAAAACCCTTACTTGATCATGTATAATAAAATATAACAAAAAATGATCTTGTGAAATGTTTTTTTTAATATTTTAGAATTAAGCAATTACTCGATAACACAAGACACATTGGTAACAAATTAAATGTAAATACTCAAAGACTATTTAAGACTACAAAATTGTTAATAAAATTATTTCTTTTTGCAAATACAGAGTTTTTACTTTTTATAAAATATTACTTCACAATACAATTTTTTTTTAAATCAACTTATTTAGATTTTCATTTTTACTTATTTGACCACGTATAATAAGGTATTATCAAAATGTAAGCAAGTCAGAAAATACCATCTCTATAAAATTGCTAATTGATTTTTCTTTTAAATAGAGTGTTTTTATAAGATAATAAGAATAACTATAAGGGTAATTTAGTAATTTACCTTTAAGAGCAGCTTGTAAGCTTCTAATAAGCGATTTGCAGCTGGTCCAAATCCATGCAATTGTGGTACTTCCATCATATGTGTCCATGGACGTATTTCCTACAAAAAAAAAAATTAATACATATATGTAACACGTGACCAAATATTTATTTAAAAAAAAAAAATTATGCATGAAATAGCGATGTAGTTTTATTGATTTGTTTATTATGGCATCTTACTTTCATTTCTTTCTATAACAACACCATATTTACAAAAAAAAAAAAAAAAAGGTTAATCTAAAAAAAGACCTTATATTTTGAGTTTTTTTTCGGATTAAACCTCGAATTTATTTTTTGCCTGAAAAACACCTTGTACTTTTTTATTTTTCCAAAAAAGCCCTCAACATTGTGTTATTTTCTGAAGGGTTAATCTAAAAAAATACCTTATATTTTGTATTTTTTCCGGATTAAACCTCAAAAAAAAATTGCCTGAAGAAAACCTTGAATTATTTCATTTTTCCAAATTTGGCACTGTTAGTCATTTTTTGCCAAAACAATTTGTAAAATGTGAGGATTTTTTCGAGGAAAAAGAAAGTTGAGGGTTTATTTGGAAGCATTTAGAAGGTTGAAGGTTTTTTTCGGAGAAAAAACAAAATATAAAGTCTTTTTTGAGATTAAAAAGATTCTTATTAAGACATTGGACTTTGAAAATTTTACAAAACTGTATCATTGTAATGTTTTATTAAGTCACTTTACTTTAAAAAACTAATAACTATAGCAACAAAAATTGTTGTGTATTTAGATGACATTCAAAAAATGAAAGTCGAATGTTATAACAAAAAAAAAAGATTAAAGTGTTTAGTAATTACATGCATTTTACCTTTTTTTTTGAGTAAATTACACAAGTGGTTCCTATGGTTTTGGGTAATTTGCACGTTTGGTCCCTAACTTACTTTTTTAACTCGGAAGGTCCCTACTGTTTGTTTTTTTTTGCGCGCTTAGTTCCTGTCTTACCTAAAAATAAAAAGACTATTTTACCCTTGATTTTTTAATTTATTGAAATAAACACACCCCCAACCCCATCTCCACTTCACCTTACCTTACCTTACCTACCCCACCTTATTTAAATAAATTAAAAAATCAAGGGCAAAATAGTCTTTTTAGGTAAGACAAAGACCAAGCGTGCAACAAAAACAAACAGTAGGGACCTTCCAAGTTAAAACAGTAGGTTAGGGACCAAACGTGCAAATTACCCAAAACCATAGGGACCATTCGTGTAATTTACTCTTTTTTTAAAAGCACAAAGCTCAAGGAAAAATGAAAAATCAGAAAATGAAAGACTACAATAAGAAGTTTATAAAAATAATTAAAGAAAAACAATAAACCTTTGTGTAGATTGTATTGAAGGATCTTGCAGTTTCTAAGAAAGATTCCAGATGTGCCCTTAGCTTCATGTCCACCTCAGCATAATCCTCATCAGGATTATATGAATGCTACATTTAAAAAAACTAAAAAAGATAAATATGTTGATAAAATACATTAAAGAAAAAAAGAATGTAGAGATTTTAAAGTTCAAACCTTTGATGCCAAATCATCAACCATTTCTTGTAAACTCGATAATCTACTAGATTGAGTTGCAAGTTGTTTCTCCAAATCTGATATTTCAGGCCTAAAAATGAATTTTCATTTAAAAAAAAAAGATTAAATGCAAGAAATAGCAATGTAGTTTTATTGATTTATCCTATTACAAATTTACAGCATTCTACATTGAAAAATCAACCAAATTATAGCAATACAATTTTCACTGCTATAATTGAGAAGATTTTTTCAGATATTATAATAAAAATAAATAAATAAATAAAAGTATAAAAGTAAAATGCCTTAATAAGAAAAGATTGGAAGTATAATGTTGTAATTGCAAGAAATTAAAGTAGTATGCTTTAAGACACAGATAAATGGCATGCTAGTGAAATGTCTTAAATACCCTTCAGTTATGACAAAATAGGAAGAATCTTGTACACAAAAGCCAATATTACTAAAATATTGCAATTAATTTGGACTTAAAAATGATTTCATCATAAAATATTTAAATTAAGTTAGTTAAGCAATACATAGCATTCATCATTTATATGAAATGTTAAAAGTTTTACTTAAACCATGCATTCTAAACAACAATCTTGTAAAATATTTAAAAGATGTAAGGTTACAAAAAATAATATTTTTAACGGGTTGTTATAAATTATAATAATCTTACAATGGATATATGGATTGAATTTGCACATCAGCAGGGAATAATTTGCATTCTTCAGAGAAAATTTGAGCTTGTTTTTCAGCAATAGAATCTATCAGTTGTATGTCCTTTGCTACCTGTTCATCAACACTACAAAAAAAGGGTATTTGATTATATGCAACTTATAAAGAAAAAGATCATGTAAAAAAAAGGTGATGGAAAATGACGATAATAACCTCCACTCAGGATTATCAGCATAAATGCTAGCTTCCACAAGATCTACAATCAGTCTAAGCATCTCTGTCCTTTCTTCATAACTTCCTCTCCCCTACAATAAAGAATTAGAAATTCATAATCAAAAAAGATTTAAAAAATATTCCATCTTGTTGTTTTTGTAAAGGTCTAAACTCAAAATAATATATCTAAAAAAGAAGTAACAGACAATGCGATTATACAGAAAAAGGAAAAAAATATGACTTGTGTTTCATAAAATTCATCCAATAAAACAAAATTTAGTGATTTAAAACTTATAATAATGGTTATGCATTTAGGGGTTTGGGTGTTTTATGGGCTTTAACATCTAAATTCTAAGCTAGTAAATGACATATCATTAATGTTAATGTAAAGAGAAATGTTATATGTTTGGGTTTTGGATTATAAACACCAATGGGGTGTTGAACAAAATTAGGGTTTCGTATTCAAAGCTTAGAATGAGGATTTAACAAACATATGCAACATCTGTATATGAGTATTCATATATAATATAACAACAAACATCAATCAAACATTGTAATTATGATGTAGAAAAACCATCCAACAAATAATATTCTACTAAAAACAATTATGAGAATCAAACTCACTTGAATAGCTTCTGTATCTACACTAGTGGTTATGCCAAGAAACTTTGCAATCTCTGCCAAATCTGTACATAAAAACAAGTTATATGTTATGCATAAAAAGAGAAAATATCAGCATTTTGAATGTATATTCATTTAGAGAATCGAGACACTGTTTTGGCTAATCCAAAAGTTGAAACTAGACATTAGGGTAGGATCTAAAAGTGTCAAAAATTATCAAATCATGGTAAATCAAGAATTGGGTGATCAATTTTGCAGCATGACTAAAAGTATTTGTTATAAAACACTTTGCATCCGAAGGTAAACCATCTGAGAGTAGATCTTCATCTTACGTATGATTCTTCTAAGCCAGTGAGCTTGGATTTAATCTAAAAAAGGTTGACTGAATTGGAATTAAACGATTCGATTGCTGATGACACAGTCTACATACACAAATTATTGTAAGTGCTTGAGAAATGCTGAAGCAATTACATTGTATGCGAGAGGTCTCTTCGTCCCGATCCATAGCGTCCCCGTGTAAATTTTGTTGAGAAAAAGGAGATTTATCACCCAATAACCTGCGATTGATCAATCATTAACAGGAATTCATACCCGTATATGAATCAACAGTAAATGTACAGAGAGAGAGAGAGGTGAAAATTACTTGAAAAACAGCCATTCGAGAAGGGAGTAACGCTCCATGCCGGCAAAGAGGAGAGATTGAGAAGGGGCATTGGCTCTTGGGTAAGCCAACAGCGTTAATTTCCTCTGTATCTCTTCCATTTGCTTTGATGCCATCTTTTTCACTCGATTTGATGATGAATTGTTTCGATCAGTGTTAGATTTGCTGCAATTTGGTAGAATTTTGAGAAAATACTTTAAATTTGAAACTCCAGGAGTGCTGTTGAAAGGTGTAGTGGGGTTTTGGTTGAAGAAAGAAATGTATCGCATTGCCGGCCCTTGAAGAATTGTTTATTACTAATTAGGCCCAAAATATACCATACATTGCATCATACCCTAGAGGTGCACTAATTAATTCAATGTCTATGCATGTCACATATTCTTTCATGATGCATTCCTATTTGAAACTCTCAAGATATGAACATTTAACCTCTCACATATATAAGTGTGTATTGTTACCTAATTCATACCATCATTGTTATCTTTGGAAATTTTGATCCTTACAATGGACCTTATTTTTTGTTTCTGTGCGGCTATTATCATTACCGGTTGTGTTAAAGATATTGTCATTTTCAATCCTTGAAATTTGAAAAATAATTGGATGTTAATGATGAAAAGATTGAACCAATTTTGTTCAGTTTTTGTTCGGTTGTAAAAATATAGTTTAGTTTTATGAATTTAGTATGTAATACAAAAGTTGTATATGTATATGTAAAAATATGATTTATATATATATATATATATATATATATATATATATATATATATATATATATGTGTGTGTGTGTGTGTGTGGAGATAGAGAGATAGGGGCAAGATTCATATATAACTAAATTCCTAAAGAGAATCGGAAAAAAAATTATCAACATGCAATTTTAGGGATATATACAGTAAAGTCCCGATATTTTCATCCAATTGACACGAAAGTCCAAAACTAATTTTTTTTGACACAAAAGCCCGAATTACCGGCATTTATTGACCCGATTGACCTTTTTCTGCCGGTGCATCCGGTTTACTTGGTGAAGTGGCACCAAATGCTTACATGGACCACTGATTTATTAAATGAGAGGCTTATGTGGAGTTGTCGACCTTACTTAAGCACCATACCGTCAATCCCCATGAACCCTAGCTTCGTATTTTTCAAAGGAAAAGACGAGAATGTCGTCTTCTTCATCTGTTGGAAGCAAGGTTATGCGAAGGTTTAATCCCCCTCAAAGGACACATTGCGACTGCGGTGACTTAGTTGGAAGGTGGACTTCATGGAAGACAAGAAATCCTGGAAGAAGATTCATTGGATGCCCAAATTATAGGGTTAGTTGTTAATGTTGAAATTCTTCATCTTTTAGTTTTTTTTTTTCTTTCTTTAATCTTGGATTATCCAGGATTCGAGTAAAGATTGCAAATTCTTTGATTGGGTGGATCCTCCACTCCCTAATCAGTGGTACAAGGACTTGCTCTTACAGTTGCACAATGGGTGGAATGGAGATGTTGTAGAACAAATGGAAGAAGCAGTAGTAGAAGTTGTTCCAGCTCAAGTGCAAGGTGCAGGTGGTGTTGTTCCAAGGTGGTCAATGTTCTGGTTTATTTTGGGTTTATGTTTTGGTTTGTATTTTAAGATAATGTATTGGGATATGTAGTCACTATGTACGATGTTGTTTCTTTTGCAATGTAATGAACATTTTACTTATGTTGTATTGAATTATGGTGAAATCAAAGTACCACAACTATGAACCACATATGAATAATAAAACTGTCAATAACCAAGGCTAACCTGCACAACCAAACTTGAAATAAAATATGACATTGATCAATTGTGACCATTGCTTAATGCCCTTGCTTAATTACCAGTAATTGTTTACAAAATATTAACCAATATAAGTGGATATGTACCACCATTTACAAAATATGAACCACAAGGTGGTATGCAAAATATGAACCAAAAGATGGTATGCAACAGTTTACATAGTACCACCTTTTACAAAATATGAACCAAAAGATGATAACCCTTATCACTAATCTATAACTAATGCCTTATCTTCACACATTCCTATACCAAGAGGGTCAACCACCTTCTTTTTCAGCTTCTGAAGAATGATCCTCTCTGAGGGTCTCCTTGTTCTTTGTTTCATATTATTCCCAAAATGCCCTTGTTGTACTGGATCATTCACTGGAACACCTTCTTCATCTTCTTCTTGTCCATATCCTTCATCTCCTTCTCCATCTTCTTTTTCTCCATCTCCTTCTCCTTCTTGTCCATCTCCACCTCCTTCCACTCCATCTCCTTGTCCATGTCCTCCTTCTTCTTCATTACCTTGTCCGTCTCCTTCTAGTCCACCTTCAACATTGGCAGCCTAAAACAGAAAAAAAAATAGTAAAAAACACTTAATCATATACATAAACACTAAATGAAACCTTACCACATATCCAAACTCTTCTAAATGAGCTTTTGTAATTCCAAGGCATCTCATAATGTCTACATCAGTGTAACCTGATTTCCTCAACTCTGTAATTTGTTGTGTAATGTAGTCCATATCTGCCATATCCAGCCTATCTCCATCACTCATCACATCTACATCCACCATCTTTTCAAAATTATATTCTTCATTGACCCTTTTTTGGGGTGGTACTGTATTTGAGGTTTCACCTCTTTCAAACCAGCTATGAAAGCCACCCCCACCTCTAGGTACCCTACCACCTCCTCTATTTCCCCTTTTCCCCCCTCTACCATGTCTTGTCCATTGGGTTAGACTAGGGTCCAATCTTGGCCTGCCTATTTTCTTATTGGGTTTAGGATCTGGTTCAACATGTGGATTTTTATAGGTTTTCTTGTTGTGCCCCTTTTGTTGACAGTTTTGACATTGGACAGTTATGCCCTTTGAGGACACTTGAGAGAACTTGTCATCCCTCTCTGATACATGCCTTTTCCTTTTCACAGTAGGCCTGCCTGGCATCCTCCTCTCTAAGGGGGGTAAGGGCTTAATATAAGGAGCTTATGTCCATAAATTGCTGCCATTAACAGGTAGAATGTTATAACTATAACTTGAAATGTATATTGCCTTACCAAACCACTTGCTGATAAATGTCTTTGGATCCTGATGAGTTAACATGATAGATGCTTGGGCATGGACACATGGTATCCCTGATACATCCCAAAGTCTACATGCACAACTCCTTTTCTCTATGTTGACTCCATATGATTCAAGACCATTTCTAACTTCAAATTCATTTTGTCCACTAGGGTGTACCCTCCAAAACCTGCAAATAAAAGTTGTTACTAAATTAGCATAAAAGTTATTAATAACTTAGCATAAATGTATACAAAACAAGGAGAACTTACTTCAAGTCCTCACCAAATTCTTCCATTTTCTTAATTGCAGATGGACACACATCTCCTTCCCATTTTTCAGCTAACTCCCTGAGGTTGTAAAACCTGTCCATCATATATAGCCTTATCTCTTCAAGCATGGTCAGTAGTGGCTTCTTCCTAGCATCAAGTATAACTGCATTGAAGCATTCTGCCATACCATTTTCTACAGCCTCACGGGCCAATCCAGTGGAAAAGAAAGCCTTGCACCATGTATTTGGCTCCCTTGCCATTAGATGTTCATAAGCACCTGGGCTAATCTGTCTAATCTCATCCATGTGATTCTTGAATTCACCCTCTACAGTTGATTTGGCAGCCTTCCAGAATAGGTTCCTTAACTGAATTCCACTATATACTTTTCTGAAGTTGGCATAGATATGTCGTGCACACTGTCTATGCTCAACATATGGTAACACCTCCTTTGTTGCCTCAAGAAGACCCTTATGTTGGTCTGAAATTACACACATGCCCCTTCCTGCATCCATTCCAAGGTCAACCTCTAACAACTAAAGGAACCACTTCCAGTTAAACTTATTCTCAATTTCAACTACAGAAGCTATGGGAAAAACGTGATTGTTTGGGTCCCTACCTATGGCTGTTAATAATTGTCCCTTACACTGCCCTTTCAGAAAAGATCCATCGATCCCTACTACCCTTCTACAACCCATCTTCCACCCTTCTTTGATTGATTTGAAACATATGTACATCCTTTTGAAAATAGTTGTACCATCATTGTTGTCTTCAACACAAATTTTAATGGTGCTGTCTGGATTGGATCTTAGCAATTCACCACCATAATCCCACACCCTTGCATAGTGATCACCTAATTTTCCCTCAATCATGGACATTGCCCTACATCTAGCCCTATAACTCCTTACCCATGAAATCTTAGTGTGAAATTTGTGTTGAACTTTTTCTTGGATTCCCTTAGCTTTCAAATTAGGTGTCCTAATAAGTTCTTTAAGGAATTGTCTAGCTAACCATGTTGGTCCCATAAGTTTTCCATTGTTAAAATTCTTGACACATGTATGATGTGGATACATTTTCTTTATTTGGAATGACTTTTCAATGCTCATCCAAGAGGCTTTAACATAATAAGGGCAACCGAATTTCTCATGATCACTAGCACACACACAGTGTAGTCTAACACTATCACATTTATTATACCTAATCTGATAACCTTTAGATATGGCATGATTTGTTAAACAGAGTTTAAGTTGCTGTGGAGATTCATACCTTTCTCCCTCTTGAGGTTTCATTCTATTCCATTTCACATTTGGATCATGTGTGGAATATTTAAACTGAGCTTCACTATCATTTTCCTCTTCATCCACAACTTCATCTACATTTTCTTCCTCCTCCTGTTCGTCATCCAAAGGTTCTTCTTCCACGGGTGCTTCATCATCTTCAACATTCTCGAATAATGGGATAATGAAGTCTTCATCTTCATCATCAAGACAGTGAGTTCAAGAACTCATCTCTACATCTCCTACTCTGTTTCTTTAGAAGGTCTTCATCTAGTTCCACGTCGATCGTGTCAAAGTCCAACACACCTTCCATCTTCAAGGCTCCAACTCGTATCTCCCTTGGACTCGAATTCGTATCTCCTTCACAGTAAAAACCCTAGAATTGTCGCAGTAGAAAGGATCAAAAACTCGATTAACCCTTCTTCATTTAATGATGTCCTCGTCATCTTCCAAGTAAGCGTTAGTAGCCACATCATCTCGATTACCGGCTATTAAATGAGTTACCGGCAGAAAAGGTCAATCGGGTCAATAAATGTCGGTAATTCGGGCTTTTGTGTCAAAAAAAATTAGTTTGGGACTTTTGTGTCAATTGGATGAAAATATCGGGGCTTTACTGTATATATCCCGCAATTTTAACACCAAAATTTACATGTGCATCGGTTATATATATATATATATATATATATATATATATATATATATATATATATATATATATATAGGGTTAGGTTATTTTGTTTTCACTATCTATTGTGTGCATGTATGACTGATTCTGGACCAATCATTTTAGTTATTTTAAGAAAGTAATTAATGAATATTACACGTTGAAGATATAATAGGTATTAATTACATCTTCAGCATTTAATAAGCATTAATTACTTTCTTAAAATAACTAAAATGATTGGTCTAGAATCAATCATACATGCACACAATAGATAATGAAAACATTTGAACCTAACTCTCTCTCTCTCTCTCTCTCTCTATATATATATATATATATATATATACTAGTTGTGAGACCCGTATGTTATACGGGTTTGGTAAAACAAAAAATATATATAAATGTTTAAACAAAAGTTTATTTAAATTTGAAATTTAAAATTTGAATTTAAAAGGAAACATATTAAATACAATATATAAGTACTAATATTGTAATTTATTGACTATTTTAAATTAAGGCAATTAGTAATTGGTGTGTAAATTTGATTGTTAATTAAGAAAAGATAAAAAAAAAATGAGAAAATGACAAATGGAAAAAAAAATTATTCAAAAATACCAAAAAATGACATGTGTCCAAACTAATGTAAGAGTGACAAGTGGCAAAAAAAATTTCATTTATTAGAGAAGATATATATATATATATATATATATATATATATATATATATATATATATATATATATATATATATAAGGTTGTAGAACTCGTTACTCGGTACCTGTTTGGCCGACTACCGAATAGCAAGTACTCGGGAGTACTCGGGGAGTATTCGGATTTGAAAATTTGTCTAGAAATATTTTTAGGGAAATTATATATGTCAAAATTATAAGAAAAAATCATAAGTTGATTGAAATATATAACAAAATTGGATATATATATATATATATATATATATATATATATATATATATATATATATTATATATATATATGAATACACAAAAAATGAAAAATAAAAAACATAATGGTCTCATTTCGTGAATAATGACTGAAAATTTAAGATATATATATATATATATATATATATATATATATATATATATATATATATATATATATATAGTAAAAATCGCATGTATGTGTGTTAAACAATAAATCATTAAGTATATTATACATATTAATCACCGAGTTGACCGAATTTCACAACACTACTCAGTTCAGTAAGGGGTCGATCGGGGAGTACTCGAGATTATGTAACTCGCCTCGGTAAAGGGGGAGTAGCGAGTACTCGGAGGAGTAATCGGCCAACTCGGCTAGTTTTACAACACTGTATATATATATATATATATATATATATATATATATATATATATATATATATATATATATATATATATATATATATATATATATATATATTATCCATCATCATCTTCGACCATTAATTACTATGATGGTTAAACATTAACTGTAATTATTGTCTATGTTATCATATTATTCTAGATAATGATAATGTTTTACATCAACATTTTAATTTAGTTTAAAAAAAATTCTTATTTTAGAGTTAATGACATTGACTTATATATTTTTAACGAAATTTATTTGTTATAATTTTGACGATGTAACTATATACAACATTTTAAAGCACCAATTATTGTGTATGGACAAAAATTGTTGTGTACGGATCAGCTCCCATTTTTTTCCTTTCACCACATTCATTTGAAACTCCCATGACTTTTCAATTTCTTTATAATAATAATTATAATTTGGTAGTTAGGTTAAATAAATATTAAATCTAAAGTGTATTCATATATAAACTAAATTTCAATATTTAAATAATATCTTTAATTCTACTTATAAAATTATGTTTTTTAACTTTTAACATATTATACTTAATTTATTAGTTTTAATATATTGTTGGATGTAAACCATTATCATTTTAAAGGTATAATTTTTGAACAATTTGTATAAAATACTTAAATTATTAATTAAAATATAACATTATAGGCTCAACTTAAATATAAATTTTATTTAACTTAAACAACCCAAAGATTATTTTATAAATAGTTAAAAGTGATAAATTGTAGTGTCTTTCTAATAATGATTGTAAGTTGGTTAATAAGGTTAAATAAATATCAAACCTAAAGTGTAATCATAAATAGACTAAATTTTAATTTTAAAATAATATCTTTACTTCTATTTATAAAGTTATACCTTTAAATTTTAACATATTATACTTAATTTATTAGATTTAAAATGTTGTTGCATGTAAACCATTATCAGTTTAAAGCTATAATTTTTGAACAGTTTGGACAAAATACTTAAATTGTTAATTTAAATATAACATTACAGTGTCAACTTAAATATAAATTTCAACTCTACTAAAAAAACCAAATAATATTTTGTAAATAGTTAAAAGTGATAAATTATAGTGATCAATACAAAAAACTAAATTATAATATCAGTTTAACTAAAATATTTCCTAAATATATTTATATAATCGTTAAAAAATTTCAAATAAGTAGCTTAAAATAAATTATAATAAAAATAGTTAAAAATAACTCTATATAAATGATTATATTGTTACCTTTAAAATCAAAAAATAATGTTTGATGTTTTAAATAATTATAATGATAGAAATTAAAACATTAAGCAAATATATTTTAAAAAATTAGTTAAAAATAACAACTATAAATAATATTAAACTATATATAATATTTAATTTTATTGATGTGTAACTCGCGAGTAGAAGTCATTCAAACGATTGAGATTATGACGTTATAATAGATTTATATATTATCATATAATTCAAAATAGTCAATATATTATATCAAATTAATATACGAATTAGTATATCAAATTTAACAACAACGTTAGCGTTATATTTTAAAAAATATATATTTGTAAAGACCTCAACTATATAGGTGTTTCTATGCATTACAATGTCAGCTTAAATATAAATTTCAGTTCCATTTAAAAAAACTAAAGAATATTTTGTAAATTGTTAAAAGTGATAAATTGTAGTGATAAAAGCAAAAACTAAATTGTAATTTCAATTTAACTAAAATATTTCTTAAATATATTTTTATAATCGTTAAAAGTTTCCAAATAAGTAGCTTAAAATAACTTACAATAACAATAGTTAAAAACAACTCTATATAAATGATTATATTGTTAGCTTTAAAATAAAAAAACAATGTTTAATGTTTTAAATAATTATAATGATAGAAATTAAAACATTAAGCAAATAAATTTTAAAAAATTAATTAACAATAAAAACAACTATAAATAACATCAAATCATATATTATATTTAATTTTATTCATGTGTAACTCGCAGGTAGAAGTCATTCAAACGATTGAGATTATGAAGTTATAATAAATAAATATATTATAATATAATTCAAAATAATAAATATATTATATCAATTTAGTATATACAAATTATTATATCAAATTTAACAACAACGTTATTTTTATATTCAAAAAAGC
This sequence comes from Lactuca serriola, assembly GCF_051521515.1. Lineage (NCBI taxonomy): Eukaryota > Viridiplantae > Streptophyta > Magnoliopsida > Asterales > Asteraceae > Lactuca > Lactuca serriola. The sequence continues at coordinate 116,866,598 of NC_136408.1, forward strand.
ATATATTTGTAAAGACTTCAACTATATAAGTGTTTCTGTGCAATGCGCGGGCATTCGCCTAGTATATATATATATATATATATATATATATATATATATATATATATATATATATATATCTGTGTGTGTGTGTGTATGTATGTATATAGGGAACGAGATTGCATTATCATTACCGAGTACACTCATTTGGACTTAATCATATTCCTTTGATCCGTCACGAATCCTTTCAAATTCTTTTTCCCTTGGATCTCTCATGGATTCCTTACTCTTAATCCTTCATGAATTATCTCCAAGTTCTTTTAAAGAACTCTCTTATCTTATTCCACTTGTAAAACCCTTCATCTATCTCTTCTAACCATTACAATCTCATTCTCGTAGGAATTATCTATCTACATTCCCGAAGGAATCATAATCTTATTCTCGAAGGAATCATACTTTTATTCCCGTATGAACCTTTATCTTATTCCTAAAGGAATTATCTTTCTACCATTCTCATTATCTTTCTCAACACTTGTTATGGTCTTACCATAGTCTTTTATAAATCTTGTCTCATGGACATTCTATCTATTTGTCTCATCGAGAGATCTACTACTCATCTAGTACTTAACACATTAAGTACTTAATCCCTCTCTTCATCTTATATATAATTTGATTATACGTACATGCTCAAATACATGATTTTAAACGTATAATTTCATTCATACTCTAGTTATACATACATGCTCAGATACATTATTTTAAACGTATAGTTTCATTCATACTCTAGTTATATGTATATGCTCGGATACATGATTTTAAACATATAATTTCGTTCACACTCTAGGTATACGAACATGCTTAGATACATGATTTTCAACGTATAACCATAGTCTATCTCCGCCTACATCTAACCATACATACATGCATAAAAATATATTCATACATAAGAGTGTAACATTATCTAGAGAGATACTGAGACCTATAACTCACCTTGTTAGTTTGGGAAGACTAACTACTCTTTTTGTAGCACCTGGTTCCTGGTACGTAAATCTTATTTGAGTATTCTCTTTTCTTTTAGCCTTGGACTTGGCGAGTCATAGGTCCGACTCGCCGAGTAGAGTCGGGACCTGGGACATGTTTAAGTTGGCGACTCGGCGAGTCACCGCTGTTGGATGAAACCCTAAGTTTCAGGGGTTTGCACCCTATTTAAGCCTCATGTCCGCCCCAAGCCAGCCCCCATTCACCCTCAGAACTCCCAACCCTCGTTCAAAGCTTATTTCCTTGAGAGTTGAAGCATTTTTGTGTGTTCTTGAAGGATTTGAGAAGGAAGTGGAGTAGATCAAGAGGAAGGGAAGGAAGCCAAGCATCTTAGTGTTCTCTCAGTGATTCCTTTGAGGTATAACCCGTTTTCCCTCTGATTCTATGCTTATTACTCCATTAAGTCTTTCTTGAGCCCTTCCCTAAGCTTGTATGTGCAATATAATTCGTAATAAGTTGAATGGCCTTTAGATCTAGGCATGATTGAACTCCAGGAGCTCAGATCCGTTGCCTTTATGGACCCATGTTGCTTGTTCACCCTAAATCTACTCTTTTGGTGCATTTTGAACCCTAAAACTCTCATTGGTGAATATATACACGTAAAGTTGGAAACTTTACGTGTTATTCATGCTCTTGGAACCCGGATCTGTGAATGGAATGGACTGGAATCGAGCAAAACCGCATATTTAGTGACTGCATGGCAACGACTCGGCGAGTCGTTCATCTGACTCGGCGAGTCTGCTCGCGAGTCTCCGAGTTTGTCCCCTTTTTGTAGTATTGAGTGTGAGCAGTGAGTCGGGGTGCGACTCAATGAGTTGGAAGCCGAACTCATCCATGAAGGAACTCGGCGAGTTCAAGGCAATCTCCTTAGATCAAGAACAAACTCGGCGAGTTGTTCATACGACTCGGCGAGTCACAACATAAATTGTTCATCGGATGAAGATGAACTCGGCGAGTTGTTCATACAACTCGGCGAGTAGGATGAAGGACTTGGACATCAGCTTAGAAGGAGAACTCGTCGAGTCAACGCCCGACTCGACGAGTCGAGACGGGTTGCAGAACAATTGTTTGGACAAAGACTCGGCGAGTTGGAGAGCCAACTCGGCGAGTCGGGTCAACCGAAAGTTGACTCTGGCCTTGACTATTAACTTGACCAAGGGTATAATGGTTAATTTGCCCGAGGGTCAGTTAACAGTTTTTGATTGAGTGTTTTGTGGGAATGATAGCCGGGGGATTTCCGGAGCAGCGGCAGCAGCAGACAGTCAATTCCCACACAGCCCAGCAGCTACTTCGAGGTGAGTTCTCCTCCCAGTAGGAACGGGTCTAAGGCACCAAGGCCGACCCGTGTAGATGAAATGTTAGCACGAGAGTGTGGGTCGAGCCCGTATCTCTTGGTTTAGTCAATTATGATATACGTGCCAGTATGCTAGAGTTGTCCGTACTTGTTGTCTGTGTGATACTTGTATGTTATGGGTTAGCGGTTGAGTGTGGGCAAGGCCCGTATCTCTCCGAGGGTGGAGTGTGGGCTAGGCCCGTATCTCCCAGATAGTAGAGTGTGGGCGAGGCCCGTATCTCCCGGCTAGTGAAGTGTGGGCAGGGCCCGTATCTTCATGAGTGTGGGCGAGGCCCGTAACTCCTAGCTGAATGTGGTATGTTATATTCTTGTATGGTATGTGGTACTATGGGGGAACTCACTAAGCTTTGTGCTTATGTTTTTCAGTTGTTGTTTCAGGTAACTCTTCAGCCAAGGGGAAGGAGCAGGCGCGGTAGCGGCTCATCACACACACTCCTTGTTTCCACACTTATGAGTTTATCCTGGGATTGATACTTTGATATTTTGATTGTTTAACTATTATGGATTTCAAGTTTGGTTTTCGTTGTGAATGGTTTAATTAAGCAATGTTTTAATTGTGATTTTTCTAAAAGTAATGTTTTAAAAACGAAATTTTTGGACGTGAAAATTGGGTCGTTACACTTTTTTTTAATTCTTCCATTGATACATCCTGATTCATCTTCTTTGCTCAAGGCATGTTCATACAACATATCAACTTTATTAAAACTTGTCTTAGACTATTAAGAGCTTATCGACTCTCTATGTCAAAATGACCACTCAAGGGATCAACATTCTATATTTTCATTTTCTACCTCTAAATCTACTCTAACCAACAAATTAAGTATCTTGTTATACCTAATTCATTATACTCTAATACTTAATGCATCAATCATGACTTCACTAGTTAGGGTTTCAAGACCTAACTCTAAATGGATTGATTTCACCATGAAAATCACTTCCAAAGCTTGGTAAAAGCTTATATACACTCTCAATAACATCATACTTAAGCTATAGGTTGATCAAACCAAGCATTCTAACCAAACTAACACATTTACTATTAAAGCTCAAAGCTTAATAAAATGGAGAAATATTTACCTTAATGTGGAGAGCATGATAATCCTATCAATCTACCATCTCTAGTTTTTCTTGGCATCATCTTGCCACCAAAATCGACCCATGACAACTCTCTATCGATTGGGGAAGGATTTGGTGTGAGAATCAGCCCTTATACTCTTTTAATTAATATACTTTGAATGTGAAAAAGCATCGTGGTGGGATGTTCACTGCGTTGTGGTGCGTCTAATGAACCCGCAATCAGCCTCTAACCGAGTTTGTGCTGCTTCTCTCACATAGCAACCTACTTTTTCCACCGTGTTGTGGGCACCCATACGCGATGTTGTGGTGTAAAGTATGTTGCCTTCCACTTACGATGAGACTCCTTAACTGAATCATCATCACCCTCACCGCGTTGTGATAATAGAGCTACCATGTCGCGGTGGCTGTATAACAACAACATTCATAGTTGATTCAATATGGAAGCTTTGGGACATTTTCTTCCAATCTTCTAATGCATATAAATTCTTAGTTTCAAACCCATCTTCTATTATCATTATATCCACATCAAGGTGGGGATGAGTTCTAGAACTCTATTAAGTCACTTCTCATTGACTTAATATGGGTCTTAATCTATTAAGTCACAAACTCGGCCAAAAAAGCATAAAATTCCCCATTTTACTCTTTTAGACAAAATGCATCTTCTCTTGCATTTATTCTCTTGAACTTTGTAACAATTGCGACTTTTGGCAATGATCGTTATTAACAAAAAGTGGTCAACATCGATTTTAATAGGCTAAATATGTCATATATATCGAAATATCGTAAAAATATATAAAGTTTCATATTAAAAAATAGTAAAAACCAACCAAATCGCTCATACATCGTTAAAATAAGTGCGTTGAAACATATATATATTTTATTATATATTTTGAAATTACATGTCTTCCCGATCCCAAAAATATAAATTTCGTAAAAATCCGAGTTCATATGAAGTAGATATGAATTTTCTATGATATAAAAATCAGTCGCATAGTTAAAATTAATTACGTCAAAACGGTACTTACAGATTGGTTGAGTTTTAACTAAAAGTGCAAAAAAGAGTTTCATAGTACTCCTCGAGATATAAACTTTAGGAAAAAGTTTGTCGAAAAGAGGATTCATATGAGTAAGGTATGATTTTTATAAAATCATTAATTCTTACCTCCGTTGGGCTCGAATATGAAAGTCAAAACTGGCCAAAACAACCAAAAAGAAAGTTGTAGTACCCGTTAAGAGCTACGTGTGGATATAAAGAACGTCGAAAACGGAGCTCGCATGAACGAGATACAGATTTTGAAGTTTTTGCGAGAAGCGTCCGACGCAAGAGGTATGCGTTGTGCACACCTTCTTCTACAAGGAGGTATGATGCACCAGCAACATTCGGATATGTGTTGAAAGGAGGGTGGAGCCACGAGGCCCTTGCATGATGCGCACCTCCAGTATAAAAAGAGGGTTGTTGCCCCTCATTTCGTCCCACACATTGGAATTCTTTCTTCTCTCGTCCTTGCTACAAAAATTCTCATAAGAAGCCTAGGACACTTCTTCAGTTATACATTTTAGCTATTAGTAAGCTAGTTCTCGAGCCCAGGTGATCCCAATGCAATCTTCGAGTCCCAAGTCCCAATTCTACCCTACTTCAGTGGTTTCACACTTCACAAATGATTTCACGACCCCTTTTTCTATCGCTTTATAAAAATATAGGGGGAATACATGCTTATCAAATGGTTTTATAAAAATGTTTATGTTATAAATATTAAATCATTTTATAAAGCTAGATGCCTTAGGATAACCTAGCTATAAACACTATGCCTACTTGTAAGTTATGATATTGTGCCTAAGAGTTATGATAGTTTAGGAATAGATAATACTTAGATGTTATAAGTAAAATACGTTAGGATAGTATAACTGTAGATACTATGCCTAGGTTTAAGCTAGGGAAAATATCACTGTGACCCAATAAACTAACACACTCTGTTTTAAAAGGTCCCTTGTCTTATTTTTTGCATCCTAGGGGTGTATACTGATTTTTAAGTTTTAAAAGGTCCTTATTTTTAAATTTCTTAACTTGTTACCATAAGAAGTCCAGTCAGCAACTAAAATATCCATTTCATTAAATGATTTATCCATCACCGTCCATAGCCACTGAAGCCATCATATACAACCACCAGAAGCTAACAACTACCAGAAGCCAACAACGATAAAGAAAACATTAATGGTAGTAGAGACATTGAAACTTGGTAATTCCATCTATCCGGAATCAATCTGCAGCAAAATCCTGAATCATAAATGATTATATGGGAAGGACATGAAAGATTTGTAATGGAATCAATCTACACCTACATGAAAGATTTCAAATCACCACCATCGGATACCTACCTCTCCCACCATCATCCACCGATCACTGTGAACACATATTGAAAATCTAATAAACCCAAAAGACTAAAAAGCCCAAAAAAAATTAGATCATCTGCAATCAAACATTAATCCAAGCCACCACAATATCTAACAAAAATCAAACCAATAATCCTATTGTTTGGAAGTGAAGGGTTGAAACAAAAACCAACCTTTCAATACTTGTCCCATGACCATGACTAGGTTCTTAGTGGCCACCATATGTGGCAGATTAACAACCATCGCCACCGTCGTTTGTAGCGGATCAAAAACCATCGATGTTGTCTGTGACGGATCAACAACCAGCGTCGCTGTCGTTTCTGTCTGTGGTGGATCACAACCATCATCATCTTCGTTTTGTAGCGAATCAACAACCATGACTGTCGTCTGTGGCAGATCAATAAGCATCGCTGCCATCATTTCTGTCCTTCAGATCTGGTAAAACTAGGGCTAGAATTGAATTCTTTCCCAAATCATAAACGATTATGTGTAATGGATGCATAATCAATGGTATCAATTTGTCAGTGGTTGATAAGCTGGTTGGGTCGTTGGGGGCAGAAGCGTATTACCTGTGGTGGCGGTTGGGTGGTTAAGGAGAGTTCTAGAGATGAAGGTGAATAGAGGAGTATAGTAAAATAAGGTGATGGTTGAATTTTGATGAAGTGATTTAAACTGTGGGTCCTAATGTCAGCAGGAAAAGGGAATCAGTGGTGGAAATAAGCAAGCTACATCATTTGATATTATTTATATATGGCATGGGAAACCGGTAGTAGGAGGTAAGTTACCTAAAGTTAAAATCAAGTTTACACCCCTAAGATGCAAAACAAAAATAGATCAAGGACCTTTTAAAACAAAAGGTGTTAGGTTGTTGGGTCATAGTGACATTTTCCCATTTAAGCTATGATCAATGTCTAAAAGATATGATGCCCGATAATCTAGGATTAAGTATTACCTAGATGTTATAATGGTCAAATCCCTACAAAACTATAAGTACCTAGGAGTTATGCTAGACAAGATTTAGGATATGTGTGACATCCCCATTTTTACGGCCAGAAAAAACCGATTTTGTTTATGCTTTATAAAAATCAGAGTATCTCTTTTAATAAAAATGTTGCGGAATTTGTTCCCAGAAAAACATGATAATCGCGTTATCAAAGCATTTCTAAAGAAATATATTTTTATTCACTTTTAAAACATTTGGGATGTCATTGTCAATACAGAAACATAAGCATAAACAGAATTTACATTTATTTACACTAGTGATCTACATCTCTTTTAAATCTCTCAGTGTAATGTAACTTCATATCGACACCTATGATACAAATAAACTGAGTGGGTCAGGTTGGGAAACCTGGTGAGTACATAGGGTTTTCAACCCACAATAATATAATCATTATATTTAAACATCAAGTAATCAACCCAATTTCACATTCCCATTATCTTCTTAAGGATTTACCCTAAGGATCAGCTAACCCTCGTTCCTTTATTCCTAAGGAAACAACATGAAGTTCATTGTTGCCAATGACACAGTGGTCAAGCGCAGCTGCTAATGTTATCACTTAGGCGCAACTGCAAGAATTGGGACTTTTTCTATGAGGCGCTTCTGCCGGTATTGACCTTTAAACACTACTGTCATGGTCATAAGGCTCCCTATTAGGTGCAGCTGCCGATACTGTCCTTAGAGCGCAACTTCTAGGACGTTTACCGTAGATCTAAAACATCTACGGGTTGTGGCGCAGCTGCCAGTGCTCATTTATAGGGTACTAGGTCCACTGTTGCCAATGTATACCTATAGGGCACTAGGTCCGTACTACTAATGTTCCTCTATTTCAGATTTTATTCCTCATAATTCATCTACCCATGTTTTACCCAACATATTTTGTAGATATAAAATACTTTATACAATTTACATCATTTAAAACATGTATAAAAATCTTTCACCAGCATAGACAGCAAATATTCAGACAATATGCACATAGCACGTAATTTATATTAAAATACTTCATATCTATGTGTAAGATGAAAGTAACTATGCACTCACCTGAAAAGGTGGTAATTCTGCCTTCGAACAACGATTCGTTATCTCAAAACAATTATCCCTTGATAAAACCTAGTATCATTATCACTCGGGTTTAGTCTAACGTTAACCGTGACTAATTAATAGTCTAGCTATTATTATTATTATTATATAAGCGTTAAAAAACACTCTATATAACTCATAATAATAGCCCAAATAATTATTTTAAGGTCCTAATAATGTTACTATATTAAAACATAAGTTATACTAAAGATAGGTTAGGCGTAGCTCACTTACAGCGGGTTTTTCTCAAAACCGGGCTCCGCTGGAGTAGCGTTCCCGATCCGAAAGGCTCTTCTTCTCAGAGCCGTCGGGCACTCCGGGGCTTCCGCCTCGTGCTAAGGAGGTTCCCTAGGCTTTTCGGGGGGTTTCGGGGTTAGAGAGAAGTTCTAGAGAGAGAGGGAAGTGAGGGGAGGTGTGAGGAATGAAGAGGGCTTCACCTCTTATTTATAGGAGGCTGGAGGGTCACTCACGTCTTGAGTTTTAAGGTGCTCACGTCGTGAGCTAGGCTGGCTACAGCCAGGCGCAGCCTGGTGCTGACACGTGGCATCACACACAGGGTGGAAATCAGCCGATTTTCAAAAATTCATAACTTTTTCATAAGAATTCCATTTTTGACGTTCTTTATATCCACGCGTAGGTAAAAACAAGATCTACAACTTTCATTTAGACTCCGTCGGCTAATTCTCGACCGATCTTAAATTTAACAGTACAAGGAGATTAGACTGCTAAATGACCGCGAAGAATTCGTAACTCCCTCATACAGACTCCGTTTTCGTCTGTCTTTTTACCGTTGAGTTCCTATTAATGAGATCTTCAACTCTCATTTAGGTCATGTAAGCCAAAAACTGCTCGAATTAAAATTTGAGTTTCGGGTCGTGCACTGCTATGCCAAATCTTAGAAAAATCATAACTTCCTCATACGAAGTCAGATTTGGGCGTTCTTTTTTTTGTATGTTCTCAGTTTAATTTTTACTACAACTATTGTTTAGATCACTAAGGCTAAAAATTCCTCTATCTTAAATTCACTATTTACGTCTCCCGGTGCCGTGTCGGTTTTGCCGAAAAACTTCGACGGGCCATAACTTCTTCGTTATAACTCGGATTTTGGCGTTCTTTATACGTACATAAACCTTGAGACATATTCTACAACATGGTTAAGACTATTTATTATAAATAATATTTTGCCGAAAAGTCGTTTTCGACCCCTATTATCTCTAAATTGACTAGCCCGGATCTACGGGTGTTACAATATGCACTGTACTTAATTGTTACGCTGCCCAAATATCATATTAAAGTAACCATAATTATGTTATATATATATATATATATATATATATATATATATATATATATATATATAGGTAATTATGTAAAGGTAAAGTATTAAAGATAAAAGATAAATACCTAAGGTCAATGCGTTAGTGAGTTGATAATTCGTCCAAAGGCATTGATTAAATTCGGCATTTGCCTGATACCTATAATCGTTAATCCTACTAGAGACTGGAAGCGTCGATTATAAGGACTCACGATATTACATTAGATCACATTGAAATATAGTCGATTATAGGAGCTCATGGTAATACATTAAAAATCGCCTTAGAATTTAGATTACCATTAGGGATGCCTGGAATGGTAATTAAAATACGTTAGGATCGTTAGATATCCTAAAAAGATAGAAAGCTAGGTTAATAAAATTATTTAAAAAAAGGTTTTCTCAAAGAAAATGGATTCTTAAAAGTTACCAAAAATCGAAAACTCTAAAAACCTGTGAGTTCACCAACATTACATTGATGTGTTCAAAACCGCATGTATTCCTAGGAAGCCGTGAGATGGAAGCCTACACCCCCGGAAGCAGCAACTAGGAAACCCCTGTAGTTTATTGTTCATGTCTATCTATTAAGACACCCTTCTTTAATAGGAACCTTATAAATTCGATATAACGTTTTATCTATAAATGAAATAGATGTTTATGTTACATATTCTGTTTTATCTCAAGGGTACTTTGGATCACAGTCTTTTTATCCGCCCGTCTTATATTGATCGTTTGGTTGCTTATTACGATGTTGACTGGGTTGATCGTCCCGAGACACGCAAATCCACTTATGGGTTATGTGTTTATCTTGGGGATAGTATTATCTCATGGTCTTCAAAACGTCAACACATAATCTCTCGGTCTAGTGCTGAAGCTGAGTATAGGGAGTAGCCAATGTCGTTGCTAAATCTTCATGGCTATGTAATCTTCTTCTCGAACTTTCATGCCCTCTATATCGTTATATTGTCGTGTTTTGTGACAATGTGAGTGGTATCTACTTAGCTTCTAACCCGGTTCGACACCTAAGAGCCAAACATGTAAAAATCGATTTTCATTTTGTTAGGGAACATGTTGCCATTGGACAAGTTCATGTTTTACATGTTCCATCTGCTCGCTTGCTGATATATTCACAAAATGACTTCCTACACAGTTATTTCTAGATTTTCGGAACAGTTTAAGCATTCGTGACCCCTTGCTTAAACTGAGGGGGTATGTTAGTTTATATATATTGTTTTGTGTAGGTGATTTCATATCGTTGCAGGGTCCTTTATGTAATTTATCATTATACATGTTGTACTATATAAAACAATGGAATAATACAGAAACCCTAACGGTCCAACCTTTCCTTTAAAGTATCAAGCCTCAACCATTTTATCCTTCCGGACATAAATAACTTTTATTATACAAACCGGTAACATAACAATATTTTCGTCCCCTGGAAGGTGATAGGTTTGGGTTTCTACGATTTTCCAAAATATAAAACTGGAACTAAACCATATGTTTGTTAGAGTATATTTATTATATATTGGGCCTCATACGTATTAACTTAAATAATATGTTACATTGTTACTTCAAATGGACATTCCGAAAGAAGTTACTAAACCACGTTAATCCAATCTACTTTCGTTTCTAAATTGCATTTAAAATTTCAAACGAAACAGTGCCAACACATAAAATCAAAAAAAAAAAAAAAAAAAAAAAAAAGTCCCAAAAACCAATAAACTCCAAATCCAATCAATATAATTTTTATGAAATAAGAAAAATTCTATAAAAACCTATTGTAATTTGAATGCAACTCTAAAAAAGATTGAAAAGTAGCAGAGAATGGGCTTTTGGAGACAAAATGCGGTCAATGGCACGCCTTCACCACTTCACATTCTTCGTGTCCCTCTTAATCATCCATGTTATCATTATACCTTCGCTTGGCGTGCAAACACATTTACCTCTTCCTATACACTTTAATTATTACCCTTAAATACTCAAAGCTTATTACATTTTTTTGAATGAAAATTGATATTAAAACATTTTCATAAATAGAAGTCCATTGTATTACACTGAGAAAATGAAATGTGGTTACAATGCACATACATATGTTTAACACATACATGAAATGTGGTTACAATACACATACATATGTTTAGCCCATATAATATACACACGAAAAATAACCAACAAAGTTGTCTATTTAACATATAGTGATGTCAGAAGTCAGGTTAACCCATATAACATTTGAATGTTTTTTGCGTACTCATGTTTTAATCATTAATCTTCTTATATCGATTAGATTATTTTGACTCTTGAAAGTCAATCTAATTACTTAAAAAGAAAAGCAAGTAATACATATGGTAAACAACATTTGATCTTGTTAAAAAAAGTATTACATTCAAATAAAAGACAACTCAAAAACACAAATTTAATGGTATATAGACAAGAAGAATATTTTAAGTAACAGGATTTCTAGGCACATTTAGGTCTCTTATCGATGCCACAATTTGCAACATACTTGGCCTTCTTGAAGGGAAATCATCAACACATTGCAATGTTATTTCCAAAAACCTAATTATTTCTTTAACATCTTCCCTTTCTTGTTCATCGGTACTCAATAACAATTCCGGGTCGATAACTTCTCTTGATTTCCCTTCTCGGACCTTCATTTTCGTCCACCCGACCAAATTCGTGTCACCAAAATCCTCTTTATCTGTCGGTCTTTTTCCAGATAAAAGTTCCAAAAATACCACGCCTAATGAATATACATCACCCTTTGCGGTGCATCTAAAACTTTGGTAGTACTCCGGTGGGACGTACCCTGGGGTACCAGCCAATGTACTAACGCTTAAATGTGTGTCGAGAGCGTTGATTAGCCTCGCCATACCAAAATCAGAAACCCTAGCCTCCATTTCATGGTCTAATAACACGTTGCTCGATTTCATGTCCCGATGGATAATGTGAGGAATACAGTTATGGTGTAAGAAGCATAGCCCTTTCGCAGCACCTCTTGCGATCTTTTTGCGCTCGTCCCAATTCAAAATTCTACGGTCGGATGTGCGTCGGTGTAACATCTCGTCGAGGCTACCAAACTTCATGAATTCATAAACCAAAAGACGTTCTTCACCGATTTTACAGTATCCAAGCAACGGTACAAGGTTTTTGTGGTTGATTTTGCCTAGGGTTTCCATTTCGGCCATGAATTCCCGGTCGCCTTGACAACTCAACCGAACAAGTTTCTTGATTGCAACACTTGATCCATCTTTCAATCTTGCTCGGAAAACTTCTCCGAAGCCACCACAACCAATCAGGCTCTCTGACGAGAACCCGTTGGTTGCTTCGATTAACTGCGAAAACTTCAGTTTTCGCAGTTGTCTTTGAAATGTTGCAACGTTTATGCTCAACGGCTCTTTCTCCTTCTCGATCTTCCATGTTGTGGCTGAATGTGAAGCTTTTAGTTGTTCAAGCATTTGCTGTTCTTCGATCACCTTTCGTTTCACTCGCATAGCTATCGCCCAGACAATTAACAAACAAACCAAAGCCACCAAGATGAGAATCCCCATTATAATGTTGTTAGCCCAAGTTTTAGCCGATGACCGCCTACCACCGCCACCGTATCTCCCAACATCACCGCCAGCATCCGCCGCCGGATTGTATATGTTGCATTCCGGCAACGGAACACCACATAATCCCGTGTTATTCGCGTATTGAGTCTCTGGCAATGTACTGAGTTGCCCTCTTGTCGGAATCTGCCCGGTTAACTCATTGTTTGAAAGATCAATCTGAACAAGAAAGGTTAGATTCGAAAATGATTCTGGAATATGACCCTGAAGCCTGTTATGAGATGCATCAAAAACACCCATGTTCTTGAGATGGCCAAGTGTCGCCGGAATCTCACCGGATAATTGGTTATGTGACAACACAAGAACTTGTAATGCAATCATTTCACCAAATTCATCAGGAATGTTTCCAGTGAGATCGTTGTACGAAAGATCAAGATACTCTAGAGTTTGATATTGTGTAAACAAACTCAAAATCGGACCAGAATACATTCTTTTAAAGTCACAAGTTCTCAACGTCGGAACCTGTAATAACCTTTCCGGCCGGATTCCGGCGAATTCCAGTAAACCACCGATTCCTTTGCAAGAATTCCCGATATTCCTGACGAAAACTACAGTATTGCCTGATAGAATTCCAATCAATGGCTGTGCTCCGATATGCCTCCCGATTCGAGGTGGGATTTCACCGGTTAATTTGTTACTATTCAAATCTAACCAAACAAGGCTGCTACAATTTCCCAATTCCACCGGAATCTTACCACTCAGGCTGTTATTTGCTAATTGTAACACCGCCAGCCTCGATAACAAACCGAACTCAGGTGGGATTTCACCGGAAAGTGAATTGCTTGTGAATGAAATCCATTCAAGATTACTGCAATTCAGCAATTCCACCGGAATTTTCCCGGAGAGATGATTGTTATTCAGAATAAGATCCTTCAGATTCCTGCATTTTCCAAGCTCCACCGGAATATTCCCTTCCAATCCATTGTACCAAGCAATAAACTGCTCAAGATTCTCCAGATTCCCGATTTTTGCAGGGATCGTGCCATTGAGATAGTTCAAGCTCAAGTCGATCGTTCTTAGCTTTGAACACTGCGACAGTTCCTCCGGGATTTCGCCTGAAATCAGATTATCCGGCACTCGAAGCTCTTCAAGTGAAGATGCTCCCGGACATATCCCAGAAGGGATGGTTCCGGAAAACATATTAGAGCTGAAATCCACAACTTTTAGCTTCTGGCACAACGAAATGGAGATTGGAAACAGCCCAGAAATCTTGTTATTACTCAAGATCAACCGTTCTAAAGAACCCATGTTTTGAAATATGGAATCAGGCAATGGACCTGTAAGATTATTGTTGGAAAGATCAAGAACCCGCAACCATGAACATGAAGAAAACGAAGCTGGAAATGTCCCAGTAATGTTGTTAAACGAAAGCCCGAGTTCTAGCAACGATTCACATAAATTACCCAACTCCTCCGGAATCCAACCAGTGAGTAGATTATGCGAGAAATCCAAAACCTGTAAGTTTTTGAGTTTCGAAAAAGATTTTGGTATGTTACCGGTGATCACATTGTATGAAAGATTCAAGTTCTTGAGATTGGTATAATTCGAAAATGAAACAGGAATGGTTCCGAATATGCTATTGGAAGATAGATCAAGAACTTGAACGATATCAGGATTAGACACAAGGGTTTCAGGTAAAACACCAGTTAGACTATTCTGGGAGAGATTGATAACAGCAAGATTCTTGAATTTGACGAGAAATTTATCGGGAATGGAGCCTGTGACTCCGGAATTCGAAAGTAGAATCTGTTCTAACCCAAATGGGAGTTGAAAAATGGAAGTTGAGTTGATGAACAGGTGTTTATTTTCTGATAGATTCAAGAGAGTTAACATATCTAAAGATGAAAAGGGAGAGAAAGAGATTGAACCCTCGAGGTCAGAATCGCTCAGGTCAAGTTGAGTCACTCGACCTTGGGTGCATGTCACGCCATGCCATTTGCATGGCGACATGGTGAGCTGCCAGCTTGAAAGAACGCCATCAGGGTCATCTTCGATCATGTTCTTGAACTCAATCAGAGCTTCAGAGTCCGTTTTAATGGCGGATGATGACCTGTAGGGGTCTGGTTTGACTATGGAACGTGGACGCAAACTGGAACCCAACTCGCATAAGATGGAAGTGAGAGCTATGCATGAATAGAGGTAGAGATGTAATACGTTGACCACCATTGGAGAAATGAGTTGAGGAACACGATGCTTCTTGACAAGAACAAGAAAAGGTGATATGTATATATATGTGTCAAATTGTAGGAAGGATATGGATGCAAACTAATAGATATCTTTTTGTCGATTGATCCATCAAACTATCAATGTATTTTGATTTTGACCTTTCAAAAGTTTCTTTTATAAAAGAAAAAGGGATATAGATGGCGTGCTCATTCTTCACATCATTCCGTAGACCCTTATGGGATCATTGCCAATTATATCTAGATTTGCAAATCCAAGTGTAAGGAGTAGCAATAACTTAGCAGTTATAATTTGGTTAGTATTTCATACTTTACAATGACTTATGCTAGAATTAAAAGGAGCATTTTTTAGATATTATATCTAGATTTGAGTATACAAGTGTGACGAGTAGCAACGATCTTAGGATTTAAATTGGTTAATTTACGTAACATGAAGACGTATGTTGGTTTTCAAAAGATACTAGTATGTGCTTTTTAGTAAAAGAGACTTATATATATATATATATATATATATATATATATATATATATATATATATATATATATATATATATATAGGGTTAGGTTATTTTGTTTTCACTATCTATTGTATGCATGTATGACTGATTCTGGACCAATCATTTTAGTTATTTTAAAAAAGTAATTAATGCATATTACATGTTGAAGATATAATAGATATTAATTACATCTTCAACATTTAATAAGCATTAATTACTTTCTTAAAATAACTAAAATGATTGGTCCAGAATCAATGATACAGGCACACAATAGATAGTGAAAACATTTGAACCTAACTATATATATATATATATATATATATATATATATATATATATATATATATATATATATATATATATATATATATATATATATAAGCGTGATAAATTTATTAAGGAATCCAAGTTGATACCATGATTTAAAAAACTATAATGAGCAATTGAGAAGAGACTAAAGTCAAAAGAGTAAAATACAAAATATTAATATTGTGGTCTTGGTCAAATGCACTTCATGGTGAAGGTGATTGATCCAATGCTCCTCATTTACTTATTATTGTTTTTTTTTTAATTATATTTAGTAATATAACATATACTTTTTATACTTTTATGAAGCTCTTTGTTTTGTATTAAAATCATATGATTAATTAGTATATATATATATATATATATATATATATATATATATATATATATATATATATATATATATATATATCAAGTTTATTTCTTCACTTCAAAAATTACAATTTTGTTTTTAATTTAAATTTCTAAATTTAAATTAGCATTATCTTGAATTCGTAATATTGATTATGTTTCATAAAATATTTTGTTGTTAGATTATTTCTAATTATTTACTAAATTATATATCAAATTGAATGTTATATTTTAAAATGTATAGAACAACTATTGACTTGGTGTGGGAGAGTGGTTATATTTTATAGATCAGGCATGGTTTATAGATATGGGATGATGCATTAGACCATATGATTGCAATTCCCACTCCACATATATATTCTCTTGTTTTGTGTGCATATATATGAATGTTGTGTGGTTCTCAAATGTTGCAATCATACCCCCATCGGCCCACATTCCTTTTGCCTCTCAACTGATATCTATAGGGAAACCATGAGTTTTTTTGGATTTTTTTTCAATGTTACTTCATTTGTCTACCATTATAATATTTGTTATTATTTAATAGTATAGTTGTTATCGATTACATTACACTTATAAGAAAATGTTATAGGATGATTTCTTATTTACAACCTTTTCTACGATTATACATCCCTATTAATATACCGATTGCCCATATTGATTTTTGGGGTATTTGGATTTTTGTATGTTCACTCTCGCTATATATGATGTCTATTGGACTGGAAACTATTTTTATAATTTCCAAAATTTGCATCTTCATTTACAGCTATACGAACATGTATCCACGAAATCCTAGTAACTATCAAGTAATATGGTACCAAACTCATTAATGTAATCCTCTTGATAGTTTCACACTCCACCATGCTAAGACCATAGACGCACTACAATAATCTGGTGATAAATGGAAGTATGAAGTTTTCTTATGTTGGTTCCTAAGGAGATTGACCGTTGGTCAATTAGTGAGCATTAGAGGGTTGCACCAAAACATCGGTCAACTCGTACCATAGCCGATTTGCACAAATTGCATGAGGTACATGACAAAAGTATGAG
This sequence comes from Lactuca serriola, assembly GCF_051521515.1. Classification (NCBI taxonomy): domain Eukaryota; kingdom Viridiplantae; phylum Streptophyta; class Magnoliopsida; order Asterales; family Asteraceae; genus Lactuca; species Lactuca serriola. The sequence continues at coordinate 116,883,818 of NC_136408.1, forward strand.
TCTATTGTATGTTATATTGTGATTTAAATATATTTGAGTTTTTGTAATTATTAGTTTTGCACTAGAGGTTTTTTTTTTTTTTTTTTTTTTTTTTTTTTTTTTTTTTTTTTTTTTCATACAATTCCATAATTATTTGTTTCATTTGAAAAATATAAATTATTTTCACTAATAATCATATAAAGTTAGAAAAGATCACTAGACCATAATTATTCATATAAATACATAAAATCATACTATAAATCACCAACCATAAGTAGAATTAGCATAAAACAAAAACATTAAAATAGTACTCCGAAATGACATTCCACAATGGCTTGTCCGGAATTCTGAATTCAACTTCATTCATGTTCCGAACAATTTGGTCATATAACCAAAACAAAAAATGCTTATTTTTGTCAAAAAAAAAATTATATTGGTTAGATTGCTCAATTTTTGCCCTATGTTTTTCTAATATACTACTTTCTTTAAAACCTACTAAATTAGACCTAAACAGATGATTTTAGCTTCATGTAACCACATACTACAACTATTATAGCAAAGTGATCACTGCCAACAAGGTATCTGCATCCGCATAGGCGAATTTTGATGCAACCACATCCACATGGTTCTGATGTGCGTCTATGTGGATATTTAATTTTTTTTTAGTTATTTTTTGTAACGCCCATTTTCTAGAATGATTTATCTAAAGGCTTAGAGGGATAAAAATGAAGTTTTTGGGAAAAACTTTATGCCACGACGTGGCGCAAGGATGCCCATGACGTGGCATGGCTTAAATGATTGTATCCTTCTAATGAGTCCCACAACGTGGCAAGAGAAGGGTCACGACATGTGTAACACCCGTTTCTCAGGTGCATTCCTTCATGTTTTCTAAGATTATTATTTTTGAGAATTTTGGCTTTATGCAGAGTGTAAATAGCTAGTTACGTAGTGTGTAAATCATTAAATGGACACAAGGGTTTATTGCCCTATGCGAGGCGTAACCCAAGTTACGCAGGGCGTAGTTACATAAGGTGCAAACCCTAATTTCGAGATTTTGAACCCTATTTAAGGACATTAACCCCTTGAGGCTCTTCTTATTACCAACCTCTACCCTATTGAGCATTGAACTCGAAACCCTATTCCCTTAGACTAAATCTTGAACCTTTTGTGTATTTTTAGTGCATTTTGAAGAAGGAGAAGTCCAAGCTTGTTGATTGTTGTAGCCCAAGCTTGTGGATCTAGAATCTACATTGCATTTCTCAACTCAAGAAGGTATAAGGCTTGAATCTTATTGATCCATGCCATGTGTTGGATCTTATTAGATTCTTGATTTGTATGTTCTTTTGTCCCGTAATCTTGAGTCTTGTGAGTAGGAGCTACTCCAGACCTTAGGGTTGCTATTTTATGTTGTTTCTAAGGTTGTTAAGAGATAAAAATGTGTTCTTGGTTGCTACCTTTCATCCATGCAAGAGATTTTGGATATTAGAAGAGGCTAGGAAGCTAGGGTTTGATTTTGAGATCCATGTAGCCATGCAAAGGCATAAAGTTATCAACTTTATCACTCTAGACGTTTATTGGGACTGGATCTGAGCATTTGATGATTCGTCTTTACAGATTAAGAGCTTCAGGTGAAAATAACTTAACAGCTCTGTACGCGGGGCGTAATCTGGGCTACGCTTTCTGGATAAGACTCTACGCCTTGCATAGAGTGAGATGTACACAGTGCATAAGTCAAAGAAAGGTTGACCATTGACTTTTTGACCAATTTGAATTTTGGCTAACTGTAATGGGTTGAACACTTAAAAAGGCGAAATGGTCTTTTACCCAAATGAGGATTTATTTTGGTATTTGGACTTGCTAGCTTTGGGATTTATCCTAATTACTAATTAGGTTTGTTTTTTGATATGTTTAGTGAGAGAGACTTCAGCGCTTACAACGTGTGTATGAGATCTATTCGTTGACCGATAGAGGTGAGTCTCTTCACTATACTTGTGGGTCGAAGGAACCAATGCCAACCCACTGGATTATATTTGTAGGATGATAGATGTATTTGTGACACTTGCTGATATGCATGTATGCGTTTATTGTCTTTTTAACTCTTGATGGCATGACTGTATGTTGATTGTATGTGGGGTGAAATAGAACCGGGGGTGATATAAACCCGTTCGATTGAAAAATACTGATTGATTTGAACTAGACTCATAGGTAATATACACCTGTTCGGTTGAAAAATATCAATTGAGTTGAAATAGACTTAGGGTTGAAATAGACTCAAGGGTGAAATAGACTCGTTATATATTTGAGCTGATATGTTTGTATGGTATGGGATATTTAGGGAACTTACTAAGCTTTGTTGTAGAGTTATGAACATTTGATTTGACATGCAGAATTGTAAAGAACACAATGAACATGGTGATTTGGGTGTCTAAGAGATGTATTTGATTATGAAAGGTGTTACAAAAAAGGATCTAGATCTAAATCTATATAATTAACACACACTCACACTCTCAATGTTACATCTCTCAAGCACACTCTAATAGTGATATGCAAACCATTATTTATAGAAGTTCTACAACTAGTCTCTCTCTCTCTCTCTCTCTCTCTCTCTCTCTATCTCATGTCATAAGGCTTCAATCCCACATGTGTAAGTGTGTATTCTCAAGCCAAGCCTTCACTAGTCATCTAAGGGACAACTTTGTAGCCCAACATTTCACTTATGGTTTTATATTTATGGTTTCAGGTACTTCTGGTTCCAAGTGAAAAAGCTTGACATGATTGTACTGCATCTACCAGTGTTCCACATTATTTGACTTGTTTTGTACTGTGATGACTATAGGACATGTTTTATACTATTATGGGATTTCGAATTGAATGAATGATTGTTTTGATCGATTTAAAGAAAAATTTTCACTTATAAGTTTTTGGGACGTTACAAGTTGGTATCAGAGCCTTGGTTTGAGGGATTCGGACACACTCTCGGGTGTTTCTGAACTCAAACTAAGGAATTGGTAAAAAAATTTGGAAGATAACAATTTTTCTAAGAATATTTCTACAAAGAAAAAGGGGTGTGATGCATGCAATCAACCGAGCTCAAGTAAGTATTTTCTCAAAATACCCATACCTGTGTTATGCTATTGTTTTGGTATGAGTATATGAGAATTGCATGCTAGATTAGGGCTAAGGATCTATTCAGGAATGCATGATATAATGCTAGGAGAGATTCCTTTATATGCCTATTGATTGAGCTTGTATAACTACATGCTAGTTTGGGTTTCGAATGATGGATATAATGGTCTGATTAGGTGATACACTTGTTTGGACTACTTGATGCTCAAATGCTACTTGCTTTGTGCTTTTTAGAAACTCCAATGATATCTGCTAAATATTAATCGAATACATTAAATTACATGTTGTGGGGACTAGATAATTTTAGAAGGTTAGGTTTAATCCTATTGCACAACTCTTGTTTGAATCCAACCGTTGTAGGGTGGGACCTAGCAGTCGAAGAATTATCTAGTCCTAATGACATGTAATTGTTTCCATGAGGTAGTTAGAAGGTATTAAAGGGAGTCTTTCTGCAGCTGATGGCGGAGAGTGGAGCGGAGAGATCCCTAGGAAATCCTAGGAGATGTTTTAGTGCATATGGCGCTCTGTAGTGCAAGTAAAGTATCTTGATAATAGGGAAGTGACTTAGAGGATTTGTAGCAATCCTTGAGCAAGGTATAGATAAGTGTGTAAGGTAGTGTTGGTCCCGTACTACTAAAAACACATGATATGTACCCGAGTCAAGTATTATCATGATGGTTCTAAGGAACTTATAGAGTCTGAACCTCTTCTTGTGTAAACTGATTGTTTGCATATTGTGTTTCAGTATGGTGATGACATACAGTGGAGTAGGAGGTTCATGATCTGGTTCTGGTTTGGGCGCGGGTACCAAACTAATTAACGAGGGATTACGCAAATTCATCGCGTTGGAGATTACGCGAGGTATCCTTGATACGACCTCGATGATGTTCGAGACGATCAAGGAGGGAATCATTAAGATGATAGAGGAGCGCTTCCAGGCCTTTCAGGACGAGATATCCACAAGGCAGTACAAAGCCCATTATCAGATATAGTGTGTGCCCATGTAACATTTTAAAAAATGACGACAAATTTTAACTTTTCAAAAATATAACCCAAAAACATATTTTTTTACAAATCATTGTTCTAAAAGTGTATTTCAGTAATCAGAGTATCCCAAAATCCAAATAAAATAGAACTGAAGGATGTGCACAGTCACGCCTTCGCCTTGCCAATGTCATCTGAAGTACCTGAAACAATAAACTGAAATTATAAGCCAAAGCTTAGTGATTTCCCCCAAAGTACCAACACACATAACATATAACAGCATATATTGGCTCCACAGCTAACAAAATGGATTACCCATCAGCCCACAGTATGAGTCTGGCTTGCCTTTCAGGCCTATAGCTCCTATATGGCCTTCTCCCGAGCCTACAATATAAGTATGTCTTTCCCTTTAGGCCTATAGCTTATGTTTGGCTTTCTCCCTCGTTTTTTGGTTACCGCACGAAGCAGTACTACCTCACCCCAACCATACTATGTCGATATATTTATAATAGATAACATATAACAACAACTAGATAAACATGAAGATCTTAATAGATCATTGCAGTATAGCAACATCCTAACCAGGATACATAATCTACTGGGCTGGCATTGGTGTCTTCAACCTACAATTATAGTAATGAAAACTCACCTCAAATAGAAGATAGCAAATCCCATACCCAAGTTTGTTGCACAAACTCCTCACGTTGAACACAATCGATACCAACCCTTACTTTCTAAGGTTAAGCCCATAATCATGAGGCCCAAGTCCAAACTAGGCCCACTAATGGCCCAGCCGATCTAGGGAACCCTAAGGCTTAAATGTTCCAAAGTGGCCTCAATTCAATGGTCTAGACTCCAATAGCTTACCCTTACGTCGTGATGGTTACGTCGTGAGCATTAACTTGACCCGGTCCCAAGTTAGCCAATCAACTCGCCTAGTCTCGATTCCAATCATCATCATGTAACACCTGTAGATCCGGGCTAATCAATTTAGAGATAACAGGGGTCGAAAACGACTTTTCGACAAAATATTATTTAGAATAAATAATCTTAACCAAGATGTAGAATATTTCTCAAGGATTCCGTATATATAAAGAACGCCAAAATCCAAGTTATAACGAAGAAGTTATGGCTCGTCGAAGGTTTACGGCAAAACCAACACAGCACCGGGAGACATAAATAGTGAATTTACGATAGAGGACTTTTTAGCCTTAGTAATCTAAACAAAATTCGTAGAATATGTTAACCTGAGAGCGTCCATAAAAAGAACGCCCAAATCTGACTTCATATGAGGAGGTTATGAATTTTCTAAGATTTGGCTTAGCAGTGCATAGCTCGAAACTCGAATTTTAGATCGAGCGGTTTTTGGCCTACACGACCTAAATGAGAATTGAAGATCTCATTAATAGGAACTCAACGGTAAAAGACGGATGAAAACAGAGTCCGTATGTAGAAGTTATGAATTTTACGCGGACACTTAACAGTATAATCTCCTCGTACTGTTAAATTTAAGATCGGTCGAGAATTAGTCGACGAAGTCAAAATGAAAGTTGTAGATATTATTTTTACCTACGCGTGGATATAAAGAATGTCAAAAACGGAGGTCGTATGTGAAAGTTACGGATTTTAGAAGTCGGAAGTGTGTTGTGCGAAAATGGGTGATGTGACACAATCTTGGCCATTGCTTTCTCCCTAAGTCTTGCCACTAGATGGTGACATGTGGCACCAAGTTCAACCATTTTCACCCTATAAATAAAACCTATCCCACCCTAATTTTCTTCACACCTTTCCCATTCTTTCTTCTTTTTACTCTCTCTAGAACCTCTCTCTAGCCCTGAAACCCCCCAAAAAGCCTAGGGAACCTCCCTAGCACGAGGCAGAAGCCCCAGAGTGCTCGACGGCTCTGAGAAGAAGAGCTTTTCCGCACGGGAATGCTACTCCAAGCAAAGCCTGGTTTTCTATCAAACCCGCTGTAAGTGAGCTACACCTACGCTATTTTTAATATAGCTTTTATTTAATTATAGTAACGTTATTAAGAACATATAATAAGTAATTGGGCTATTATTATGAGTTATATAAGTATTATTTAATGCTTATGTAATAGTAATAATAGCTAGACTATTGATTAGCCTCGACGAATAATAGACTAAACTCTAGTGGTAATAATACTAGGTTTCGTCGAAGGAAATTATTTTTTTTCAAGAAGTGTAGCGCTCTCTGAGTTCGAAATCACCACATTTTCAAGTGAGTGCATAGTTACTTTCAGCATACACATAGATATGAAGTATTTTATATAAATTACGTGGTGTGTGTGCATATTATCTGTATAATTGCTATCTATGCTCGATGAACGATTTTATAAATTTTTTTAAATGATATAAACTGTATATGTATTTTATATGTACAAAATGTGTTGGGTAAAACATGGGTAGATGTAATAGTTACTGTGTGACAAAATAAAATAATGAGAGGTCTCGTTATAAATGTTATTGATGATCCAGTCATCTAGCGGAGTATAAATGACAACCACGGACTATTCTAGACAGTCCAGTGGAACGCTAGCAGGCTCGCAACCTGTAGGTGTTTATTTGAGTTGTTTGTTTATTTGAACTATGTGCTCACCAGGTATACTCCATCCCCCACATGGTTTCCTTAAGGACATTTATTGTTGAGGAATCCCCTTAGCAGTAGTGTCCATCCCGATGAAAGTCCTTAGACTAGGTCCTTTGTGTTAGATGTTTTAGGGACATAAAGAGAGGATAACGGGAATGGGTAATCGGGTTTGTTTGGTTTGATAAAGTTAATAAACTTATTTATTGTGGGTTGAAAACCCTATGTACTCACCAGGTTTCCCAACCTGACCCACTCAAGTTTATTTATATCATAGGTGTTGATATGAAGTCACATTACACTGAGAGATTAAGGAGATATAAATCACTAGTGATAATGAATGTAAGTTCTTTTTATGCTTATGTTTCTATATTGACGATGACATCCCAAATGTTTTAAAATGAATAAAAATACTTTTCTTCGAATATGCTTTGAAAACGTATTTATCATGTTTTACTGGGAACAAATTCCGCAACATTTTTATTAAAAGAGGTACTTTGATTTTTATAAAGCATAAAAAAACTGGTCTTTTCTGGCCGTGAAAATGGGGATATCATAGTTGGTATCAGAGTATTAGTTTAAGCGAACTAGGAATTTGTAGGAAATTTCTAGACTTCAACTTAGAATGCTAAGCGATGATTGTGAGATGAGTGTCTGCTATATTTTAGACACAAGCACTAGTTTATTTTAGGAAATATGTCTAAAATGTTTTATGTGCTAATTGTTTTATGTTATAGCTATAAAAATACCTTATATGTTATTATTTGTTCGGATCTATGGTCTATTGCCGACCGGATCTGGAAATTTTATGTGTTCAGATTTCTAAACGTTTGATTACGATATTAGAACTGGCATATAACTTTTCGGTGTGACAAGGAGATCTATATGTCTATCGTAAATAAATTCTTTCCTATCTTAAAATTCTTTCCTCGGTACACTGAACGTCTACTTTGGAGTACAAAACGTCATGGTGAAGACAGACTAGGAAATATCTGAGGAAGATGACAACCTGAACCTAAGAATGTGATGGGTCATGCATCGGTCGTTGCGCCTGCACCCGAACCTATCACAATGGCAGAAGTTCAGGAAGTGATGCGAACCATGATAGACTGAGAAAATAGAGGAAATGAGATGGCTTACGATAGTGAATGATACCCATCGGAAGATATCATAAGAGAGGTATCTTGCCTTTAGAATACGTCTGATAAAATAGCAGTACGTCTAGAGAAGTACGGTACATCTGAATGTAAACATTTGATTCGCGGGATGATAGAACGATCGGTGTAGTTCCTAAAGTTTTCCTATCATCTAGAATTTCCATCACCAACCGAGTTGAAGCAGAATTGATGATTGAAGATACGCATGGAAGAAGTCCTAGTAGAGTCTAGGGAAATTTTTATATTTATTTGGACACACTCGTATGTGTTAAATTGTTTTGTGATTTTAGGACTTGGGGACTGCGAGACAATACTTGGGACGAGATGCATATACTATCGGAAGCACAAGACTCACACTTGGATCAGGTAAAGTCACAAGGTTACCAAGAAGCCAATAATTGATTCTATTTTATTCAAGCATGTCGTTACCATCGTTTCGGTAATGACTAAGAAGATTGTTGCTATTCTGACCCTAGTGGTCATATCAAATTGAGTCCGACTACGATGAGCATGATACGTGGTTCAGAGAACCAAGTTCGAGGTAGCATCTAACTTAAACCAGAAGATTGAAATGAAAGCTAACCAAGGCGATCAGTAGAAATATCGCGATGATCGTTAAAGAAGTAGGTAGCTAGAAATGCTACATGTTGAAATGTGATTGTATCCCATTAGAATATGAAGGAAGGTGTAGTCTGTTCTGGAATTTGACTCTAAGAGACCTGAGTCTAAGCGTTGCAACATACGATGAGAGGTCATTAGAACATGACACATCGACCTATTATAGTAATCAAATATAATTATCTTAAGTTTGTTAAGAAGAAGAAGGAGTCTCGATTAAGGATCAAGACCGTGACTTTAAGGTCATAATCTAGAGTCTAACATGAGATAGGGAGCAAGTGCAAGATCAAGCACCGCCTGTAGTTAAGGAGTCCAAGAGTTAGAAACTTGTTCGAACCAATATAGAAGTTACGATTATTACCTAGGATGAAAAGATAATGTATGAAGTCATTATACATCCCTTTTTTGTTGATGATTCTGGGACGTAATCATCCTAAGGGGAGATAAGTAACGCCTGTAGATCCGGGTTAATCAATTTAGAGATAACAGGGGTCGAAAAAGACTTTTCGACAAAATATTATTTAGAATAAATAATCTTAACCAAGATGTAGAATATTTCTCAAGGATTCTGTACATATAAAGAATGCCAAAATCCGAGTTATAACGAAGAAGTTATGGCTCGTTGAAGTTTTACGGCAAAACCGATACGGCACCGGGAGACATAAATAGTGAATTTACGATAAAGGACTTTTTGGCCTTAGTAATCTAAACAAAATTCATAGAATATGTTAAACTGAGAGCGTCGATAAAAAGAACTCCCAAATCTGACTTCGTATGAGGAGGTTATGAATTTTCTAAGATTTGGCTTAACAGTACACAACTCGAAACTCGAATTTTAGATCGAGCGGTTTTTGGCCTACGCGACCTAAATGAGAATTGAAGATCTCATTAATAGGAACTTAATGGTAAAAATACGAACAAAAATAGAGTCCGTATGTAGAAGTTATGAATTTTATGCGGACATTTAACAGTATAATCTCCTCGTACTGTTATATTTAAGATCGGTCGATAACTAGCCGACAAAGTAAAAATGAAAGTTGTAGATATTATTTTTACCTACACGTGGATATAAAGAACGTAAAAAACAGAGGTCGTATGTGAAAGTTACGGATTTTAGAAGTCGGAAGTGTGCTGTGCGAAAATGGGTGATGTGACACAATCTTGGCTATTGTTTTCTCCCCAAGTCTTGCCACTAGATGGTGACATGTGGCACCAAGTTCAGCCATTTTCACCCTACAAATAGAACCTCTCCCACCCTCATTTTCTTCACACCTTTCTCATTCTTTGTTCTTTTTACTCTCTCTCTAGCCCCCAAACCCGCCGAAAAGCCTAGGGAACCTCCCTAGCATGAGGCGGAAGCCCCGGAGTGCTTGACGGCTCCGAGAAGAAGAGATTTTCCGCACAGGAATGTTGCTCCAAGCAAAGCCTGGTTTTCTATAAAACCCGCTGTAAGTGAGCTACGCCTACGCTATTTTTAATATAGCTTTTATTTAATTATAGTAACGTTATTAAGAACATATAATAAGTAATTGGGCTGTTATTATGGGTTATATAAGTATTATTTAACGCTTATATAATAGTAATAATAGCTAGACTATTGATTAGTCTCGGCGAATAATAGACTAAACTCTAGTGGTAATAATACTAGGTTTCGTCGAAGGAAATTATTTTTTTTCAAGAAGTGAAGCGCTGTCTGAGTTCGGAATCACCACCTTTTCAAGTGAGTGCATAGTTACTTTGAGCATACAGATAGATATGAAGTATTTTATATAAATTACGTGTTGTGTGTGCATATTATCTTTATACTTCCTATCTATGATGGATGAACGATTTTATAATTTTTTTTAAATGATATAAACTGTATATGTATTTTATATCTACAAAATGTGTTGGGTAAAACATGGGTAGATGTAATAGTTGTTGTGTGACAAAATAAAATAATGAGAGGCCTCGTTATAGATGTTATTGATGATCCAGTCATCTAGCGGAGTATAGATGACAACTACGGACTATTCTAGACAGTCCAGTGGAACGCTAGCAGGCTCACAACCTGTAGGTGTTTATTTGAACCGTGTGCTCACTAGGTGTACTCCATCCCCCACATGGTTGCCTTAAGGACATTTATTGCTGAGGAATCGCCTTAGCTGTAGTGTCCATCCTGATGAATGTCCTTAGACTAGGTCCCTTGTGTTAGATGTTTTAGGGACGTAAAGTGAGGATAACGGGAACGGGTAATCGGGTTTGTTTGGTTTGATAAAGTTAATAAACTTATTTATTGTGGGTTGAAAACCCTATGTACTCACCAGGTTTCGCAACCTGACCCACTCAGTTTATTTATATCACTGGTGTTGATATGAAGTCACATTACCCTAAGAGATTAAGGAGATATAAATCACTAGTGATAATGAATGTAAGTTCTGTTTATGCTTATGTTTCTATATTGACGATGACATCCCAAAGGTTTTAAAATGAATAAAAATACTTTTCTTCGGATATGCTTTGAAAACGTATTTATCATGTTTTACTAGGAACAAATTCCGGAACATCTTTATTAAAAGAGGTACTTTGATTTTTATAAAGCATAAACAAAACCGGTCTTTTCTGGCCATGAAAATGGGGATGTCACACATCGCATCGTGATAATTTTCTAAGTCACATTGTGACTTAATATGGAAAAAAAGTCGGGATGTCAAGCATTCTCACAATGTGACAAGCTTATCCTCACGTCGTGAGCGCTGTACTGGCCAACTCTAAGCATTAAGCTCTTATTCCTTTTAGCCATTACTTAGGAATTTCAAAAGGGCCTTCCCTCACCTAATGGATGATAAAAATCATATCATTTTAGTCATGCATGTCAAATGCATGACTCAAACACTCATTAGGACAAAAGAGGGGAAAATGAGATCAAGACTCTTGCTTGGAGTCTAAAACTACTCGAAAACTCAGACCCAAAGATTATACTACAGAGGATGCCTCAATGATCCATAAAGTTGCCAACTTTATGGATCCCATGCATGAAATCCTTCACAATCATGAAAAAAGGAGCTTAAAACTTAGATCTAGCATGCATGAGGTAAAAAGGTCAGAGCTTTATGACTTACAATGGTCCAAAAGCTCTGCAAGAAAGTGAGGTAGAAGCTGGATTGCCTAGAGGTTGCTCCACCAAGGTCTTCTTGCACTTCAATGATTTAAAAACCATAAAAGATTGCTTCCATGTCACAAAAATGGCTAAGGACTTCAAGTAGGTCGATATTAGGATTTTCAGGAGGCAAGAGAGTGAGAGAGGCTAAGGATGGGCAACCCTAGCCCTTTCATTCCATTAAATACCCAAAATATTAGGGTTCTGGTCATCAGACCGTTCTCACATCATGAGTACCCAAAGTCTCATGTTATGAGACTCAAAAACACAGGTCAATTAGTCAATGGACACTCACGATGTAACCACCATGTCTTACATATTGACCTTCATCTAAAAGCTATAAATCAATAATTAAGTACTTCCATGACCTGGGAGTTAAAGCCCAGATGCCGAGCTTCTGCCCTGAGGGGTCGAAGGTGAGGTTCGTTGCAAGCAGTTTGAGGGAGCTAGCCCGGGATTAATGGGAGGATGTTGGATATACTCTTGGAGCACCAACTATTGAGGCCATGACCTGGCCTGACTTTGTGACCCGATTTCAAGCGGAGTTTGTAGCAACTATCGAGGTGTAACAGCTGGTGAGGGAGTTCCAAGACCTATGCCAGACGATTGAGACTTTGGCGGAGATCATTGCCAAGTTGTGGGAGAGAGCCTTATTTGGTACCATAATATGCTACATACGGGGATATGAAGAAGACTCGGTTCCACAACATGATGAGAGCGGATATCAGGGAGTTTTTAATTTTTCAATTTGTCAGATATCGGAAGATATGATACCCAGAGCCCGGGAATGGGAGATTGACTTGGAGCACCTCAGGAAGAGGAAGACAGAGAAGGTGCAAACAGTTGGGATCCTACGAAGAAACCGAAGACTTCTAATCATCGATCGAGGGGTCAGCAGGGCCGAGGCCGCTACGGAAGTACGACATGACGTACGATGGGGTTTTTAGGGTGGGTGGTTCGGGCTATTATAAGTGCGACAAGACTAGTCATTACAGCAGGGATTATACTACCACCACCCCGGTTTCAAGTCTGATTCGCTTCCATTGCAATCAGAGGGGCCATAAGAAGGTTGATTGTCAAAGTTTGCAAATAGGAGTGGTTGCAACACCCGCTCCGGTGACATTGAGGATAAACGACGATCGTCGGGGCCAAAGTAAAGGATCCAGTTGTGAGGAGTCGAGCTTTACAACTGACAGCTAAGGAGGCTCGTGCAACACCATATGTTATTAGTGGTATGTATCTCCTCCTTATTTCATTTTATTGTTTTATTGTTTATGCTTAATGTGTATATGGTTGTTTATGGATGTTCTTGGTGAATGGTGTTTCGGCCTTGGTTCTTTTTTTTTATCCAGGCACCACTCGATCCTTTGTATCTCTTGCTCTCAACAAGAGGCTTGGTGAAACCCCTAGAGAGCTTGATTATCCGTTAGAGGTGGATATCGTCGACGATCGTCCAATGAGAGTATCGAGGGTTTGTTAGGGTTGTACTCTTAAGTTGTTTTAGGTGAGGTATCCAAACGATTTGGTTCCTATTCCTTTGCATGAGAGAAAAGTTATCATGTGGATGGATTGGTTAGGCCCCAATGGGGCAATGACTGACTGCAAGCACCAGTTAGTACGGGTTTGAACCCCAAGTGGCAGAGAACTAGTTATTTATGGCGAGGGTGCTCAACGTGGACCAACCGTCTCTTCAACTGCAAGAGCTAGGAGGTATCTTTAGCTGGGTTGTTTTGGATTCATGGCCTATGTGTTAGATACTAGGGATAAGGGAAAGAAGATGGTTGATGATGTACTGGTCATCCGGAAGTATCCCGATGTATTTCCTGAGGATCTGCCTGGATTGCCTCTGGAGAGGCAAGTCGATTTTCAGATTGATTTGGTACCTGGTGCAACTTTAATAGCCAAGAGACCCTATCTGTTAGTACCACCTAAGTTTCATGAGTTGTCTACACAGTTGCAGGATCAGTTAGACAAGTGGTTTATCAGGACGAATAGTTCACCTTGAGGAGCACCGTTCCTGTTTGTGAAGAAGAAGGATGGTTCTCACAACACGTGACTCGACTGTAAGGATCTAAACAAGTTAATAGTGAAGAACCGTTATCCACTCCTAAGGATTGATGATTTGTTCGACCAACTATAGGGTGCTTCTTGGTTTTCCAAGATTGATTTGTGTTCAGGCTACCAGCAGATGAGGGTTCGGGATGAGGATGTTTAGAAGACAACTTTACAAACTCGATATGGTCATTACGAGTTCGTGGTGATGCCTTTTGGGCTCACCAGTGCACCAGAAGCATTCATGGACCTTATGAATATAGTTTATTGGCCGATGATGGATCGGTCGGTGATGGTCTTCATTAATGATATATTTCTCTATTCAAAGACCACTTGCGAGAGGTTTTGGAGAATTTAATGAAGGATAGGCTTTGTGCCAAGTTCCCTAAATGTGAGTTCTGGTTACACAAGGTGCAGTTCTTGGGGCACCTCGTTAATCAGAAGGGTATATTGGTTGATTCGGCTAAGATCGAGGCCGTGATGCAGTGGGAGGTTTCGAGGTCTCCATCCGACTTTCAAAGTTTACTTGGCCTAGAAGGGTATTACCAAAGGTTTATTGAGAATTTATACAATATCGTAGTTTCTTTGACCAGGTTAATTAAGAAGACAGTTACCTTCCCTTGGGTGCCTGAATAATAGGCGACATTTGAGACTTTGAGGCAGATATTATGCAAGGATCTGATTCAAACCTTACCCAAGGGCGTTGATGACTTTGTAGTTTATTGTAATGCTTCGATCACGGGGTTGGGTGCAGTGATTATGCAGTGGGACCATGTGATTGCTTGTGTGTCGAGGCAGCTGAAGCCTCATGAGACGAATTATCCCACACATGATCTACCCCTCAAGATTTGGCGACATTATCTTTACGGGGTCAGTTGCACCATTTATACAGACCAAAAGATCTTGAGGTACTTAATGGATCAGCTAAATCTGAATATGAGGTAGCGTAGGTGGCTTGATGTGGTGAAGGACTATGATTACAAGATTTTATACCACCCCGGGAAGGCCAACACGTGGCCGATGCATTGAGTAGTAAGGTGAATAGCTCACCTATTCGGGATTTATGTTTGAGGATGAATGTGATTAGCCTATTGTTGGAGCGGATTCGCAAGGCTCAGGTCGAGGCCGTGAAAGAGGAGCACCGCAAGACTGAGTGCATTGTGGGTCAGATCTCCTCTTTTGATTACAATAGTAGAGGATTGTCGACCTTGCATCGGAGGGTTTGGGTTCCATATTGGGGCGGTGCACAATAGATACCGATGGAAGAGGCATATAAGTCGAAGTTTTCTATTTATCTGGGTGCGACAAAGATGTACAAATGCCTCATACCTGATTATTGGTGGCCCTGCATAAAGTGGGATGTGTGCTTGACTTGCAAGAAAGTCAAGGCCAAGTATCAATGACCTCACATTAAGATGGAGTCGTTAGGTATTCCCGTTTGGAAATGGGAAGAGATCATGATGGACTTCATCATGAAATTACCACGGACGACGTGCGGGTTGGATTCGATTCGATTATCGTGGATCGATTGAAAAAGAGTGCACATTTTATGCCCATTCAAAAGATCATCTCCGCGGCGAAATTGGCAGATGTTTATATCGGAGAGGTTTTGACATGTCATGGAGTTCCCATATTAGTGGTTTCGGATAAGGATGTTTGATTCACTTCCAGATTCTGGAAGAAATTCTACGATGAGTTGGGTACATGACTACACTTTAGCATGACTTTCCACCCAAAGACTGACGGTCAGAACGAGAGGACTATCTAGACGTTGGAGGATAGGCTCCGGGCATGCGTGCTAGATTTTGGTGGCAGCTGGGATACGTATCTTCCATTGGCTGAGTTATCCTACAACAACATGTAACATCCTCCACTAGCACGTATCACAATATTGTCCACTTTGGGCTCCTGAAACGAAAACTTCCCATGGGGTCACCCATCCCTGGACTACTCTCGCCCGAGCATGCCTAACTGAAGATTTCTTATGGGATCTGCTGCCCCTACGACTTTAAGACGTGGTGTGACAAGGAAGGTATCCACACCCCTTATAAGGTGATGTTTAGTTCTCCTTCCCGGTCGATGTGGGATCAGGTGCAAGCCCACCTTCACCCTCATTATAGGGTTCGACGTCCCTGTCGAACACATCGAACCGTGCCCCAGCTCCGATACCATTTGTAACATCCTCCTCTATTACGTATCATAATATTGTCATCTTTGGGCTCCTAGCACAAAAACTTCCAAGGGGGTCGATGTGTTAAATAGGGATGTTGAACCCTATAATAGGGGGGCTGAAGGTGGGCTTGCACCTGATCCCACATCGACTAGGAAGGAGAACTAAGCATCGCCTTATAAGGGGTGTGGATACCTTCCTTGTCACAAGGCGTTTTAAAGTCGTGAGGGCAACATATCCCATAAGAACTCTACAGTTAAGCGTGCTTGGGCGAGAGTAGTACAAGGATGGGTGACCCCCTGGGAAGTCCTTGTGTCGGGATCCCAAAGCGGACAATATTGTGATACGTGCCAGAGGGGATGTTACAAATGTAAGCATCACAATGCATTTTGAAGTCCTGAGGGCAGCAGATCCCATAAGAACTCTGCAGTTAAGAGTGTCCAAGCGAGAGCAATCCATGGATGAGTGACCACCTGGGAGGTTTTGGTGCCGGGAGCCCAAAGTGGACAATATTGTGATACGTGCTAGAGGAGGATGTTACACAAAAGCTATCACGTCAACATTGACTGGCCTCCTTTTGAGACGCTTTATGGGAGGAAGTTTCAGACCCCAATTTGTTGGAGCGAGGTTGGATAGTGAGTCATGGGGAGTACCGAAGTGGTACTCAAGACCACCGAACTAATTTAACAGGTGTATGGGAGACTTTAGACGGCACAGAGCCATCAAAAGTGTTATTCAGACATACATCATTCGGACCTTGAGTTTCAGGTCAGGGATTTTGTGCTCCGAAATGTGTTTCCTTGGAAAGGCGTCATTCGGTTCAGGAATCTGGACAAGTTGGGCCCCAGATTGATTTGGTCCTTTCAGGATCCCCACCTGGGTGAGCAAGGTTTCATATCAGTTAGATTTACCAGCCGAACTGTGTCGGATCCACAACACGTTCCAGGTCTCTCAGCTATGAGCCGCTGAAGAGCTCCTATAAATGCCATCAGCCGCTGAAGAGCTCCTATAAATGCCAGCCATCTACCTCCTGAATATCTTCATATTCACTTGGTAGCTGACTCCCATCATCGAGAGTTCCACAAAGCACGAAGCAAGCAACATTCGGGCATCGAAGAATACATAGAACTCACTCTGGGTGGTAACTTCGCTTGCTCTGCTCATTCTTGAAAGTACCACCAAACTCTGCAACTCTACCCCTCGCGGTTTCTAACTATTCTTTCGATAAGCACCACAATACTCATCTAGGCATCTCTCCTAGATTACTCCTCTACTTAAATCCCCTAAAAGGATTCCAACTGAATACTCTCACTCATCACATTCTCAAAAGCACATCACATATAACAACAACTCCTAGGCTAAGGCATCACAAATGAGGCCACTCTAGTCCTAAGATATGAAATACCTAGACTGTCTCTAGCATGCATAATATCTCATAAAATGTATCATAAATATCTCATAATACAAAAGTAAGGGTATTTTGGGAAATCACCGTTAGGGCTCTGGCTGATTGTACACACTGCTCTTTCTTGCTTTCTCTTTGAACTCTTATTCACTTTTAGAAAATCATTTCTTTGAAAACTCTTCTTACTTCCTTAGTTTGAGTCCAGATTACCCAAAGGTGCATCTGAATCCCTCAAACCAAGGCTCTGATACCAACTTGTAATACCGAAAATTTTTTTAAAAAAAATTTCGTTTAAAATCGTTTATCTTTTTAACACTTTTCATAAAAATCTCCCTTTTTGTTTAAATTACAATACAGGACTCTTTTGTTCAATCAATTAATAGACCAGGATCCTCAAAACCAACGCTTCTTTTGGTGTGTACAACCGAGCCGGTGCCATCCCATGATCCTGAGAAAACTTGAAACACATAACACAAAACACTATAAGCACAAAGCTTAGTGAGTTCCCCAAAATACCACTCTAACACATATTAGCCACTCAAGGCTATAACTCTGTTGACCCTCTGGTCAGTGTGTCTCAATGGGACCCTCCAGTCCCAACTCTCTGTGGACCCTCTGGCCCTAACTCTATGGACCCAACGGTCCTAACTCTAATAACTCTGAATCATGCGTATCACATATCACAATAAATCTCATAAAATAAATAGCATACAAATACATTGGCACATAACTCTAAACCTAACTTTGTGGACCCTCTGGTCCTAGCTCTGTGGGCCTTCAAGTCCTAACTCTGATATACACACAACATAAATCACATAGAAATAATGCAGTGCCACACATCGCATAGATAGCATACAATAACTCTGTCACATAACTCTGTTACCACTCTAGGTAAAGTATAGTGAGAAGACTCACCTCAAATGAAGTCGGATGAACTCTCGTGCTCAACGTCCCGACCTGGCCTCTTCCTATTATTCAAATAACATCCCCGATCAACACTCTCTCATTGTCTCATCTCTAAAGATTGGGTAGAAGACCATTCTACCCTTCCCTGAACTCTCTTAAGTCAGTCTTGACCAAAACCCTAAAGTCAACGAAAGTCAACGGTCAAACTTTGACCCAACTCGTGGAGTGCACATGGGCAACTCTGCGAGTCCACACGTGTCCACGAAATCCTCCTTCTAGCCTCACTTGACACATCGAGCCAACCCCTTACTCGACGAGTTATACCTGGTATGAATCGCGGGGCAACCCTGACTAGACTCGTCGAGCCCTCTCATGAACTCGGCGAGTTGCTCCCATGACAACACTCATCTGGCCTTCTAAGGTCAGATCCGTTCCTCTAATCCATAGATCTGACTTCCCTATGACCAAAAACCACGAAAAGGTTGAATCTTGGTACACATGCAAGGCTCTCTATGCTTATTTTGGTGAAATCCTTCACATCATGACAACCCTAGCTCATAACTCCAAGGAAAAGGCATAAAGAAGAATGGAAGGGACTCTCTGGACCTCTTAAGGTCCAGATCTAGGAATCATTTCACCATGGGACCTCTCATACCCTAGATTCAAGCTAAATAAAGCATGAAGAAACCCTAGATTCATGAAATCAAACGAAGATGGACATGAATCCTTTCCTCTCACAGCAACTCTGAACAAAATGATGGAAGATTTGAGCCCCACAAGACAACCCAACTCAAAATCCTTCCTTCCCCTTGCTAAGACACTCCATAGGATGATGAATTAGCCCTCCTCTTGCACCACAAGCTTCCTCTCTGCTCTCTATGGTTTCTCAGGGTGTAGTGGCCACAAATGAAGGCCATAAGGACCTTTAAATAGGTCCCAAACCCGAGAAATTAGGGTTTCTCTGCCGAGCACTTCCTCGGCGAGTCCCTCCTCTGACTCGTCGAGTCCACTCATTAAATCCGTGTGAGAAACCCGACTCAACTCGGCGAGTTGGATCCTCAACTCGTCGAGTCTCTCCTTTAATCAAAAGATTAAACTACACAATAATAACCCTGAAAATTCGGATGTTACACTATGGAAGTGTCTGGCTAATGATTTCGTAATGGTTCCTTAGGTGATATGTCGGTGGATGAGCGCATTAACCATATGGAGAGACCAGTTGTGATTCTTGATAAGAAGACCAAGACCTTACTCAACAAGGTAGTGGAGTTGGTTAAGGTGAAATGGCAGAACTGGAAGGGTTCCGCGAGGACATGGGAACCCGATGAGAAGATACTTGAGCATTACCCCAAGTTATTTACAGCAACAGACTTTGAGGACGAAGTATGATTCAAGTGGGGGAGATTTATAACACTCGTTTCTTAGGTACATTCCTTCATGTTTTTTAAGATTATTATTTTTGAGAATTTTGGCTCTACGCGGGGCGTAGATAGCCAATTATGCAGGGCATAACTCATTAAATGGACACGAGGGTTTATTACCCTACACGGGGCATAACCCATGTTACGCAGGGCATAATCGCAAGGGTGCAAACCTTAATTTCAGAGTCTTGAACACTATTTAAGGATATTAACCCCTTGAGGCTCTTCTTATCACCAGCCTCCACCCTCTTGAGCATCTAACTCGAAACCCTAATCCCTTAGAGCAAATCTTAAACCTCTTATGTGTTTTTGGTGCATTTTGAAGAAGGAGAAGTCCCAGCATGTTGATTGTTGAAGCCCAAGCTTGTGGATCTAGAATCTACATTGCATTTCTCAACTCCAGAAGGTATAAAGCTTGAATCTTTTTGGTCTATGTGTTGGATCTCATTAGATTCTTAATTTTCATGTTATTTTGTCCCATAATCTTGAGTCTCATGATTAGGAGCTACTCCAGACCTTAGGGTTGCTATTTTTTTTTTGTTTCTAAGGTTTTTAGGATATAAAAATTGGATCTTGGTTGCTACCTTTTATCCATGCAAGGGATTTTGGACATTAGAAGAGGTTAAAAGCTAGGGTTTGATTTTGAGCTCCATGTAGCCATACAAGGGAATAAAGTTATGAATTTTATCACTCTAGACATTTATTGGGACCATATTTGGGCACTTGATGATTTTTCTCTACGGATTAAGAGCTTGACGTGAAAACGACTTAACAGCTCTATACGCATGGCGTAATCTGGGCTACGCTGAGCGTAGCCAGATTTTGGCCCGTTTTCAAGATAAGAATCTACGCCCTGAGTAGAATGAGATGTACGCAGTGTGTAGGTTAACAAAAGTTTGACCCTTTACTTTTTGACCAGTTTGACTTTTGGTCAACTATGAGAGTTGAGGACTTAGATGGGCAAATTGGTCTTTTGCCTAAATGAGGATTTTTGTTGGTGTTTGGACTTTCTAGGTTGGGGATTTATCCTTATTTTCTAATTAGGGTTTGGTTTTGGATATGTTTAGTAGGAGTGACTTTAGCGCCAACGGGCGTGTGTAAGATCTATTCGTTGACCGATTTAGGCGAGTCTCTTCACTATACTCGTGGGTCAAAGTCACCAATCTCAACCCACTAGAATAAGTTTGTAGGATGATAGATGTCTTTGTGACACTTGTTGATATGCCTATATGTGCTTGTTGTCTTTGTGACTCTTACTGATATGATTGTATGTTAATTGTATGTGGAGTGAAATAGACCCGAGGGTGAAATATACCCGTTTGGTTGAAAAATACCAATTGAGTTGAACTAAAATCGAGGGTGAAATAGGTACGGTAGTGAAGTAGACTCGTTCGGTTCAAAACTACCGATTGAGTTGAAATAGACTCGAGGGTGAAATAGACGCGAGTATGAAATAGACCCATTGCAGCTTCGAGTTGATATGTTTGTATGTTATAAGGTATTTAGGGAACTCACTAAGCATTGTGCTTATGGTTTTATTTTTATGGTTTCAGGTACTTCCGGTTCCAAGGGAAAGAGCTTGA
Source organism: Lactuca serriola (assembly GCF_051521515.1). Classification (NCBI taxonomy): domain Eukaryota; kingdom Viridiplantae; phylum Streptophyta; class Magnoliopsida; order Asterales; family Asteraceae; genus Lactuca; species Lactuca serriola. Next base: position 116,904,968 of record NC_136408.1, read on the forward strand.
CGTGACTGTACCTCATCCACTAGTGTTCCACATGATTTGAATTGTTTTGTACTCTTATGACTATATGACATCTTTTTATACTCTGATGGGATTTCTAATTGAATGAATGGTTGTTTTTATCGATTTAAAGAAAAAATTTCACTTATAATTTTTGAGACGTTACAACATGCGACTGTTTGGCCCAAGCACATAATTTTTGGGTTTCCTCCATATATAAGCCTCTAACCTCAGATTTAGGGCATCATTTTCAGCCTCCATCACCTCCAAGAACCTTGAAGCAAACCCTAATACCCTCTCCTTCCTATTTGAGCTTAACTTTGGTGATTTGGTGCTTTTGGAAGGAAGAAGAAGATCCTTGTGGTGTAGAGAACCTCTTGGCAAGCTTAGATATTTCATTTGAGAAATTTATGGACCATTGTAAGTGTTCAAAATCCAAACTTTATGTTGCATGCTTCTAGATCTAGGGTTATTGTCCCTTTTTCTTCATGTAATGGAATGGATTTCATAAAGTTTGCAACTTTATGGATCCTTGAGGTCCTTTTGGGGTTATATGATCCAGATCTAGAGTGTTTTGGTGTATTTGGTCTCATAAACAAGTTTGAGTTAATTTCTTCATGTTTTTGACCTAGTTTGGAAGAGACATTCATTGGATATGCATGTCTATAAAGCACTGATTTTTATGATGATTTAGGTGTAGGAAGTCCCTCTCGAAGTTATGGACTTGTAGCTTTGGTAATTAAGTGCTTAATGGTTAAGTTTATGCCTTAACATGTTATTAAGGATCTAGGTTTAAAGATCTTGACTTATTGGATGCCTTAATGGATAAAGTCAGAAACTTTATCCATCAAGACCTTGGAAAGGACTAGATTTGAGCTTTGGAGCTCTTGGAGTCGAAGGAAACCCGCTTAATCCATCAAGCTATTGAGACCCGATTTCCACGATGTGGCATTTTGGCCGCCACGACGTGATGACTGGGGGGATGCCCGTCTATTTTGTCATTATTCTTCCACGACATGACCAATGGGATGTCACAACATGGAAACTCATTGAAGTTGACTTTAATCGTTGACTTTTGACCTTAGTTGACTTTTGGTCATTTGGCTAGTTTTGAAAAGGGGGCTAAGGGTTTACCTTGTGTGGTTTAGTAGGAGGTGTATAGCACCCGTTCTTTGGTTGTGAGAGTTGTTAGTTGTTGACCATGTCGCGAGGTGAGTCTTCTCACTATATTGTGTAGATATCTAGATTGTCTTTATGACTCTTGCATGAAAGACTATGGTTGGATCACAAAACTTGTATGAAAGACTATTGTTCGATCACAACACATGTATGAAAGACTGTGGTTGGATCACATCACTTGTTTGTCTTTGTGACTTGCATGGAAGACCATGGTTGGATCACGGCAAAAAGGTTATGGTTGGGATATAGTCTGGAAGTGATTGTAAGACTATGGTTAGATCATAGCATTCATATAGGGTTGAAATACACCCCTAGGGATGGGCCCACTAATATGTATGGTATGTGATATTTTGGGGAATTTACTAAGCTTTATGCTTATGGTTTTGTGGCTTAAATATTTTTAGGTACTTCCAATTCCAAAGGGAAGGGTCTGACTTAACTGCACAACATCCCTTGATGGCTTTTTCTGCACTACCTATTATTGTTTTACTCTGATGTATGAGAGATATATTTTACTATGATTTGTTTTGAAACAAAAGTTTGTATGGGTTGATGGTTTAAAAATGAAAATTTTATTGATATATTTAAGACGTTACATTTTTAAGTCAATCAATTATTATTATTATTAAAAAAACAATTTTTTATTAACTTGACCAAACTCTTGGTCTACCACCTCATGTCCTCCTTTGGTGACCGGTAAGCGGAGACACTGTCCCCCATCGCCACTCTATTTCCTTTCTATATAGACTGCACTTTCATCTTCTTCAAACACATCCCTCTAGCACCTAATACAAAACTCGTTCACTAAAAAAGTGTAACATCCCCATTTTCACGGCTAAAAAAGACCGATTTTGTTTATGCTTTATAAAAATCAAAGTATATCTTTTAATCAAAAGGTTGCGAAATTTGTTCCCAGTAAAACATGATAAATACGTTATCAGAGCATTTCCAAAGAAATGTATTTTTATTCCTTTTAAAACATTTGGGATGTCATCGTCAATACAAAAACATAAGCATAAACAGAACTTACATTCATTTACACTAGTGATCTTTATCTCCTTAATCTCCCAGTGTAATGTAACTTCACATCGACAGCTGTGATACAAGTAAACTGAGTGGGTCAGGTTGGGAAACCTGGTGAGTACATAGGGTTTTCAACCCACAATAATACAATTATTATGTTTAATCATCAAACGATTAACCCAATTACCCATCCCCATTATCTTCGTTATTCCTAAGTACCTTCCCTAAGGATTTATCCTAAGGATCGTCTCCTTCATCATATTTACCTTTCATCTCCTTACATCGCATTTCCTTATATGTTTGTTCCTAAGGACTCTCCCTAAGGATCATCGCCTACATCACATAAACAATATTGATTTAGGGATTCTCCCTCAATACGTGCCCAACAAGGGTTAGGGCATCATTGCATGAATACGTAGTTACAACATCGCCTGAACTCGTAATTCATAGTAAGGGTTAGAGTATCATCACATGAATATACAGTCACAACATCACCGAGACTCATAATTGATCACCTATAGGTTATAAGTCTGCTGGTGTTTCCACGGGTTGTCTAGAATAGTCCGTGGTCGCCATCTATACTCTAGTAGATGACTACATCTCCAAATTGCCGGACAAGGTTATATTATCTTTCATCCTACATCACCGATTCGTCATCACCTATCCATCACCTAATTATCATCACCTATCTCTCATCATTTTATTTAATCACACACCAACTATTTCATCTATCCATGTTTTATCCCAACATATTTGTAGATATAGAATAAATATATATTTAAATCATTTAAAACATGTATAAAATCATTCATCCATCATAGACAGCAAGTATTTGGATAATATGCACACATAGCACGTAATGTATATAAAATACTTCATATCTATGTGTTAGATGAAAGGGACCATACACTCACCTGATTAGGTGGTGATTTCGAACTCAGACAGCGCTTCATTATCTCAGAACAATTTTCCTCGACAAAACCTAGTATCTATACCACTAGGGTTTAGTTTTTAACGTTAACCGCGACTAATTAATAGTCTAGCTATTATTACTATTATATAAGCGTTAAATAACACTCAATATAACTCATAATAATAGCCCAAATAATTATTTTAAGGTCCTAATAATGTTACTATAATTAAATAAAAGCTATGTTAAATATAGTATAGTTATAGCTCACTTACAGCGGGTTTTTATTAAAAACCGGGCTTCGCTGGAGCAGCGTTTCCAAGCCGAAAGCTTTTCTTCTCGGAGCCGTCAGGCACTCAGGGGCTTTCTTCTCGTGCTAGGGAGGTTCCCTAGACTTGGGAGGGGTTTAGGGAGGTTAGAGACAAGTTAGAGAGAGAAAGAAAGGCTTATGGTGTGAAGAAATTATGAAGAGTTCATCTCTTATTTATAGGAATTTTATAGTAAATTAGTCTCCAAGATTCGTCCGTATCTTTCGCGTACGAGCTCCGTTTTCTACGTTCTTTATATCCACGCATTGGTATTTACGAGTACTACAACTTTCATTTAGACTCTGTCGGCTAATTCTCCTTCTATCTCATATTTACAAAAACTGTATCGTATTTATCGCGCACGAAGAGTAGGGACTAAGCTTCGTCCATATCTTTCGCATACGAGCTCGTTTCTGACGTTATTTATATCCATGCGTTGGTGTTTACGAGTACTACAACTTTCATTTAGACCTCGTTGGCTAATTCTCATTCTATCTCGGATTTACAAAACTGTATCGAATTCGCCGCGCTCGAAAAGTAGAGACTAAGCTTCGTCCATAACTTTCGCATACGAGCTCCGTTTTTGACGTTATTTATATCCAAGTGTAGGTAAAACTAAAATCTACAACTTTCCTTTTTACTCTGTTGGCTAATTCTCGACTGATCTTAAATTTAACAGTAAGAGGTGATTACACTGTTAAATGTCCGTATAAAATTCATAACTTTTACATACGGACTCCGTTTTCGTCCGTCTTTTTGTCGTTGAGTTCCTATTAATGAGATATTAAATTCTCATTTAGGTCGCGTAAGCCAAAAACCGCTCGAACTAAAATTCGAGTTTCGGGCCATGTATCGCTATGCCAAATCTTAGAAAAATCATAACTTCCTCATACGAAGTCAAATTTGGGCGTTCTTTTTATAGACACTCTCGGTTTAACATTTTCTATGACTTTTGTTTAGATTTCTAAGGTTAAAAGTCTCTCTATCGTAAATTCACTATTTACGCTTCCCGGTGCCGTGCCGGTTCCGTCGCGAAACTTCGACGGGTCATAACTTTTTCGTTATAACTCGGATTTCGGCGCTCTTTATATGCACGGAAACCTCATAAAATATACTAAAACTTGGTTAAGATTATTTATTATAAATAATCTTTTGCCAAAAAGTCGTTTTCAACCCCTATTATCTCTAAATTGACTAGCCCGGATCTACGGGCGTTACAAAAAGTCCACATTCCAACTCCTTTTCTATTGTTCTTTGTACTAAAAATTTGTCTTCTTAGAGGAAGCAACGATTGGTGTTAGGACCTGAAGACTACACTCTAACATATGAAATCAAAAAGCATTTTTTAGAGCAATATCGGTTGTCGGTGAAAATCTCACACCGGTTGCTCAAACCTACATATAAGTGAGATCCCAACAAATTTTCAATTGGAAATTTTCCGGTTGACGAAGATTAAGGCAATTTGATTCATAAAACATACGACTTATGACATTGTCAGAAGGATCGAAACCACATTCATAGGACAACAAATTTTTGGATTTATCGAACTATTGGAAGATCAAATAAACGACCGCACCGATCACCATGTTGATAAAAAATAGGTGCAAGTTTTAACATCGCCATAACCCACTTTGTTTTCTTATGCGGTTATGCCCTTGATCTATCACGATATCATCCCCCGATGACATGCGTCACCTTTTAATACTTAATCTATTTGGAATCGATGATGAAAACAATTTGATTCAAAATTTTTGGAATCGATGATGAAAACAATTTGATTCAAAATTTGTGCTGATGAGTTGCTTGTTATGACATGCGGTAAGGGCATTCATGGGTTATAAAAAGGGGGGAGGGTTGTTTTTAACAATAAATATAAATCATTTTTTTAAAATCCATTTAGACACAACGTCAGCTCTGGATGGATAAAGTTGGATACTTACATAAAATGTCATGTACAATCTAACTTTGTAACTTGTTATAGTGGGCCATAATAGTCAAATGAAAACAAAAACATATATTTAAGATCTAATTTTGCATGTTTTGAACTATATCACAATATGTTTGATGTTCAATTATAGCAATAACCTTATTTTCTGTTATTCGGACACTTTGATAACTACAATAATTGGTACTTATCCATTTCTTTACCTTGTAGATTCCATTATTTTGTAATTTTATTCTATGCAGAAAAAAACACAAATCCTAAAGATCCGGACTGAAGATCAACTTTTCAGCAAATGCAACCAATAAACAATCTCAAAAACTATTCCATATTGGGTGTAGCAGTTCATAATAAGTTCCATTACAAGACCTAAAATTTAAGGACTCCATATAATCGGTTGTAGCAGTTTATCATAAGTTCAATTAAAACTTTACAAGTCCTGAAACTACAGGATTATATATAATACAATTAAAGGGAACTTCTAACACTTGTCTCCTAACTTTATACAGTCCTAACTTTACACATTTGAATGCACACATGCAAAGATTATGCTATATACCTTGGCAAAACATACAATGTTAGAAGTCCGATCTTCACTTGTACAGAAAAAAATCAAAGGCTGGATACGTGGCAAGTTGTATAGCAGGTTTAATATTTGCAAAATTTCCTAATTCGAAGGAATTAGAGAGGTGCATTTGAAAACTCAATGAGTCATTGTGTTACATTTTTAGTAAAGAAAAAGTTATTAAAAGAATTTGTGTTTGAATTCATTCTTTTTGGATGAAATTCATTTATATAATATATACCATATTAAGAAAATAGTTTTAGTTCCTTAAAGATGAAATTTCACATGTAGCACTTGTTAGCCTAATAAGATTTTGGGCTTTATTTTGTGTTGGGTTTTATGATTGGGCCTTTTCGCTAGGAAACCCTAATTAGCTTGTCTATATATTATATCTTTCCTTTTCATTGTTTTTATACTTCTCTTTGATAATAATATGAAACCTTAGCCGTTATATGTATTTCACTTGTTAGTTTACATGGTATCAGAGCTCGGTTGAATATCTGTAGTTTTTCGTTTTTTTTTGGGCGAGTACTGTTCATCGGCGATTACTGCTCATCAGAGTACTGTTCATCGGAGTACTATTCATCGATTATTGTTCATTGTGATACTGTTCACAACGATTACTGTTCATCGATTAATGTTCATCGTTATTACTGTTCATCGGCGTTACTGTTCACCGACGATACTGTTCATCGGTGTTACTATTCACCTGACGATTACTGTTCATCGACGTTACTGTGCATCACGAGTACTGTTCACGGCTACTGTTCATCGCACTATTCATCGATACTGTTCACGTGTACTGTTCATTGCCACCATTTGCAATTTTGGGTTTTGTTGATTTCGAGATCTTGATCGTTTTTTGCTGCTACTCGTATTTACTATTTGACTGATATTGAAATATGGCTCCAAGAGATGATTCTCTTCAGTCCATTAGTATTCAACTTGATGGCAAAAACTATGTCTATTGGAGTTATGTTATGAAAAATTTCTTGCAGGGCAAGACTATGTGGGGGATTGTTACAGGTGACAAGAAGAAACTAACAAACGAGAAGGCCGCTAATTATGCAACCTTACTGTATTCATGGGAGACTGATAACTCCAAGATCATTACTTGGATTAATAATTCTGTCATCCAGTCTATTGGTACTCAGTTGGAGAAGTATGACACGACAAAGGAGGTTTGGGATAACTTGGATAGGTTGCATACTCAGTCTAACTTTGCAAAGCAATATTAGTTAGAGTTTGATATTCGAGCCCTCCAACAGAACAATCTCAGTGTTTAGGAATTTTATGCAGCTATATCGGATTTGTGGGTGGGATCAATTAGCTCTTACAGAACCTGATGTGTTGAAGGCTTTTAAGCCTTATATTGATAGAAGGGAAGAGCAACATTTGGTTCAGTTCTTGATGGAATTACGTTTAGATTTTGAAGGTCTGCATGGATCAATCTTGCATCGTACACCTCTTCCCACTGTTGATTTGGTTGTTCACGAGTTGATTGCTAAAGAAACTCGTATCAAGTTCGATGATGACAAAGCTCCCAAGAAAGCCACTCCTGTTGTCTTTGCTGTTTCACAACGACCTCAATCTTCAAACCAAAATCATCCCAGAGTTGCATTTGATGAGTGTGATTTCTGTAAGAAGAAGAACCATTGGAAGGAAAATTGTCCTTTGCTGACAAGCAAGGGAAATCAGTAGCAACAACAAACAAGATCACCGGCACACTCTCAGTCTTCACAGCGGAACAAGTCTTCTGGACAGTCATGTCCCTCTTTTTCATCTTTTAGGCCACCATAGTACGCTGCTGCTACACCTTTAGTTGAGAATGAAACAGATTTCACACCACCATCAGCCTTGGATCCACAGATTGTTGAGCAGTTCAGACAATTCTTAGCTACCAATCCAACTGCCATGTCAGCTTCCATGTCTCATTCAGGTCTGTCTTCATCCAACACGTCAGGCATTCCTTCATCCTTGTGGATATTGGATTCTGGTGCATCTCATCACATGTCACCACATTTTTCATCTTTCGCTTCATTATCTTCTCGTACACCTGTCTCTGTTATGTCTACTAGTGCTACACCCATGTCAATAGAGGGTGTTGGTTCTATTGTCACTCCTTATATATCTTTAGCAGATGTGTATTACATTCCTACACTTTCTTTGAATCTTGCATCGGTCGGTCAGTTGTGTAAATCTGGTTGTTGGGTCTTCTTTTCTGATTCATTCTGCTGTGTACAGGACATTCGGTCTCGGAGGGTGATTGGGATAGGTCGTAGACTTGGGGAGCTTTATGTCTTGGAGCAGCTACATGTTGTTGATGTTGCTGCATCTAGTGTCGATTTTTCATCTTTTCGTTTAAACCCTTCATCGTCTCCTTTTATCTTTGGCATTCTCGTTTGGGACATGTTTCAGCGTCTCGTTTATAATTTTTTTGTTTCCACTAGTGTGTTAGGCTCTTTGAAATTTGATGATATTTTTTATTGTTGTTGTTGTAAACTGGGAAAACTTTATGCTTTACCGTTTAATAAAAGTGTCACTCGTTCTGTTGCTCCATTTGATATTGTGCATTCTGATGTGTGGGGTCCCTCTCCGATAACCTCCAAGTCAGGAGCTAACTATTATGTTTCATTCATTGATGATTACACTTGTTATACGTGGGTTTATTTTATGAAGCGCAGGTCTGACTTTTTCACAATATATAGTGAATTCAGAGCCATTGTCAAGACTCAACACTCTGCTATCATAAAATGTTTTCGGTGTGATCTGGGAGGAGAATTTACCTCCAATGATTTTAAACAATTATTGGCATCTGATGGCACTATACGTCAATCATCATGTACATACACTCCTCAGCAGAATGGTATTGCAGAAAGAAAACATCGACATCTCCTAGAAACTGCTAGATCCTTACTACTGTCACACCCCCGAACCAGACGACGGAAATGTCCAAGGGCTCTTGTGACTTAAATTGAATACCATCACAATGAATATACATGAATCATAACATAAATCATCACCACGCATTAAAATAATACAACTGATATTATTTACATCCAGTACTTTGTCTTTAAACATTACAAATTCATAACATAATTATCTGATAGATATCATAAGCAAAACACCCTGATATTACTTGGTACTTATCATTCGGTTTACCTGTTACCTGAGAATACAAGTTAATTTTGAAAAACATCAACATATGAAATGTTGGTGAGTTCATAAGCAATGTTGTGATAAAATGATTTTGTGTAGTTTGTAAAACCCAGAAAATCCGATATTTTCTGAAAAGATCATTGTTTATAAAAAGTGTGGAGATCCGTAAATATATGCTTGTTGATTTTTAAAACATGTATAAATGTTGAACCTTAGCATTAATCACGCAAGTGAAAATTTTTGGGTTGAAGATTCGTTTAAGTATTGCGTCATTGGGCTCGGTTATTAGTCCAATTGTTTTGTACTCCGGTTTGGGCCTGTCCAACCGTGAGCCTGTTAGGTTTACTATATAAGAATATGCTTGCATGCATATTAGGTTAACGATTTAGAGAATACGATTGATACAAGAAGACAGCATTACATAGTTCTTTCTTTATCGTTCCTATAAACCTTCTAACCCTCTACAGTTGATGTTCTTGATCGAGCTCTTCTGAGGGTTATTTTATAATCATTCGACACGTTTGATTCATTCTTGAGTTGTTTATTGTTTTCGTGTTCTTGCTGTTTAATCTTTATTTACCTATTTAAGATCTAATCGATCTTCAAGATTAAGTTTTAATCTCATCAATTGGTATCAGAGCAGGAGGCTGTGTAATCGATACACTTCTTTTCTGTGAAAAAGGTTTCAATTAGGGTTTTCCGCAATTACTGATATTTATTGAGCCGTCATCTCATTATTGACGTATCTTGATATTTATTGTTTTGCCTTAATCTGATTTATTACAAGTCTGATCTTTGAACAGGTTATTCGATCATAATGGACGAGTCGCAATCGAATCCCATCAATATTTCCAACAACATTGGATCAACCGCGAAGATTCCCATCCTATACACCCATGATTATGAAGTCTGGGCGCATCACTTTGAAGACTATGTTATAGGATCTGAGGATAATGGATACCTCATCTGGGAAGCAATTATCAATGGACCGTTTTCTCACTCTGCAACTTCAAGGATTATTAAAACTCAAAAGGAGTATAATGATCTACTGAAGGATGTCAAAGATATTGCGCAAGATGAAAAAGATAAATTCCAGTGCAATATCAAGGCGTTAAGATTGATCATATTCGCCCTTCAGTTCGACACTTTCAGATTAGTAAGTTCATGCACGACGACAAAGGAAGTTTAGGATAGGCTTCGTGAATTGTACTCTATAGAAGAGGATCTTGAACACTCTATCCAAACCTTACTCTTGTCTGAGTTTGGAGAATTCAGGCAAGGAGCCGAAGAAACTGTGACCCAAACGTTCGATCGCTTCAATCATCTTCTCAGCAAGATGATCAAACATGACATCGAAAGGAAGCTTATCGAGCAGAAGGTTACGTTTTTAAATGGTCTAAGATCAGAGTGGAGAGCAGTGGTGTCTACAGTTAAAGCCCATGAGCAGTTTAAATCGTATTCTTTGGCGAAACTGGTGGGTATTCTCAAGTCTCAAGAGAAGATTGTGCTGCAGGAAAAGAATGTTGTCTCAAGCCTAGGTTCGCTGGCCCTCCTGTCAAAAAGTAAAGCTGTGATGGAGGACGAAGACCTCAACTTGGAGGAGTATGACCTCACGTCTGAGGGTTATGCTATGATGGTGTCTAACCCCAAGAGGTTCATTAAGAAGAGATTCCCCAGCAACAAAAACCGAAACTGGCAGGGGAGTTATAGTTCAGAAAAGGTTAACAATGAACCGAAGGTTGAAGAGTCTAAGAAGGAACCGAAGGCAGAAGGTGATTCTGGAGTAAGCTGTTACTACTGTGGAGGGAAAAACCACTATGCTAAGGATTGTGTCCTCAAAAAGATGGCTGAAAAGGATGAGGAAGGTTTGCTGCAGAAAAAGCTTGATGAGATGAGGAAGAAGAAATCTACCGCTAACCCTTCCATGAATGCTCTAATTGTGCAGGGTTCGGTTGCTGATGACGAGTTCGGTGGCGTGGAAGTTTGGTCAACAGACTCTAAAGACGATGAAGTGAGGAAGCCTTCTCATGGAAAGGCTTGTGTGGCAAAAGAGGAGAGCAGTGGAGGAAGGTGCTTGATGGTGTCCGAAGTATCTCAGATGAGGGGATACAACACTGATGGTGGAAGCAATGAACCGAAGGAGCAGCAGGATATGTGCTTTACAGCCAAACCGCTCAGCGTGCAGTTCAACGAGCTCGATGAACTGATCAAGAAGGTACAATCGGTTTTTGTTTCATTTAAAGTACCACAATGCTCATATGAAAAAGAACTAAAAAGTGTTAATTCACGAATCTCTCATCTAGATAGTAGTTTAACTCAAACTCGAGTCACCAATTCTAACCTAACTGATCAATTAAGCAGGGTGTCTTCGAAGAGTGAGGAACGGCGCATGTGGATCAAGTTGAAGGAGTCAGAATTAGTTAAAAGAAAAGATGAAAACATTTATTTACAAAGAGACAATTTAAAGCTGTTAAAACAGCGAAATGTTTTTTGTTTGATTGCAAAACGTCTTTACACTAATATTACTCAGCTTCACTTGGACTGTGAAATAGGACAAAAGATTCATCGCATGATTTTGCCCTTCCTTGAGTTTAAGGAGGATGAAATTGATGCTGAAGCTTATAATTGTGAGAGTGTGATATCATCTGATGACATCAATCCGACCTATATGTATGGACTGGACAAAATAGAATCTTTCATTAAATCCAAGGACCATAAGGACATGCTTAAAAACCTTTTGGATGAAAATGATAGACTTAAACTGAGAACCGAAACCATACAAAAATTTGACTCTTTAAACGCCAACTTGAGCTCAGAAAACAAAATTGATGTTGAAAATGCATCTGAGCTTAATGAGGATGACAATATGAGTGAAATTTCTGTAGAGGACACGGTTGACTGCTCAGAATTTGTGAAAAGCGAACCTGAAAACCACAAGAATCTAATTTCATAAAATTCAGTGGAGTTCGCTCGATTGTCCCAACAAAAGTCCCCGATCTTAGCAGAGAAAGCCGTTGTATATCAAAAGGTTAGGACCACTCCAAATCAAGTGTACAAGGTCACAGGAGTAACCGAAGATCAGACTGCTGAACTCACAACAATTGTAAACGAAGACAATGCTGATGGCTGCGATGAGTTCTTCTGGTCAGCTCCAATCGATAATGCAGATGAAACGGTAGGCTTATCAGAAAGGACCTCATGGATAAGTAAAGGTAGATACATACCAGAACCCTTGAACAAGCCAGATAATTTCGATGTGCCAAGTACCAGTGGTACGAAAGACATTCCTCAAGAAAATGGAAGTTCGACAAAAGAAGACGTTCCCTCTAGTTCCTCAGTTCAAAGTGAAACTTCCACAGTTCAAAGTGAACCAGCCAAAGAGAAACCGAAAATGAAAGCCAATATCCATCATCAACCGAAGCAGATGAGGAATCAGAAACGTCAAAGGAACCAAAGATACAGGAAGAATCTCTCTAAAAGGAAACAATTCTGGCAATCCCAGAATGCATATTTCTCACATCAAGACAAGAATCTAAAGTTTGAGAATAAACCTGTTAAAAAGCACGAGAGCCACAACAACCGAAAGCCAAGGTTCGGTTCGGAAAAGAATACCAACCGAAAGCAAAGGTTCGGTTCTGAGGATGACTCCAACCGAAAGCAAAGGTTCGGTACAGAGAACGAATCCAACCGAAAGCAAAGGTTCGGTTCTGAAATCAAAAGAGATCAAGACTCTAAGGTCAGTCCCACCAATGATCAAAAGCAAAAGGGTCACCTAGAGTCTCCAGACAAAAAGTCATCTAAGCCCTCTCCTTCTCACTCATCTAATTCTTCTAATTCTTCCAATTCATCTCCATCTCACTCAAAAGTTCATTCTGTTCGTTCTCAAAAATCTCATTCGTCAGCTGAACAAAAAGGCAAACATAAGGTTTCAGCATCCAAACCGGAATCTAAACCGAACACACCTAATCCTAATAAAATCAAAGTTTTTACCATCAAAAAGAAAGATGAAACAACACTAATAAAACGAACACATCTTGTTGACATCTCTCTTACTATTCCTGTACCTGTGAAAGGCTCACATGGACCCAAGAAACTTTGGGTTCCTAAATCTGCTTAATTTTTGCAGGTTATAAGTGACGAGCAGTTTGACGAAGAATGGTACATCGATAGTGGCTGCTCGCGTCACATGACAGGGAGGAAAGAAGAGCTCAGGGAATACAGGTCTCTTTCAAATGGTGGCAACGTCAAGTTTGGAAACAACTCCTTCGGCACCGTAAAGGGATACAAAATGATTACTAATGGTGATTTTACTATAAGGAAGGTGGCATACGTGGAAGGACTACAACACAACCTCATCAGTGTATCTCAGCTTGTTGGAGGTACAGGTCTCAAAGTCTCATTCGACGATGAAGGTTCTGAAATTATTGTGAAGAAGACAAAGAAAGTAATTGTCAAATCAGAGCGTAAGGGTGAAATGTTTCCTCTAAACCTCAAACCCATCAAAGGAAACCCAGCTATATGCCTGTTGTCAAAAGCACAATCTGATGAAAGCTGGTTGTGGCACCGAAGACTCTCTCATCTCAACTTTAAAGATATCAACAAACTTGTCACTGGAGGTCATGTTCGAGGTCTTCCATTGCTCAAGTTCGACAGAGATCATTTGTGTGCTGCATGTGAAATGGGGAAGCAGAGTCGTCAAAGTCATCCATCTATAATTAACACTAAAGTTGTTGAACCACTCGAATTACTTCATATTGATTTGTGTGGTCCATCATCTATCGAAAGCATCGGTGGTAGCAAGTATATTCTTGTTATTGTTGATGACTTTTCGCGGTTTACATGGGTGTTCTTTCTAAAGCTCAAATTTGAAGCGACTCATAAGCTGAAAGTGTTCATCAAGCAGATTGAAGTACAGCTCAAGAAGGTCGTTCGCAACATCAGGAGCGACAATGGTCTGGAATTCAAAAATAGAGAATTTGAAGAATTCCTGGCAAAAAAGGGAATAAGTCACAACTTCTCAGCTCCCTACACACCTCAACAGAACGGAATTGTCGAAAGACGAAACCGATCTTTGTGTGAAGCTGCCCGAACCATGCTAAGTTTCGCTTCCTTACCTCTTTATTTTTGGGCTGATGCTATTTCTGCTGCTTGTTTTACACAGAATAGGTCATATCTCAACAAGCGATTCACGCTCACACCATATGAGATTCTCAACAACAGGAAGCCCAATGTGAAATTTTTCCACGTGTTCGGCTCACGGTGTTTCATCTTTAACTCTAAAGAACACCGCAACAAGTTTGATGTCAAAGCCGACGAGGGAATCTTTTTGGGCTACTCTCTCACTTCCAAAGCATATAGAGTTCTAAACAACCGTTCGAGAAAAATCGAAGAGGCTTATTACGTGACTTTCGACGATAGCTATGTTAAAAAGCTACAGGCCAAAGAAGACACAGCTGGGGAAATCTTTCCTCAAACTGGCCAAGTCACAGTCTCGATCGCTAATCTATTCGAGAAGTTTATGGAGCTATTTGACGAACCAGAGAAAGCTACTCTCTCAGAAGCAGGCGCAGCAGACAACAAGGTAGACCATATAAAGCAAATTGTCGAAGAAGCTGCCAGGAGAATGAACGAAGGAGGATCGAATTCTGACGAACCTCCATCAAACGATGCTTCAGTTGAGGGGGAGGAACAACCGACATCAACTCAGCCGACCTCACATGTTGAGGGGGAGCCAAGCTCTCCAACTGCTCCCGAAAGTACTTCTCAAACGGAAAGTTCTTCACCATCCGAAGGTGCATCAACGCCTGAAAACCCAGCACCACAAGAAACCTCTAAACCTCAAGTTTCTCAAAGCATTCCAGAAAGCTCATCTATCGAGGGGGAGCAAGCTGATATGTCATTCGACTACGAAAGCCAATCCGAGCCAGAAGAAATGATCAATGCTGAACTGGACCCAACCTTTGATCCAAACTATCCTCCTCTTACCAAATGGACCAGAGATCATCCTATCTCTCAAGTTGTTGGTGATGTTTCTGAAAAGGTTCTAACCCGATCACAACTCAAGGAAAAACAGACATCCTTATTTTCCAAAGTTGAATTTTGCATGTTTAACTCATTCGTATCAAAAGTTGAACCGAAGACAGTTAACACTGCTCTCGATCACTCCGATTGGGTTCAAGCGATACAAGACGAACTGAACGAATTTGAAAGGAACAAAGTCTGGCGCCTCATTCCAACTCCTCCAGATGCCTCGGTTGTTGGTCTCAAATGGGTCTTTAGGAATAAAATGGACAAGGAAGGGAACGTTATATGGAACAAAGCTCGACTGGTAGTAAAAGGATATTGTCAGGAGGAAGGGATTGATTATGAAGAGACTTTCGCTCCTGTAGCTAGGCTGGAATTTGTAAGAATATTTCTTGCTTATGCTGCCCACAAAAACTTTGAAGTTTTCCAAATGGACGTCAAGTGTGCCTTTCTTAATGGAGAACTCGAAGAAACAGTGTATGTGGAGCAACCTCCTGGTTTCGTGAACGAAAAGTATCCCAATCATTGCTACATTCTGGATAAAGCTGTGTATGGACTCAAACAAGCTCCGAGAGCCTGGTATGAAACGCTAACTAAATTCTTAAAGATGTCCAAATTCAAACAAGGTTCGGTTGACCCAACCTTCTTTCGCAAAAAGGAAGGTAACCACCTTATGATCGTTCAAATTTATGTCGATGATATCAACTTTGGCTCAACGAATCCCAGCCTAACAGCTGAATTCAAAAAGCTGATGGAGACTAAATTTGAAATGAGCTCAATGGGTCCTATTAACTTTTTCCTTGGTTTAAATATTAGACAGGGACCCAAAGGCATCTTTATCAATCAGGAAGCTTACACGAAGACTCTCCTAGCAAAGTTTGGTATGATGGGAGATTCCAAAGTCAAAGTCCCAATGGCATTCGGCACCAAGCTAACTCCATCCCTAGACAAACCGGCTGTTGATATCACGCTCTATCGTCAAATGATAGGCTCACTGATGTATCTTACTGCTAGCAGGCCTGGCATCATGTTTTCTATGTGTTACTGTGCTAGATTTCAGGCAAACCCACGCGAACCTCACATGCTTGCAGTGAAGAACATTTTACGATATCTCAAGCGAACTGCCTGCTTAGGTCTATGGTATCCTTCCAACTCAGGCTTCTTCGTTCAAGCCTACTCAGATGCAGACCTTGGAGGATGTGGACTCGACAGAAAAAGCACCACTGGCGGCTGTCAATTCCTTGACGGGAAGTTGGTTAGCTGGCAATCAAAGAAACAAATGTGCGTGTCGTTGTCTACTGCCGAAGCTGAATACATAGCCGCCGCATCCTGCACCTCCCAAGTGATTTGGATCCAAAGTCAACTTCGAGACTATGGACTCAATATGAAGAAGATCCCACTATATTGTGACTCTGAAAGTGCAATTAGGATCTGTCATAACCCAGTGCAACACTCTAAAACCAAACACATAGCACTGAGGTATCACTTCATCAAAGATCATGTGGAAGATGGAAACGTTGAAGTACACTTTGTTCGAATCACTGATCAACTGGCTAACGTCTTTACCAAAGCTCTTCCTGAAGCATCATTCAACAGAATTTTACAAGGGCTAGGTATGATGGAATCAGAGTCAGTACCTCAAACTACCTCTCAACATCAAACGTAAGAAGCGAAATTGACCGAACGTTCAGGTTCGGTTAAATCATCTGACTCGCTCATCACTACAATGGTAGATTTCTTGGTTGTAAATTTCTTGTACAAAGTTGTTTATCTTATTGTCAAAAGTATTTTCTGATTGCATGTCTCAATTCCTTGGTTTTCTAAAATTTTCCAAAACCGAAACCAACCGAAGGTTCGGGTTCGGTTTCTCAAAATTTTTCAAAACCGAGACCTACCGAAGGTTCGGGTTCGGTTTCTCAAAATTTTCCAAAATCGAAACCAACCGAACGCTCGGTTTCGGTTTTCCAAAATTTTCTTAAACCGAAACCAACCGAACGCTCGGGTTCGGTTTTCCAAAATTTTCTTTAACCGAAACCAACCGAACGCTCGGGTTTGGTTTTTCAAAATTTTCTTAAACCGAAACCAACCAAACGCTCGGGTTCGGTTTTTCAAATTTTTCTCAACCGAAACCAACCGAACGTTCGGGTTCGGTTTTCCAAATTTTTTCAAAGTTTTTTTTCTCTTACTAAGTTTTTTTCTTGCTTAATTTTTTCTTATTTATTTTTTTATATATCAAAAACTCCAAAAATATTTTCTTATTTAATTCATGTGTTCGTTCGTTTATGGGGATAAAATTATTGGATTACTTAAGTGTCCCTAGAAGCATGCTGTTGTATGTGTCCCAAGCCTCATAAGATTCTGAATAATCGCCTTAATGACTTGGTATAAACAAACTTTGTCTTCCCAATTAGGCTATCCCATTTATTCTAATCATGAGCTAACTCACTCTCTTCTCACATGAGATAAGAGTTTTCTGCTTGGTCCTTATTTTCGCAGCAGAGGTACTTTAATTTCTTACACCATCTCCATTACATTTCTCCATTACATTCGCTTCATCAACGTAACCCTTGAGACTCTCAGAAATTACCACTGAGGTTTATGGTTACACAACAACTGTGTTTATGATCTCAATTTCGTGCCACTACGAGCTGAGTGAAACCCAAAATTCAACACCAAATCTGAATTGACGGTGAACAATAAATTTGCTCAAGTTTTCACCAAAGAATTGACGGATGTATCTTACTGAAATCTCAAATTTTTATTTTTGTGTGATTCCTATGAAATTGTTAAACACCATAACATTTCTTCCCTTGGGATCCAATTTTTAATTTTTTTTTTTGAGATTTTATATTTTCCAAGCCAATTTAAAATTAATTCCTACCTACTTGTTCAAAAGACTACACCGGTCTCACAAGTACTTTGTTCACTTTCTATCTTATTTCAAGATTAGGACTGCTGAATCAAAGCGAAAGCCACCCTTACGTAGCCTAATTAAAAGAAGCCTTTCAACATTTATTAATAAGTGTTTGATCGTCATTCAACAGGAAACCACATAAACACTTTAAGGCCTCTCTTGATCTTGAAGGAAGAGATTTGTGCCAGGGATCATTTGTTTCGTGTCATTATTGACATCACATTTATTCCTAAAAAGAGTTGCTTTATTTCTTTTCCTTTTTACACTCTTAGCACGAAAATCTTTGATTTTCCAAAATTCTGGTACTAATAATTACAGGCTGTATTATTGCTCTGGTGGTTAATTATCGAGTTATGGTCAAAAATCATCCACGTGGGAAGTTAATTCAAAAGATGCCATTTAAAAGATAAGATTAAGGGTTGCTGACTCAGGCGGGAGATCAAATGATTAAATTTCAAACGGCGGTTAAAAAGGGACGTGCGCGAGTTTGAAACGCTCATTCTTTTACTGACATAATGGACGCGTGTGTGAATTTTAAGCGGTTCCTCTCTGGCACTTAAAGGCGCGTGTGGATTTGAAACGGTTTGTTCTGAAACGACGCTTGTTGGGCGGGGTGTTCCTAGGAATCTGACACTCTCTCTCCTACGTGATCATCGCATGCCTTAACTGTCACGCATCTGTCATTCCGGAAAACCTTTTCGTATTTCCATAGAAGATTTGAACCGATTTTTCTCTCTCCTTTCACCCACTATAAAAGGCAGTCTACACTCCCATTTACCTCTTTACTGCATCCGAAATTCCAAGAGAGCAAAAATTCCCAAAAGCTTTCCTGTTCATCTTCTTCTTCCTACCTTCAACAATGGCAGAATCATCCTCAGTCCATGCCACCTCACACATCCTTCCCATTCGCCCTCAACAGTGTTTGGTGATTGACCTAACCCCTCTGGCATACGATTCCTATATATCTCCGATCATCGAGTGCCTGAAGTACTCACAAATCGCTCCTGCACTTTCTAGGGTTGAGTCTGTGCCCATGGACCTCCTATCCCAGGTGTATGCGACTGCACATTATGATAAAGCAGTTGACAGGGTGTTCTTCGAGGTTTCTGATCACAAGACCTCCATTTCTAGACAACGATTTGGCACACTGCTAGGGTTAGCTGTTGACCCTTCAAGAATTAATCCGGAGACGATTCCGATTGGGCATCTTTACAACATGTTTTACAATATGGGGTACACGGAGGCGCTCCCCTCCGTCGCAAAGTTTAAAAAATCCTGCTTGCCGCCACAGTGGAACGACATGTTTACAGTCCTCTTCAAGGGCTTATCTGAACGGAGCTCAGGATCCGATGGTTCTAGTCGACTGTTCTTGTCGATTATGTATGGCGTCTACAACGGAGTCAATCTTGACTATGGGTTTGTTCTCTGGAAACAACTCATCCAGAGCCTCTCTTCTTCTTCACGACATTCTGAGGTGTCATATGCCCGGTTCTGGACTCTCATCACAAAATGGTCGATGGATAAATTTGATGTTCCCACTGCTGCCGGTGCATCGATGTCTTCGATTGGTACTTTTCATACCACGAAGATCATCGTCTCTGATGCATCCAAGTTTTCTTTCATTGGCTCCATTCCGGAGACAATGTACGGCGATGTTTCATCTGACAGCAGGCTCATCCGGACGATTAAGGAGTTCAAGGCGTCTGGACCGAGGGAACTCACACAGGAAATGCTCAAGTCCATCCATGATGCTGACAAGCCTGTTAATAGGGGCAAAAAGGCGGATAAAGGGAAGCAAGTGACCAAAGCTACAAAAGGTCCTTCTCCCAGGAAGAGGAAACCAACCAAAGCTGCACAATCCCCGTAGCCGAAGAGACGGAAGACTCAACCGAAGCGAAAGCTTGTCATCGCTTCCTCTTCGAGTGACTCAGAAGGCGAGAGTTCGGGTTCGGACGGCTCTCAAAGAGGCGAAACCCCTCCTAGAGGCAACACCCCACCCCGATCACCTACCCCAGACATGGAAATTCATGTCTCACCCATTCCCTCTCCTACTCAAACAATTCCTACTTCCATTCCCACCATAAACCCCACTACCACCATTCCTAAAACCTCTTTCCCTATACCACCACCCATTTTCACAGATACAACTACAACAACTGCAAAGGTTACAACCAACATATCTGATACGGGGGTTCATACCGATGCAACCGAAACACCACCTGTAACCGAACCTCCTCATACAACCGAAACCCAGCATACAACCAAACCTACCCACACTCAACCATCACCCGAAACTACCCCTACCAACACACAACCTGAACCTACACATCCCATAACACCCCTGTAACGACCAAAATTTCAAAACAATTAAAACTTTTCAAAAACCACTCATTTTAATAACGTTGTTACAAAAAGGTTTTCAATACATTATTTAACAGAGTATTTTCCCAGGTTCATATCATAAAACATCAACGCGAGGAACGGTACGATCATGCCTTTGCCTTGTCACAGACTCCTGAGAACCTGAAAACATAAAACCACAACTGTAAGCCCGAAAGCTTAGTGAGATACCCCCAAAATACCAACCACATATACGCCTTTCCAGGCCACGACCTTCTGGTCCAAAACATATCGCCTTCCGGCCCATAACGCAATGCCTTCCGGCCCATAACATATTGCCTTCCGGCCCATAACATATTGCCTTCCGGCCCATAACATAATAAGCATACATATCAGCATAAAAGCATACATAACCTAACAGGACATAGAACGACCCTGCATACCGGGTCACACCCCAGGTCTAGCAATCATATGCATAACACATAATCATATAACAGTTCACAGTCAGCAATTGATCAACATACCACATAACATAGCATTACTCTATTCAAGATACCGACCTAGCCGGTCACTAGCATAACATCACCCTACGAATCAGTCAACATACTAAATGCACACATACGCCTTTCCAGGCCATGACCTTCCGGTCCACATAGCAATGCCTTCCGGCCCACAACACGTAATGTCTTCCGGCCCACAACATATAACGCCTTCCAGCCCATATCATAACAACTGACAACTACCCGGATTTCCATCCGATAAAAAGGTTGGCCTTGGTGCCATAAACCCTAGCGATATAGTGAGGATAACTCACCTCGAAACTGCCGACTGAACAGATAGCTCAAGCTGCTCCGATCACTGATACGATCTCCACCTCTGGACAGCCACCAATGCACTGAACTCAAACAATAAACAATAATTACCAAAATACCCCTGGAATCACTGGTCAACCCTTGGTCAAAGACAAGGTCAAAGTCAACCCCTGACTGACCCTACTCGCCGAGTCAACCCTATAACTCGCCGAGTCCCCATAATCAGAACTTCACTCAATCCGCGATCTAACTTGCCGAGTCATCCCGAGACTCGTCGGGTTCAACAACTCTGAGTCCACTCGCCCTCAACTCACCGATTCTCTAAGATTCCCTTTCTACACGTCGAGTATCCCCCTTGACTCGACGAGTTTCTCCTGAAAGAATCGCGGGGCCACCCCGACTCAACTCGCCGAGTCTGAAGAACAACTCGGCGAGTCCCAGTTAACCTTCAAGCTACTCGCCGAGTCTGTTCATCGGACTCGGCGAGTCCATGCCATGCAACCGCTCAAACTGCTTTCTGAGGTCAGATCTGCTCCGGAAATTCATAGGTCTGACCTTCCTAGACTGGTTCATCACGTAAAGTCCTTATTTCGGTGCTCATAATACACCCCATGACTCATAATTCACATTTTGACCTAAGGCATAAGGATTCCAATCCAAAACCTCCATTGATTCCCGAAATGCTCAGGCATGGGACACTCTGGACTTCCAAAGGTCCCAATATAGTGTTCCAATCGCTTGGGGGACTAAGGAAACACTCAATCTAGCCACAAAAGGGTTCAATAAACCCTAAATCCATATGCACATCAACATAGAAGGGATCAACTCGAAATATTACCTGAATAACGTTGCTCTGTGTCCCCAACTCTCAGAAAAGGCTTCTCCTGATGTTCCCTTAACCAAGCCTCCTCCTTTTTGCAAAATAACACTTCCAAGATCAATAATGGCCTTCTACCTTGCTCCAGATGCTCTCAATCGAATTAGGGCTTCACTCACAGGACTAGGGTGAACAATGACGGCCATAAGGCCCCTTATATATGTCCCAAACCTGGACGGTTAGGGTTTCGCTAAACAGCGCGGACTCGCCGAGTCCATATCCTGACTCGTCGAGTCCAGTCGCGAACCTGCGACCAGATCCGCGATCCTACTCGGCGAGTCTGAGCTCCAACTCGCCGAGTCCCCTCTTAAAACATCCAAAATCATAATTATAACAATACCTGGAATTCCGGGCTGTTACAATTCTCCCCCACTTATATTAGGCTTCGCCCTCGAAGCCTACGGCAACTCAACTCCAAGGATATTCCCACAACGGTCCACCGGGCCTTAACCGGCCCAGGTCTCTCAAGGCATAAATATCGAAACTCGAACATACATTCCCCTCCTTCACGGTGTCCTGATCACCATCTCGAACCGGACATCGACTGTACCCCTGATCATCACTCTTAATAACCGAGAATTACCCAAGATGCAACTCTGCTCTAAATCGCAACAATCACTCGACCCATAAGAGCTAGAAAACCCTGAACCATCGAATCCCCAATCCGAGTTCCACTCTATCCATTCCGCGATGACGGAATGACCCATCCTCAATCTCAGAGCAACTCTCACGAGTTCCCCTCTTGCAACCGCATACTCATGCTGGACTAGCTCCTACACCCTCAGGTTGGGAAAACCTGACGCACTGATAATATCCTCAAACATCTCCCAGAATGAATCACTAATATACACCCCATACCCTGATCAGAATCACACTGAGAGTTCAAGACTCTCTCTCTACATCCCTTCCTAGCCTTTTGGCTCTACACTTGCGGATTTCCCTCCGCGACCTCAGCGGTCATTCCAAACCGGATGAGCTTCTAATCCACTGCCGCAAACACGCTGCTCGCTAACCATACTCGAATTGCTCTAACATAACTCTGCTCTGCCACTTTCACTTCCGTGGACTTGTACTCCCTCTCGGAGTTACACACCTCTTACCTTTCTCTCTTCCTTTACCAAGGAATCCACCCGGCTACAATGTCACTCCGACAAATGCCATGGTGCTTGCCCGACGCTACACCACCCTTAGCGTGTCCGCTATCCATCCAATACACTTATTCTGACTCTCCTCGCAGGGACTCTCAAGCCCATGCACTACCTCAACTAAACAAGATCGCTACCCGGGGCCAGACCTTCCATTGCAAATACACTTCAACATACACAATCCGTAATCTCAAACTGATCCAACAATACCAGCAGAGTCTCCAGCATGACTGGACCGACTCACATAACACATATTAGCCACTCGAGGCTATATCTCTGTGGGTCCGTACACCCAAACTCTGCGACCCCTCAGGTTCTAACTCTGGGAACCTTCCGGTTCCAACTCTAGAAACATGCACAACATAAATCCCGTGGGATTAATGCAGTACAACCCATCACGTACATTAAGCATACAAATACTCTGATCACGTAACCCCGGTTACCTACTCAAACTTGATCCCGGCCTGCTCCCAGGCCTCCACAATCAAATGCCCTAGGTCTGTATCCCGCCCCGCATACCCGACACTCGCTCTTGTCAGCCTATACTCTGAGCTGACAGAATACTGCTGATTCCCAACAGCTAAGCACCCTCACATAGTCATCGATCTCCCGGAGAATTCTCCAATTCTCCCCCACTTAAAGCCTTGACTAACAACCACCAGTCGCCAACAACGACCTTCCAAAACAACCCTACACAAAGAGAACACTTACACACTGGCTGCTTCCCACAAGCATAAACAACCCTCAGCAAAACACATCTCCTCACTGATCAATCCGCTCAAAAGAATCCGATCTCCAATTATCCATTCCATGATTGTAGATGCTACCCGACACTCAACCCAATGCCGCATCTCCACTAATAACCCTCACGAACGATAACCAGCGATAGCACAAAACACCAAACTATAATCATATTAAACCCTCAGGGAACAACGGATACCAAAACGAAAACCCGAAACACAAATCCATAACCATGCCAAACCCACGAAACAACGAATACCGCATCGAAATCCACACAAGATACCAGCACAAACAATACGCCACAATAAACGCAAGATAACAAGACATCAAGAAAGCAACATACCCGCAGCTGCCTCCGGCACTGCTCCGACTCCCTCTGCCGCAAGCTGATAAGCACGACCCTGAGCCCTTGGGGCTCCGCTCCATCCTGTCCTCCTCCTGAACTCCTCAAGGTGGCCGGTGCTAGAGCCTGCACCGGTCCTGCAGAAAGCTGTGGACAATTGACCCTCAAATGTCCAACCTGCCGACAACGATAACAAATCCTCAAATCCCGAATCGGCACTGACTGCCGACACTCCCGCGCATAGTGCCCCTCCTTTCCGCACTTGCGGCATGCACCACCGGACCAACAAACTCCGGTGTGACCCCTCCCACACTTCCCACAGGTGTGGCCGCTCCGATCCCCCACTCTAACATCAACGGTCCTGGACCGTTTCGGCGCCGGCTGCGACTGCATCGGAGCCTGCCTCAGCTCACGCAACTGCAACTCAACCTCTAACTCACGCCGCATGGCGGCCTCCTGTAACTCCAACAAGGTCTCGCACCTCTGCGCAGACACGAACTGTCTGATATCCCCCTTGGGCATACTCAGATATCGGGGCATCTGAGCCTGCTCCGAAGCGAACTTAGGGCAAAACATCACCCTCTCAATACACATCCTAGTGATCTCAGTCACCGACTCCGAGTCCTGCTTCAGCTCAAGGAACTCCCGAGCCAATCTCTCCCTCTCATCCCGTGGAACATAACGAGGATTGAACATCTCTCTGAACTGATCCCATGAAACCGTAGCCCTCTGCGCATCGAAATATGACCCCGTGGTCAATCTCCACCAATCCTTTGCCCCGAGCCTCAATAGGTTCAGAGCACACCTCACCCTCTGATCAGCAGGGCATAAACTCGTGGAGAAACAGCCCTCCATGTCTAATAACCATCTCATAGCAACAATCGGGTCCTGAACTCCATCGAATGTGGGAGGCTTCGTATAATAGAAGTCCCGATACTGAAAACCCCGACTAGCTCCTCCCCTTGCCGCTGTAGCCGCCGCGGCAGCCGTCTCTGCGAGAGCCGCATATCGCTCATCAAAATACTCAATCATGGCGGTCTTGATAGACCCAACAATTCCGGCAACTCAGCCCGGAACAATGCAGCAACCCCATCACGTAGGATCTCGCGAATCCTCGCATCCAACTCGCTCGTGCTCGTCTGATCGATAACCTCAGACGGCACCGATCCACCCGGAACTCGCTCTCCAGCTCCCGATCCTGATCCGGATCCACTATCATCATGCCTCGAAATCTCCATACCGAAGACACCATACCAATCTCAGACACTCCCCACAATCCTGGGATCCAACTCTCGCAACCCAACCCTAGAGATCATGGTCTCCTTGATACGTGTATGGGTCCCGTGCTTTCAGTAGTACGGGCCCATACTGCCTTCCACACCTACCCATATTTGTATGAAGTACTACCACAATACCCTAGAGAACATGCATAACAACTATCAACCCTCACCACTAGAGGAACACTGAGAATTTCCCATAAGGGACCCTAGGCTACAGGCATCACAGATCAGGCAGCATTATCATGAATTCCTGAAGATCCCTACCCTAACTCTAGCATGCTGTTCTATCAAGCTCAAATAAAACAATATCATGTATGGTATCTTGGGGTTACTTACTGGCTCCGGCTAATCGTACCTCCGCGTCCTCCCTTTACTTAATTTGAAAACCATTTTAAATTTTCTCTTTTTAAAATCCTCCTCGATTTGAGACTGGAGTCACACGAATGTTCCCCCAATTCACTCAAACCAAGGCTCTGATACCAACTTGTAACGACCAAAATTTCAAAACAATTAAAACTTTTCAAAAACCACTCATTTTAATAACATTGTTACAAAAAGGTTTTCAATACATTATTTAACAGAGTATTTTCCCAGGTTCATATCATAAAACATCAACGCGAGGAACGGTACGATCATGCCTTTGCCTTGTCACAGACTCCTGAGAACCTGAAAACATAAAACCACAACTGTAAGCCCGAAAGCTTAGTGAGATACCCCCAAAATACCAACCACATATACGCCTTTCCAGGCCACGACCTTCCGGTCCAAAACATATCGCCTTCCGGCCCATAACGCAATGCCTTCCGGCCCATAACATATTGCCTTCCGGCCCATAACATAATAAGCATACATATCAGCATAAAAGCATACATAACCTAACAGGACATAGAACGACCCTGCATACCGGGTCACACCCCAGGTCTAGCAATCATACGCATAACACATAATCATATAACAGTTCACAGTCAGCAATTGATCAACAGACCACATAACATAGCATTACTCTATTCAAGATACCGACCTAGCCAGTCACTAGCATAACATCACCCTACGAATCAGTCAACATACTAAATGCACACATACGCCTTTCCAGGCCATGACCTTCCGGTCCACATAGCAATGCCTTCCGGCCCACAACACGTAATGCCTTCCGGCCCACAACATATAACGCCTTCCAACCCATATCATAACAACTGACAACTACCCGGATTTCCATCCGATAAAAAGGTTGGCCTTGGTGCCATAAACCCTAGCGATATAGTGAGGATAACTCACCTTGAAACTGCCGACTGAACATATAGCTCAAGCTGCTCCGATCACTGATATGATCTCCACCTCTGGACAGCCACCAATGCACTGAACTCAAACAATAAACAACAATTACCAAAATACCCCTGGAATCACTGGTCAACCCTTGGTCAAAGACAAGGTCAAAGTCAACCCCTGACTGACCCTACTCGCCGAGTCAACCCTATGACTCGCCGAGTCCCCATAATCAGAACTTCACTCAATCCGCGATCTAACTCGCCGAGTCACCCCGAGACTCGCTGAGTTCAACAACTCTGAGTCCACTCGCCCTCAACTCACCGATTCTCTAAGATTCCCTTTCTACACGTCGAGTATCCCCCTTGACTCGACGAGTTTCTCCTGAAAGAATCGCGGGGCCACCCCGACTCAACTCGCCGAGTCTGAAGAACAACTCGGCGAGTCCCAGTTAACCTTCAAGCTACTCGCCGAGTCTGTTCATCGGACTCGGCGAGTCCATGCCATGCAACCGCTCAAACTGCTTTCTGAGGTCAGATCTGCTCCGGCAATTCATAGGTCTGACCTTCCTAGACTGGTTCATCACGTAAAGTCCTTATTTCGGTGCTCATAATACACCCCATGACTCATAATTCACATTTTGACCTAAGGCATAAGGATTCCAATCCAAAACCTCCATTGATTCCCGAAATGCTCAGGCATGGGACACTCTGGACTTCCAAAGGTCCCAATATAGTGTTCCAATCGCTTGGGGGACTAAGGAAACACTCAATCTAGCCACAAAAGGGTTCAATAAACCCTAAATCCATATGCACATCAACATAGAAGGGATCAACTCGAAATACTACCTGAATAACGTTGCTCTGTGTCCCCAACTCTCAGAATATGGCTTCTCCTGATGTTCCCTTAACCAAGCCTCCTCCTTTTTGCAAAATAACACTTCCAAGATCAATAATGGCCTTCTACCTTGCTCCAGATGCTCTCAATCGAATTAGGGCTTCACTCACAGGACTAGGGTGAACAATGACGGCCATAAGGCCCCTTATATATGTCCCAAACCTGGACGGTTAGGGTTTCGCTAAACAGCGCGGACTCGCTGAGTCCATATCCTGACTCGTCGAGTCCAGTCGCGAACCTGCGACCAGATCCGCGATCCTACTCGGCGAGTCTGAGCTCCAACTCGCCGAGTCCCCTCTTAAAACACCCAAAATCATAATTATAACAATACCTGGAATTCCGGGCTGTTACAACCCCCAGCTTCCCCACCCCCAACATCTCCAGAGCATGCCTCTGATGGAGATAACCCTTTCCTTGGAGGGGAAAATTTGACCTTCGATTCGGTCTACTTTAGTCCGTTTCAGGTTCAAAGCGACGACGAGGACGATGCTCCAGTAACAAAGAAGCATCTTAAGGAGCTAAACGAGAAGGTTGACTTGCTTCTTGCTTCATCCTCCAACACTCAGTCCTCTCTCTCTGAAGCCGCTCTTCAGAAGATTGTTGATGCCTTCTCCAGGGCTCAGCATGATTCCGTCGCTTCAGCCACTGCCGCCATAGACGCCTCCACAAGAGTTTGTGAGGCTGCGACCGCAAAAGTCAATAAACTATTCTCTGAAGCCTCTTCCCTGTTGAAGTCCTTACAGGAGAGCGCTGATGCTACAAAGACAACGTTGGAACCAATCGTTCAACAATTGGCCACGTTCGTCTCAACGGAGTTGCAGTCGTTCGCTACCCTTCGCCAATCCATCAACAACGACAACTCGGCCCTTCGTGCCTCCATTGACGAGCGCCTCGCTAAACTTCAAGAGGATCTCGCTGCCGAAAACTCGTTAATGGACATTCTGGCAAGTAAAACCACCACCCTTAAGGTCAAGAGCACTCAGCTTTCAAACTATCAGCAACAGATTGAAACTCTTCGATCCGAACGGGAGGTTATCAAAACATGTGTTTCGGATGTACACTCTGCCCTATCCAACATCCTGGAAGCACACGATCCGATTCTCAATCATTCGGTGAGGCGCACCCTTGCTGAAAAACTTACTCCTGCCATGGACCTTCTCAGCAAAATTGAAGGGCTACCTAGTTTCGTGTCCAATCCGAAACAAGGGGGAGAAGTGAAGTCCGGATCGAAACCACCTCCTTTCTCAAAAGCTGCTCACACAACCGAACCTCCTCCGACTGGTCAAACTTCGGGTTCGGGTGTGAAGGATAAAGGAAAGAAAATAGCTGAGGAAGAAGATGAAGATGATAAAGAAACCATTGCTGACTTGCTTAAACGCAAAAACAGTCGCAATGTTGAAAATGATAATGTTCGTGTGGCACGAGAAGCTGAAGAAGCCGAACGCAAGAAGAAAGAAGCCCACGATCTCCTTGAGAGCAAGAAGACTCTTTTCCCTGCTTGGACTTGGGAGAGAATGATAAAGGAGGCCATAGATACTCCTAGCATCCTATGGCTAGAACCGGTGATCTCCTTCGACTGCTACAATTCTGTCGATTCGCAGTTCGATATGCCCTTGACTCGAAAGGCGTTTATCTTCCACGCCTTCTCCAACATTTTTGAAGTCCCTCATCCTAATCCTGAGGTCGATAGGGAGTTAATCGAATTCTATCTGAAGGCCGCTCAACCACAGTACCAAACATGGAGCGCTCAGAAGATCGTTAATGTTCGGGTTTTAAAGCCGTATACCGAAGGGAGATTCATCAACGTTCGGTTCAGGGTGATCAGAGGGTCTGCAAGAACCGAACATCTTATATCCTTAGCAGATCTACCGAACCTCAACCCTCATGATTGGATCGTTTTGCATAACATCCTTTTGACGAATGAAGCTGAATATGGTCCAATTATAGACCATCTCAAAAGGATGATAGTCTGTTACATCATGGAGGTCGCCTTGATGGATCAGGAGATAGCCACAGTCTTCAAGAAGAAACCAAAGATATCTCCTGTTGGATCGGCCAGTGATCTCAATCAAATGAAGATGGGCAAGATTGACCCGAAGCGTAATTCGGTCATGTTCACTAGAGCAGAAGGACAGAAATGTCTCTTTGATTTAGCGGATAAACATCTTTATACCAATGCTTGTCTTGAGCATGTGCTGTCGATCATCCATCGGTGTAAAGAGAATGCATCGGACGATGTCAAATACTTCAACGATATGATCCAATGGTACATCAGATTCAGACAGACGATACTTGCTCTTATCTCTCGTCTGTTTCAGACTGTAAAGAAGAAGGTACCTGCCGCTGCTGCTGGCCCAAGTAACAAGTGAAGATCTCGCTCCAATTGACGCAAAGGGGGAAATTGTTGGGTTGAAGATTCGTTTAAGTATTGCGTCATTGGGCTCGGTTATTAGTCCAATTGTTTTGTACTCCGGTTTGGGCCTGTCCAACCATGAGCCTGTTAGGTTTACTATATAAGAATATGCTTGCATGCATATTAGGTTAACGATTTAGAGAATAAGATTGATACAAGAAGACAGCATTACATAGTTCTTTCGTTATCGTTCCTGTAAACCTTCTAACCCTCTACAGTTGATGTTCTTGATCGAGCTCTTCTGAGGGTTATTTTATAATCATTCGACACGTTTGATTCATTCTTGAGTTGTTTATTGTTTTCGTGTTCTTGCTGTTTAATATTTATTTACCTATTTAAGATCTAATCGATCTTCAAGATTAAGTTTTAATCTCATCAAAAATGTTGAACTTCTGTTTTCCCCAATACATAAAATACAGTGAATTCTCAATTTGTTATACCATCACAACGAATGATTTTGATTTCTTGCGTGGCGTTTGATTAATTAGGGTTTGTGAGTCGTTATAATCATGCATTAGAAAATGACTAGTTTATAACTACAGGTTTCGAACGATCCTTAAAGGCGTCGCCCGTTACTACTCACTTAATCCAACAACCATGATTACTTTTGATTAACGTCCTAAATCTGTTTACCTTGATTTCTCGTAAGCCTAACAAACGAGGAAAAAGGGGAGTACGAAGTCCCGTTATTTCCGTGAGTTATTTAGGCTGTCGGGAATGCGAAAGGCATGTTGTCCCAACTCGCATTTGATTTCTTGACCTCACTAGCAATACTAATGGGCCACTAGGGCCCAATAGCACATCATAGCCATTAAAAGTCCTTTTACATGAAATCAGGTCATAGGAGGCCCAATAGCACATAAGCATATTCCCTTTGGGCCCAAAGATCATGTTAATGGGCTAGCAAGGCCCAACAAGCATGATTTGAAACTTCCAAGCCCAAAGTTTGTAAGCTTGCTTATCGTAGTTATTGCGTATTTATTTAGATGGTTTTGTTCAACGCTTGTTGTTTTGTATGGATTCGAGACCGAATCACTTCGTTTGTAACGATATTTGTTGTTGAAAGTGTATTTGTTTTTCGTATCGTCAGTAGTTGTGGGTTTTGTATTTTGTATTAATGAATTAGTTTGTTTAAAAGTGGGATTTGACCTTTTCACTACCCTTCTTTTATAAAAATAACCCTTTTGGTACTTTTATATAAAAGAATTTCATTTTTAGTCCTTAAAACGTTTTCTTGACACTTTTGTATCATTTATTTGATGAAAACACAGTTTCAACCCAAAATTTATTTTGTTGACAGCTTTTGCCCTTCCAGAATGGTGTTTCTCGGTTAGAAACCCATTTTTCACAAGTTTTACAGTTTTGGCCTAAAATCTATAAACTTTACATTTTTGGTCCTTTTTGATAGTGAAAAGCATTTTTGACTCATAAAATGATTTGGTTATGCTAATTACCCCCTGTTTTACAAAAAGTTTCATTTCAGCCCCTATAATTTATCCTTTTTCGCATTTTTAGGCTTATTGGGCCGAAAAGCCCAAAAATTAGCCCATTAAGCTAAAAATTTACATTTTAAGTCCCTTGAAAATTCTGTATTCAGAAAAATGATTATAGAAACTATTTTGACCCTTTTGACCTTCAAGAAACTATGATTTGTCGATTTGTGTCCCAAGTTTTGTATTTTTGACAATTTAAGCCCAAAAATGGGTTTTATGTTAGAATATGTTGATCATGACCTTATAAGCTATTATTCTTGACTTGTTTTGTGAAAAATAGCTTAGATTATGTTTGTTTCCTTTCTCATGTCATAGATCTCGGGTTTACACCCTTTTTGGTAACATATTTATCACAAAGCACATGAAATCACACACATACATGCATCAAATCACACATAGCATACACATACACATAGATCTACACATTTTCTTGTATTCTCCCCCATAAAACTCATGAAAACCGAAAATAAAGGGGTATGAAGCTCACCTTGAGTGTGGTTTCAGTTTTTGAAGGAAAAGATGAAGAAGATTCGATCCTAGCAAGCTTTCTTGGAGGATCTCGAACTTAGATGTTTCTAAGGTGCAAGATCACAAGTTTTGTATGAGATATGAGAGATTGTTGGTAAAATGGAGAAGATATGTTATGAATCAAAGAGATAACTTACCAAAGATGTGAACTACTTGATGAAAACCTCTTGAATCACAAGCAAAATTCGAGATTTTTGGATGAAGAAGAAGAGATGTGTCTTAAGTGATTTAGAGAGAATTTTTTTTATTGTGAGGTGTGTGTGTTTCTTTGTGTCTTCGGTCGAGAGAAGAAAAGAGAAGGAGAATAAAGAGTGAGGTTGCATGGAAATATGAGAAGTGTATGGATGTTTGAAGTGTAATACCTAATTATCCCACAAACAAAAATGATGTGGCATGCAAAAAGTCAACCCTTCCTTTCTTTTGGGCTTGGGCCGAGAATGGAGGGGGGAAAAGGAAAGGATTGGGCCCTTAAATTCCTAAGCCCAAATTATAGATAATTTAGATAACTTTTGGCCCAAAGTAAATCAAGAAATGATTTTTATGGCCCATTAGGGCTAATTGGGTTAGTTATGGCCCAATAAGGTCCATTAAAGTATTTTATTTCATTCTAGGCCCAATATGGACTAAAATATTAAAATAAATAGAAGTGTGTCCAATTAGAGCCCATTTAAGAGTTCTAAGTCCAAAGTAGTCAAATTGGAAGCTTATTGGTCAATTAGGTCCAATAAGGAAATCCTAGTCCAAAATGGACTTTAACCGAGATTTCAAAGGTTTCCAATTCTTTGTTGACCATTTGCAATGCTTGTATGAAGTGTTTGACTGGAATTCTGTTGTTATTGAATAAGCATCCTACATGCTTTCACATTGTTGGTTCACATTGTTATCATTGTTAAATGTTTACAAGGCATCGAATTTCCTGGTTGTGACAACTACTCTCTACTCAAGTTCCCAATATGTTTTTGTGACATCCCCAAAATCACGGCCAGAAAAGACCGGTTTGTTTATTCTTTGTTTAAAAATCAGAGTTACATTTTAAATGAAAGTGTTGCGGAATTTGTCCCAAAACAAAATATGATAAAGATTTATCAAAAGCATTTCCATAGAAATGTATTTCATTAAAAGACTTGGGATGTCATGTTCGTACAGATCAAAAGCATAAACAGTACAATATAAGCCTTACTACATTATTTCATATCTACAGGCCTATATCCGTAATCCCTCGTCCAAAACATCACATCTATGCTCATGCGCCACTACCTATAATACATAAAACTGAGTGGGTCAGGCTTGGGAGCCTGGTGAGCACATAGGGTTTTCAACCCACAATAATTAAGTTTATTAATTTCATCAATCAATAATAACCCAATTACCCATTCCCGTTATCCTCACTTTACGTCCCTAAACACCTATCATAAAGGACCTAGCCTAAGGATCATCATCGGGACGGACACTACTACTAAGGGGATTCCTCAGCAATAAATGTCCTAAAGGCAACCATGTGGGGGATGGAGTACACCGGTGAACACGTCGTTCACAAACACCTACAGGTTGCGAGCCTGCTAGTGTTCCACTGGACTGTCTAGAAGAGTCCGTGGTCGTCATCCATACTCCGCTAGATGACAGAAACAAAAACATCAACATCGAGGCCTCTCATCATTTTATCACACATCAGCTATTATATCTACCCATGTTTTACCCCAACATTTTCGTAGATATAAAATACATATACAGTTTAAATCATTGAAAACATGTATAACAATGTTCATCCAGCATAGATAGCAAGTATTCAGATAATATGCACACATAGCACGTAATTTATATAAAATACTTCATATCTATGTGTAAGCTGAAAGTAACTATGCACTCACCTGATTAGGTGGTGACTCAGCACTCGGACAGCGCTTCGATACTCTCAAAACGATATTCCTTCGATAAAACCTAGTATCGATACCACTAGGGTTTAGTTTAACGATAACCGCGACAAATTAATTAGTCCGAGTATTATTAAGCGTTAATAATACTCGATATAACTCATAATAATAGCCCAAATAATTATTTTAAGGACCTAATAACATTCCTATAATTATTTGAAAGCTATATTAAAAATTGCGTAAGCGTAGCACACTTACAGCGATTTTTATCGAGAACCGGGACTTGATTGGAGCAACGTTTCGAAACCGAAAAACTCCTTTTTCTCGGGACTCCGGGAGCCTCGGGGCTTCCCTAGGGTGCTAAGGGGCTTATCTAGGGTTTAGAGGTGTTTTGGGGTTGTAGAGAGAGAAAGAAGTTAGAGAGAGAAGTGAAAAAGGTGTGAGAAATGAAGGAAAATCGGCCCCTTTTTATAGCCCTGCGAGGCCTCGGTACGCTGGGCGTACCTCGGACCTACGCGGGGCGTAGTCATCGGATAGGAGCGCCACCTCGGACCAGCTGGCTAGCACTCCGGAAGAGATAAGGGCGAGGGTACGCGGGGCGTACTGGCTTCGGACGCGGAGCGTACAGCGAGGGCAGGTGTCATCATCCGAAGCGCGTTCCTTCATCAGCGATGGGCGGCCCAGATGCAGCCACGTCATCAGCCTCGCAACAGACTTCGCATTTTCACACTTCAACTTTAAAAATTCGTAACTTTCGCGTACGACCTCCGTTTTCGACGTTCTTTATATCCACGCGAAGGTGGGAACGTACTCTACAACTTTCGTTTAGACTCCGTCGGCTAATTTTGGCTCGATTTTAAATTTTATATTATTAACGGGCCGGGACACGATTGGTCCGTTAAATCCTCATAACTTCTTCATCCGACATCCGTTTCACCCATCTTTTTCTCGTTACGCTACCCTTAACGAGATCTCCGATTCTCGTTCAGGTCGTGTCGGCTAAAAACCGCTCGATCTAATATTCGAATTTCGGGCTGTACACTGCTATTCCGAAACTTCGAAAAATCATAACTTCTTCATACGAAGTCAGATTTGGGCGTTCTTTTTATCGATGTTCTTAGTTTAACATATTCTACGACTTTCGTTTAGATTGCTAAGGCTAAATCTTGCTCTATCGTAAATTCACTATTTACGCTTCCCGGTGTCGTGCCGGTTTTACCGTAAAACTTCGACGGGTCATAACTTCTTCGTTATAACTCGGATTTCGGCATTCTTTATATGTACGGAAACCTTGAGACATATTCTACAACTTTATGTAGAGATATCGGGATTATATTATACTTTAATTTTGACGCTTATTTTTATTATTTATTAATTATACATTTATAATTAAATTATAAGCACATAATTCACATAATACTCAAATATTTCATCTTTATTACTTCAAAAAGAGTTACAAGAGTTGACCTAGACTATTACATTGACAAAAATGCTTAGCCCTGAAACCCGGGCGTTACAATTCTCTCCCCCTTAGGATGATTCCGTCCCGGAATCATGCATCAGCAAACAGATGTGGATAGCGACTCATCATGTCATCCTCTGTTTCCCAAGTGAGATTCGGCCCATTCGAATGTTTCCATCGGACTAGCACCAAGTCGACCATCTTGCGTCGTAACTTCTTAGTCTTACGGTCAACAATTGCCTCAGGCTCTTCGATCAGCCTTTTATTCTCATCCATCCTTAACTCTGAGATTGGAATTATGTCGGGAACATCTCCCGTGAATTTCCTCAAATAACACACATGGAAAGTGTTATGAATACCATTGAGTTCTTCGGGCAATTCCAACTTGTAAGCTTGGTTCCCTATCTTCTGAAGAACTTTGAACGGTCCAATAAACCTTGGACTCAACTTTCCTCGTTTCCCAAATCGTATAAGTCCCTTCCATGGTGAGACTTTAAGCAGAACAGAATCCCCAACCTCGAAGGTTATCGGTCGTCTTTTCTTGTCAGCATAGCTCTTCTGACGATCCTGAGCTGCTAACATTCTTTCCCTAATCACCTTCAACTTTTCGGCAGTCTCATGGACTATCTCGGGGCCCATAAACTGCTTCTCTCCGGCTTCAAGCCAACAAGACGGCGTACGACACTTTTGTCCATACAAGGCTTGGTAAGGTGCCATCTTGATGCTCGAGTGAAAACTATTGTTGTAGGAAAATTCTACCAGAGGTAAGTGCTCGTCCCAATTTCCTTGGAATTCGAGGGTACATGCTCTCAGCATATCTTCCAGTGTCTGAATCGTTCTTTCGCTCTGGCCATCAGTTTGCGGATGGTAAGCAGTACTCAAACACAACTTTGTACCCAACTCCTCTTGTAGACTCCTCCAAAACCTTGACGTGAAACGACTATCACGATCTGATACAATCGTAAGAGGAACACCGTGAAGTCTTACAATTTCCTTCATGTAAGCATTTGCGAGCTTATCCATAGACCACTTCTCGTTGGCTGCTATGAAGTGTGCACTCTTGGTGAAACGATCCACGACTACCCAAATCATGTCGTGACCGTTCTTCGTCCTGGGCAGTTTAGTCACAAAATCCATGGTGATGTCTTCCCATTTACCCATGGGTACAGGTAAAGGTTCTAAACTCCCATACGGTTTCTGATGTTGTGCCTTAACCCTCGCACATGTTACGCACTCGGCCACATACTTCGCAACATCGAGCTTCATCGTCGGCCACCAGTAGTAGGGTTTTAGGTCCCTATACATTTTAGTGCTACCGGGATGAATCGAGTACATGGTCTTGTGTGCTTCTTCCATCAGAAGATCTCTTATTCCTCCCGTCTTAGGTACCCAAATTCGATCTTGGAATACCTTCAGTCCTCGACTGTTTGTACCGAACACTAACGTTCTTCCCAAACGTTCTTCCTTTCGGTCATTTTTCTCTAAAGCTTCTTCTTGAGCTTTCCTGATACTTTCGACAATCGTCGAAACGACTTCAATTCTTAACGCTCTTGGCCTTTTCCTTTCCAGATTGACTTTCCGACTGAGAGCATCAGCGACAATATTTGCTTTACCTGGGTGGTAAAGTATCTCACAGTCGTAGTCCTTGAGAAGTTCTAGCCAGCGTCGTTGCCTCATGTTCAACTCCTTCTGATTAAAGAGATACTGGAGACTCTTATGATCAGTGAAGAGCTTGCACTTCGTGCCGTAGAGGTAATGCCTCCATATCTTTAAGGCAAAAACTACCGCTGCCAACTCCAGATCATGAGTGGGGTAGTTCTTTTCGTGCTCTTTCAATTGTCGAGATGTGTATGCTATCACCTTTTCTCTTTGGGTCAGAACACAACCCAACCCGACTCCAGAAGCGTCACTATAAACCGCGAAATCTTCGACTCCATCGGGTAGAGAAAGTATCGGTGCTTCACATAACTTCTTCTTTAGCTTCTCGAATGCCTCATCGTGTTTCTCACTCCACGTATACATAGCTCCTTTATGAGTCAAAGCTGTTAATGGAGCAGCTATCGAAGAAAAGCCTTGGATAAATCGTCGATAATATCCGGCTAATCCTAGAAAGCTTCGAATTTCCGTGGGACTCTTTGGGCATTCCCACTTCATTACAGCCTCGATCTTTGCGGGGTCAACCATTATTCCCTCCTGGTTAACAACATGACCCAAGAATTGGACTTCCCGTATCCAAAAGTCGCATTTGGAGAACTTTGCAAAAAGCTTCTCCTTTTTCAACACTTCTAATACTTCCCGTAGATGCTTGCCATGCTCCTCTTGGCTTTTCGAGTAGATGAGAATGTCGTCGATGAACACTATCACAGATTTATCGAGGAATGGTTTACAAACCCTATTCATTAAATCCATGAATGCTGCGGGAACATTGGTTAGTCCGAATGACATAACCAAGAACTCATAGTGTCCATATCTTGTTCTGAATGCAGTCTTTTCAATATCCTGCTCCCTCACCTTCAGCTGATGATATCCTGACCTAAGATCGATCTTTGAGAAGTAGCTCGAACCTTGCAGCTGATCGAATAGGTCATCAATCCTCGGCAATGGATACTTGTTCTTTACCGTTGCCTTATTCAGCTCTCGGTAGTCTATGCACATCCTAATGCTTCCGTCCTTCTTCTTTACGAATAACACCGGAGCTCCCCAGGGTGATGAACTAGGTCGAATAAAACCGTTGTCCAACAGCTCCTGAAGTTGCGTCATGAGCTCCTTCATCTCCGTCGGTGCTAATCGGTAAGGTGCCTTTGCTATTGGTGTTGTTCCTGGTAACAAGTCTATACAAAACTCCACTTGTCTATCAGGTGGTAATCCGGGAAGATCTTCGGGAAAGACTTCCGGATAATCACACACAACCGGTATATTCTGCACCTCTTTCTTCTCCTTCTTGGCATTGATTACGAATGCCAAGTATGATGCACATCCCTTTGACAAACATTTCCTGGCTTTCATCAGGGAGATGATTCCAGAATTCACTCTGCATTTGTCCCCGTACACCATAAATGATTCTTTTCCGGGTGGGTTTACCTTTACTATCTTCTTTCGGCATTGAATCTCAGCATCGTTAGCGCTAAGCCAATCCATACCCAAAACGATGTCGAAACCGTTTAACTCTATGGGTAATAGCTCTTCGTGGAATTCGTTTCCGTTTAGGTCAATGACGATGTTCCTAATATGATTACTAACAGGTACGAATTTGCCACTGGCAACTTCTACAATTAGGGTATTATCTAGTTTTTCTACAGGCAATGCTAATTTCCCACCAAATTTATGCGACACAAAGGAGTAGTTGGCTCCGGAATCAAATAGTATATTTGCAGGCAAACCATTTACAAGAAAGGTACCTGAAGCGACGTCTGCTGCCTCCTTTGCAGCCTCGAGCGTCATCTGGAAGGCTCTCGCCTTCGGCTTCGGTGGTATGTTGGGTCTTCCTGTCTCCTTCTTCTTCGGGCAGTCCTTCAAAATGTGCCCTTCTTCATTACACCCATAACAGGCCTTCTGGTTGAGGGTGCATTCATTGGCATAGTGCCCAGGCTTTCCGCATTTGTAACAAGTGACCCCTCCATCACACTTCCCAAAGTGTTTCTTCTTGCACTTGTCACACCACTTGGTTTCTGATCCTCCTCCTCTCGAACCAGGTTTCGAGAATCTACTCTTCTTGTTGGACTTCGAGGATCCATCGAACTTCCGTTTCTCACCGACCTCAGCCCTTTCCAGACCCCTTTCCTTTTGTTGGGTCTCCACATTCTTAGCTGCTCGAACAGCTGATTTCAGAGTGGTTGCCATCTTGACTGTTGGGCCAAAGTCAGCCGGCAGTCCGTTTGCGAATTTCTCAATTTTAGAAAGTTCGGTTGGCACTAGGTATGGAAACAACTTCATCTTTTCCGTAAATGCAGCAGCATAGTCATCGATGCTCATTCTCCCCTTCTTCAAATTTTGGAACTCATTGTTCAGATCAATCAGGTCTATCTCTGAACAGTACTGTGCCTTCAGTTGTTCCAAGAACTCATCCCATGACATTTTCAGGGCTTCTCCTCGTGGCATCGTATCTGCCAATAGCTTCCACCAGCTCAAGACTCCAGTTTTCAATTGTCTCACAGCGAAGACAGTCTTCTGCTTCTCATTGCAGTCGCAGCTCTCAAACACCATCTCCATCTTGGAGATCCAGTCCATAATCTCAACAGGCTTTGGGCTTCCTGAGAGACTTGGTGGTTTTGCACCTAAGAAATTTTTGTACATCCGCCCATCCTTGTTGTTTCTCCCTTCTGGGCCATCCCTTTGTTCACCTTGAGTCCCTATTTGAATCACTTGACGGCTGTAGTTCCCTTCCTCAGATGGCTCGGGAACTGGCTCCGTCGGTTCAACATGTATGGTAGGGTCGTTCCTATTCTCGCGGAGCATCCGTCTCATTTCTTCCCTTTGTTCAGCTAGCATAGCCTGAATCATGGCTTGAACTCCAGCCATGGTAACTGGCTCAGGTGCAACTTCTTCAACAATAGGTATTTGCTGAACCACTGGGGGTTGGTGTCCGTTCCCATTTGCGTTTACGTTTCCGCTACGGGTCCTTACCATCTTGATCTATACACCGAATAAGGCGAATTCAGATCTTTATTTAGGAGAGACGTTTTAAATCGTCCTTATCACTCCGAAACGTTTACATGCTAGTTCTAATAGCGTAGTCGTACGTTTAAAATCCTAAACACATAAGGTTTCCAGATCCGGTCGGCAACAGACCATAGATCCGAAAAAAATAACAGCATATCATGCATAAAGCATTTAGCACATAAAAGTATTTTAGGCACAATTCCTAAAATAAGCTAGTGCTCACACCTCACAATCATCGCTTAGCATTCTAAGTTTAAGTCTAGAAATCCTACAAATTCCTAGTTCGCTTAAACTAATGCTCTGATACCAACTGTGACATCCCCAAAATCACGGCCAGAAAAGACCGGTTTGTTTATGCTTTGTTTAAAAATCAGAGTTACATTTTAAATGAAAGTGTTGCGGAATTTGTCCCAAAACAAAATATGATAAAGATTTATCAAAAGCATTTCCATAGAAATGTATTTCATTAAAAGACTTGGGATGTCATGTTCGTACAGATCAAAAGCATAAACAGTACAATATAAGCCTTACTACATTATTTCATATCTACAGGCCTATATCCGTAATCCCTCGTCCAAAACATCACATCTATGCTCATGCGCCACTACCTGTAATACATAAAACTGAGTGGGTCAGGCTTGGGAGCCTGGTGAGCACATAGGGTTTTCAACCCACAATAATTAAGTTTATTAATTTCATCAATCAATAATAACCCAATTACCCGTTCCCGTTATCCTCACTTTACGTCCCTAAACACCTATCATAAGGGACCTAGCCTAAGGATCATCATCGGGACGGACACTACTACTAAGGGGATTCCTCAGCAATAAATGTCCTAAAGGCAACCATGTGGGGGATGGAGTACACTGGTGAACACGTCGTTCACAAACACCTACAGGTTGCGAGCCTGCTAGTGTTCCACTGGACTGTCTAGAAGAGTCCGTGGTCGTCATCCATACTCCGCTAGATGACAGAAACAACAACATCAACATCGAGGCCTCTCATCATTTTATCACACATCAGCTATTATATCTACCCATGTTTTACCCCAACATTTTCGTAGATATAAAATACATATACAGTTTAAATCATTGAAAACATGTATAACAATGTTCATCCAGCATAGATAGCAAGTATTCAGATAATATGCACACATAGCACGTAATTTATATAAAATACTTCATATCTATGTGTAAGCTGAAAGTAACTATGCACTCACCTGATTAGGTGGTGACTCAGCACTCGGACAGCGCTTCGATACTCTCAAAACGATATTCCTTGATAAAACCTAGTATCGATACCACTAGGGTTTAGTTTAACGATAACCGCGACAAATTAATTAGTCCGAGTATTATTAAGCGTTAATAATACTCGATATAACTCATAATAATAGCCCAAATAATTATTTTAAGGACCTAATAACATTCCTATAATTATTTGAAAGCTATATTAAAAATTGCGTAAGCGTAGCACACTTACAGCGATTTTTATCGAGAACCGGGACTTGATTGGAGCAACGTTTCGAAACCGAAAAACTCCTTTTTCTCGGGACTCCGGGAGCCTCGGGGCTTCCCTAGGGTGCTAAGGGGCTTAACTAGGGTTTAGAGGTGTTTTGGGGTTGTAGAGAGAGAAAGAAGTTAGAGAGAGAAGTGAAAAAGGTGTGAGAAATGAAGGAAAATCGGCCCCTTTTTATAGCCCTGCGAGGCCTCGGTACGCTCGGCGTACCTCGGACCTACGCGGGGCGTAGTCATCGGATAGGAGCGCCACCTCGGACCAGCTGGCTAGCACTCCGGAAGAGATAAGGGCGAGGGTACGCGGGGCGTACTGGATTCGGACGCGGAGCGTACAGCGAGGGCAGGTGTCATCATCCGAAGCGCGTTCCTTCATCAGCGATGGGCGGCCCAGATGCAGCCACGTCATCAGCCTCGCAATAGACTTCGCATTTTCACACTTCAACTTTAAAAATTCGTAACTTTCGCGTACGACCTCCGTTTTCGACGTTCTTTATATCCACGCGAAGGTGGGAACGTACTCTACAACTTTCGTTTAGACTCCGTCGGCTAATTTTG
The DNA here is from genome assembly GCF_051521515.1 of Lactuca serriola. Taxonomy (NCBI): domain Eukaryota; kingdom Viridiplantae; phylum Streptophyta; class Magnoliopsida; order Asterales; family Asteraceae; genus Lactuca; species Lactuca serriola. The sequence goes on from NC_136408.1 coordinate 116,947,182, forward strand.
ACTCGATTTTAAATTTTATATTATTAACGGGCCAGGACACGATTGGTCCGTTAAATCCTCATAACTTCTTCATCCGACATCCGTTTTCACCCATCTTTTTCTCGTTACGCTACCCTTAACGAGATCTCCGATTCTCGTTCAGGTCGTGTCGGCTAAAAACCGCTTGATCTAATATTCGAATTTCGGGTTGTACACTGCTATTCCGAAACTTCGAAAAATCATAACTTCTTCATACGAAGTCAGATTTGGGCGTTCTTTTTATCGATGTTCTTAGTTTAACATATTCTACGACTTTCGTTTAGATTGCTAAGGCTAAATCTTGCTCTATCGTAAATTCACTATTTACGCTTCCCGGTGCCGTGCCGGTTTTACCGTAAAACTTCGACGGGTCATAACTTCTTCGTTATAACTCGGATTTCGGCATTCTTTATATGTACGGAAACCTTGAGACATATTCTACAACTTTATGTAGAGATATCGGGATTATCTTATACTTTAATTTTGACGTTTATTTTTATTATTTATTAATTATACATTTATAATTAAATTATAAGCACATAATTCACATAATACTCAAATATTTCATCTTTATTACTTCAAAAAGAGTTACAAGAGTTGACCTAGACTATTAAATTGACAAAAATGCTTAGCCCTGAAACCCGGGCGTTACAGTTTTGGGGAGAAGCTGTTCATACCGCTACTTATGTTATTAATCGCATTCGTACTGCTTACCCTTCGGGGAAGTCTCCTTATGAAATGTTGTTTGGACAACTCCCAGATTAGTCTTCATTACGAGTGTTTGGGTGTACATGTTTTGTCTTGAAGCCTCATGTAGAGAGAGATAAGTTGTCTTCAAAATTAGCTCTTTGTGTTTTTCTGGGATATGGTATTGGTCAGAAAGGTTATCGGTGCTATGATCCTTCAAATCAGAAACTGTATGTATCTCGCAATGTCACCTTTTTGGAGCATATTCCATTCTATAGCATTCCTGTTCAGTCACATGATGCCACCCGAGAGGAGCTTCGTACTATTGATCCGTTTAGCATTGACATTGATGATCCACCACATGCCACTGATCCACCACTTGCTGCTGATCCAACACCTATCGTTGATCCTCTGCCTGTAAATCATCAAGAGCCCTCTCCATCGAGACCTTATCGTAATAAGAAGGTCACAAAGCTTCCTGAATTTGTCTATTCCTCTTACTCACCGGCTTTTGCCTCTTTTATTGCTAATGTACATTGTCTCTCTGAGCCAACATCCTATAAAGAGTCCATTTCTGATCCCCTTTGGCAGACCGCTATGGCTGAGGAACTTGCAGCTCTTTATCAGACTCATGCATGGGACCTGGTTCCGCTTCCACCTGGAAAACACACGATAGGTTGTCGTTGGGTTTATAAAATCAAAACAAAGTCTGATGGATCCATTGAGCGTTATAAAACCAGACTTGTTGCGAAAGGGTACGCGCAAAAGTATGGTATGGATTATGAGGAGACGTTTGCTCCTGTTGCAAAAATGACGACTGTTCGCACCTTGATTGCAGTTTCTTCGATTCGCCAATGGAAGATTTACTAAATGGATGTCAAGAATGCTTTCTTGAATGGTGATCTTCATGAAGAAGTATACATGTCTGCTCCCCCTGGTATTGCTCATCGACCAGGTGAAGTTTGTCGACTTCGGAAGGCTCTATATGGCCTCAAACAAGCCCCTCGTGCTTGGTTTGAGCAATTTTCTAAATTTATTACTTCTCTTGGTTTTCAACCAAGTAACCATGATTCAGCTCTATTTATTCGATGTACGAATGTAGGTCGGATTATTCTTTCCTTATACGTCGATGGCATGATTATTACTGGTGATGATCATGATGGTATAGAGTCTTTAAAGCGTGATTTGGCTCACCGTTTTGGTATGAGAGACTTGGGATTACTTCGTTATTTCTTGGGGATTGAAGTTTCTCAATCTCCAAAGGGTCATCTTTTATCTCAAACGAAGTATATTTCAGATTTGTTTGAACATGCTTTACTCACGGATAATCGAACAATTGATACGCCTATCGAAAGTAATGCAAAGTACTCTCAAACTGATGGTGTCCCATTATCAGATCCAAGTCTTTATCGTACCATTGTTAGGAGTTTGGTTTACCTGACTATCACTAGACCGGATATTGCTCATGCAGTTCATGTGGTTAGCCAGTTTGTCACTGCTCCTACTACTGTTCATTGGGGAGATGTTCTTCGTATTTTGATATATTTACGTGGTAATTAGTTCCGCACTTTGATGTTTTCTTCTTCATCCTCTCTTGAGTTGCGTGCCTACAGTGATGCAAATTGGGATAGTGATATTTATGATCGTAGGTCCACTACTGTGTATTGTTTTTTTCTTGGAGATTCATTGATATCATGGAAAAGCAAGAAACAAGATGTTGTTTCTCGATCTTCTACAAAATCTGAGTATCGATCCATGACTATCGCCACTTGTGAGATAGTTTGGTTGAGATGGCTTCTTGAAGATATGGGTGTTCACATCTCTCAGCCTACCCCTTTGTATTGTAATAACGAGAGTGCGATAATGATTGCCAAGAATTCAGTGTTTCATGAGCACACAAAGCACATTGAGATTGACTGTCATTTCACATGTCATCATCTCCAAAAGGGCACTATCTCCCTTCCTTATGTTCCTTCCTCTTTGCAGATTGCTGATATTCTTACGAAGTCGTTGACTACTCCTCGATTCCATTTTCTGTCTGACAAACTCTCAATGCTTATTGTTGTTGCATTGTGAGTTTGAAGGGGGATGTTAGCCTAATAAGATTTTGGGCTTTATTTTGTATTGGGTTTTATGATTGGGCCTTTTCGCTAGGAAACCCTAATTAGCTTGTATATATATTATGTCTTTCCTTTTCATTGTTTTTGTACTTCTCTTTGATAATAATATGAAACCCTAGTAGTTATATGTATTTCACTTGTTAGTTTACAACACTTACATCTTCAGATACAGAGCTTGTATCGAATTCATCATCCCAATAAAAACTAGATATTCTATACATCTGTTGGATGCTTAGAATCTGAAAATAGATGAAAGTGTCAAGTCAAAGAATAAGAGTGGGAGAGAAAACGTATGCATCCTATCATGTTTTAATTTAGTACATTGGCATAAAATTTAAGAAATGGCCACGAAGGTTATTAGTTTAGAGAATATATATAGTTTAAAAATGTTTCATAAAAGCCCTTGAAATGATATTTTTTTTTTTTCAAAACAAGTCTATTAGTTTCTATAACTATATGTGTGCCCCTCACAATTAAATATTATCAATATCAGTTGGAACTATTTACAGTTACATTTCCAAATTAATTGGGCCATTTAAGATCTTTATTGAATAGGTTTGCCTCTGAGTTAAATGTGGTATGGCATTTTGCAAGTGTTTTTTGCGTTCTATTTTGTTATCCATGACTTCTTTTACCATTGTGCAAAAGAGTGTTACATAAATATTTTCATCTTTTAACTTTAAAATACAAATTATTGAATAAGTAATTAACTCCAAACAAAGTCTTGGTATCTTTCTTAGAGTCAACATCACTAGGTTAATGAATAGTTGACGCCCTTGATTTCTACTTACTAGAGGAAGTACCTCACTTGCTGAAATATAAATCTGAATAAGCCGTTTAAAGATGTTTGTTTTTTCAGCTTCAAGATATTTCCAATGGAGAATGTATTTGTATTTGGTAAAAGTTGTGATAGGTATACCATGACTGAATCCCATGTCTAATGTAACAAACTTAATAAAAGCATCAAAATTCTCATGCATATCATATTATATCAACAATGTAAGCCAAATCCAATATCAAACAAGGAAAGGTTGATACTAAGTACAAGTGTACAACAGATGCATAACAAATGAATTGACACAATGGACCCAAACTATCTTTAAGTTTATCTTGAGGCCAAATGAGTATTTGCTTGAAAGCAAACAGTACCCATAACCAAGAACATTCAAGGCAACTTATCATGTTTTATGAACCATGATAACCTTCCACTCTTCTGTATGAAACTAGATATAAAAAGAAAAATACTTACTTGAATAATCAATGCTTCTCTAATCCTCTCGATGATTGTGTTTGTCGGAGGACGCTCCTTTAAACTTAAACTTAATGCATTGATATGCAATATCTGTGAAAGTATTAAAAGAAAGACTATCAATCTGATCTCTTATAAATGGATCAATTAACTTTTCTGGTTCGTTTTCATGGTATTGTCGCACAAAATTCATGAGAGCACGAGGTCTGTCATCTCCAATGTTCCATTTAGAATAAACCAACACCCCACTCAGGATTTCAAACAGTACCACCCCAAATAAGTATACATCTGGTTCTTTGCTGAGGATGCCACTTTCATAGTAGGTAAGATCCAGATAAAAGCGATTCCCCGCAACCTTGGTGTTAGTGTACTGTTGGGTATTTGGCTGATTTTTGGTACCAATTTTGACAAGCCGAAATCACAAACTTTTGCAACCAAAATCTCATCTAACAATATGTTAGCACTCTTTCCATTTCTATGTATAACTCTTTCGTGCTCCTTAAGACCCCAGTGAAGGTAATCGAGCCCCCTTATGCAAATCTTCAGGCGATGTGTCCATGTTATGCTGCGCCTCTTATCTATAGGTCTTGGAGATGATAATCAATGCTTCTATTGATAGCATATTTATAGACTATATGTTGGCACATGTCCTTAACAATAAACACACACAACACACACTACTCACGTATGTATCTGAAAGTAAACTTGTTGGGAGAAAGCTTCTCAATTCAATAAAAATAGAGATGCAGAACAAAAGAAATAAGACACCTATTTATACTAAACATGCACATGCACATCTCGTTATCTCCAATAAACTTGGTCAAACTTGACGTTTTCTGTTGTGCACCTTCTAAAACATGGGTATAATCCCTTTATTTTAGCATGACTCAATCAAACACTCCTGGATCATGAACTAGATCCGAACCATGACCCGTTAAATCAACCGATTAACCCAACAATCACCCCCTTAATCGGTTGTTCACAGCAGTCTTTAATCACCCTCTTTTCATCTCGATTCAAGACCTTTCCCGGACACCTGACTTCCACCTCGGTCTGTTCCAAAGTCTTTATCCAATCCCGACTTTTCCCGTACACCCGACCTTCACCTCGGTCACGTCCAAAGTCCTCCATACCCGGTTGTTGTTTGTCACCACACAGAATCCATTTTCACTTAAGACTTCTGTGAAACGAGAGCTTTCTTCCACCTATCAAGAAAACAAAGCAACCCGCTTTTCCCGTCTTCTTTCACCTGCAAAACGAAACAAACCCAAAGCCACCTGCTTTGACGGATCTTTTCTTTTCGTTTTCTCACGCATCTTCGGTAACTCTCTCCATTTTCCGGTGACATACCCACAACCTACCGCCGGAATCATCACCTTGTCTTGTTTATGATAGTCTCAACCTTTTCCGATCTAACCTATTCCTATCGAGAGTCCTCTTCCACCAGTCAAGAAAACAAAGCTCCTGCTTTTTCTATTTTCTTTTACCTGCTGTGAGCAAGCCAAATCAAAACCCACATGTTCTGATTTCTTTCCGCTTCTCTTTTCTGCTTCTGGTTAGGCTCTCTTTAATCGGGAAAAATTTCTGATCAAGGATGGAGACTGCATATTTGTGGTCTTGACTTTATTCGTGCCTCTACTATGAAAGCATCCTCAACAACCATCTGCTTCCATTTCCGATGTAATGCCCACATTTCCAGGCTAGGCATTATTGTTGAAGTAATAAAGATGAATTATGTGAATTATGTGTTTATTGCTTAATTGTGTGATTTAATTGAATTAAGAATAAAAATAAGTGTCAAAATTAAAATGTGAGATAAACCCGATATCTTTACATAAAGTTGTAGTGGTCGAAACAAGGATTCCAGAGATATAAAGAATGTCGAGATCCGAGTTATAACGAAGAAGTTATGACCTGTCGAAGTTTCGCGACGGAACCGGCAACGCCGAATGACATAAAATGTGAATTTATGATAGAGCGATATTTATTCTTAGTGATCTAAACAAAAGTCGTAGAGTTCGTTAAACCGAGAGCGTGCATAAAAATATCGTCCAAATCTGACTTCGTATGAGGAATATATGATTTTCTGAAGTTTCGACTTAGCAGTATGCAGCCTGAACACTCGATTTGAGATCGAGCGGTTTTTAGCCGAAACAATCTAAATGAGAATGCAAGATCTCGTCAATGATAGTGTAACGGTAAAAAGACAGACGCAAATGGAAGTCAGACGAAGAAGTTATGAATTTATAACGGAGTTTTCCTGTCCCGGCCTACTAAAAATAAATAATAAAACTAAATCAAAATTAGCTGACGGAGTCTAAACGAAAGTTGTAGAGTGTAGTCTCACCTACACGAGGATATAAACAACATCGAAAACGGAACTCGTATGAGGAAGATATGAATTTCAGAAGTTTTTAAATAATTGAAATATATAAATTTTAATTCAGATAATATCCGAAACCGATGAGTCATTCAGTCCTATCCGAAGGGTACACCCCGCGTATAGCTGCATTGCTCGGTTCAGCTTCGTCCACGTCGCTCCACCGAGACTTCTCCACCTGGAAGCCTGATCCGAACTACGCCCAGCATAATGCCTCGGTACACCCAGCGTAGCCCGAGGATTCAGACTCAATAAAAGGCATGCGAGGGCAGCCGGCCTTGTTGCTCATTTTCTCTTCTCTCTTTCTCTCTCTCTCTCCTATTTTACCTCAATTCTCGTGTAACAAATATCCCAAAGCCTCGGTATCATTCCCGAGACCCGAAGCAAGTCCCGATGCCCAGAAGATCGCGAGAAGTAAAATTCCCGAGCCGAAGCTCTGCCCGCGAGAAGCCTGGTTTTTGTAGAGATCACCTGGTTTCACCGAAGAATACTACCATTACAAGCCGTAGTGTTGTCCGATCATCTTCTAATCAAGTGAGTGTGTAGTTACTTTCTTCTAACACATAAATACAAAGTATTCTCTATAAAATATGTGTTATGTGTTTATATGTTATGTGTTATTTGAAGTGAGTATTGTCAAATGTTTTATACATGTTTTATGTTGTATATATATATATATATATATATATATATATATATATATATATATATATATATATATATATTTATTTATCTACAAAGTGTTGGGTAAAGCATAGGTAGATAGTTGGTGTGTGTTAAAATGAAGAGAGGCCTCGATGTTGTTTTTAATTCAGTCATCTAGTGGAGTTTAGATGACGACCACAGACTTTTCTAGACAGTCCTGTGGAACGCTAGCAAGCTCGCCACCTGTAGGTGTTAATGAACTTGGGTGTTCATTCGTTGTACTCCATCCCCCTCATGGTTGCCTTATTTGACATATATTGTTGGGAAACCCCCGAAGCATATGTTGTTGCCCCGATGAAATATTCTTAGACTAGGTCCCTTGTGTTAGTTGTTTTAGGGACGTAAAGTGAGGATAACGGGAATGGGTAATTGGGTTATTGTTGGTTGATGAAATTAAATTAATTATTTATTATGGGTTGAAAACCCAATATGCTCACCAGGCACCCAAGCCTGACCCACTCAGTTTTGTTTGTATTACAGGTAGTGGTGTCAGAGCATAATTTGGATGATTTGTCAGGATATTTTGGATTATAGACCTATTGTTGTAAATAACTGTTGTAAGGTCTGTATTGAAATGTTTATGCTTTTGGTCTGTTTATCGGAACATGAAATCCCGAGTTTTGTTATATAATGAAAATACATTTCTTTAAGAAATGCTTTGGTAAATCTTATTTTTATCATATTTCGTTTTGGGAACAAATTCTGCAACTCTTTTAATCAAAGGATTACTCTGAAATTATTTTAAAACACATAAATTAAACCGGTCTTTTCTGGCCGTGAGTTTTGGGGATGTCACAGTTGGTATCAGAGCATTAGTTTAAGCAAACTAGAAATTTGTAGGATTTCTAGACTTAAACTTAGAATGCTAAGTGAAGATTGTGAGATGTGTGTCTATTATATTTTAGATACGAGCACTAGTATATATTAGGAAAGCTGCCTAATATGCTTTTATGTGCTAAATGTTATGTGTTACCATATATGATATTATTTGTTCTGATATATGGTCTGTTGCCGACCAGATCGAGAAACCTTATGTGTTTAGGATTCTAAGCGTACGTCTACGATATTAGAACTAGCATGTAAATGTTTCGGAGTGATATGGAGGATTGTAATATCTATCGTGGATGAGGATCTAATTTCACCTTATTTGGTGTATAGATCAAGAATGGCAAGAACTAGAAGCGGAGTTAGAAACGCAAACAAAAGCAGGAATCAACAGCCTCAACCACCAGTGATTGAGCAAATACCTGTTGTAGCAGCAGCACCTGCACCAATGACAATGGCTGGTGGACAAATGATGATTCAAACAATGTTGGATCAACAGATGGAGGAGACCAGGCGGTTGCTTCAACAAATTCGTGAAGAACTGTCAATTCAAGTGGAAGAGCCCGAATTAAATGAAGGGTACTCGAAAGGAGGAAACTTCAGTGGATTTGTTGGTCAAGACAACCCACCGATAATTAGGCAAAACAACCAGGATGGAAGGAATGATAGAATGGGATGCAAGTACAAGGACTTTCTGACTTGCAAACCATCGACCTTCACTGGAAAAGAGGATCCGATCGGAGTCATGGATTGGATATCGGAAATGGAGCTAGCCTTCATGAGATGTGGTTGCAGAGGCAAGTTGCAGACTACGTTTGTTGTACGTTAGTTCAGGGGTGGAGCTGTTCATTGGTGGAACACTCTGGGGAAAACCCTAAGCCCTAACGAGCCACTGCAATTGACTTGGGCAGAATTTTTGGTACAATTCAAGCGCAAGTTCTGTTCGGCTCAAAATCTGTTGGAATTGGAGAACAAGTTTCTAACATTGACGAAAGACAACATGTCAATTGAAGAATACACAAGTTCTTTCACAAACAAGATGGAGTTTGCTTTGCGCATCGTCCCGGGCGAGCTGACAAAAGTTGACCGATACGCAAAGGGACTCCCATGGGAGTACGCAGTGCCAGTATGTCAGGCACTTATTCTAGAGGCGGCTATTTGGGTTGCTAAGTCTGTTTAGGATATGATAAAGGGGAGAACTGCCAGCAAGGTTGAGGTTGGCGAAAGAAGAAAATTTGAAGGAACTTCAAGTTCCAATAAGAAAATTAAATTTTCGAAGTCTAATTCGAAGAAGTTTGGAGGAAAAGGAGGCGAAGCGAAATGGTGTGAGAAGTGCAAGAAAAAGCACTTTGGAAATGTAGTGAGGAGGTAAGTTGCTACAAGTGGAAAAACGGGACATTATGCCAACGAGTGTCCGTCCAACAAAAGGATGTGCTTTGGATGTAATGAGGAGGGGCACATTTTGAAAGACTGTCCGAAAAAGAAAGAGGCAGCAAAACCCAACATTCCACCAAAGCTGAAAGCGAGAGCCTTCCAGATGACACTTGAGGTTGCAAAGGATGAAGCTGATGTCGCTTTAGGTACCTTTCTCGTAAACGAATTACCTGCTCAAATTTCGTTTGATTCTAGAGCCAGCTACTCCTTTATTTCGCATGTGTTTGGTAGAAAACTAGCTTTGCATATTGATAGACTAGATAATGATTTATTAGTCGAAGTTGCTAGTGGCAAGTTTGTACCTGTTAGCCATCGCATGAAAAGTATCTTCATTGACTTGAATAGGAATAAGTTCCACGAGGAATTATTGCCTATAGAACTAAATGGTTTCGACATCGTGTTGGGAATGGATTGGCTTATCGCCAATGATGCCCATATATTGTGCAGAAAGAAGATAGTGAAAGTAAACCCGCCAGGGAAAGAGTCCTTTATGCTGTATGGGGACAAACGCAGAGTGAATTATGGAATCATTTCGCTAATGAAAGCCAAAAAGTGTTTAGCCAAGGGATGTACATCGTATCTAGCATTCGTAATCGATGCTAAGAAGGAAAAGAAGGAGATGCAGAGCATTACAGTGGTGTGTGATTATCCGGAAGTATTTCCCGAAGATCTTCCTCGATTACCACTTGTTAGACAAGTGGAGTTCGGAATAGAATTGTTACGAGGAACCACGCCAATAGCAAAAGCACCATATTGATTAGCACCAACGGAGATGAAGGAGCTGATGATGCAACTTCTTGAGTTGTTGGACAACGGTTTCATTAGACCTAGTTCATCACCCTTGGGAGCTCCGGTGTTATTCGTGAAGAAGAAAGATGGAAGTATGCGAATGTGCATCGATTACAGAGAGTTGAACAAGGCAACAATAAAGAATAGATATCAATTGCCGAGGATTGATGACCTGTTCGATCAACTACAAGGTTCAAGTTATTTTTCAAAGATCGAATTGAGGTCAGGATATGATTAGCTGAAAGTAAGAGAGCAGGATATAGAGAAGACTACATTCAGAACACGATATGGACACTACGAGTTCTTGGTTATGTCGTTTGGACTAACCAATGCTCCAGCAGCATTCATGGATTTAATGAACAGGGTTTGTAATCTGTTCCTTGATAAATCTGTGATAGTGTTCATAGATGACATTCTGATTTACTTGAAAAGCCAAGAGGAGCATGGCAGACACTTGCGAGAAGTGTCAGAAGTTTTGAAGAAGGAGAAGTTGTATGCAAAGTTCTCCGAATATGATTTTTGGATTCGAGAAGTCCAATTCTTAGGTCATGTGGTCAACCAAGAAGGAATCATGGTTGATCCAGCAAACATCGAAGCTGTGATGAAATGGGAACAACCGAAAAGTCCCACAAAGATCGCTACTCCATTAATAACTTTGACCCACAAAGGAGCTACTTATGCTTGGAGTGATAAACATAAGGAAGCATTCGAGTTGCTAAAGAAGAAGCTATGCGAGGCACCGATTCTTTCTCTACCCAATGGAGTTGAAGACTTCGCTGTTTATAGTGATGCGTCAGGTGTTGGGTTGGGTTGTGTTTTGACCTAGATAGAAAATGTGATAGCATATGCGTCTTGACAGTTTAAAGTGCACAAAAAGAACTACCCCACTCATGATTTGGAGCTAGCCGCGGTAATATTTGCACTAAAAATATGGAGGCATTACCTCTATGGCATTAAGTGAAAGCTTTTCACTGATCATAAGAGTCTCCAATATCTCTTTAATCAGAAAGAATTGAATATGAGGCTACGACGCTGGCTAGAATTACTTAAGGACTACGACTGTGAGATACTTTACCACCCCAGTAAAGCTAATGTTGTTGCCGATGCTCTCAGTCGGAAAGTCAATGTTAAAAGAAAAAGGCCAAGGGGATTGAGAATAGAAGTTGTCTCGACAATTGTGGAGAGTATAAAGAAAGCTCAAGAAGAAGCTTCAGAAAAGAATGACCGAAAAGGAGAACGTTTGGGAAAAGTGTTAGTGTTCAGTATAAATAGTCACGGACTGAAGGTATTCCAAGATCAAATTTGGGTACCTAAGACAAGAGGAGTAAGAGATCTGCTGATGGAAGAAGCTCACAAAACCATGTACTCGATTCATCTCGGTAGCACTAAAATGTATAGGGACCTGAAACCCTATTACTGGTGGCCGACGATGAAGCTTGATATAGCAAAGTATGTGGCCGAGTGTGTGACTTGTGCGAGGGTTAAGTCACAACATTAGAAACCATATAGGATTTTAGAACCTTTGCATGTACCTATGGGTAAATGGGAAGACATCGCAATGGATTTTGTCACTAAACTACCCAGGACAAAGAGCAGTCACGACATGATTTGGGTGGTCATGGATCGTTTCACCAAGATTGCACACTTCATAGCAGCCAATGAAAAATTGTCTATGGATAAGCTTGCAAATGCTTACGTGAAGGAAATTGTGAGAGTTCACGGTGTTCCTCTAACAATTGTATCAGATTGTGATAGTTGTTTCACATCATGATTTTGGAAAAGTATACAAGAGGAAATGGGTACCAAGTTGTGTTTAAGTACAGCTTACCATCCACAAACTGATGGTCAGAGTGAAAGAACGATACAAACACTTAAAGATATGCTTAGAGCATGTACCCTGAAATTCGTAGGTAACTGGGATGAACATTTACCTTTGCTAGAATTTTCCTACGATAATAGTTTCCACTGGAGCATAAAGATGACACCTTATCAAGCTTTGTACAGACAGAAGTGTCGTACGCCATCTTGTTGGCTTGAGGCTGGGGAAAAGCTGTTTATGGGACCAGAGATGGTCCATCAAACCGCTGAAAAGCTGAAAATAATCAGGGAAAGAATGTTAGCCGCTCAGGATCGTCAAAAGAGCTATGTTGACAAGAAGCGAAGACCGATGAATTTTGAAGTGGGAGATTCGGTTTTGCTTAAAGTCTCGCCGTGGAAGGGACTTATAAGATTTGGTAAAAGCGGAAAGTTGAGTCCAAGGTTTATTGGACCGTTTAAAGTTCTTTAGAGGATTGGCAACCAAGCTTACAAGCTCGAACTACCAGAAGAACTTAATAGTATTCATAACACATTTCATGTGTGTTGTCTGAGGAAATTCACGGGAGAAGTTCCTGAAAGGTCAAGCCTTGAAATATGATAATGTTTAAAACAGACTCAGCGTCAGCGTATGTCTCAGCGTCAGCATCAGCGAATCAGCAGTTCAGTTTGTAATAGTTTAGTGTATTCAGTACGTTGTAACAAATCTTGTATTTATCTTGTTTCCTTAGTTATCTTGATTTATTAGCTAGCGTATCCCTGAATTGTAGGGATCGTCTAGAATAGCAGTATATATTATCTTGTATAGGTTTGTGATATGTGCATAATTAGTTAATTATTTAACATATATTCTTAGTTATTTTTGATTAATTATGAGAATAATGTGGACAAAAGGTACTTAAAATGTTGTGAATTGTGTTTTCAGTCCAAAAGATATGCTTGGAGGCAAAAAGGAGAAAAGGAAAGCAAGTGAAGATTAAAGAGTGAAAGAAGGAGTTCTACTCGGCGAGTAGATCGACCCTACTCGGCGAGTGCACGACGATATGCCAGAAGATAAATACGACTGCTAATTCAAGACGGATAAGTATGGACCTACTCGGCGAGTTGATTCTGCTACTCGCCGAGTACCCTCTGTTTTGGGATATCTATAAAAGACGACTCCTTATCCCATGGGAAGGCATTCCTGGCAAATTTTAGAGGATTAGCTGCGACTAAAAGGTTCAGAAGGTGTTGAAGAACCCTAAGCTTCAAGAGTTGGAAGAATTCAAGCAATTAGGTTAATTCTACCACTTAGACTTAGGAATTAAACATGTTTGCTTTCATAAACTTTGTTTCTTTACTTGTTTCTACTGCAACTATGAGCTAAACTCGTTTTTGTTTCTGTTTGGGGAATACCAAAGAACTCCTATGGTTTAATTATTGAATTTTGGTTAATTGTCTATTGGTGATTTGTTAAATTAAGTTTGTTAAAGAACCTTATGTGTTAATCACTACTATTTTCTGTTAATTGGAAGGCAATTAGGTTGCATGAACATCACTTAATTGTTAACCTCATATGTCTATGTGAATGCTAAAACATATGCTTAGAAGTAATGATTATGAAACTAAGATTAATAAGAAAATAGGAAGATTAATGTGTGAGCTTGTTTGAGAAACCATCAACAAGAGGTTAATTGAATTGATAACTTAATTAACCATTACAAATCTTATTTAATCCAAATCGTTAATCTAGGGAATTAATTAGTTTAAACACTTGATCACTGCTTAAATTAGTTAATTGTCTAAGGGTTAGGAGTAATGAACATGAACCTAACCATTATAATTGGTAACCAATAGCAATTAATACAACGTAAATCCAAATAACCATAGGAGTGAATTGGTTGAACCTAAATAGAAACATTTTATCCAAATTTGGTGAAGTAGTTGTTGCTTTAGTTATTTAGTTGAATTAGTTTCTTTAAGTCTCTAGTCTTGCAAAACTAGAGAAAACCCCTTTTCTATTAATTGTTTTATTTAGATAATATTAGCATTTATTTTAATTGTTTACCGTTCCCTGTGTTCGATACCCTACTTACCTGAACTAAACTGCTAATCGATAGGTACACTGCCTTTCGTGTGTTTGACTTTGTATTTAAGTTAGTAGGATTAAAACTAGTTGGTTTTACACACATCAAGTTTTTGGCGCCGTTGCCGGGGAACGGTTCTAAATAGTTAATTTTATTTGCTAATTGTTATTATTTATTTTTTTTGTTGATTAATTTTTTTATTTAGTTTAATTTTTTATTTTTATTTAGTATGTATTTTCCAAATCTCGATGCTTTTGATGCTTTTCTTGAGGAAGTAATACAGGAAATTGAGCAGGAAGATGAGGAATATGACTCGGATGAAGATTTGAAGAAATTTGATAGATGGTTAGATAACATCTTGTCTAACGAACAAGAACAATCCGAGTCACAAGAGCTAGAGTTACAAGATGATGAATTTAATCCAGAAAGAGACTTGGAGGAGCTGCAAAGGTTGCTAGCAGAGAGGTCAGACGAAGAACAAGAACAAGCTGAATTGCAGGAACCAAGTTGTGGTTTGACCATTACCACGACATGGTCCCCTGTTCTTCCGGTTTGTGTTTCGAAGCATGGGGTGACAACTCCAACTTTGGAGAATGTTCTGAAGCACGATCCATTTTTTATTAGTATCCAACCGGTTCCAACCCTTATCAAGATTCTTGGGTTATATGAATTGAAGCTCGTTTGGCCAATTTTTGAAGCAAATAGCCAAATTTTACAAATTGGTCCACCAAAGAAGATATTCAATGCAACGGATGGATTGGCCTTGAGTTCATTGGAAGTTTATTAAGTTGAGAGTCCAGCTAAAGACTCGCACAAAAAGAAGCGCTTGCGGGAGGCAACCCGTCATTAGAGTTTTCTTTTCTTTTTCTTTCTAAACTTCTAGTTTATTAGGGTAATTTAGGAATTTATTTTTGATGTTTGCTTTAAGATAATTGTGGACATGTTGAATTTGGCTATGTGGTTGGAATATTAGTGTTACTTTTAGTTTTCTTTTCAGGTATTGAAGCTAGGAAGCATGCTATTTAGGAAGGGTCAAGAGAGGAATGAGAGTCTTTATGAGTGATTATGGAGTCTTGTTCCTAGGATTGAGTCCGTACGAATCGAGAGTTTATTGAAGTGTTGCTGCTTAGGAAGTTCACGGGAGAGTACATTTATGTTTCCATGTCAACACTAGCGTAAAGAGAGACAGCGGTTCATAAAACTCTGGAAATATAAGCTCTACTCGTCGAGTGCACTAACACTACTCGGCGAGTACATCTGCTTTTGCACGAACTACTTTGCCAATCGAGTTCTACTCGCCGAGTTTGATCACCTACTCGCCGAGTAGCTTGCTGCAAGAGGAGTTTCTGATTTGTTCTGGCTAGTTTTTCTGCGCCATTCATACACTCTTTATGAATTACTACTGAGGATTGTGCAATAACCCTTTTTCCTTGGAGTTTTCGAGCTATCAACCACACGAGACGTATGACGCCCGTGCCATGGATGAGCTGTTCCCATGGTTAAAGTCACTAGAAGAAGGAGTTGAAGAAGAGAGTGTCAACCTAGCGACTGCTACCCCAGGGGAGTTTGTTCCAACTTTCTCTCTATTTGCATTTTTAGTTGTTATAATATGCAATGAGGGCATTGCATAAAATAAGTGTGGGGTAGGGGGTTAGTCACATCTTAGAACACTTAGAATCTTAATTTAGGCTAATTTTTAAAAAAAATTTGCATATCAAAAATGCTTAGGTCTTAAATTAAAAATTTTTGGTAAAAATTAGGATTCCATATTAAAGTTGTGTTAATAATTGCATGACAACCCAAATGTTTAGTTGAGCCTATACACGTTCTAGTGCATTTGTGGCTTCCTTATTTCAGTGAAATCATGAGACAAAAACACGACCTTGCTCAGCCTGAGGGATGCAATATGTTTAGCAGCCTAAACCTGAAATGTATCCAGGAAGATTTTTATCATTAGCCAATAAAGGTTGAGATTGAGCGCCCCTGCTTAAGCATGTAGGATTTGAGTGAAAAAAAAGTGAGGTACATGTAAAAAAAAAAAAAAAAAAAAAAAAAGAGAATTGCAAGAAAAGTTGTAAGAATTTTGGAGCAATTAAAGTGAAGATCAAAAGATCAAAATTCCGAAGATTCAAAAAGTTGAATATACCAAAAATCAAACAACAAGGTGGTGAATTCAAAGAAATTAAAGATCAAATGTCAAAGAAGTGAAGAATTCCAAAGAGCTCCAATGTGGTATCATAAATTGTAATTATCTAGATTATGTATGCTTGGGTTGCTCAATTAAAAATACCTTGAGGGTAAAGAGATTTTCTGAGGATGGATTCGGAGGGTTGCATAAAATGAGCATAGTTCAGGGTGAGTGGGCGAATGTTTATGAGGATTGTGAGTATTTGAAGTATGGGGGGTTTTTAGGAATTTTAGACACAAATGCATGCGTTGCGGTCTTGGCATAATGGCTGGGTTGGATTGGAGTTATTAATGTGATTTTAATGTGTTTAAAATTTAGTTTTGCTTGGGGGCAAGCAAAAGTCAAGTGTGGGGTATTTTGATATGTGCATAATTAGTTAATTATTTAACATATATTCTTAGTTATTTTTGATTAATTATGAGAATAATGTGGACAAAAGGTACTTAAAATGTTGTGAATTGTGTTTTCAGTCCAAAAGATATGCTTGGAGGCAAAAAGGAGAAAAGGAAAGCAAGTGAAGATTAAAGAGTGAAAGAAGGAGTTCTACTCGGCGAGTAGATCGACCCTACTCGGCGAGTGCACGACGATATGCCAGAAGATAAATACGACTGCTAATTCAAGACGGATAAGTATGGACCTACTCGGCGAGTTGATTCTGCTACTCGCCGAGTACCCTCTGTTTTGGGATATCTATAAAAGACGACTCCTTATCCCATGGGAAGGCATTCCTGGCAAATTTTAGAGGATTAGCTGCGACTAAAAGGTTCAGAAGGTGTTGAAGAACCCTAAGCTTCAAGAGTTGGAAGAATTCAAGCAATTAGGTTAATTCTACCACTTAGACTTAGGAATTAAACATGTTTGCTTTCATAAACTTTGTTTCTTTACTTGTTTCTACTGCAACTATGAGCTAAACTCGTTTTTGTTTCTGTTTGGGGAATACCAAAGAACTCCTATGGTTTAATTATTGAATTTTGGTTAATTGTCTATTGGTGATTTGTTAAATTAAGTTTGTTAAAGAACCTTATGTGTTAATCACTACTATTTTCTGTTAATTGGAAGGCAATTAGGTTGCATGAACATCACTTAATTGTTAACCTCATATGTCTATGTGAATGCTAAAACATATGCTTAGAAGTAATGATTATGAAACTAAGATTAATAAGAAAATAGGAAGATTAATGTGTGAGCTTGTTTGAGAAACCATCAACAAGAGGTTAATTGAATTGATAACTTAATTAACCATTACAAATCTTATTTAATCCAAATCGTTAATCTAGGGAATTAATTAGTTTAAACACTTGATCACTGCTTAAATTAGTTAATTGTCTAAGGGTTAGGAGTAATGAACATGAACCTAACCATTATAATTGGTAACCAATAGCAATTAATACAACGTAAATCCAAATAACCATAGGAGTGAATTGGTTGAACCTAAATAGAAACATTTTATCCAAATTTGGTGAAGTAGTTGTTGCTTTAGTTATTTAGTTGAATTAGTTTCTTTAAGTCTCTAGTCTTGCAAAACTAGAGAAAACCCCTTTTCTATTAATTGTTTTATTTAGATAATATTAGCATTTATTTTAATTGTTTACCGTTCCCTGTGTTCGATACCCTACTTACCTGAACTAAACTGCTAATCGATAGGTACACTGCCTTTCGTGTGTTTGACTTTGTATTTAAGTTAGTAGGATTAAAACTAGTTGGTTTTACACACATCAGTTTGTGAATGGACACGCCTTTCACAAACCCTAATCGTCGCTTTGTGCACACGATAATCTCTTTGTGAGATTATCTCTCTTAGTGAAAGTTTTTCTTCGTGAATCTCTCTTGTTCTTATTCATATTCATTGTTTGATATTTCGATTGATCCAAAGGCATCTTCAATGGGTATCAGAGCAGGTTTCTTTTATCAAACAAATGGCTTCATCTTCTTCTTCATCAAACTCGTCAAATCATCCTTCTGCTAAAATCCCTCCCTTCGATGAAACTAACTTTGCTATGTGGAAAATAAAGGCTCTGTATGCCTTGGAGTCTGTTGATGAAGACATGTTGGACATCGTTGAAAAAGGTCCTTATGTTCCGATGTATCAGCCTCTTAAAAACAATGTTCCTGATGGCACTATGAAGAAAACTCCAAAAGAAAACTGGACGGCAGACGACAAGAGAAAACATGGTTTGGATGTTCGTGCTCGTGCCGCTATCAGCTACTCATTGCCATACAACATCTTTGGGCTGGTTCAAAATTGCATCTCAGCAAAGGAGATTATGGATACGCTGACTGTATCTTTTGAAGGAACTGAAGAAGTCAAGGCTACTCAAATAAATGATCTTAACCGAAGGTATGAACATTTTTTTGCTAAGAAAGGTGAAACCTTGACTCAAACTTTTAACAGATTCAATACTCTTGTTAGCGATCTTCGGAGACTAGATCAGTTGAAGCATAGAACTGTTCTAGTGCAAAAGTTTTTGGACTCTCTAGGTGCAGGTTGGGAGAATCATGTTGATGTGCTGAAAAACAGTGAGAAGATCAACTCTATGGACTTACAAAGTCTCTATGGGAATCTTCGATACTATGAAGAATCCAAGCTTCAAAGAAAGGAACTGATGAAGGATTCTCAGCGTGAATCTTCTGTAGCCTTGTTCTCCAACAAAAAGCTGGTGGCTGACTCAGACACTGAAAGTGATTCAGACACTGATTCATCTAAAACTGACACTGATGATCTTGAAAAGGTTGTTGCTAGTGCAGCCTTGATTGTGAAAACTTTTGAAAAATCAGGTCGAAACTTCTCAAAGTTTCAAAAGAAGATTGGTGGAAAGTTCTCAAAAGGGTCAGGAGCTGATAAAAGGCATGGTGCTGATAAGAAAGAGAAGGCTCAGTGCTTTAACTGTGGGAGCACTGATCATTTTGCAAAGGATTGTAAACAAAAGAAACAAGGCTCAGATGAATACTGGAAGCAGAAGTACAACAAGCTGATTGAGAAGCTGAAAGCTGAAAATTTGGAACATAAAGTGCTTGTAGCTGAAGAAGAAAAATGGAAAACTGATGAAGAGTCATCAGATGATGAAGTCAAGTGTCTCATGGTCAAAATAGAGGACCCGGATTTTCCCGATAAAGACAAAAGTACTTTTGACACTGATATGTCTGATGCTGAAAATTCCAGGAAGCACAACATTGACTCTTCTTCAATGTACCAGGTTAAAAACTTTGTTTCCTATTCAATGAATGAAAAAATCAAAATGTTTGAGTATTTGGGTGTCATTAATTCTAAGAAGAATCAAACCATAAGAAATTTGCAAAATCAAATTGATCTTCTTGAAACTGATATATCCATAAAAAATAGCATTATTGAGTCCACTCAGGAAAATCTTAGAGTTACTAGATTGTCAAATTCATCCTTGTCTGCTGAAATTGACGATGTTAAAAGTCTTTTGGTCAAAGAACAAACTGTGCTTCACACTTGGGCAAAATCTCATAAGAATGCCAATTATATTATTTCAGCTCAAATTCCACATTCTTGTGAAAAAAATTCTTGGGGGTAATTTTGCAGAAGCTGAAAAAGTTTTTAAATCACAAGAAAAGGAATCTGAGGTCTATTCCATGAATGAGATGAAAAATAATTTCAAAAATAAGTTTGTCAGTAACTCTTTTATTAATCAAAGTTTAATTGATGAATATTGTACTATTAATTCTGATGGTATCACTGAGTGTAATGTTAAAATTACCGGAATTGATCCTACCTCTTATCCTGCGCATCTTGTTAGACCAACCCCTCTAACTGAGAATATTATTGCTTTTCCTATCTCTAATGGAGTGTTTCATGTTGTTCATGAACAACTCAAGCACTTCCCTGACTGCAACCCATCTGTGAATGAGTCAAAATCAGATACTGATAGTTCATCTCCTAACACTGATCAATTTCCTTCTGACACTGAACTCAGTAGTGACTCAGTGATGAACAAAAGGACACAAGGCTCTATTGGTGAATCTTACGTGTCAAAATGTGTTAAATCAAAAAATTTGCTCACCAAGAAGAACTTTGGAACTAGAGTATGTTACAGATGTGGTGACTCCTCTCACAAGATCAGTGAATGTTCTTTTGATAAATCATCCTCAAGAGCTGAAAATATTAAAGTTAGGAATGAAAAATGGACTCTTAAGTTAAACTCTTTAAACTGTCTTCCTAAGGAGTGTTATAATTTATTATCAAATAACTTTGTGAATGACCCATCTTCGAATGGGTCAGTGTGTTCTAACTAGTTTCTCGGCACTGTAGGGTCAGGAGCATCTTTGGTACTTAGACAGTGGTTGCTCAAGGCATATGACAGGATCAAAGTCTCTCCTGGAAGATTATGTTAAGAAAACTGGTCCTGCAGTTACTTATGGAGACAATGGAAAGGGGTTCACTAAGGGACATGGAAACATCAAATGCAATAACGTGGTTTTCCAAAACGTTTCATATGTTAAGGGTCTCAAACACAACCTTATTTCCATCAGTCAATTGTGTGATGCTAACTATGAAGTTCACTTTACAAAGAAAGAAGGCAGAGTTGTAAACACTGACAAGAACATCGTACTCTCAGCAAGTAGAAAAGATGATATCTATGTTCTTGACATGTTCTCAAGTGACAAGGCACTGATGCAATGTTTCTTTACAAAGTCTCAGACGAATCTTAGCTGGATTTGGCACAAAAGGTTTTCTCATCTGAACTTCAAGAATCTATCCAAGATATCCAATCAAGATCTTGTTAGAGGGCTCCCAAAATTCAGCGTTGTGAAAGACAAGATGTGTTCAGCGTGTGAACAAGGAAAACAAACCAAGTCCTCCTTCAAACCCAAGTCATGTTCCAGTATATCAGTCCCTCTTCATCTACTCCACATGGACTTGTTTGGACCTATTCCTGTTCGTTCTCTAGGTGGAAATAAGTATACTCTAGTAGTCGTTGATGAGTTCACTCGATTTACATGGGTAATTTTCTTGAAGAAGTAAAGTCATGCTGCACAGGAAATCATCTCACTAATTCGTAAAAATGAGACACTGACAAGTCTTAAAGTTAAGCAACTAAGAAGTGATCATGGCACTGAGTTCCGAAACTCAACTCTTGAAGAATTTTGTGATCATAAAGGAATTGGACAAAACTTCTCAGCTCCACGTACTCCTCAACAAAATGGTGTTGTTGAATGAAGAAATAGAACACTGATTGAGGCAGGAAGGACCTTGATGATCCATGCTGGTCTTCCTATGACGTTTTGGGCTGAAGCTGTCAATACAGCATGTTTTACTCAGAATCGATCTCTAATTCACAGGATTCACAAGAAGACTCCCTATGAAATGTTGAAAGATCGAAAACCAGACGTATCTTTTTTTCATGTGTTCGGATGTGTTTGCTATATTCTAAATCAGCGTGACCCAAGATCCAAGTTTGAACCTAAGGCTGATAAAGGTATTTTTGTTGGGTACTCATCTATTTCAAAGGCTTTTCATGTTTTTCATGTAAACAGGCAATGTGTTGAAGAATCCATTCATGTGAAGTTTGATGAGGAATCATACACTGATGAAAAAGTCACTCATTCTCCTTTTATCTTTCAAGAGCTTCTCTCTTGTCCATTCGATGAATCACCTTGTGCTGAGGAGAAGTCCGATTCTTCTGACCCTATCATTCCAGTTCCTTGTCCCTTGAATCAAGATACTGCAGCCACATCAGCAGATAACTCATTAGACGCTGATGAAACCCTTGAAGCTAAAAACTCTCCTGAAACTGATAATGTGTCAGTGTCTATCTCTCCGGAATCAGCATCAGTCATTGAACATCGAGATCATCCTGATGATCGAATTATAGGGAATATTCATGATGGTGTCCGAACCAGATCTAGTGTACTTAATAACTTTTGCATGTATGTTAACTTTGTTTCAATGATCTTACCTGATAAGGTACACACAGCTCTTCAAGATGCTGATTGGATCAAAGCCATGCAAGAAGAACTGAATGAGTTTGAAAGGCACAAAGTTTGGACTCTTGTCCCAAGACCATCCGGAAAGACTATCACTGGAACTCGCTGGGTCTATCGTAACAAGGTTGATAAAGATGGAATCATTACTTGCAACAAGGCAAGGCTTGTAGCCCAAGGGTTTACTCAAATTGAATCCATCGACTACGGGGAAACTTTTGCCCCAGTTGCTCGCATTGAAGCTATCAGGCTGTTTCTCGCATACGCATCCTACATGAACTTCATTGTCTATCAGATGGATGTGAAAACAGCTTTCCTTCATGGTGTGTTAGAGGAAGAAGTGTTCCTAAATCAGCCCCCAGGCTTTGTGGACAAAGATCATCCTGATTACGTGTACCGGTTAGACAAAGTTGTTTATGGACTGAAGCAAGCTCCCAGGGCTTGGTATGAGACGCTGACATCGTATCTGCTTGAAAATGGATACAGACGAGAAGCAATCGACAACACTCTCTTCATCAAAAACAAAGGCTCAGATATGGTTCTTGTTCAAATTTATGTCGATGACATTATTTTTGGCTCTCCAAATGAGACACTGAGCAAGGAATTTGCAGAGATCATCTCTCAAAGGTTCGAAATGAGCATGATGGGAAAGATGACCTTTTTCTTAGGTATTGAGGTTCAGCAACAAAAGACAGGTATTTCCATTTGTCAAAGTAAATATATTTCTGACCTGCTTGTTAAGTATTCTCTCAGTGACTGCAAACCAGCCTCTACCCCAGTATCTAAGACTGATAAGCTACATGCTGATCCAACTGGAACTGATGTCAATCACTCTCTGTATCGAGGAATGATTGGATCTCTCTTATATCTCACAACAAGTCGTCCTGATATCATGTTTGGAACCATTCTCTGTGCTCGATTCCAAGCTAATCCCAAGGAATCTCACCTCATTGCTGTCAAACGTATTTTTCGATACTTAAAGGGAACTCAAAACCTTGCACTGTGGTATCCTCGCGACTCAGCATTTGAACTTTATGGATACACTGACTCAGATTATGCAGGATGCAATTTAGACAAAAAGAGTACATTTGGTGGATGTCACTTCCTTGGCAACCGTCTCATAAGCTGGTCTAGCAAGAAGCAAACATCAGTTGCTATCTCAACTGCCGAAGCTGAGTATGTTGCCGCTGGGAGATGTTGTGCTCAGCTCTTATGGATTCAAAATCAGCTTCTTGACTATGGGTTCAAGTTCTCAAAGACTCCCATTTATTGTGACAACACCAGTGCCATTCAGATGACACAAAATCCTATTCAGCACTCAAAGACAAAGCATATCAAGATCAGACATCACTTCATCAGAGATAACGTTGAAAAAGGAAAAGTTGTTCTTGAACATGTCAAGACTTCGGAACAACTTGCTGATATCTTTACAAAGGCACTGGATTCTCAATCAACTGCTTACATTATTGGAGAGCTGGGAATGATTTCCTTGTAATTAATTTTGATGTTTAATTTACTAATGTTTGATTTTGTCTTATAAGCTGATGTACATTGTGCTGATGATGACATACTGATGATATTTGCTACTGCGCACCTTGGTTTGAATTTTTTTATCTCTATCTCTTCCTCAAATCTTCTAAATAAAAGTTACATGATTCACTGTATTAAACCATACACTGATAACAACTTGACTCTCTTTGCCGATGGTTAGATCAAAACACCAAGATCTATCACACGCAACTACCCCTTCTTACCAATCTTACACTGACTCTGTGATTCAGTATGCCAAAACACACACTGATGAGAATCTAAAAATCTTTGCCGATGGTTAGATCAAAACACCAAGATCTATCACACGCAACTATCCCTTCTTCCCAATCTTACACTGATTCTGTGATTCAGTGTGCAAAAAACACACGCTGATGAGAGTCTAAAAATCTTTGCCGATGGTTAGACCAAAACACCAAGGTTTATCACACGCAACAATCCATTCTTTACCCTCCTCTTATTCGGTGTCTAATGATTCAGTAAGTTAAACCACTCACTGATGAAGTCACAAAACTCTATGCCGATGGTTAGATAATGTAACTAGTATCTATTACACGCACCACTCTCCTTGCTAGCCCTGAATAAGCAAGCTGTACCTTGAATTGACGGAGAAATATCTTCAGCATGTAACTTTTGTGACACTGAGCTCAGCGCTTCCGCAAACACTGATTGACGTTTCACCTTCAGTCAACGGCTCTTTTATCCAACGGCTATATTCTACTCTGACAGGTTGTTACAATGCGCCGTTATCCTTAATGACGATAATCAAGCAGGTCAGAAGATAATCATCACCTTTTAATGAAGATAATCATTACCTTTTAAAAACCCCCTTTTTCATTCCATATTTAAATCTCTTTCTCCTTTGGTTTAATTTTTCCTTCCAAAACCTTGAACTTCTCTCAAAAACCCTAGAATTCTCAAATACTCTCCAATGGCAGCATCTCTGTTCACATACTCCTCAACCTCTCGAAGAGTCATTCCTGCCCCAAACTCTCCCCCACTTCCAATTCACATCAAGGCAACCAATGTCGTCTTCAACCCTGACATTCCAGAGGTTCATCGAGGTCTTGGACTCGATGATTTCGTCAATTTCTTGGCCTCTTGCCGCCTTCGATATGCAATCAGTGATGTACCGTCCGAGTTCTTCCCAGAACAAGTGTGTGAGTTCTACTATACTGCAACAGTTAATGAAGAAAACAATGCCATCACCGGAACCATTGGCCATGGCAGACACTCTGTCTTCATCACCCCAGAATTACTCAGTGCTGCGTTAAGGTTACCGATTTTCGAACCCTTTTCTGAACCTCCTACCATTGAAAGATGTAAACGCATGTTTAATCAACTGGGCTATGATCATTCAAAGGCTCGAACTCGCTCAGCTCTTATTTTGCGTCAGTGCATGACCCCAGGCTGGAAGTTTTTCACTGGTGCCTTATGCAAGTGTGTGGGTCACAAGTCTCGCAGTGGTGATCAACTGAGCAATTATGAGCAACAAGTTGTCTGCTCTCTTCTTCTCAACAAAAGGTTGGATTATGGGGCACTATTCTTTGATCAGCTTGTTCAGCTTCTACGTGCAAATGTACGTGCTGATCATGTTCCCTTTCCACGCTGGATTGCCCTGGTATTCGACAAGTTTTTCGTTGCTGACTACTTTTCTCACTCTGGGAATCCAATCCAATGTCCTCGAATGTCAGTTCGTATGTATCAGGATGATCCTTTAGATACCGACATTGGAATCTCCGATCGGATGAGAGAATGGATTGCCAATCCATACACTGTGCCTTCTCTCACCGCTGACACTGATGAAGGAGGTGCTGATGGTACTCATACGGATCATGCTGATCAAGAGGTGGAGCATCATGATGGGGATCATTTCTCCCCTTAACTGTCTCATCACATCCTCTCAGACTCTGGCAAAGCCTTCTCAGCACCACAGGATTCGATGCCTCAGGGGGAGCATCCATCTCAGGGGGAGCATCAGTCTCAAGGGGAGCATCAGTCTCAGGGGGAGCATCAATCACCGGCCACTCACCATTTCTCTCCAAGGATGCATCTTAGCTCTCCAGTTGCACCAAGTACCTCAATGGTTCAAATTCCAGCTTCAGCATTTTCTGAACTGATGTCACTGACTCGGGACATGATTCAGCGTCTGCTTCGAATTGAGGCTGATGTTCAACAAATCAAGGAGGTTCTCTTCCTTACTCCTCCCGCTAGTCCCAACTCTGATGATGTTCAAAAAGGGGGAGATACTGATGATGATGCTGACGCTGATGATCATGCTGATGGTGAACCAAACGCTCATGCTGATGGTGAACCAAATGAGAAAGACACTGAACATGCTGCTGACAACACTACCATTCAGCATGAATCTCCCAACCCTGTTCCCGTTCGTGAATCTGATTCTGCAGGGCATAATAGTCCAGCAGCTACTGAAAAGTTGTTTGAAGATAGTGAGCATGATGAACCTGATGACGAATGTCAAATTCTTGACATGAACTTCATTGATCCTCTCATTCCAGTTCAGCAACAAAGCTCAGATGACCTTGAAGAATCTCATCCGATACTAGCTGATGATATTGCTGATCCCATCATTCCGGTCCAAGGAGAGGATTCGGACGTTGCCAGTGAAGAATCTCATCCGTTGTCTCGAAAGCGAAAGGTAGCAGATACTGACTTGGACCATTCTCAAACTGATACTTCTTCAACTGTGAAGAAACCCAAGTCCATTGTCAGTATTTCAAACCTTGTCACTGAATGGAACATGTCCCCTGACCAAGTCAAACAAATTCTTGATGAAGCCAATCGAGCTCAGCTTCTAAAGAACATTGCTCAAGCTGATGAATCCCTTATTCAGCACAAACTTCAGGCCAAGGGATCGTTTGAAGCTCAGATGCAGAAGTTCCTGGAATTTCAGTCCAAGGCTCAGTCTTCTCAACCTCCTACTGGCCCTAGTAAGCCTAAGGCTGACAGTGTTCTTGACCGGATTGATCGACGGAGATTTGAAGATGTTTTCGATCGGCGAATGTATGGTGACAAGATCATCAAGGTCAAAGCTTCCAAACCTTGAAACGAGAAAATCCTTACGTTGCTGATTACTCGTCAAGGTCCTCAGCATTCATATTCTGAAGTTGTCAAAAGAGATGAACTGATCAGATATGGGTATTCGGAATGGATGGAACTGCTCGATCTAGCATCCAAGCAAACCTCAGCTCACTCTTCCAAACTGATTTGTGCTCTTCATCTACTGATCAAGAAAGTTCAGCGTTTAGATCTTGTTCCTAAAGAACGACCTCAGCATCAAGGCCAAAGGTCGTCAGTTCCTAGATCTCGAAGGACCAAGTTTCATGTTGATGGTGAAGAAGTACTGGTTTTAGACTTCGGTGCTGATGTGATTAATAATTCTCTTCCTCTCGGTGTTGATCCGGTTCAGCATCAATTCATCTCAGCTCCTGAACACGGAATGTTCTACCTCGATAAAAACAGGAGGATGTGCTTTCAGCGCACTTTTGAGATCCCAAAAGCTCCCACCACTCACCTTGTTGGCTTAAGGAAAATGTGCATGATTCATCAAGATCTATCAGGAGAATTTCACATTCTTATCGCAATGGAGCTGCTGAACAGAAGACAGGAGTTGCTGGACAGTCCTTACTGGCCAGTTAAAATTGAAGCTGAAGCTGAGTATGAAGAATTCCTTTCCAGAGGTGTCTTAATTTATTTTGTTTTGAACATCATCATATTAGGGGAGATTGAAAGGTCAAGCCTTGAAATACGATAATGTTTAAAACAGACTCAGCGTCAGCGTATGTCGCAGCGTCAGCATCAGCGAATCAGCAGTTCAGTTTGTAATAGTTTAGTGTATTCAGTACGTTGTAACAAATCTTGTATTTATCCTGTTTCCTTAGTTATCTTGATTTATTAGCTAGCGTATCCCTGAATTGTAGGGATCGTCTAGAATAGCAGTATATATTATCTTGTATAGGTTTGTGAATGGACACGCCTTTCACAAACCCTAATCATCGCTTTGTGCACACGATAATCTCTTTGTGAGATTATCTCTCTTAGTGAAAGTTTTTCTTCGTGAATCTCTCTTGTTCTTATTCATAGTCATTGTTTGATATTTCGATTGATCCAAAGGCATCTTCAGTTCCCGACATAATTCCAATTTCTGATTTAAGATTGGATTAAAATAAGAGGTTAATTGAAGAACCTGAGGCAATTGTTCACCGAAAGACTAAGAAACTTCGACGCAAGATGGTGAAATTAGTGCTTGTTCGTTAGAAGCATACGAATGGGCCAAACCTCACTTGGGAGACGGAGAGTGACATGTTAAGTCGCTATTCGCATTTGTTTGTTGATGTGTGATTCCGGGGACGGAATCATCCTAAGGGGGAGAGAATTGTAACGCCCGCGTTTCCAGGCTAGGCATTATTGTATATGTAATAGTCTAGGTTAACCTTTGTAACTCTTTTTGAAGTTATAAATATGAATTGTGTTTTTATGTGTTTATTGCTTAATTGTGTGATTTAATTGAATTAAGAATAAAAATAAGCGTCAAAATTAAAATGTGAGATAAACCCGATATGTTTACATAAAGTTGTAGTGGTCGAAACAAGGATTCCGAAGATATAAAGAATGCCGAGATCCGAGTTATAACGAAGAAGTTATGACCTGTCGAAGTTTCGCGACGGAACCGGCAACGCCGAATGATGTAAAATGTGAATTTATGATAGAGCGATATTTAGTCTTAGTGATCTAAACGAAAGTCGTAGAGTTCGTTAAACCGAGAGTGTGCATAAAAAGATCATCCAAATCTGACTTCGTATGAGGAATATATGATTTTCCGAAGTTTCAACTTAACAGTATGCAACCCGAACACTCGATTTGAGATCGAGCGGTTTTTAGCCGAAACAATCAAAACAAGAATGCAAGATCTCGTCAATGATAGTGCAACAGTAAAAAGACAGACGGAAACGGCCTACTAAAAATAAATAATAAAAATAAATTCAAAATTAGTCGACGAAGTCTAAACGAAAGTTGTAGAGTATAGTCTCACCTATGCGAGGATATAAAGAACGTTGAAAACAGAACACGTATGAGGAAGAAATGAATTTAAGAAGTTTTTAAATAATTAAAATATATAAATTTTAATTCGGATAATATCTGAAACCGAGGAGTCATTCGGTCCTATCCAAGGGTACGCCCAACGTACCTAGAAGTACGCCCCGTATACAGTTTCATTGCTATGTCCAGCTTCGTCCACGTCGCTCCATCGAGACTTCGCCACCTGGAAGCCTGATCCGAACTACGCCCAGTGTAATGCCTCGGTACACCCAGCGTAGTCCGAGGATTCAGACTTTATAAAAGGCATGCGAGGGCAGCACTAGATTCTACACTAGAGAAAAGCATGAGCAACACGATCACCTACATCTCTATTAACACCCATTCCATGCTATATTGAGAACCACAACCATCCTCTATGACTTACTTCACCAACATCACATCTTCTTTCCACCGAAAAATCACCATAATAACCCGTAGCCACCTGCTGCACACAACAGTTTCTATCATCTATATCAACTAGAACCTCCGAGAAGCCATTGCCAAACACCCAACTTTTGCTACAATGGCAACCATGGTTAGTCTGAACAAAAAAATAACATCTGCATAGTTGGAACAAAAAAATGACTTAGGGATAATCTGACTAAAGAAAATAACACAACGATAGTCCACAAAAAAAGTAACTCAATAACACTAATAACACTACAGACGAAGAAATAACATATGCATAATCCGGATGAAAAAATAATATAGGGATAGTCGAAACGAAAAAAACAACATATGGATAGTCCGAACAAAAAAAACAACAAATAGATAATTCGAACTGCCAACATAAAAAAAATCCAATTAATAATTGAGTTCCAAGCCCAAGGTCCAACCCACACTCCAAAGGCCCAATAGTCATGTAATGGGCCAAAGTCCAACATATGGCCTAATTTTCCAAATTGGGTCAGACCTCTACATGGTCTTTCCTTAAGGCCCATCCATTAACTCTAGTCCAAACTAATGGTATACCAATGGCCCAATATCTCATAATCATAAAGGCCCAGTAATGGCCCACTTATGGCCTAATTTTCCAAATTGGGCCCAAGTCCTTCACATGGGCCTTACCCTAAAACTCATCCAATTATTTTGGTCCATTTACTTGTTCTGAGATAGCCCATCAATTGTCCAACCACCAAGGCCCAATAGGAAGGCCCAAATCAAAGCCCAAGTGAAATTAGGGTTTTCACATGAAATGACAATTAGGGTTATGTTTTCCTACTTAACCCATTAAGGACTTAATCCATTAAGTCCATTATTGCCTTAGGTTAATTTGCCAATGATTATAATTTAATATTGTAAGTTTATTAATTAATTCTGATGCAGTCTCGATAAATACCAAAATTAGGGTTTCCAACCCAATACTAGCATATTAATCAAATGGTTTGGCTTTTAGGCTAGTTAGGGCTTCATTGGGCCCATTAGGGTTTTAGTGGGCCCACTTTGTCCAAATATCCTAAACGAGGCACACTGCCACCCAACACGGCAGCCGGTGGCAGCAGGAGGCGATAGCCACCACCTTAAGGTGGTGGTTATAGGTTTTCTTGATTATTCCAATTACACATTACAATAATACACACAATAGCCAAAAATAAACATCCAATAATTACACACACAACCACCTTGTGGAGGCAGACGGTGGTAGAGGGTGGCAGCCTGTAACGCCCCGTTTATTTAAATAAATTGATAAATGTAATCCTCGAACTAGTTCGTAATGTATTATGGAGGTTGAGGGTGGTTTGGTTAATTTTGGATTCAAATTGAATAGATATTATGGAGGCAGGGGATGAAGTGTAAGTTTTGGACTTCATTTGAAAAAGAATGGATGGGGAAGGACTAGAAATGGATATTTGGGCATAAGTTTGAATGGGATATGGGTCAATGGGATACGGGTCACCCGTCCAACCCTAACCCTAGCTGTGATGTCCAGCCGCCACCTTCCCTCTCTTGATTTCCAGCGCCGCTCCACCACTTCCGTAAAGGTTGTCACCGCCGTCGTTAAAACAGAAGACCACCCGAAGCACCGTCGCCATCTCACTGCCGACAAGGAGGGAGAGTCGGTTTCCTGATGTCATGTTCATAGAATTGGGTTGCGCTTGTTGTAGCTGATGTTCCTCTGTTTCTCCAGCCGCTGCACGACAGTTCATGACCGCCAGCGCCATCACCAAGTGTTCGTCACGATCGGGCTGCATCCGACCACCTCTCTCCATCAGAAAAGAAGGTTGAATCCGGTGTAGATTCATTTGCATAGGCTCTATTGTTACGTTGTTGTTCTGCCGCCGTTCTCCAAGTACGTTCGTGTGGGAGTGTGCTTCTCGGCTGTGAAACAAAAGAACCGCCGCCACCATCGTGAGGTGGTGGTTGTATTCGCAAAATCACTCCTGCTGCCGCATCTCCGTGGTTCTGTCATCGCCAAGCGCCACCAGGTGGGTGGCTGTGTTATTGTTCCAAGCAAAGAGTGCTTGTGTGTGTTCATTTCAGTTTAGTGGGGGTTTTGTTTAGCCAGGTTTCTTGGGAAAAGCCGCCACCACCACCGAGAGGTGGTGGCTGCCACCATGTGCTGCTTGTGTGTGCTTATTTTGTTTAGTGTGTGTGTGTGTGTGTTATCTTGAGATTTAGCCTTGTAAAATGTAATTGGAAATGAAATAATGAGAACGAATCCCTAACCACCACCGTGAGGTGGTGGCGGCCGCCTTCTGCCGCCACCGGCTGCCGTGTCAGGTGGCGGTGTGCTTTGATGGTGTTTTGACTTGTTTAGATGGTTGGTCAAAGGGGCTAAGAAACCCTAATGGGCCCAAAGAAGCCTTATTGGGCTTAGTGAAACCCTATTTGGCCTAATAAAGCCCTTACTGACATTAAAGCCCAAACATGTGTCTAATGGGTCTAATGGACCCTAATTGACCTTAGGAAACCCTAATGGGCTTAAGGACCTAGCTATTGGGCCTATTGGGGATTGGAAACCCTAATTAGGGTTTAGAAAACCCTAATATTGGATTTACGGGCTTGGGCCTATCGGGACCCACTTTTGGGCCACTGGAATGGAATTGTGTGTTAAGCCCAATCACACCATATGATTTATTTAGAAGAGTGATGGACTTAATGGATTAAGTCCTTAATGGGTTAAGTAAGAAACACTTAACCCTAATCGCCATTTTATGTGAAATCCTATTTTCACTTGGGCCTTGTGTTTGGCCTTTCAATTGGGCTTTGGTAATCGGATTATTAATGGACCCTTCGAGAATAATAAAACGGACTAGAGTAATTAGTTGGGCTTTAGGGTAAGGACCATATGAAGGATTGGACCCAATTTAGAAAATTGGGCCATAGTTTAGGCCTAGATGGTTGTATAATATTGGGCCCTTAGAATGAGACATGTTGGACTAGATTGAACAAATTGGGCCATAGTTAGGCCTTGGTCCATCATTAGACTTTTGGGCCTTTGGATTGGGCCATGGGCTTGAATCAAGCTAAGTTACGGGGTAAAGTAGTCTTTTACCCCAAGCATGGATTTATGAATATGTGTTAGAACCCAATTATTAATTTGGTGTTATTTTGATATTGACAGATCGGGAATCTGTCATCGAGCAGCTATGGTTCTGCCAGCGGGACTTCAACAGTGTGAGGTGAGTTTCCTTTCAGTAGGAACAGGTCTACGACCACAATGCTGGCCCGTTTAGTTAGCAGTACTCCCAGACTTTGGTCCGATTCAGTAGTTCAGTGTGTTTGATGTCTTTGTGATTCAAGCATGTCTTTGTGTTATGTGTTCCGGACTTCGGTTCGATGCAGTATACAGTATATGTTTTTATGCTAGTAGATATGATTGTGATATGCTATGTTCAGTCAGTTTCTGGACTTCGGTCCGATGCAGAGGGCGAGGCCCTGGTTAGTTCTAGACTTCGGTCTGATGCAGTTTCCAGACTTCGGTCCGATGCAATGGGCGAGGCCATGGTTAGTTCCGGACAACGGTCCAATGCAGTTTATTGACTTCGGCCCGATGTAGAGGGCAAGGCCCTGGTTAGTTCCGGACTACGGTCCAATGCAGTTTCCGGACTTCGGTCCGATGCAGAGGGAAAGGCCCTAGTTAGTTCCGGACTTGGGTCCGATGCAGTTTCCGAACTTCGGTCCGATGTAGAGGGCAAGGCCCTGGTTAGTTCCGGACTTCGGTCCGATGTAGTTTCCGGACTTCGGTCCGATGCAGTGGGTAAGGCCCAATACGTATTATGTGTTATTGTATGGTATATGGTACTTTGGGGGAGCTCACTAAGCTTTGTGCTTACAATTTTCAGTTTTGGTTTCAGGTACTCAGTTTTCAACAGAGGAGCTCAGGAATATTGTAGTACACACACCATTTGTTCAGCTTGGGATATTTATACTCTAATATACTTGACAGTTGTTATAATATTTTGAGATACATTGCTTATGATTTTTATATGAGGTTTATTGACTATGGTTTTTATTATTAAATTACACGAAATTTTCAGACTCTATTTTTGGGATGTTACAAGTTGGTATTAGAGCCTTGGTTTGAGGGATTCAGGCACACTTCCGAGTGTGGTGAAGGATTACGATTGTAAGATCCTATACCACCTGGGCAAGGCGAATGTGGTAGCCGATGCCCTGAGTCGGAGGGCAGAGAGTGTTCCGATACGAGGTATGTGTAAGAGAATAACCGTGATGACTCCGGTGTTAGATACCATTCGTGAGGCTCAGGCAGAGGCTGTGAGACCGGAGAACCGCAAGAAGGAGCGAGTGATTGGGTAGGTATCTGAGTTTTTGACTGATAACCGAGGGCTTATGACTTTTCATGGTCAGATATGGGTGCCGTATATTGGCGGGGCATGCAATGTTTTGATGGAGGAGGTGCATAGACCGAGATTCTCGATCCATCCCGGGGCCACAAAAATGTATTTGGATCTGAAGAGAGACTATTGGTGGCCCTGTGTGAAGAGAGATGTTGCGTGGGTTGTAGAAAGGTGCTTGACCTATCGTCAGGTTAAGGTCGAGCACCAGCGTCCGCATGGCAACTTGCAGCCACTTGAGGTTCCCCAGTGGAAGTGGGAACAAATTTCTATGTATTTCATCCCCAAACTGCCAAGAACCCCAAGGGATGTTGATGCAATTTAGGTGATTGTGGATCGGTTGACGAAAAGTGCACACTTCCTTGCTATCAGTGAGAGTTCTTCCATGAAGAAGTTGGCAGAAATATATGTGAGGGATGTAGTGTCTCGGCATGGGGTGCCGATTTCGATTGTGTCAGATCGAGATGTACGTTTTACTTCCAGGTTCTGGAAGAAGTTTCATGAGGAGTTGGGTAAGAGGTTGCATTTCAACACTGCTTATCACCCTCAGACCGACGGTCAGAGTGAGCGGACTATCCAGACACTCGAGGACATGCTTTGGGCATGTGTATTAGACTTCGGAGGAAGTTGGGACATGTATATGCTTTTGGCTGAGTTTTCCTATAACAACAACCACCATTCGATCATCGGTATGCCTCCCTTTGAGCTGTTATATGGAAGGACGTGTCGGACTCCCATTTGTTGGGGAGAGGTAGGACATCGTGTGATGGGTAGTACAGAGATAGTACTCCAGACGAGTGAGCAGATTCAACAAGTCAGGCAGAAGTTTCTGACGGCCCAGAGTCGCCAGAAGAGTTACGCTGATAGGCGTCGCTCATAGCTCGAGTTTCAGGTTGGTGATTTCGTTCTCCTGAAGGTATCACCTTGGAAATGTGTGATTCGATTCAGGAAGAGAGGCAAGTTGGGACCTTGATATATTGGTCCATTCAGGGTGACAGCTAGGGTGGGCATAGTAGCGTATCGTTTAGAGCTACCTGCTGAGCTGAGATAGATTCATGATACCTTCCACGTATCTCAGTTGAGGAGGTGTATTTCCGATGAGTCAGCAGTGGTTCCATTAGAGGACATTTAGGTGGATGCAAGCCTGAACTATGTTGAGAGGCCGATCGCGATCCAAGATAGGAGAATCAAGGTTCTAAGGAACAAGGAGGTGTCCCTGGTTCAGGTCCAGTAGCAACATCGGAAAGGGTCTAAGCTCACTTGGGAGTCGGAGTTAGAGATGTGGGAGTAGTATCTAGAATTGTTTGCAGAGCGAGATTTCAAGGGCGAAGTCTGATTCTAGTGGGGGAGAATTGTAACATCCGGGATTTCAGGGAAGAGGAAGGTCAAGCTAGGAGAGTTGGAGAGCTCTAATCTACTTTCATTTGGGCAGAGGAAGCCATTTAAGGTATTCTTCAAAGCTTATTCTCGTGTTTTTGTTGATATAGTCAAATCTAGGGTTTCTTCATGCCTTGATTAGCTTGTATATGGAGCGTGAGAGGTCCCATGGGGAATTGGTACCTAGATCTGGACTTTAGAAGGTCCATAGAGTCCCAAATGCTCTACTTTATGCTTTTCCTTTTGAGTTGTGGACTTAGGTTATCATTTTAGAGATCATTTCACCAAATGAAAGACCCCAACTTTCGTATTTATGAAAGACCCAAACTTTCATACTATTCCAACATTATTCTTAAGTTACTTCCTCAAAACATGCTACATGCATATTTATAAAACAATATTTTATATTGATAAAGTGATTACAAAAGATTGGATACAAACCGACTAAGTTTTATTAAATTTCATATCTTCTCAGGAATCTACTATTCATATACATACATGAACATTAAAATACAGAGAAATAGTATTAACTATTCTAAATCTTTCAGCAGTATAAAACTATATTGGATACTCATCACCTGCAATTGTTAAATATTGAGAGGGATAAGCGATAATGCTTAGTGAATTCAATAAATAGATACAATATAATCTTATGCCTTATATATACCCATATGACAGAAGCAAAAGGGAACAAGAACAACAATAGCATATGCGTATCATATGTTAGGCTTTCAATATCAACTCAAGATTTGATTCAAAGATTTACGATCAATGAGACATAACAATTTCAATACTTGATATGCATCAATAAAGCTTAGCCTAAATGGCACAAAAGACATATAATTTATGATTAACATTTTGGTAGATTTCAGGCTTATAACCCTGTCTAACCATTTGCCAATACCATAGAATAGAGGTTATTCTCTTACGGAGTCATGCTCTACATGGTTAGAGGCTACATACCATTCCTATCTAACCTTTTGCCAATGCCATAGAATAAAATTTATTCTCTTACAAGACATGTTCTACATGGCCAGAGGCTACATACCAGCACCACTGTGAATCTAAGTCCTTTCATTGATCACATGGTCAAAGGTATAACTTTGCTATTAAAAATAGCGAATAAAAATAACACGGGAAAATAAATCATAATAATAACACTGAAAAGCACATAGCACATATAACACATAACATACAATTGTTCCTATATACTGAACTCACCTTAAAATAATCGGGGGTTAAAATAGTAATTTGAGCAGCATATCGGCTCCAAATATGGCTTTATTTGTTGAAAACCGGGAGAATTAGCTAAAAACCAGACTCTAAAAAGGTAGAGCTTCAAAACCAAAAAGATAAATTTTTCAGGCTTCACGACACTTCAGGGCGTGTTTCGGGTGTTAAAATTGACATCGGGGCATCGGGGGATGTCAAAATAGTCAAAATATGGAAAAAGGGGCCAAAAATGGCAATTTTCTAAAATTCCTCGGCAAGGCTCGCAGGCCTTGTATTTATAGGTAGGAGATGTGAGGGTTCGGCCGAGAAGGGGTGAGTCAGCAAGGGCAGGTGGCAGCAGGGGGCGAAGGCACGCGGCGCGCATGGGAAGGGCCATCTATGCGAAGCTCGGACGTGACACGAAGCGAGGCACGTCGGACGGGGATAGGCTTTGGCCTTGGTCCAATCAGAAGACAACACGCGTCGGTCTCGGACTGGACTGCGCTTCGGAAAAATCAAAGCATGACACGCAGCAGCTTCGGACTCGGATGGATAAGGGTGACGTGGCCGGTACTGTTCACACGAATATTCCGGGTCTTATCCTTAATTTCTCGAAAATTGCACCTAATTCTTCTAAAATCCGTAACTTTCGCATACGGGCTCCGTTTTTGATGTTCTTTATATGCACACATAGCTAAAATTATGCTCTACAACTTTCGTTTAGACTTCATCGGCTAATTCTGATTTTAATTTTAACATTATTATTTTTAACAGACCAGGACAGGAAAAATCCGTTAAAAATTCATAACTTCTTCATCCGACATCCGTTTTCGTCAGACTTTTTACCATTGTACTACAAATGACGAGACCTTCAATCCTCGTTTAGCTTGTGTTGGCTAAAAATCACTCGATCTAAAATTCGAGTTTTTAGCTGTCTACTGCTAAACTGAAACTTCGAAAAATCATAACTTCCTCATACGAAGTCAGATTTTGGCGTTCTTTTTATCGAACTTCTCGGTTTAATGAATACTACAATTTTCATTTAGATTACTAAGGCTAAAAAGGTAGTTTATCAAAAACTCACTTTTTACGTCATTCGGCACCGTGCCGGTTTTGTCGCGAATCTTCGATTAGTCATAATTTCTTCGTTATAACTCGGATTTTGACGAGGTTTTCGCTAAATTTTTATTATTTGGCTATTAATTGGAATCTCATAAGACTTCCAATATTTAATGAGTGATTCTAAACATAGTTTTACTTCATTTCTAGTAAAATAACTAGCTGTTAGAACTCAACACTCAATTTTATTCACTTTTAATAATAACAATACACAATTTCAGAACGTGTATGCTACACCAAAAGAAGCCTTGTAGGCGTTGCATGGGTGCCAAGATGTGACCTTTACGTGATTATCATGTTTGGGAAGGTCAGATCTATAGATTTGAGAAGCAGATCTGACCTAAGAAGGCCATTTGAGTTCGAGCATGGAATGAACTCGCCGAGTCCATGAACAGACTCGACGATTCGGACCGGGTTGTCCCATGGCTCACGCAATTGATGACTCGCCGAGTTAGAAGAGTGACTCAGTGAGTCAGAGGGGGGATTTAGAGGACTTGAGTTCACGTCTGAACTCACCGAGTCCATGCCTGACTCGACGAGTTGGTTCAAGGGGGTGGCCATTGACCAACGTTGACCAGAGTTGACTTGTGTTGACTTAAGGGCATTAGTCAAAAGTCAGGAAGGTATTAAATAGAGATGTATTTATGTTATAGGAGGAAGCTAGGTCGGAGGATTGAGCACGAGTGATTATCCGACATCTTCGAGGTGAGTCTTCTCACCATACTTTACCTAGTATGTGATAGAGTATTTTGTATGTTTTTGCATGATGTGATTTCTATGTGATTTATGCTATGTATGTTACAGAGTTTTCAAAGTTAGGATCGGAAGGTCCATAGAGTTAGGGCCAGAGGGCCCACAGAGTTATGGGACTGAAGGGTCCCACTGAGACATATTGACCATAGGATCAACAAAGATATGGCCTCGAGTGGCTAATATGTGTTGTGTGTGGTATTTTGAGGAACTCACTAAGCATTTATGCTTACAGTGTTGTGTTATGTGTTTCAGGTACTAGTGAGGATCGCACGAAGGCACCGACTTGATCCGTACACACATGAGGGGCTTTTACATTTTGTGATCTTGGGATGTAATGTTATGAATTGATTATGTGATACAATGATATTTTTATAATAATTATGAATGAAGTGTGTTTTTAAAATGTGAAAAATTATTTGAAAATTTTGGGTGTTACAGGTCAATTTACCCTTAGAAGGATATTGTTTTGGGGCTAAGTGTTTTTGTTGCATTGATAGTCAGAAGGGTACCAGCAGTGTTTCAGCAGTTCAAGGTGAGTTTTCCTCACTATACTCAAGGGTCTAAGGTACCAAGGTCGGCCCTTTGAATTGTTGTTTAGAGCTTGTGATGATATGCTTGCTAGTATCCTGGTAGATAGGATAATGATATGAGGATATGCCTTGTTAGCGTAGTATCCTAGAGAGATGCATAGTTGTGTGGTGGCTAGTTCTGTTGGATCAGCGCCCTGGTAGTTGGGTAGTGGTTATTTATAGACCTATAGTTGGTCTTGCTTTATGTACGCTGGTTGGAGGTTACCTGCGGGTTATGTATGTTGAGCAGTAGCAGAGGGTATTCCATCTCGATAGGATGATAGGGCCCTAGTATGTTGGTTCTATAGAGAGTTATGTGGTTGCCTGTTATGTGTACATGTTGGCTAGTGTAGTTTGGCATTCCAAGCCGATGGTGGTGGGCCGGGAGTATTCCACCCGTGTAGGATAATTGGACTCATAGTAGTTTGGCATTCCAACCCGATGGTTGAGGGGCCTTGGGTATTCCATCCATGAAGGATGATTGGACACATAGTAGTAGTAGTTACCATATGTATAGGAAGTGGGGCATTCCAATCCGATGGTTGTGGGCCAGGAGTATTCCATCCTGGTAGGATGATTGGACCCATAGTATGTTGGCATTCCAACCCGATGGTTGAGGGTCCTAGGGTATTCCATCCTAAGGGATGATTGGACCCACAGTAGCTATTGTTGTATGCATAGGTGTTTGGGCATTCCAACCCGATGGTTGTGGGCCGAGAGTATCCCATCCCGGTAAGATGATTGGGCTCGTAGCACGTAGACATTCCAACCCGATGGTTGAGAGCCAGGGGTAGTTCAACCAGAAGGTTGTTTGGACCCATAGTATGTTGTTCTTTGCTTTATGCGTATGTTTATGTGTGTATGGTTACTTTGGGGGAACTCACTAAGCTTTCGGGCTTACAGTTGTGGTTTATTGTTTCAGGTGCTTAAGGAGATCGTGCCAAGGCGAAGGCGTGATCGTACTGCTCCTCATGTTTTATGATTTATGTGATATGGTTCTGGGGGAATACTCTGATGTTTTAACTATTTTGAAAACAAGATGTATGAACGTAATGGTTTTTGAATGAAATAAAATGTTTTAAATTGGTTGAAATTTTTGGTCGTTACATGATGTTCACAGCAGTGGGTTGCGCTCGTTGTGGCTGATGTTCCTCCGTTTCTCCCGCCACTGCATGACAGTTCATGACCGCCAGCGCCATCAGCAAGTGTTCGTCATGACCGGGCTGCATCCGACCACCTCTTGCCATCAGAAAAGAAGGTTGATTCCGGTGTAGATTCAGTCGCATAGGCTCTATTGTTACGCTGCTGTTCCGCTGCCGTTCTCTGAGTACGTTCGTGTGGGAGTGTGCTTCTCGGCTGTGAAACAAAAGAACCGCCGCCACCATCGTGAGGTGGTGGCTGTATTCGCAAAATCACTCCTACTGCCGCATCTCCGTGGTTCTACCGTCACCACCGTGAGGTGGTGGCTATATTCGTAAAATCACTACTGATGTCGCGTCTCCGTGGTTCTGCCATCGCCAAGCGCCACCAGGTGGGTGGCTGTGTTATTGTTCCAAGCAAAGAGTGCTTGTGTGTGTTCATTTCAGTTTAGTGGGGGGTTTTGTTTAGTTGGATTTCTTGAGAAAAGCCGCCACCACCACCGTGAGGTGGTGCCTGCCGCCATGTGCCGCCTGTGTGTGCTTATTTTGTTTAGTGTGTGTGTGTGTGTGTGTTATCTTGAGATTTAGCCTTGTAAAATGTAATTGGAAATAAATAATGAGAAAGAATCCCTACTCACCACCGTGAGGTGGTGGCTGCCGCCACCAGCCGCCGTGTCGGGTGGCGGTGTGTTTTGATGGTGTTTTGACTCGTTTGGATGGTTGGTCAAAAGGGCTACGAAACCCTAATGGGCCCAAAGAAGCCTTAATGGGCTTACTGAAACCCTATTGGGCCTAATGAAGCCCTAATTGACATTAAAGCCCAAGCATGTGTCTAATGGGTCTAATGGACCCTAATTGACCTTAGGAAACCCTAATGGGCTTAAGGACCTAGCTATTGGGCCAATTAGGGACTGGAAACCCTAATTAGGGTTTAGAAAACCCTAATATTGGATTTATGGGCTTGGACCTATCGGGACCCACTTTTGGGCCACTGGAATAGAATTGTGTGTTAAGCCCAATCACACCATATGATTTATTTAGAAGAGTGATGGACTTAATGGATTAAGTCCTTAATGTGTTAAGTAAGAAACACTTAACCCTAATCGCCATTTTATGTGAAACCCTAGTTTCACTTGGGCCTTGAGTTGGGCCTTTCAATTGGGCTTTGGTAATTGGATTATTAATGGACCATCCAAGAATAATAAAATGGACTAGAGTAATTAGTTGGGATTTAGGGTAAGGCCCATATGAAGGATTGGACCTAATTTGGAAAATTAGGCCATAGTTTGGGCCTAGATGGTTGTATAATATTGGGCCCTTAGAATGAGACATGTTGGACTAGACTGAACAAATTGGGCCATAGTTGGGACTTGGTCCATCATTAGACTTTTGGGCCTTTGGATTGGGCCTTGGGCTTGAATCAAGCTAAGTTACGGGGTAAAGTAGTCTTTTACCCCAAGCATGGATTTATGAATATGTGTTAGAACCCAATTATTAATTGGGTGTTATTTTGATATTGACAGATCGGGAATCTGTCATCGAGCAGCTATGGTTCTGCCAACGGGACTTCAGCAGTGTGAGGTGAGTTTCCTTTCAGTAGGAACGGGTCTACGACCACAATGCCGGCCCGTTTAGTTAGCAGTAGTCCCAAACTTTGGTCTGATGCAGTAGTTCAGTGTGCTTGATGTCTTTGTGATTCAAGCATGTCTTTGTGTTATATGTTCCAGACCTTGGTTCAATGTAGTATACAGTACATGTGTTTATGCTAGTAGATATGATTATGATATGCTATGTTCAGTCAGTTTCCGGAATTCGGTCTGATGCAAAGGGCGAGCCCCTGGTTAGATCTAGACTTCGGTTCGATCCAGTTTCCGAACTTCGGTCCGACGCAAAGGGCGTGGCCATGGTTAGTTCCGGACTACGGTCCGATGCAGTTTACGGACTTCGGTCCGATACAGAGGGAAAGGCCCTGGTTTGTTCCGGACCTCAGTCCGATGTAGTGTCCGGACTTCGGTCTAATGCAGAGGGAAAGGCCTTGGTTAGTTCAAGACTTCGGTTTGATGCAGTTTCCGGACTTCGGTCCGATGCAGAGGGTAAGGCCCTAGTTAGTTTCCGGACTTCGGTCCGATGTAGTGGGCAAGGCCCAATACGTCTTATGTGTTATTGTATGGTATGTGGTAGTTTTGGGGAGCTCACTAAGCTTTATGCTTACAATTTTCAGTTTTGGTTTTAGGTACTCAGTTTTCAAAAGAAGAGCTCGGGAAGATTGCAGTGCACACACCATTTGTTCAGCCTGAGATGTTTATACTCTGATATACTTGACAATTGTTATAATATTTTGAGATACATTGCTTATGATTTTTATATGCGGTTTAGCAACTATGGTTTTTATTATTAAATTAAACAAAATTTTCAGACTGTGTTTTTGCGATGTTACACAGCCACCACCCTACCGTGGTGGTGGTGGCCCTCTTGCGATTCCAGCCAAGACACCAAATACACACAACACACACGACACACATACACTGTTTAAATTTGAAGAATACAACCCAACCACCCACCTGGTGGCTCACATCGGCGGCAGAAATGGTCCTGACGGTGGCAGCGACTGAGCTTGCAAACAGCAGTAGTGCCAGCAGCCGGTGGCACTGCACTATGGAGGCGGAGAAGGGACGTGACCCATCTCGAGTAACAACAGCCTCTACAGCTGTGTCAACGATGACGGTGGCTTGGAGTGGCAGGCAGCAGCAGCGGTTCACATCGGAGGCGGTGTCAGCTTGGTGATTCCCGGCTTCAATAGTGGAGGGGGGGGGCGAAAGAGTGGTCAGAGAGTACACTACTAGGAACAACGAGAAACGGTGAAAAGAGAAGGTGGTCCGAGACCCATCGAGTATAGCGGTAACAGCCTCGTCTCACAGTTTTCCGGCGACCCATGCGAAAACCCTTGTTGTTCACGACATCGCTGGCAGCAGTAAGGATGATGGCGTTCCGGCGAAGTGACGTAGACGGAGAGATGAAGTAAGCGGTGGCAGCAGCAGTACAATCGATCGGGGCTCGTTCACGGCGTCTTCGTTGGTCGGAAACACGAGAGAAACGGGTGGTGGTGCGGCGTCGGAGTTGGAGAAGGAGGGTGGTGACAACTGAAGTTTGTGTCTAGGGTTAGAGTTAAACGAGCTAATGCAATAGTTAAATACCCGACTCATACAACTTCTCCTCATAATGACATCTTTAGTCACCCAAACTCCTTTTTCCTTCAACTTCGATCCAAAATTTACTATTTCCACCCTGCTCCCATAAATCCTTCCAAAATAGGTCCAAAAGTTACCAATCAGCCCCTCCCTTACAAAACCTTTTCATCTTAGGTCCATAATTTACTCTTTAGCCCTCGGAAATCAAAAGTATATCATTCGGCATCCCAAAACCAACACCCTCACTAATTATTATTTGATTTTGAATAATAATATAGAATAATAATAAAATTACTTCTCGGGGTTC
Source organism: Lactuca serriola (assembly GCF_051521515.1). Lineage (NCBI taxonomy): Eukaryota > Viridiplantae > Streptophyta > Magnoliopsida > Asterales > Asteraceae > Lactuca > Lactuca serriola. The sequence goes on from NC_136408.1 coordinate 116,990,515, forward strand.
CGAGCTAATTATTTAATTATTTTATTTTAAACAAGATGTTACACCTGTCCAAAACAAAAAGAAGAAGAAACAAGGAGGCTGTCAAAGCAACCCCCCTGCTCACTGGTTTCACCGTTCCTTCGAATGTGCTAATGATGGAATAAAAATAATAAATAAAAAAAGAAAAAGAGAAGAAACAGGGGGGCTGTCCACTCACATGTCTCCACCATTGACGAGTAGTAGCCCCATCACACCCTCGCTCTTACTACCGTCCAGCCACCAATCGAACATCCTGTCTCTCATTGTGCACTTTTGAAGAAGAAGAAGGACTCTGGTGGAGCCAGGAGGTTGCCAATCGCCACCTCACAACCCCTCTCCGCCTCCCATAGATCGAGCAGCACCACCCCCTACACACCCTATGTGGTTGTTATGCTCGACCCCTACATCCCCTTCTCGACCCTCCTCCTCGCGATTTTGCCCACCATCGATTGACCGTGTAGTCATTTCCATTAGTGCTTCCCCTTTCTCACACAGACAAGGAATCGATCCCTTCATCGATTCACCATGTAGTCGTTTCCATTAGTGCTTCCTGATTTCTTTTTGCCTCTATGCTTCTCTTCGTGATTACCTTCGCATTAGTTCATCCCATAGTCGATCAGGAAAATGAAGAACATACAAGCCCTAAGTTATATTGAATTTTTGAAATGACCAAACGACCCCTATTATTAAATCATTTATTCAAAATGAGTCCCAAACCCCGAACATTGAACCCATTATTTAAAACAATAGTACTTTTTTACTAAAACAGTCTTATCCATTTAATTAAATCACCAAACAGCCCTTATCGTTTAGTAAAGTTACAAAACAACCCCTATAGTGTAAATTCATTACAAAACAGTCCCAATAGTATTTCAAAAATGGTGGATTTGCGATTTCTCACAACAAGTTTCTCAAAAGAAACTGAATTCGAACAAATGGAACTCACACTTCAATGATGAGTGTTAACGGCCTCTTTTAAATAATTTTAATTATTTCGGAAGGGGGGGGATACATGTGCCTATATACTTTGCTTATACAAATATATTATCCTTTATACGAAAATACAATAAATCTTGTTTATGAAAATGATATTTAACATATTGTTACAAATAAACTAGCATAAACTTTTCATATATGTATTATGGTTATTTTATCATGCAATAACTAGTACACACAACAAATGCTACATGATACAAAAATATATGATTTTTATGTGACATTGTATATCATAAAAAGCATGTCATATAACTTTATAGTATTTTACGAATTCAAGCTATTACTATGCATGTACATTTATATGTTTCAATACATAATGTTTATACATGTACACGTGTTCATTACTTTGAAACATACATCTTTATAAAAGCGAGTACATTACACTTTACATACATACCAAGCATACTTGGCTTTTATAAATTTTATACAATAAAACTCATTTTGCCTAGTGACTTAATCACAATTAAGTTAGGTCTGAGAGCTATTCACATACTTTGGTTAAGGGCTTTTTAGTGAGACTATAGTTGAGTCTAAACACTTAGCATACCCACACTACTATAATCGTCAATCTTCGAAGCGAGATACATATGTATAGATCTATATGCGGTCGACATCCCCACCTGCGGTTGCTAGCTACAACCTCGACCGATCAATCGAAACGGGTGATAAGTGTCTACAATTGTTACTATAACGTCCAATGAAGCGTTGTAGGGGGTACATTCAGTCACATAGCTCGGTTATATGACTCATTATAAACATTAACTGAAATCTCTCTCTCACTACAAACCATGAGCTTGGTTGCTTTCAAAACTATTTTAAGTATGAAATTACTTATGTAACAGTATAGTTTGGTTTTCAAGTATATTCAAGGATTCTTACAAACATAGTTTTAAGTATGAATTTACTTATACAAATATACATTTTGGTTTTCAAAGACTCTTTGCAAACACAGTTTTAACTATTGTTACAGATACAAAGATAATACTTTTTAGACTTTTTAAAAGTATTACAGCTATTAGCAGAAAACTTCTAACTCTCACCAACCTTATGTTGACCCTCAAAATTACATGTATTCTCAGGAAATTACTAAACAGACATTCAAGACGGATTGGATTACATGTGACATAGTTTACTTCTTGTTGTATTATATGTCTATCCGTTAATGTAATTCATGTATTATTATTATCTGTAAAAATCTTGTATTCATATATCAAGATGGAACACAAATGCTATTTTGTTTATTGTTGTACTTGTGCTATATATTCAATTTACCTGTGATCCATGAACTTAGTCGCATACCCCAACGTGTTCCGCCGCCTTGGCCGAGGGTGTGACATTTTAGAATTATACATTTATATTTTATACTGCTTGATGTTTAATTTCAACTCCAATCGAAAGTCTAAAGGCAAAACCATTTTTATATAAGACTCAAGGAGTTGATTTCTAGGCTTCCGCTCTTCTACCAAGAATCATGATGGCATTCCATTTATATTTCACCAATAGACATAAATCAATAGTGATTTTTAATTCCGATCAAATGTCCATGCATACGTAATGCGATTCTAAATCAACATTTGTTTTATTTATGAAATGCTATTTTAAATATTAAACTATAGTTTTAAGAAATATTATTTTAAGAATTAAGTAAATATGTTCGATTATTCAAACAACTTAGGGGGGTTATATGTTGGGTTTGAATATCTGCTGATTCAATGGATAATTATATGAGTTTGATTATTCAAAACTTTATAAATTACAGAGCGGATTTGGATTGAATTTTAAAATTTGTTAAAAGGATTTGGATCAATGTTGATTTGCTGCAAACACGGTCCATTGTCATGTCTAATAAGATCATCCATTTAAAAGATAACCATATAACCCTTAAACCCAAACAAACGAACGAACATACAAACAAATGATGTTAACGAGCAAAATGTCAAATAAAAAACAACATTAAATAATTTTATTGGATGATCGATAGTTATTTATGTTTTTATCATAGTTTGTGTATTGGATAAAAAAAAGTTTATATAATATAAACATATAAAACATTAAGAAAAAACAAAATTAAACAGTACCTTCGATCAAAACATCAAAATGTAAAAAGATTTTTAAATCCGAAAAATAAAGATAGATTAAAATAATTTTAATTATAAGATTTTATATAATTTAGATCATTAGTTTAAAAAAATAATTTTATAAATAACTTGTAATTCTTATAAAATAAATAAAAAATAAAAGAAAATTAATGATTAGAAGGCTTAATAGGATTGATATGATGAGTGAGGTTTATTTAATATTTAAGGTTTTTTTAATACCACTTAAGTTCGTATATTTAGAATTACTAAAATAGTATCATGACCAAGGTTGTAAAACTCGTTACTCGGATTTAATAATTCATGTAGAAATATTTTTAGGGAAATTATATATGTTAAAAGGGAAAATGACCTTTGAGGGTAATAAAGTATTCGTCTTGTATTCATTAGGTCCCTTATCTTTTTTTTGTCTTTATTATACCATTGAACTTATAATCCCTGTTCACCAAAACCACCGCGACCGGTTATCACCTGTTTTACCGGTTACCACATTTAATTAGAGATGACATGTCTTATTACGTGGAATTAGAACACATTTAATTACCGTTTCTCTTTCACCCGTTTGTCCTTACAGTTAGGGTTCGTTTTAATTAAGGGAAGAAAAAGTTCAATCGAAGCATACGGTTAGGAAATTGAAGAGAACTGGTGAATGCGAGTGTTATAGTGAAGAAGATGGCCTCCGATTCCAAACAAAGTAAGTATTTAACAGTTTATATACATTATAATGGTTTATTCGCACGAAAACCATTAGTGTACTTGAACGTTGTTGTTGTTTCAATCTGTGATGTCGATTTTGGTGCAATGGATTTCAAAGACTTTAACTTGTTCATTGCAAAGTTGATTGAAGGCAGTTGTGATAATGTATATTATTGCACTAGAAATGAACCATTGGCAGAGGGTATTAGGAGAATTAGGAATGATGTTGACTACTTTGAGTTTATTGAAACGGGTTATAGTGATGAAGCCGGTCTAAGAATGAATGTGTATATAGACCACGAAAATGAACCTGTACTTGATTGGGCTGATATGGAAGTAATGGAAGATGATGAAGGGCATTATTCTGAGGAAGACCTGGATGATGATATAGATTCACAACTTTCTGATGATGTTCCATATGAGCATGAAGCAGATGATTACATTCCTTCTCTTGACAAGACTATTGGTGATGAATTCTTACATCGGGTGTCAGGTATGTGTAAGGATATAGATGATGAGGCTGAAACTGATGAGGTTGAAACCAAGAATGGAGATGACAAACCAGTGTACCCTATCCATAATGAGAACCAGAAATGGGACAAAATGGTGCCAATTCTAGGTATGAGATTCTCTAACCCCATGGAATTGAAAAATTGTTTGACTAACTATGCAGTGAAGAATGGGTACAACCTTTATTTTGAGAAAAATGATAGTCAGAGGATGTTAGTGAGATGTTGTAAAGAGAACAAGAACCCCTCTTGTCCTTTTAGACTGTGGGCTTCCTGGATGAGCAGTGAAAGGTCTTTCCAAATTAAGTCATTAGTTGATGAACATAACTGTTCAAGAGTCTTCAAACTTGGTTCCATTGTAACATATAAATGGATTGGAATGCATTTTAAGAATCAACTTGTGAAGAACCCTAAAATGAGCATAAGGAAAATGAAGGCCAAAGTGAGTACAAAGTTTAACTTGATTGTTAGTGTCACTCAATGTAGAAATGCTAGGAGATATGCTTTGGATGAGATAGAGTAGTTTGATAGAACATTATGGTAAAGTATGGAGTTATGGAGAATAAATAATGATGACAAATCCTGGTTCAACAGTAAAGATAGATGTGAATGTCATGCCTGATTCCACAACCTACTTTTCTAAAATGTATGTTTGTTTTAAGGGTGTGAAGGATGATTGGATTGCAGCATGTAGGAGGGTAATAGGGGTAGATGGTTGTTTTTTAAAGGGTATATGTAGAGGCCAACTGTTAGCAGCTATGGGTAGGGATGCAAACAACCACATCTTCCCTATTGCATGGGCTGTGGTGGAAGTTGAAAATAAGGAAACATGGAAGTGGTTTCTTGACCTCCTTCTGGATGACATTGAAATGGGAATTGGTCATGGATTGACCCTCATATCAGACCAACACAAGGTATATTTCTGTTTTGTTTTGTTTAAGTTGAATGTTTTTGTTATGTCATCTATTTCATGCTTTCTTTCAGGGATTAATAGAGGCTGTCAAAGAAAGGGTTCCAGCAGCAGAGCATAGACAATGTGCTAGGCACATCTATGCTAACTTCAAGAAAAGATTCAAAGGTGAACAATATAGGAAGTTGTTTTGGGCAGCAGCTGTTAGTACTACTCAACCAAAATTTGAGGCAGAAATGAATTCCATAAAAAAAATTGACCCTTTGGCTTATGAACACCTCATGGAAAGGGACCCTAAAAGTTGGTGCAGTGCATTCTTTGAAGTGGACAGGGCTTGTGATGCTTATGAGAATGGCATATCAGAAAGTTTCAACTCTGTTATTGATCTTGCTAGGAAAAGGCCACTCGTCACCATGTTGGAAGATATAAGGATTTATGCAATGGAGAGGATGTATAAAATGTTGCAAGAGGGACAAAGTTGGGGGAATTTAAAAATATGTCCATCTATAAGGTTGAAGATATCAAAGCTAAAGAAACAACAAAGGTATGATATAACTTCTATTATATTAATATTATATGTCTCATATATAAGATTAATAGAACTTCTTATTTTTTTGGGCAGATTTTGGGGTGTTATACCATCTGGGATACAACAATATGAAGTTAGGATTGGAAATGATGGATATGCTGTGGACCTTAACAACACATGTGGATGTAGATCTTGGCAAGTATCAGGTATCCCATGTGTGCATGCAGTGGCAGCCATTTCATACCTTAACAGGAATGCAGAGGATTATGTTGCACCATGGTTCCATACAGCCATGTTCTTGACTTGTTACAACCATACCATTAACCCACTTAATGGTAGTTCCATGTGGCGTGAAGCTCCCTACATGAAGCCATTGCCTCCTCAAAAAAGAAGGTTACCAGGAAGGCCAACCCTTAAAAGGAAAAAAGATCAATCTGAGATGGAAAGCAAGGGGAAAACAAGGCATACTATCTCAAAAGTAGGTTTAGTTAACATATGCACTATTTGTAGAGAAAGGGGCCACAATAGATCAACATGTCCTACTAGACCAGCAGATGTAGCATCCACTTCAAGGCCAAAAAACAAGAAACCTAAAAATGTAAAAAAGAGAAAGGTATGCTATTAAAACAATATAATTTAAATGGAACATCCAACTCATTAGCTACATATTTGTATAGCAGGTAAAGTGGAACCAGTTCAAGTGGATCCAGTTCAAGCAGATCCAGTGGATCCAGTTCAAGTACCAGCTCCACAGGTTGATCCAGTTCAAGCAGATCCAGTAGATCCAATTCAAGTACCAGCTCCACATGTTGAACCAGTTCAAGAAGATCCAGTGGATCCACTTCAAGTACCAGCTCCACATGTTGAACCAGTTCAAGCAGATCCAATGGATCCAGTTGATGTACCAGCTCCTCCAGTGGATCCAGTTCAAGTAGATGATCCACATCCAGATGTTGATGTCCCTGCTCAACCAGTTGCAACTAGACAGAGGATACGAAAATACTCAGAAAGAATTACCAAGATAGGGTTGAGAAGGAAGGTTTTGAAGAAAGAAGGAAGCACTGGACACAACCCAATGGTGTTGGAATGATTTTATTTGGAAAGACAAACTTTTAGTCTTATAAATATGTAATTGGGAAAAATTTAAGAATCATGGCACATGGCACATCTTTTGACATATTAGGACAACTGTGGGCACAACTTTTGTAATAGTGCACATGCTGATGGAATATTACAACTTTGTCTTTTATCTATATGCTTTGGTGTACGGTTATTTGCATATAGATTGTTTAATCTTATATTATCTATCATAAATCAAGTAAATTTAGTATTACTACAATAAGCAAAGTTTGGTGTTGTTGTTGTTGTTAATCTGGACCATATTACCCTTGGATCACATCAACACATTGACAATTGATTACTGCCAAATTTAATATGGACCATTTTACCCTTGGATCACATCAAGACATTAACAATTGATTAATGCCAAGATTTAGTCTTAATACATTAAGAAATGTTTGATGTATCCAATGTGGTTAATCTGGACCATTTTACCCTTGGATCACATCAACACAATAACAATTGACTGCCAAATTTAATCTGGACCATTTTACCCTTGGATCACATCAACACAATAACAATTCACTGCCAAATTTAATCTGGACCATTTTACCCATGCATCATGTCCAATTCATTAACCTTTTAAACAAATTAATACTTCTTGGAAAGCACTCAAAACATCAAACTATCATTAATCAAAAAGATTTAGTCATAATACATCAAACAAATTACAACATTAAGGATTACATTTAGTCTTTGAATACAGCTAAACTAAGGGTTAAATTAAGGGCTAAACTACTTCTTAAACACAAACAACATAAACAACACAATCATCACAACTTTATGAGTAAATAGCTTCCATTTGAGTTTTTCAAACTCTTGTCTAACAACCAAATTTTCTTGTTCCATCTTCATCTTACATATGCTGATCTCGTTTTCCAATATAGAAACTTTGAGGGTTAAATTGCACGGTTCTTTTTTGTCCTTCCCAGAATTGACTTCATTTTCAGGGGTTTCAGGCTCCAACCATTCCCAGAACTTGCATTTTGGTCCTTCATTCTTGAAAAAAGTAACAAATTGGTTAAAGAAAGAAGATTAAACGAAAAGTAAAAAACAATTGCTTTACCATGGAGTTTGGGCACAATCTGAATTTTTTTCCTGGATTGTCTTTAGTTCGTGAAGTTCGTACACGAGATGGCAACCCACAGTAACAAGGGTTTTCAGGTTGAAATTCAACATTTCGTTTGGAAGAAATAGAAGAAGAAGAAGAAGACATGTCGATCTAGGGCAAGAACGGGCAAGAACGATGCAGTACTGTAACTTTGCAATTAATAAGCCCAGTTTATGGCACATAATGCCACGTAATATCCACATAAGTAGTAACCTACAACAACCGGTATCAAGGGTTTTGGTGAACAGGGATTATAAGTTCAATGGTATAATAAAGACAAAAAAAAAGATAAGGGACCTAATGAATACAAGACGAATACTTTATTACCCTCAAAGGTCATTTTCCCATGTTAAAATCATAAGTTGATTGAAATATATAACAAAATTAGATAAATGTGAATACTCAAAAACTGAAAAACACATAATGGTTTAACTTCGTAAATAATTACTGAAAATTTAATATATATACGTAGTAATAATCATATGTGAGTGTGTTAAATAATAAATAATTAAGTATATTATACATATTAATCACCGAGGTGACCGAGTTTTACAACACTGCTCACTTCAGTAAGGAGCCGATCAGGGAGTACTCGGGATTCTGTAACTCGCCTTGATAAGAGACCGAGTAGCGAGTACTCGGAGGAGTAATCGGTCAACTCAGAGAATTTTACAACATTGATCATGACCAAGAATAAAAACATTTCATTGATTAATTATGTTTCAGCATATAACTGATCACAAACTATTTTTGTTTTTCTAGTTTATAATGATTACAAGTGCGAAGAATTAGAAAAGATAAAGTAAAACATACTAAATAAATTCATCATTCAAGTCTCCTCCGTAACGTAAGTAGAATTTAACAGTAGTCTTAATCACAATGTGTGGATTGTGCTGGTCTAAATAAAAAAACACACAAAATAAATCAATTTGAAGCATCACAGTGAACTTGATTAAGAGGATGTTTGAGATTGCTTTTTAAGATCAAAAGTTTCTTTTGTAAAAAAAAAAAAAAAAAAAAAAAAAAAAAAAAAAGACTATTAGTTTTTGAATGATCAAAAGTCAAAAATCACTTTAAAAAGTGTTTGCATAATATTTCTTCACTTTTGAAGTTAATTTATCTTTAGAAGATAAAAATCACAAAAAATCAAGGTTTCTTGTCTTTCAAAAAACCATAAATTCCTTGTTACTAAAAAGTTAATTTCAAAAAGCATTTGTAAATGTTAAACATCTTTTAGAACTTTTTGACTTTTTGAAAAAATCAAAACACACATAAAAACAATCTCAAACACCCCATAAAGTTACTAGTGATTGTATCTATAAGAATGATTCTACACCGAAGAAATCGAAATTAGAAAATAGCCAAAAACAACTAGAAATCATTACCTAAAATCTTACTTGATTGACTCATGCAATAAAAATCGAAAATCTTTACCAAGACCCAAAAATTTTGAATTCAAACCCATAAATGAAGGAATATAAGCTTGGTACCTGCTCATGAGTTGTGTAAATTGTCTTCTTGAAAAGTTACACTCGATTGAATTTGAAATGTATTCCTTTGCCCCAACTCCTCTATAAACTTTTGAGCAAGTTCCTCAAACTTGTCAACCATCAAGATGTAAAGTAAAGGAAGTAAGAGATAACAAACCGTAGCAGTATCAGGAGTTGTTGGAAATATGTCTATCAGTCAATAGTCAGTAGGTTGATGATGGACGAAAGATGTAAATTTATGAGTAGATTTAGGTAAGTGTGAGTTGGCCGTTAAAAGAAAAGTAAAAAACTACCAATAAAAATAAGTAAGAAATATCCTTGTAATTCATAGGTTGTAATACCTTGTAGGTAAGAAATATGTTGAAATCTTCTATGCTTTCTCTTCTTTAGAAGCCAAAGTACCAACATACAATGTTCTAGTATTAGTCTTTGGGAACATAATCTAGCAGCAGTGAAAGGGACAATGGACGTGAAGGCTTCGAATATCATTGGTTGCCTCTTATCACTTTTACTTAATTTAGCATCACGACTTCCTTCTAAATAACAGACAACCAAAGTGACAGCAATCCTCACGACCATGATTCCTTTCAATGCTACAAGATTACAATAAATTTACATACAAACCCATCTCTTCCTATCTTCCATTTGTCATTTCTAGCTTCCAAACAGTGTCTTCAGGATTCACATGTAGACACATCGAGAATTTGAACTTTTGGATGCAAGAAATGATGGGTTTCTTCCATCTCGAAAGTTGAACCTCTCAAATACAAAAAAAAAAAAAGTATGTTTTTGGCATTTTAGTGTTTGTTTAAATGGTTTACATAAGTTTCTTGAAACCTAAAAGAAAGTAGGAATGGTCCCTAGCTAGATAGCTTTGAATCTGATTCTATAGACTACTTTAACAATTGGTATATTAGGTGTATTAGGTGAAAGCCACATGAACATGCATGTGGAAACTACTCAATACTTTCCTAATATGCTCCTTTCTTTAATAGTGTCATTTATGAATGAGGTCAATAAGTCTATGTACACAATATAACCACTTTTTTCTTTCTTTCTTATACTGTTTTGTTTATAGTGTAAAAACATCTTTGAGTCGAAAAGAAACACATATTAGAACATCAAACATACATCTATATTAAAATCTAAAATTTTTTAATCAGCTTTCAAACTATAAAGTAAAAGCAAAACAATTACGACTTCCACACAAAATCTAGAGTGCTAGTTACAAATTTATCAAGAACAACACTAAATCACCCACAATTCAACAAATTCATTAAAGATGTTCCAAATCTACAAATCTTTATGGTGAAAAGCAAACATGATCTCTTATATATTTCAATCATTTCCACATTTTGTGCTTCCCTCCAAAAAACCCATGGTGCTTTCCACCAAACACCCCATGCTTCCATCGATTCCCAAACTTTCCATGTTTAAATTTCCCATGCTTAAACTTTCCATGGTGACCAAAGGGTCGACCATAACCATAACCATAACCATGGGACCCATGACCATGAGCTAGATGGTGGGCCCCATATGCAGCGGCAGCAACCGCCGCACCTCCCGCTAGTATTGTACCCATGCCTGGTCCTGGTCCTCCATGCCCTGAATTTTTCTAGTTAGACCAATGCATTTAATGCAAGAAATAGCAACGTACTTTTATCGATTTGTTTATTATATTATCCGACTTTATTATCCTATAATATACAAAAAAAAATTTGTAATATACAAAAAAAAAAAGTAAGTTATTACTTCTTGCATTTATCCTTGAAAAGTAATTTAGAGCGAATGGTAAGGATTACATAAAAGAAACCTGATTGAAATGGAGCAGATTGTCCAGAGTAGCCTGATGATGGTCCAGGATAGCCTGATGGTGGGTAGCCTGCAGGCGGATAGCCGGTGGAAGGATATCCATATGATGGATATCCTCCCTGTGGTGGATATCCACCTCCGCCTGGAGGTGGATATCCACCATATCCACCAGGTGGTGGATAACCAGCAGGCGGGTACCCACCTCCTCCACCTGGAGGAGGGTAAGGGTACCCGCCCTGCGGAGGGTATACTCCGTGTGGCGGACGGAAGTGTCCAGCTGCGGCTGCATATCCTGCAAGATTAGAGAACAGTCCTTTGTCTTGTTCATTAGGTGGTCTATCTTCCCCACCACCCATTTTACTTCAACTTGATATTTTCTTCACAAAAGCTGCATTTTGAAATTTGGATATTAAAAAATATGATTACAGAAGCATTCTAGCTGTACAAGAAGAATTATAACTCTACAAATCAATTAAAAATATTATTATTATATATAATATCAAGAGTCGGGAAAAAAATCATTTCTAAGTTTTGGATATGTTAACAGGGGTATATAGTTATGTGATGGAAAATCATATAGGTTAAAAAAATAAAAGGATATTCACAAATTGACCAAAATGATATATTGATATACTTTATTTTACAAAATGACCACCAATTTTGCAATGGGTCTCCGGTCTCCACCACAAAAAATCATCAAAAAAAATAAAAAATCATAAGTTTCACATATTTGAATGTATTTAGCAACATGAGGGTTGTATTTCTCAACAAACATTGTTTTTTTTTTAATTTAGAAAAAATAAAAGTAAGGTTTTTGTGGTCAGACAATTGAAAAGGCAATCTCAGATTGCAAGGAGTTATTGTGAAATTGGTGGTCAGTTTCTGTGTAAAGATCAAAAAGTTGTTCATTTTATTATATATGATGAAGGGTAACATTTTTGTCATTTTTGTCATTTTTGACATGTTTGTCATTATTCATATAGAAAATTATGAAAGTAGCTCATGGAGCCTTATCCTGATCTCAGCAATTTTGATTCATATTCTAAGTTTCTAACCACTCCAATGGACTATATGAAGGGTAGCTTTCTTTTCGTTCAAAAAAAGTTGCTCAACAAAACAATTCAAATATATCCATAAGCTGAAATCTAATAGGGATTTAATAATATAACCATTCGCTCTACAATCTATGTAATTTCATGGCTATTATCCTTAAAGGGACGAAATTTAATAGGAAATACCAAAAGTACAAGTACAGAAACACACAGTACACATTTATTGCACAAATACAAATCTTCGATCAAGCGAGTTTAAGCAATCAATCAATTTTACCAATAAACAAACATAAATCAAAATCTTAGACAACACAAAAGGGAAGTTCATCCACAAAAATATCCAAATTTACATCGACTACAATCTAATAGGGATTTAGTGCTAATAATTCGCTGCAATCTATGTAATTTCATGGCTATGACACTCATGAACCAACGAAAATAACGAAAGTTAATTGGTAATCCGAAAAGTACAAGTGCAGAAACACAAGGTACACATTTATTGCACAAACACAGATCTTCGATCAAGCAAGTTTAAACAATCAATCAATCAATCTTTATGAATAAAGAAACATAAATCAAATTTTTCGACAAAAAAAAAAAAAAAAAAAAAAAAAAAAATTGCGTTTCCTCATAAAATTGAGCAGCATGCGCTAGGGTTTTGATTCAATGAACTAGAACAGATATATAATTATTAGAGTAAAATCAACATGCAATATACTGTGATGATTGTAGAAATTTCGAAAAACGGATTAAAGAGAGAATGAAAACTGACCGAAATTTGACAAAGAAAATAGGATTTGGAGAAGGTAGACCTTCTTGAAATTGAATTCAACAACAGAGAAAACCCTGGCCCTTAACGATCAAAGATTTTACGAAGGGTGGGGAGAGATAGATACGCGCGTTATAAACAGATGACGCATTGGAAGAAAAAAAAAAATGGTTGCGTGAACGAATCGGATTCACGCGTTGCTTAGACGCGTGTGGCTTTTTGAGAAATTTTGTATGACGAGTAGATGGATATGTATTCGGATTGACATCATAAGTCATAACAACTTTTTTTTTAATGGTAAGAAATAAATAAATAAATAAATAATCGGCCAAATGATCAAAAAATAAATCTTTTAATATAAGGATTAAATCTACATCTATTTTCTCTCTTCTAATAAACAAAATCAAAAAATATTACATGTCCTCTTTCAAGCTAAGCTATTTGACACTTTGGAAATTTCTAAGCTTTTTGATTTATCCTATTTTCCATGTGGCATTGATTCACCTATTTTATGGTTTTCCCGCTCAATCCAAAGTACCCATCTCTTCCGATTTCTTAGCTTGGTCATTTCAAAATGGTTTCCATGGATATCTCCTAAATATACGCCCACATTTATCGCTATTCTGCTTCATATTCAAATTTTAATTTGAGAATATGGCAACACTATTTATTTCAAATTTAAAATCTTGTATTCCATTCATTGGCTAAGTTTTTCAATCAATTTGATGTTTTATTTGGTAATTAGTTTTTGTTATTTCTAAATTGAATTTAGAAATTTGTTTGAGTTCATAGTTGGATTGAAGAGCTAATTAAAATCATTTGATGGAATTGGACGTACTTTTTAATTCATGTTTTTCATATCAAATGAGAGGTAAATCTTCGTCTGCAACATTTTTTTATTAGGTAATTATTTTCTCTAATTTTTGCTACTATTAATGATTTTCGTGTTTGATTTTTTACTGCAAGGAATGTGTGGTTTGATTTTGCGGATTCGGCATAGTTTCTGTTGTCATTTGCGGATTCGGCATATTTCCTTGATGATGTGAAGTTGAATGTAGGGTCATTAGGTCTTCATAACTAGATTATGCATCTACTTACAGAATGAAACAACCAAAATGAAAGTACATACCTTTTGAGTTCCATAGTTTGGAGTTCTGATAATTTAATCCAAAACATAAGGACAAGGCTTTTTAGGTGTCATTTTCTTGAATAATTTAAATTCTAAACAAGACGATAAAGTCTAAAGTTGATTTCAACCACTTGTATCTGAAAAGAAGTTTATATTCTCAATAGTTAAAAATCTTGATTATTTTGGGCCTCTTGGCCATTGATGTATTCTAAAAAGAGCAGACTATATTGCATTATTGCTATAATGCTATTTCCATTAATTTGCCCACTTTTTATGTTAAATGATGCATTTAATCGTTGAAGTCTACTTTTTTTATAAAATATGGGATTTAAGGAAAAATCATTCTATTGTTTGTAGGTGTTTTTATTCCAGAAAGCAGCTCATGATTCACAATTTAAGACCAACTCGTGGTGGCTGATGTTTCTAATGTTGAAAATTCAGACTTGAGGTTTGGCTGGATTCTGTATATAAAAAAATATAGTTTACAACAAATCAATAAAAGTGGTTTCCGTCATTTGTCATTATATAGATTCGAAGCTCTTTGATAATCTGTAAAATCAAACTTTTACCAAGTATTTTCCTACATTATAGCTATCATTACATTTGTTTTTCATAATATAGAATGACTATCAAGCTTAGGCTTTAAAGTATTGATTATAATCGGTTTATCTTATAAATCTATTGTAATTATTTTGTAGATGGATCCTAAAGGGCTGGTTACCAAAGCTATTTGTGAACTGATTCGACTGAAAACTGACTATGATTACTGAAAACATGTGTAAACAACCCCATGCTTGCTCTGATATTTCTTACATCGAAAACTAGGGATTGTGCAATAGCTAAGAGATAAAGCGGACATATTCCATGATTTTTTTTAATATTTTATCCTCAAAACATTTGATGCCAATGCCATTATGGAATGTGGATTAATGTTTAAGTTTTATTTTTACAGGATTAGTGATAAACGAGGAAAATCATATACCAATTATGAAAAGTCACATAGAGTAGAGACTAATGCGATTAAATTAGTATAGAATGGCTATATAAGTATGTGGGATTTCTCAACCTCTTATGCCATGTCAATAAAAACATGGAACATCTAGATGTAAAAGAATGTCACAATTATTTTGAATATATGTATGTGAAATATGTCGTTTGTTAATTTAGAATTTAAAACTTTGTTTTTATTGATGAGGAAGTGGATATTTAGTTTGCTTCATTGACTATATGTTTTTAAAATAAGTCTTTTGGTGCTGCTCTAAAGCTTGGCTGTTTTTTTATTTGGTTTTTAATTTCGTCTATCAAGCTTGAATGCTTGAAATGCTGAAGTGTTATGTATCCTCTGATTGTTTGATGTTGTCCTGTGTCCTGTGGAAGTCTAACATCCATTGCTCTCTAAATGTTTGCTTTTGGTCCTTGCTTGCTGGTGTTTGCTTTCAATCGATGCATTTGTTGAAGAACGACACATGTTATAAAGGTGGAAGAGATTGATATGTTTAAATCGCCGATTGGAAGCAAAACGGAGTAGGTGTATTAAGTCGGTGAGTCTGTGAATAACTTTAGTGACCAATATATCAATTTAGTAAACCCCACATAAAAAAGGGCAGAAACCGTGAATCCTAACAAAGTTATGCGGCAAAAGTCTAAAGAGATGAAAAGGTCCTATAAGGTAAAAGTAGATAGTAAAGGGTTAAAAGCGCAAAAAAAGTCTAAAGATATGAAAATGTCCTATAAAATAAAAATAGATAGTAAATGGTTAAAAGTGCAAAGAGAGTAAAACTTATTTGGCACATTTCTTAAGAAGGTAAACAATATTATTGTTTAAATCAATGTGCATATATATATATATATATATATATATATATATATATATATATATATATATATATATATATATATATATATATATATTATTAAATAAAGGAAAAATGAAATTTGTCAAAAAGTGAAAGAAATGGATGAAAAGTGATAAAATGGGCAAAATTTGGTGTCAAAAGTCTAAAACCAAAAAGTTTACTAAATCATGGAAAAATGAAAATTTTCAAAAAAAAATGAAAGAAAGAGATGAAAAGCGACAAAATGGGTAAAATTTGGTGTCAAAAGTTTAAAAGCAAAAAGTTTACTAAATCAAGGAAAAAGGAAAATTGTAAAAAAAATGAAAGAAAGGATGAAAAGTGACAAAATGGGCAAAATTTGGTGTCAAAACTTTAAAAACAAAAAGTTTATTATTCCTAACATCAATGTTTATATATATATATATATATATATATATATATATATATATATATATATATATATATATATATATATATATATATACTAGTTTATAAACCGTGGAAACCACGGGTACAAAATTTATTAAATTTTTATAGTAAAAACTTAAAATTATTAATCAATTATTTTAAATATATTATTAATTAATAGATTTTTTTTAGTTATATAAATTTATAATCATTGATTTAAATAAATATGTGAAATTATATCATATTATAATTTGTATTAAATTTTATTCTATTGTTATTAATTTAATTTAATTAGAGTGAATTTTAAATTTTGAAATTTGAAATGGAAAATAAATTAATTGACAAGTGACATGCATTAATTAGGAGGGATAATATGATGACACATGGCAAAAGGAGAATACAATATGCATTAATTAAGAAGGCTAATAGAGTGACACATGTCAAAAGGAGAATAAAACTATTATTTTATTAGAATATGGATATATATATATATATATATATATATATATATATATATATATATATATATATATATATATATATATATTACAAGTTAGTATTTAAAATGAAAGATTGGATTGTGTTAGGGTGGAAAGTGCTTTTTGGATGTGGCTTATATACGTGTAAATGAGTTGAGTATTTCCTATAAATAGGAATTTAGTGACTCTCATTATATAAGACGTTGAGTATTTCCTATAAATAGGAATTGAGTGACTCTCATTATATAAGACCCAAATTTGTCATGATGATATTTTCACAGGAAAATCATTTGTGTTTAATTTTGTTGGCTCGTTTAGTATTGACAGTTTATTTGAAGACAGACCCGGCCTTGGCAGTGGGCAACTCGGGCGACCGTCCAGGGCCCATGCCTTTAAGGGGCCCAAAATCTATGGACTATATATATACATATATAAAAAAAATTAGTTTATTGTACACTTTTATTAGGGCCTTAAGTTATCCCATGTCACACCCCTGAACCGAAGAAACATCGACGGAAACGGTCGGAGGTTGGGTAACTTCGTATTGGAATATCATCACAGCGAATATAAATGAAACATGAAAAACACCATCATCATACATTCAAAATACAACCATCATTGTTTACATCAAGTATTGTGTTATAAGTTACATGTTATCAACATAATGTATATGGTAGCAAAACAAGTACAACAAATTTCTCATGTTCTTGAAGGTCCACCTGCTTAGCGATTTCCCAAGAATACAAGTTAATTTGAAAATGTCAACATATATAATGTTGGTGAGTTCATAAGCATATTTAAGTAAACATTTTTGTATTTCTTTGTAAACACCAAAAAATCCGATATTTTCTGAAAAATGAATTGTGATGTTTGTGTCCGATCTTGTATTAATTCATGTGTGTTAATGTATGAAAAGAATATTCAAGAAAATCCTATATTATTTATTATAAGTAGAAGGTTTTGAATAATTGAATGTATTCCCAAGAAAATCCGATATTTTCTGATTATATAGAACGATGCAGTCTTATTACCCAAAGACCGTGTTCGAGTGAATATGTATTCCGTAAATTTATAATGAAGTTATTCTCTATGTGAGCCGTTATATCCATACTTGATAATGACTGATCCGTGGGTCATGATGTTTTACTGAAACCGACTTGTTATAAGATAAGGGTTGTCACCCTAAACTGACATATTCTAACTGTAGCGAACAGCTCAGGTGTGGGGTGTCACCCAGGAGACTTTGGTTATAACTGATGGGTTTTGAGCATAACATCAATCCTATGGTGTTCATGCAACCCTGAAGCTTTGGATCTAATTTGTCTAGTTGTACATGCAATAATCATCCAAAGATCATAAACCCTAGATCTAGCATATTATAATCAATATTAACATATGAAAAGGGTTTAGATCTTACCTTGATTGTTATGTAGCAATAACAATCATAAACCTTCTTGATCTTGACTTCTGAAAGCCTAGTGACCCAAGTGTTGCACCTCTAATGGAGTGACAAACACCACTTATCAAAAAGATGAACATGATAGAGAGAGAGAGGGAGAGAGAGAGAGAGAGAGAGAGAGAGAGGCACCAAAAGCGTCCAAGATCTTCTAAAAAGTGCTTAACCATGTTTTTTGGAGCCTAGGGGTTCCTTATATAGTTAGGCTTTTAGGGTTATCATCTTGGAAACCCTAATTCCCTTGCTTAGGCCCTAAGCAACATATGGACCCCTTATTAGACAAGCTTTGGAAGAAATCTTAATGGACTCTCCAAGAGATTTCATCCACCTTATACCAATAAGTTCCATAAACCCAAACTATAAATATTACTGATTTACATAATCAGTCCCCGTTCATTTAATCAGTCTCCTTTGATCACCAAATTAATTTCTGATCAATGATAATTAAATAATATGATTTCTCTTAATATATTATTCTCATAATATATTAATAAACCACAATAAATCCTCTTCCTCCTTAATTTATCCTACAAGTTGCTATGGTGAAGGCAACCCAAAAGGATCATGCGCATAATCGGGTCAAGTACATACCAAAATAGTTATGAGCTTAGACACCTAATCCAACAATCTCCCACTTGGATAAGTCTAATAACTATTTTGCAAGTACGACTTTAGAACCTGATTAGCAATCGTAGCTTTCAAAAGCCGCTGTCAACTCTGATCTTATCAGACACGCGTCCTTTAGATAAGGGATCATATATTCCTCCATTCTACAAGATATTGTATGAACTGAGACATGGATTTAAATCATTCTATCTGTTCATGTGTTGTTTCCCGATTTCCGATTTAAGATGACTAACTAATTGAACAAATCAAATCAGTCCAGGCTAGGCCAAGTGCTTTGGGGTGATCATCGAGGGGACCACTAATATCGCTTTTATCCCCTTAGGGTAAAAGGAACGGATAAACATCGACTCATATGCTTGCTTTATTTACTTATCAAATCACACACAACAATACCTTTTATAACACCGAGTTACTGGTGCATTTACGTATTATCAATATGCAAGCGATTTGCAAACTGCAACTCATATCTCTTCGTTTCAATAATATAAGATATTATCGTCTCACTAATCACCCGTGATAAAATCCATGAAGTGATTCAAGTGAGGATGGGTTTAATCCAATACTCAAATCTTATTTCAGGAGCACTCATGAATTCTGCAACAAACTTGTGCTATGTCTAAACACCTTAGACAATCTACAGACAGATTCATGACAGTCTTGCTTCATACCTACTTCCAACGTATGACCGATTGTCGATGTTTGAATAACCTAGTTATTCTGGAAGACAAAACATGCAAAGTGAAACACAAGAATAATATCAATCCTATATGGCCCACAAATTTAGAGTTTAAATAGAACACCTTTATTTAATCACCATATTGATTACTCATTATTCATTACATATTGTTTCAGATAATCAACTTATTACTTGAATTATAACAACCGTTGTCCCATGCTCCAAGCATGCACACTATGTTTTCCTATGGTCCGTACTTTATGAGATAGATCAATTGAAAACATTTCCAATGATGCTCATTTCACAATTCCTAATCCTCACCATTAGTGTAAGAATACCAAAATTCTTGCCACCATTAGAATATATTAGATTATAACATTTTATGCAATGATCCTTTTTTAACGCCACAGCACAAAAGTCACCAAGACTCTGTCAATGAAATTACAAAGTACTCTATTTGAGATTGTTGCAAGACAATTCCACATATATGAAGTCTTACATTCAAAGTACATTCCTTTGAACATTCTTCTTGCATAAAAGTTTCTAATCTAGACACAGATTCTTAATATCCAACTCCCACTATGGAAACATTTCCATATTTGCCATACAAGAACTCATTTTTAATAGAATCATATCTATAATAATAATGTCGATATGGTCCATTCATTACAATATACTTCCAACTCCCCTCAAGCGACCAATCCTAAGCGAAACTTAGATTGTAACGCCCGGGTTTCAGGGTTAAGCATTTTTGGGCGATGTAATAGTATAGGTCAACTATTGTAACTCTTTTAGAAGTAATAAAGATGAAATATTTGAGTATTATGTGAATTATGATAAGTTATATGTTTATTACTTATTTATAAATGAATAATAATAGAAGAATAAAAATAAACGTCAAAATTAATGTGTGAGATAAGCCCGATATCTTTACACAAAGTTGTAGTGGTCGAAACAAGGATTTCGAGGATATAAATAACGCCAAAATCCGAGTTATGATGAAGAAGTTATGACCCGTCGAAGTTTCGCGACGGAACTGACACGACATCGGGAAGTGTAAAAAGTAAATTTACGATAGAATACTTTTTATCCTTAGTAATCTAAACCAAAGTCGTAGAGTATGTTAAACTGAGAAAATCCATAAAAAGAACGTCCAAATCTGACTTCGTATGAGGAAGTTATGATTTTTCGAAGTTTCGGCTTAGCAGTGTACAACCCGAAGTTTAAATATTAGATCGAGCGGTTTTTATCCGACACAACCTAAACAAGAATCGAAGATCTCGTTAAGAGTAGCGTAACGATAAAAAGATGGAAGAAAACGGACGTCGGGTGAAGAAGTTATGATTTTTTAACGGACCAAACCTGTCCCAACCTGTTAATAATATAACTTTTAAAATCGAGTCAAAATTAGTCGACAGAATCTAAACGAAAGTTGTAGAGTACGTTCGCGCCTACGCATGGATATAATAAACGTTGAAAATGGAGCTCATATGCGAAATTTATGAATTTTAGAAGTCAGAGTGTAAAATTATGAATTCTGAGAGAAGCTGATGACGTGGCCGCATCTGAGCCGTTGCTTGCTGACCAAGGATTCGCTTCGGATCACGCCACATAGCCTCGTATTACGCCCAGCATACGAGATCCGGTACGCCCCGCGTACCTTCGGCCTTATCCTTCCGACGAGTACGAGACAACTGGATCCGAGGTGGCGCCCTTATCCGAGGAACGCCCAGCGTAGCCAAGGACTACGCCCAGCGTAATCCGAGGCCTCGCAGGGCATAAAAGGGGGACGAGAGTTCCGGATTTTTCACACCATTTCTCATTCTCTCTCTAAATGCTTTCTCTCTCTAAGTACCCTAACCCCCCCTAAAAGCCTAGGTAAACCCCCTAGCCCCCGAAGGAAGCCCCGAGGCTCCCAGAGTCCTAAGAAAAAGGGCTTTCGGTTTCGAAACGCTGCTCCAAGCAAAGTCCGGTTTTCTTTAAAACTCGTTGTAAGTGAGCTATGTATACGCAACTTTTAATATAGCTTTTAAATAATTATAGTAATGTTATTAGGAACTTATAATGAGTGCTTGGGCTATATTATGGGTTATATAAGTATTATTTAACGCTTATATGATAGTAATAATACCTAGACTATTAATTAGTCTCGGTGAATGATAGCCTACACCCTAGTGGTAATGATATTAGGTTTTGACGAAGGGAATTGTTTCAAGAGTAATAAAGCGCTGTCTAAGTTCGGAATCACCACCTTTTCAGGTGAGTGCATAGTTACTTTCATCTTACACATAGATATGAAGTATTTAATATAAATTACGTGCTATGAGTGCATATTATTTGTAAACTTGCTATCTATGCTAGATGAATGTTTTTATACAAGTTTAAACCGTATATATATATATATATATATATATATATATATATATATATATATATATATATATTTTATATCTACAATAATGTTGGGGTAAAACATAGGTAGATGTGATAAGACGATGTGTGATAAAATGATGAGAGGCCTAGATGTTGTTGTTGGTGATCCAGTTATCTAGCGGAGTATAGATGACGACCACGGACTCTTCTAGACAGTCCAGTGGAACGCTAGCAGGCTCGCAACCTATAGGTGTTTGTGAACGATGTGTTCACCGATGTACTCCATCCCCCTCATGGTTGCCTTCAGGAATTTTATTGTTGAGGAACCCCCTTAGCAGTAGTGTCCATCCCGATGATGATCCTTAGGCTAGGTCCCTTATGATAGGTGTTTAGGGACGTAAAGTGGGGATCATGGGAACGGGTAATCGGGTTATTGTTGACTGATGAAATTAATAAACTTATTTATTGTGGGTTGAAAACCCTATGTGCTCACCAGGCTCCCAAGCCTGACCCACTCACTTTCTTATATTACAGGTAGTGGCGCATGAGCATAGATGTTTGGATGAGAGATAAGGGATTATAGGCCTGTAAATATGAAATAAGTAAGACTTATGTTGTACTGTTTATGCTTTTGATTTGTATCGAACATGACATCTCGAGTCTTTTAATGAAATACATTTCTTTGGAAATGATTTTGATAAATCTTTATCATATTTTGCTTTGGGACAAATTCCGCAACACTTTTATTTAAAATGTTACTCTGATTTTCAAACAAAGCATAAACAAATCCGGTCTTTTCTGGCCGCGATTTTGGGGATGTCATAGTTGGTATCAGAGCATTAGTTTAAGCGAACTAGGAATTTGTAGGATTTCTAGACTTAAACTTAGAATGCTAAGCGATGATGGTGAAATGTGAGCACTAGCTTATTTTAGGAATTATGCCTAAAAATTTTTTATGTGCTAAATGTTTTATGCCTGATATGATGTTATGTGTCCGGATCTATGGTTTGTTGCTGACCGGATCTGGAAACCTTATGTGTTTAAGATTCTAAACGTACGACTACGATATTAGAACTAGCATATAAACGTTTCGGAGTGATAAGGATGATTTGAACGTCAATCCTAAATAAAGATCTAAAATCACCTTATTCGGAGTATAGATCAAGATGGCAAGGACCGGTAGCGGAAACGTAAATGCAAATGGGAATAGGAATCAACGGCCTCAACAACCTCCAGTGATACAACAAATACCTGTCATTGTAGATGTGGCACCTGAGCTAATGACGATGGCCGGAGTGCAAGAAATGATCTAGATGATGTTGGATCTCCAGATGGAGGAAACAAGGCATTTACTTCAACAGAACCGAGAAGAGCTTACGGTACCAATTGAACAGCTCGAGCTGAATGATGGGCAGTCAGAAGGAGGAAACTACTGTGGGACTGTTGGTCAAGCCAACCCACCGATAGTTAGGCGAAACTACCAGGATGGTGGAAATGACGGGCGTGGATGCAAATACAAGGATTTCATGGCATCCAAGCCACCATGTCTATCTGGAAGCCCCACACTAGTGGAAGTCATGAACTGGATCTCCGAGATGGAGATGATGTTTGAGAGTTGCGAGTGTAGCAACAGGCAAAAGACCGTGCTCGCGGTTCCCTTCTTGAAATTTGGAGTGCTAAGCTGGTGGAAACTACTAGCCGATTCTATGCCGAAAGGTGAAGGTAGTAAGATGTCTTGGGAGGATTTTTTGGTACAGCTAAAGATGCAATACTGCACCAAGCAGGATCTTCTGGAAATCAACAATGAGTTCCAGAATCTGAAGAAGGGAAGGATGAGCGTTACTGAATACGCTGCAAGTTTTACGGAAAAGATGAAGCTGGTTCCTCACCTCGTCCCAACCGAACTCTCCAAAGTTAATAAGTTTGGTCACGAGTTACTAGCAGACTTTGGTTCAATGGTTAAGCAAACAACCACTCTGAAAGTTGCCATCTGGGCTGCTAAGAATGTGGAGACCCAGATACGAAAGAAGGGTCTAGAGAGGGCGGAGGTTGGTGAGAAAAGGAAATTTGATGGGTCGTCAAAATTCAACAAGAAAAGCAAGTTCTCAAGGTCTGGTACACAAAAGTCTGGTGGGGGTGAATCCAAATGGTGCGACAAGTGCAAGAAGAAGCACCAGGGAAAATGTGACGGAGGAGTCACTTGTTTCAAATGTGGAAAACCTGGGCACTATGCTAACGAGTGCACGTTCACCAAGAAGGTTTGTTATGAGTGCAACGAGGAAGGGCACATTTCGAGGGATTGCTCGAAGAAGAAGGAGGCAGGAAGACCCAACATTCTGTCGAAGCCGAAGGAAAGGGCCTTCCAGATGACGCTTGCAGCGGAGGCAACAGATGTCGCTTCAGGTACCTTTCTTGTAAACGGTTTGCCTGGCAATATACTATTTGATTCGGGAGCCAACTATTCCTTTGTATTGCATAAGTTTGGTGGGAAACTAGCATTGCCTGTAGAAAAACTCGATAATGCCTTGATTGTAGAAGTTGCCAGTGGAAAATTCATACCTGTTAGTAACCATATTAGGAACATCGTCATCGACCTAAACAGAAACGAATTCCACGAGGAGCTATTACCCATAGAGTTGAACGATTTCGATATCGTTTTGGGTATGGATTGGCTTAGCACCAACGATGCTGAAATTCTGTGCAAGAAAAAGATAGTAAGAGTAAACCCACCCGAAAAAGAATCGTTTATGGTGTACGGGGACAAACGAAGAGTAAATTCTGGAATCATCTCTCTGATGAAAGCCAGAAAATGTTTGTCCAAAGGATGTGCATCATATTTAGCATTTGTTATCGATGCTAAGAAGGAAAAGAAGGAGGTGCAGAATATATCGGTCGTGTGTGATTATCCGGAAGTCTTTCCCGAAGATCTTCCCATATTGCCACCTGATAGACAAGTGGAGTTTCGGATAGACTTGTTACCAGGAACGACACCGATAGCGAAAGCACCATATCGATTAACGCCGATGGAGATAAAGGAGCTTATGACGTAACTTCAGGAATTATTGGACAACGATTTCATTATACCAAGTTCATTACCATGGGGAGCTCCGGTGTTATTCGTGAAGAAGAAAGACGGAAGCATGAGAATGTGCATAGACTACCGAGAGAGCTGAATAAGGAAATGGTGAAGAACAAGTATCCATTGCCAAGGATTGATGACCTATTCGATCAGCTGCAAGGTTCGAGCTATTTCTCAAAGATCGATCTTAGTTCATGATATCATCAGCTGAAGGTGAGAGAACAGGATATCGAGAAGACTGCATTCAGAGCTAGATATGGACACTATGAGTTCTTGGTTATGTCATTTGGACTAACTAATTCTCTAGCAGCGTTCATGGATTTGATGAATAGGGTTTCTAACCATTCCTCGACAAATCTGTGATACTGTTCATGGATGAAATTCTCATCTGCTCGAAAAGCCAGGAGGAGCATGGCCAGCATCTACGAGAAGTTTTGGAAGTGTTGAAGAGGGAGAAACTTTATGCAAAGTTCTCCAAATGCGATTTTTGGATCCGAGAAGTCCAATTCTTGGGTCATGTGGTTAACGAAGAAGGAATAATGGTTGACTCAGCAAAAATAGAAGTTGTAATGAAGTGGGAACGTCCAAAAAGTCCCACGGAGATTCGAAGCTTTCTTGGATTAGCTGGATATTACCGACGATTTATCTAAGGCTTTTCTTCGATAGCTGCTCCATTAACAGATTTGACCCACAAAGGAGCTACCTATACGTGGAGTGAGAAACATGAAGAAGCATTCGAGAAGTTAAAGAAGAAGTTATGTGAAGCACCGATTCTTTCTCTACCCGATGGAGTTGAAGATTTCGCCGTGTATAGCGATGAGTCAGGAGTCGGGTTAGGGTGTGTTCTAACCCAAAGAGAAAATGTGATAGCAAACGCGTCTCAACAATTGAAGGAGCATGAAAAGAACTACCCTACTCATGATTTGGAGTTGGCAGCAGTAGTTTTTACTCTAAAGATATGGAGGCATTACCTCTATGGCACAAAGTACAAGTTTTTCACTGATCATAAGAGTCTCCAGTATCTCTTTAATCAGAAAGAATTGAACATGAGGCAATGACGCTGGCTAGAATTACTCAAGGACTATGACTGTGAGATACTTTACCACCCCGGTAAAGCAAATGTTGTTGTTGATGCTCTCAGTTAGAAAGTCAATCTTGAAAAGAAAAGGCCAAGAGCGTTAAGAATAGAAGTTGTCTTGAAAATTGTGGAAAGTATCAGGAAAGCCCAAGAAGAAGCTTCAGAGAAGAATGACCAAAAGGAAGAACGATTGGGCAAGACTGAAGGTATTCCAAGATCGGTATTCCAAGATCGGTACAAACAGTCAAGGACTGAAGGTATTCCAAGATCGGATTTTGGTACCTAAGACGGGAGGAATAAGAGAACTTCTGATGTAAGAAGCGCACAAGACCATGTACTCAATTCATCCCGGTAGCACTAAAATGTATAGGGACCTAAAACCCTTCTACTGGTGGCCGACAATGAAGCTCGATGTTGCGAAGTATGTGGCCGAGTGTATGGCATGTGCGAGGGTTAAAGCACAACATCAAAAATTATATGGGAGTTTAGAACCTTTACCTGTACCCATGGGTAAATGGGAAGACATCACCATGGATTTTGTGACTAAACTGCCCAAGACGAAGAACGGTCATGACATGATTTGGGTGGTCGTGGATCGGTTCACTAAGAGTGCACACTTCATAGCAGCCAACGAAAGGTGGTCTATGGATAAGCTCGCAAATGCTTACGTGAAGGAGATAGTAAGACTTCACGGTGTTCCTCTAACGATTGTATCCGATCGTGATAGTCGTTTGACATCACGGTTTTGGAGAAGTCTACAAGAGGAATTCGGTACGAAGTTGTGTTTGAGTACAGCTTACCATCCGCAGACTGATGGTCAGAGCGAAAGAACGATTCAGATACTTGAAGATATATTGAGAGCATGCACCCTGGAATTCCAAGGTAACTGGGACGAGCACTTACCTTTGGTAGAATTTTCATACAATAACATTTTCCACTTGAGCATCAAGATGGCACCCTATCAAGCCTTGTACGGATAGAAGTGTCGTATGCCGTCTTGATGGCTTGAGGCTAGAGAAAAGTAGTTTGTGGGCCCCGAGATAGTCCATGAGACTGCTGAAAAGTTGAAGGTGATCAGGGAAAGAATGTTAGCAGCTCAGGATCGTCAAAAGAGCTATGCTGACAAGAGAAGACGACCGATGACCTTTGAAGTTGGGGATTCAGTTTTTCTTAAAGTCTCACTGTGGAAGGGACTTATACGATTCGGGAAACGAGGAAAGCTGAGTGCAAGGTTTATTGAAACGTTTAAAGTTCTTCAGAAGATTGGGAACCAAGCTTACAAGCTGGAATTGCCCGAAGAACTTGATGGTATTCATAACACCTTCCATGTGTGTTATTTGAGGAAGTTCACGGGAGAATTTGCCGACATAATTCCAATCTCGGAGTTAAGAATGGATGAGAATAAGAGGTTAATCGAAGAGCCCGAGGCAATTGTTGACCGTAAGACTAAGAAGTTACGACGCAAGATGGTCGACTTAGTGCTAGTCCGTTGGAAGCATACGAATGGGCTGAAACTCACTTGGGAAACAGAAAGTGACAAGATGAGTCGCTATCCACATCTGTTTGCTGATGCATGATTCCGAGACGGAATCATCCTAAGGGGAAGAGAATTGTAACGCCCGGGTTTCAGGGCTAAGCATTTTTGGGCGATGTAATAGTCTAGGTCAACTATTGTAACTCTTTTGGAAGTAATAAAGATGAAATATTTGAGTATTATGTGAATTATGTGAATTTATATGCTTATTACTTATTTATAAATGAATAATAAATGAAGAATAAAAATAAGCGTCAAAAATAATGTGTGAGATAAGCCCGATATCTTTACACAAAGTTGTGGTGGTCGAAACAAGGATTTTGGGGATATAAAGAACGCTGAAATCCGAGTTATAACGAAGAAATTATGACCCGTCGAAGTTTCGCGACGGAACCGACACGACACCTGGAAGCATAAAAAGTAAATATACGATAGAATACTTTTTAGCCTTAGTAATCTAAACCAAAGTCGTAGAGTATGTTAAACTGAGAAAATCCATAAAAAGAACGTCCAAATCCGACTTCGTATGAGGAAGTTATGATTTTTTGAAGTTTCGGCTTAGCAGTGTACAACCCGAAGTTTAAATATTAGATCGAGCGGTTTTTATCCGATACAACCTAAACGAGAATCTAAGAGCTCATTAAGAGTAGTGTAACGATAAAAAGATGGAAGAAAACGGACGTCGGATGAAGAAGTTATGAATTTTTAACGGACCAAACTTGTCCCGGCCTGTTAATAATATAACTTTTAAAATCGAGTCAAAATTAGCGAACGGAGTCTAAACAAAAGTTGTAGAGTACGTTCCCGCCTACGTGTGGATATAAAGAACATCGAAAATGGTGCTCGTATGTAAAAGTTATGAATTTTAGAACTCAGAGTGTAAAATTGCGAATTCTGCGAGAAGTTGATGACGTGGCCGCATCTGAGTCGTTGCTTGCTGACCAAGGCTTCGCTTCGGATCACGCCACGTAGCCTCACATTACGCCCCGCGTACGAGATCCGGTACGCCCCGCGTACCTTCGGCCTTATCCTTCCGACGAGTGCAAGACAGCTAGATCCGCAATGGCGCCCTTATCCGAGGAACGCCCAGTGTAGCCAAGGACTACGCCTAGCCTAATCCGAGGCCTCGCAGGGTATAAAAGGAGGACGAGAGTTCCGGATTTTTCACACCATTTCTCATTCTCTCTCTAAATACTTTCTCTCTCTAAGTTCCGTAACCCCCTCCCCCTAAAAGCGTAGGTAAACCCCCTAGCCCCTGAAGGAAGCCCAAGGCTCCCGGAGTCCCGAGAAAAAGGGTCTTTCGGTTTTGAAACACTGCTCCAAGCAAAGCCCGGTTTTCTTTAAAACCCACTCTAAGTGAGCTATGCATACGCAACTTTTAATATAGCTTTTAAATAATTATAGTAACGTTATTAGGAACTTATAATGAGTGCTTGGGCTATTATTATGGGTTATATAAGTATTGTTCAACGCTTATATAATAGTAATAATAGCTAGACTATTAATTAGTCTCGGTGAATGATAGACTAAACCCTAGTGGTAATGATACTAGGTTTTGACGAAGGGAATTGTTTCAAGAGTAACAAAGAGTTGTCTAAGTTCGGAATCACCATCTTTTCAGGTGAGTGCATAGTTACTTTCATCTTACACATAGATATGAAGTATTTTATATAAATTACGTGCTATGAGTGCATATTATCTGTATACTTGCTATCTATGCTGGATGAATGTTTTTATACAAGTTTAAACCGTATATATATATATATATATATATATATATATATATATATATATATATATTATATCTACAATAATGTTGGGGTAAAACATAGGTAGATGTGATAAGACGATGTGTGATAAAATGATGAGAGGCCTAGATGTTGTTGTTGGTGATCCAGTTATCTAGCGGAGTATAGATGACGACCACGGACTCTTCTAGACAGTCCAGTGGAACGCTAGCAGGCTCGCAACCTATAGGTGTTTGTGAACGATATGTTCACCGGTGTACTTCATCCCCCTCATGGTTGCCTTCAGGAAATTTATTGTTGAGGAACCCCCTTAGCAGTAGTGTCCATCCCGATGATGATCCTTAGGCTAGGTCCCTTATGATAGGTGTTTAGTGACGTAAAATGAGGATCATGGGAACGGGTAATCGGGTTATTGTTGACTGATGAAATTAATAAACTTATTTATTGTGGGTTGAAAACCCTATGTGCTCACCAGGCTCCCAAGCCTGACCCACTCACTTTCTTGTATTACAGGTAGTGGCGCATGAGCATAGATGTTTGGATGAGAGATAAGGGATTATAGGTCTGTAAATATGAAATAATGTAGTAAGGCTTATGTTGTACTATTTATGCTTTTGATCTGTATCGAACATGACATCCCGAGTCTGTTAATGAAATACATTTCTTTGGAAATGCTTTTGATAAATCTTTATCATATTTTTCTTTGGGACAAATTCTGCAACACTTTTATTTAAAATGTTACTCTGATTTTCAAACAAAGCATAAAAAAATCGGTGTTTTATGGCCGCAATTTTGGGGATGTCACATAGATCGTCCTTGACAGTAGTTTAACCACTTTAGTCAAATCCATTTCTAATCCTTTTTCCCTGTTAATGCCGTAAGCGTTTTGAAAATTTAGAACGGATTGTCGTTTATAGCACATATAATCAATCCTATATCCGAAGCATATGGGACATGATTCATGATGTCTCACATAAAGTCATGACACTAGACCAGTCCTCTGCTATAATGTTTCTATTTGTCATGTCCTCACAATTCGAATTATGAAGAGGGACGTCGTAATCATTATCGAATTTGAGAACGCAATCAACAATCTCATATATAGAATTTCCTTATGTTGAACCATTCCAACATAACATTCATATATATTTGACTAAATTTGATTAAAATTTCAATCTAAGCTTTTAGATTTGAAATGAAGTATGAATTCCTCTCCCTTAATTATAGCAAAACAACTTTTCAAACCCTGCATCTTTGCAAATTGAAACTATTGTTTTATATAATTAACATTGCTCACTTGCAACACTTTCCATAATAATTATGCTCCCACTAGCATAATAATTGTTATCTTACCAGTATAACACTTATGGTCCCACTAGCTTTGACATGTATTCAGAAATCAGCTGGACTTTTAGAAATCAATACCTATTGACTTTCTTACCAAAGTTCAAATTTTTTATACGATAGGCTTCGATAAGCTTTTATCTAAGCTCATACACCCTTTAGAAAACTCAAATGCGTGTCTAAACAATTTCAGAACTTATAGTAATAAGTCTTAATCTTTCAAACCAATTTCCATTTCTCACAATTCGAACTATGAAGAGGGATGCCGTAATCATAATCGAATTTGAGAATGCAATTTGCACAACAACTATCTCCTTACAATCTTCCTAGTGAAAACGTTTCCTCACAATCATTTTCATTAAATAGAGAGAAACCTTATGACACTTAGATTTTATGGTGTATTCGTTCCTATCCATGTGAATTTGCTATAACCAAAATCGTAAGACAAGGTTTGCGACAAATCCAAACTTATATGGACTGAACTTGGTCAATCTAAATTTCTTGCCACTTGGCAGCACAAGTGCACACCATGTCTTCCAAGTTGTTTAGCAGGTCACCTACAGATCAATGAACTTTCATTGATTAAGGGGTTTTGCCTTTATGCATTCAAATGAGAACTCATAGAAGTCACATGCATAATTAACTCAATTGGAATGGCACGGAAAAAAGAATATGTCAACACAGTAGGTTGCAAACCTCAAGTCGTGTGCTAGTGATTAATTATTGGTTTACTCTTGATTAGTTCTTGAAGCTATTCAATACCATTAAGAATCCTACTGGCCTCTTGACATATAAGATTCTCTTGTCAAGAAACATTCCTTGACAAACCAATATTCAAGAGTTAGTGCATATTCTAATCAAGACAAACACTACACACAATTGGTCCTAGTTGGTCTTTGTCTTATCCAAGACATCACAACTTACCAATTTCAAATGTGCAAGAATAAGACAACTTTTTCAAACTCCACATTTGATGAGTGTTATAAACCTTCTTAAGACATGTCACTCAAGTCACAATATTGGATTATGACTTTAAGACTTGATTTTGGAACGAAGTATGATTATTCTTTTGATGTAACCATTTAAACAATTTTCGATTCCTCTTCTCATCCAAACTGGTGCACCAAGATGTCCTTAGAGGATCAATTGTTGATGATTTCAAAATCATTAAGATGCTCATAAAACATGATACTCAAGTACTCTCCCATCTTTTCAGATTTGAGAAACTTTTATCTTTCTGCCTATTTGATTCATCTTATTCGTTCTGCCATTCATTGAAACTTTTTCAATAACTCAGAATTACACTTAATCTTATAAGTATGACCATATTTATTAATCTTTTAGTAAATCATGACAAATATTCTTATTGTTCTTTGTGGTGGACTTGACCAACGCACATCCAAGTGTACCCGATCTCCTAGTCCTTCACTTGACTCGCATTCTTATGTGAACAAGGAATTAGTCTTGATTTCTGTCACACCCCAAAACCAAGAACGGCGGAAACATTCTGGGGCGGAGGACGTCATGTACAGTATCACAAAAATGAAAAGTAGTAAACAAGCAACAACATCATCCATTGCATTAATAATAGAATTATTATACAAGTATGTTCTATCAAATTTTGATAAACACTAAAGCATAAATCAAAATGAAAGATGAGTCTTGAACAAGCTCCATCTTCCTTTCTCCTTGCATCGGTACCTGTCTATGATGACCTGAGGATACAAGTAATTTTGAAAGCGAGTATCAGCTTTGAAGCTGGTGAGATCATAAGTATTTAGTGTCTTAATTTGTATGTAAGAATTTGTATGTAAGAATTTGTATATGAACTGTAAGTATGAAAATGTTTGTAAAACAACTGTAAACGTTTGAAAAACGCTAGAAATCCCTATGATTCCTACTATTATATAAGGGTGTCTTCTACCAAGACCTAACTGTTCTCAATGTAGTCTTCTACCCAAGTGTAACTATCATTATCAAAATATAGTTTTTACATTTATAGTTTAAGTGAAAAGATCACTAAATATATGTACAGGGAAAATTAATGTAGTACTAAAACGTAGCGCTATAAGAACTACTGCTGTACTAATTACCTTAAACCGGATTTATATTAAGGAAACAAGTGATAAGTTGCACCATACTATAGACTGGTAACATCGACAACGTATAGTAAAAAATAAGGTATGACGTTTGGCACCCGCAGAGCTGCAGGTTCCGCTGTAGCTAGCAGCAAGGTGTAGGATAGTCAATCCAGTATAGATCTATACGCAAACTCACGCTCCCCCTTCAAGAGACTCTGGCTACAACCCGGGTCATGACAATTAAGGCATGATCCCATACAGTGGATCACAATTTTATTAACGTATTCGTGTAAGTGTAATGTAATGAACTGTTCTAGCTATAATGTACGTGCTCTCTACCTAGCAAGTATAGTAATGTAATCATTCTAGTATAGTTGTATATGTTCTCTTTCTAGTATAGTTGTATATGTTATGTACTGTAATGTTCTAGAAAGTATTGACTCATGAATGAACTGACTCATTGTATGATATCGCGTTCTAGTAATTGTTCTAGTATCTTCCTAAACTACCCATATGGTAGTTTATTAGTAATCTAACTGGTACGTATGAACATAGATGTATACCCTTGCTACCCAAGGGCATGGGATGAACTGGAAGGACCTTTTATGACTATATATGTACACATGATATATAACTAATATTTAAACGACCTTCGGACGAGTACCCGATATCCCACCAGACCACATCTCAAGCGCGAAAAGGAAATATGGTGGATAGCCTTCCTAAGTCTTTTAAACATTTCTTATATAACTATACATATAGAGGCATGCAATTTATAATTTAAAAGCATAAAATAAGATTTGTAAAACCTTTGAACATAAATATTTTCTAAGAAAAGACCGACTTGATGTCAATCTATAAAACAATTTGAAGGCATGGGTTTGATAAAAACAATTTAGTATAAAGAAACATTTGTTTGAAACACAATTGTAAATAAGTTTGAAATGTGATATACAGAGTAAAATATACAGTGTAATAAGGAGTTTAAAACATATAAAATGTTTATAAAAATCATTTGAAGGAAACTGTTTGGTAAAACGGCTAATGAGTAGCCAAATCATTTGAATGTTGTATACTATGTGATTTATATAATAACTAGCATAATCCTACTTATTAATCACATGTGATTGATATAATAACTAGCATGGTTCTACTTGTATCCCCCCCCCATAAAACATTTAAAAATAGTTTAAAACATTAGTTAAGGGGTATGAACTCACCTGTAGTAAGTGACTGGAATTGAACGGACTGTTATCGTAAGGAAGGATCGGGCAAGTGCTCGGTGTCAAGTGAAGACTTTAGACACACACAATGATCCTAATTACATATGAAGACATATGTATATAAATAATTAGTGATTAAAACACTAATTATACGAGTATAAACATTTAAACGCGAGGAAAACACTTTTGGTCAAGTGCTAGGAGGCTAATGGGTTGCAGCAAAAGAGTGCAATGCCTCTAATGGAAGTTTATGGTCAAATGACCATATGTCTTGGAGTTTACGGCCCAGGGGAGTAAACTCCTGGCCATAAACTCTCAACCAAGTCCCTAAATGAAGTCTAACAATTATACAACTCCTGTGGTGAATTGCTTCAAGGCTTAAACAAGTGTTTGGTCTTCCTAATAACTCCTTTGAGGAGCTTACGGCCCTGGGACCATATCCCTTGGATTTTACGGCCGTAAACTCCCTTGGGAGGGTGTTTATGATGCTTTCAAGTCCCATACTCACATAGGATATGTTCTAGGCAATTGTTCAAGGCTTTAGGAGGAATTATGGCACCATTTGGCACCATATATTGGAGTTCACGGCCCTAATATATCTTGGGCGGTAAAATCCCTTTTCTTGGGGTTTTAGTGGTGTTTGCTAGCCCCAAACACACTAGGGTACTTGTCCTAATTTGTCTCTTGGCTTAAGGAAGTGTTTCAAGGCATTTTAACCCTTAAACATGGAGTTCACGGCCCAAGAACCTCCTTGGCCGTGAACTCTCTTTTACCCTTGAATCTTAATTGTTTTGGTGTCCTAAACATGCAATGGTGGGTTCTAGTTCGGGTTCTAAAGCTTTGAGGGTCATTGGGACACTTTAGGACCTAAAAATGGAGTTTACTCCCCAAGTGTTCTTGGGCGGTAAACTCCCAAATCTTGGGGTATTAATCCGATTTTCATGTTTTCTAGTCATATACACACTAGCATACAAGTCTAAGGTAGTTACAAATCACGGGGAAAGGACTAGGTAGCATTTAAGCCACATATTGGAGTTTACTCCCCAAGAACGTTCTTGGGCGGTAAACTCCCGAGTCTAGTGATTTTGTTATGAAATTGATGTTTCTAAACACAATCTAAGCTATATAACATAACTAGATCGAAGTACTCACAATTTGGGATAAAAACCCGAAGATCCGTGAGAGAGAATTTTGGCTTTTCTCTAATTAGAATTCAACTTATGAACCAATTTGGTTCAGAATTCTATTTATAGTCCTGAGATATTTTTGGCAGAAAATATTTTTATTCCTGGAACGAACTCTAATGTCCTAGAGTATTGGAATAACAGTGTTGCACAAAACCCTAGTGCATCCACTCTCCTAATATCTCCTTAAGTGTAAAATCCTGAAAACTGCCAAACTTATACTCGAAATCTGAGTTTTCACTGTAAGTGTTCTACTTCTATTGGCTTGATATGGTTTGTTCAGAATGGAAATTTCAGGTTGTCACATCATCTCCCTGTTGAAGGGAATTTCGTCCCGAAATTAGAACTTAGGCAAGGAAGTACGCACGAATGATCGAGTCGTAAGGAGGAAACTTCTTAATCGATGGGTTCTAGCGCACTTAAGTGAAATCGGGTTCTCGGTTGGCATTCCAACGAACCTTCACTAACTGGCGACGGCGTTGCTTCGGCCGCTTGACCTCTCGGTCGAGGGTCACTACGGTTCTAATATGAAGGCGAGGATCTCGACGAGTGGACTTACAAGAGTCCTAACGGAAAGGTATGGTTCCACGATCAAGACGCGAAGAGTAGGACGTACGTTACTGAGTTCGCGGAGTAAGTCTAGTTTATGCGACACACATGACCGATTCTGATAAGAATCTCAAAGGTCCTAACTATATTGGATTTAGCTTTCCATGCGATACAAAGCGTATTAAGCCATTCCTAGAGTGAGTTAACCTAAAGAGCTTGGTCACTCACTTGGAATTCCAAAGGTTCCTCTTCTTGCTTAACTTCCCAGTCAAAGGCCACCCTTAGCTGGGTCAAAGTCGTACAGGTTTATGTGATTTGCGAGGGTTCTGAATGAACTAAGACAGTAGGTCGGCAAGACCTAGAATTTGGCGAAAGACTGTCGGCGTCTCTGGTGTCGACAAATGCTCAACGGTTTTGACAAATTGAAAGAGTACTCAAAATTTCCCACATTACTAACAGTGTGCCATAGAAATTTGACTCTTCAATTTCAAAACTCGTGCCTAGAGGACTTCGCTAAAAGTTCCTCTGAAGGTAATGTTTCCATGCGTTTTCTTCTTACTACGAGGGTAGATAAGTAAGTCATTACATGGAGAAATGATGAACTGATCCAAGTAAGAAAGACGTACCCTACTCGTTTAGCTCATGGAGAAATGACGAACTTATCTAAGTAAGTCATTAACGGAAATGTTTCCATGGGCGCATTGGTCCTATCCGAAGGGTATCACTACGGACTCGAAGTGTCCGCATCGAGTTCAGGAGATAGTCTTCTGGACATCTTTCCCTAACACTCGAACTCGTGATATTCGGATCTCAGATCCATTCCTGGAAGTAGTTTCTTTCCTTGCGTTTGCTCAATCATTTCATTTATGCGAGGCAGAGATAATGATTCCAAATGAAAAATTTTAATGGAGTCCTCGATAACCGAGGTACATACAATGCGATCCGTCGATCTCTGGAAGAATATGATCGGGGTTCTCTATGGTGAGAAACCTAGTCTTCTAATTCTATGTAGTTCGCTAAGTTGTTTGTACTGTTCCGGTATCTCCGTGGGTGTTTAGACTATAGGGTGATCTGTTTACAAGAGTCGTACTGGGTTCTAAGTTTGTTCACATGATGATGCGATTACTCGTAGGCTTAGGCAGTTCTCTGTCCTGAAGTTCATATTAGAATTCATACCTGGTTTCATAATCACTTTTTCGTATATACGAGTCGTATATAATTGAGATTGAAAAGGTAGTCGAATAACTGATTCTTCTTTAAGCTCACATCCCCTGGGGGAAAAAGAATTTAAAGTGGAATCATCAATTCTAAACCTGTAGAACCTTGATTATATATCACTCTTATGCATACATTCCTCAGTGAGAGATCAATCGTATAAATCCTTGGATTGAACTTGACGTACTGCACGAGTGGTACTTCGGGGATTTCTTCAGAAAGAAAATAACTAAGAGGTACTCCTGGCATGAGTACTTCGGTGTTATGATATGACGGCTTCGCAGGAAAAGTGATATAGGAGAAAGAGATGTACGTATGAGGCTGTTTTCGTGAGGATCAAATTGAATCGAGTCATATGATAATGTCGGAATCATACTGAAACTTAAAGACATTAGATTCGAACATAAGATGATTACAGACAAAACACAACCGTGCAACCATGAACAGAGTTACAGTACTTCAGATTTACCACAAGACTATTGCTGCGAATAAGATATACTACAAAAGACAAGTATACGCAGCACGAGAATCCCTAAACAGACAAGATCTCACAAAAGGTAAGACTCTAGTTGCACTAGTTCTGGATAGTTTATAAGTCTGTTACAACAACACGCCTAAGTTACAATAACGAGGGTTCTGGCGTAGGCTCTCCTGCAGCTGTGATCCTGAGAATCTTCCCATCAACACCCGAGTTCTTTGTTATCGGGCAATCTTTCTCGAAGTGTCCAATTTCACCGCATTGGTGACACATCTGGACAGCACCAACATTGGTGGTAGAAGTGAAGTGTCGAGTAGGAGTTATGGGGATGCGGGTTCTTTCCTTGATTTCCTTCTTTGGGCAATCTCTTTTATAGTTCCCAAACTCACCACAATTATAGCAAACTAGGCTTGCTCCAGCAGTGGAGGTAGTTCTACAGAAACGAGCAATGTGCCCCATCTTGTTGCAACTATTGCATTGCCAGGCTCGGCAAATTCCCTTATGGTGGTAGTTGCACCGGTCGCACTTCGGGAGTGTTCCTTTGTAGGGTCTGCTCGGTGTGGGAACGGTAGGGGTTTCCACTTGTTGCTGTTGTATAGCAAGTTTTTGGGATTTCTTGTGTTCTTTCTGGGCTTGACGCTTTCGTTTCTTGTTCTCTGTCTTTCGGCTTTGCGAGTCACTGACTGTTACTGTTTGTTGGATTCCCGGTTTGGTACTACCATCTAATCTCTCGACTCCTTTTTCAGTCTTGTTTGTGTTGCCTGAGTTGATGTGTGTAAGGAAAGTTGTCACAGCAGCTGCTACTGCAGCTTGTAATGTAGCGGTGTCGATATGGAGGATGGGGGTTTCGTTGCTCGGCTGATTGTTTCCTGATGACGACATGATTCTGTAACATGAAAGATAAGGGTTTTGTGAGCGATTTAGGTTGACCCTTGATGTACTTAAATTGTTCATGTAAAGAGTACAAATATGTTCTCGAAAGTTTGACCTACATCCCTATGATGCAGTCCTAGTACGGAATGGAAGTATGATCGTGAAGGTTTGACCTACATCCCTATGATGCAGTCCTAGTAATGAGTAGAAGTAAGTTCGTAGAATGGTCTCAAGACGTTTGTTGTTCAAGCCGAGGTATCGTGGGTTGGTGAATAACGAGATCCAACCACTGAAAGAGACTTGGAAATGTCTCCGGAGCTAAATTACTATAGTCCAATGACTTAACTAAAGCATGTTTCAGATAGACCCCAATTAAAGTATGATAAGAGTACTCGAATGAAGAATGAAACAAAAGTTAGCCGACTGTCAATATCTTTGATATTCACGATGTATAGATTCGGGAAAATGACCTTGTGAAGGTCTTACATCATATCCAGAGAAGATAGTCCTTGACAGCATAAAGACCTAACTAAAGTACTTACGGTACAAGATAATTTCATAGAAAATGCCACATTGGGCATAGACAGAAAAACAATTCCTTTTAATGAAGAAATAAAGTAAAGCGTCTACTACTGGCGACGGTCATCCCTCTGGTGAACTCTTAGTTCAGCCAATTGACGTTCCATGTCAAGTAGGTGTCTTCCGTACACCCTAAGGCGTACTCGGAGCTCCATGACTTCGGCTCGTGATTCAGCTAGTACTTGAAGCAGGGTCTCATGGTTTCTCTCTGATCTCTCGTGAGCATCTTCTAGACGAATGGTGCAGAGGGAATGCATTCTCGCATCGGCGACAAATTCGGTGATCTGATGTAGGGTTGTCCTGCCTTGAATCTCATTTCGGGTCACTCTACGGGCCAAGATTGGCAAGACTCTATCTGCTGAACCCCATTGCTCAAGTCGTAAAAGCTTCGGTCGCCATCAAATGGCATAGATTGATCTTGTCCTTGGCTCCATGTTTCCAAGCATTCCACTCACTCTGGGTCGGGCCATGAAAAGTCGGACGAGGGTTAGGAATTGGAAAGGGAGCTGCTTGGGGTAGGTTCTCAACCTCTGGTTCGGAGTTAGCATCATACGAAAGGTCTTCATCATGGTAATCATTCAAGGGGATAGGATGATCATTCTCTGGTTCTTCTCCAAACCAACCAGTTATGACCTCACTCAGAAGGTACAGGTTGCCGTGGGGATGGAGTCCAGCTATGTTTTCTATGCGAGAATTTAGGGTGAGAGAATAATTATTAGACGAACTATCTAGATAATTATTTAGAAAACCTTCATCAGTTACACCGCTATTTGTGAAGTGCATACCAGCTATGTGTAATCTAAACAGGATAGACCTTCGAATAAGTGACCTTAACTCCGTATTCACACAGAATAGGGGTGAAGTAAAATTTCCACAGATTCTAAGTCTATAACATCCTAATTACATATAGCCTCAGGGTATCCACTTAGCAACTATCAACTTAGTAATGAAGATCCCATTTTAGTTCTCAAGTATAACGTACTTATAGTAACAACAAATACTCCTATATTATTTTAATTTCAATGTTATCTTCTATTGTTCTCATTGTGGTAGGGTTGGTAAGATTTTAGCATTGTTGCAACCACACAATTAAACTTAGGCACATGCTAGTAAACCGTCGGATAATATAGGTGATCATGCTATATCTTCCCAGTTTTGACCATATGTCTCTAAGCACACTTGTGTTGCCCAACAATCATAATTCTTTTGTACTGTCCTAGTGACACTGATTTTAGTATGAATGCAGGCACGTATACTTACTTAAATATTTTATTATTTAAAGTATAAACTCTTGGTCAGAGTATTTTTAATCCCTTATGTATTTATAGTTAGTATATCTTTTATGGGTTGATATACTTAATTCACTATAAACACTGCTCTGATACCAATCTGTCACACCCCAAAACCAAGAACGGCGGAAACGTTCTGGGGCAGAGGACGTCATGTACAGTATCACAACAATGAAAAGTAGTAAACAAGCAACAACATCATCCATTGCATTAATAATAGAATTATTATACAAGTATGTTCTATCAAATTTTGATAAACACTAAAGCATAAATCAAAATGAAAGATGAGTCTTGAACAAGCTCCATCTTCCTTTCTCCTTGCATCGGTACCTGTCTATGATTGATAAACACTAAAGCATAAATCAAAAGTAGTAAACAAGCAACAACTACTGCTGTACTAATTACCTTAAACCGGATTTATATTAAGGCAACATGTGATAAGTTGCACCATACTATAGACTGGTAACATCGACAACGTATAGTCGAAAATAAGGTATGACGTTTGGCACCCGCAGACCTGCAGGTCCCACTGTAGCTAGCAGCAAGGTGTAGGATAGTCAATCCAGTATAGATCTATACGCAAACTCACGCTCCCCCTTCAAGAGACTCTGGCTACAACCCGGGTCATGACAATTAAGGCATGATCCCATACAGTGGATCACAATTTTATTAACGTATTCGTGTAAGTGTAATGTAATGAACTGTTCTAGCTATAATGTACGTGCTCTCTACCTAGCAAGTATAGTAATGTAATCATTCTAGTATAGTTGTATATGTTCTCTTTCTAGTATAGTTGTATATGTTCTCTTTCTAGTATAATTGTATATGTTCTGTACTGTAATGTTCTAGAAAGTATTGACTCATGAATGAACTGACTCATTGTATGATATTGCATTCTAGTAATTGTTCTAGTATCTTCCTAAACTACCCATATGGTAGTTTATTAGTAATCTAACTGGTACGTATGAACATAGATGTATACCCTTGCTACCCAAGGGCATGGGATGAACTGGAAGGACCTTTTATGACTATATATGTACACATGATATATATAACTAATATTTAAACGACCTTCGGACGAGTACCCGATATCCCACCAGACCACATCTCAAGCGCGAAAAGGAAATAGGGTGGATAGCCTTCCTAAGTCTTTTAAACATTTCTTATATAACTATACATATAGAGGCATGCAATTTATAATTTAAAAGCATAAAATAAGATTTGTAAAACCTTTGAACATAAATGTTTTCTAAGAAAAGACCGACTTGATGTCAATCTATAAAACAATTTGAAGGCATGGGTTTGATAAAACAATTTAGTATAAAGAAACATTTGTTTGAAACACAATTGTAAATAAGTTTGAAATGTGATATACAGAGTAAAATATACAGTGTAATAAGGAGTTTAAAACATATAAAATGTTTATAAAAATCATTTGAAGGAAACTGTTTGGTAAAACGGCTAATGAGTAGCCAAATCATTTGAATGTTGTATATTAATCACATGTGATTGATATAATAACTAGCATAATCCTACTTATTAATCACATGTGATTGATATAATAACTAGCATGATTCTACTTGTATCCCCCCCATAAAACATTTAAAAATAGTTTAAAACATTAGTTAAGGGGTATGAACTCACCTGCAGTAAGTGACTGGAATTGAACGGGCTGTTATCGTAAGGAAGGATCGGGCAAGTGCTCGGTGTCAACTGAAGACTTTAGACACACACAATGATCCTAATTACGTATGAAGACATATGTATATAAATAATTAGTGATTAAAACACTAATTATACCAGTATAAACATTTAAACGCGAGGAAAACACTTTTGGTCAAGTGCTAGGAGGCTAATGGGTTGCAACAGTGCAATGCCTCTAATGGAAGTTTATGGTCAAATGACCATATGTCTTGGAGTTTACGGCCCAGGGGAGTAAACTCCTGGCCATAAACTCTCAACCAAGTCCCTAAATGAAGTCTAACAATTATACAACTCCTGTGGTGAATTGCCTGAAGGCTTAAACAAGTGTTTGGGCTTCCTAATAACTCCTTTGAGGAGTTTACTGCCCTAGGACCATATCCCTTGGAGTTTACGGCCGTAAACTCCCTTGGGAGGGTGTTTATGATGCTTTCAAGTCCCATACTCACATAGGATATGTTCTAGGCAATTGTTCAAGGCTTTAGGAGGAATTATGGCACCATTTGGCACCATATATTGGAGTTCACGGACCTAATATATCTTGGCCCGTAAACTCCCTTTTCTTGGGGTTTTAGTGGTGTTTGCTAGCCCCAAACACACTAGGTTAGTTGTCCTAATTTGTCTCTTGGCTTAAGGAAGTGTTTCAAGGCATTTTGACCCTTAAACATGGAGTTAACGGCCCAAGAACCTCCTTGGCCGTGAACTCTCTTTTACCCTTGAATCTTAATTGTTTTGGTGTCCTAAACATGCAATGGTGGGTTCTAGTTCGAGCTCTAAAGCTTTGACGGTCATTGGGACACTTTAGGACCTAAAAATGGAGTTTACTCCCCAAGTGTTCTTGGGCGGTAAACTCCCAAATCTTGGGGTATTAATCCGATTTTCATGTTTTCTAGTCATATACACACTAGCATACAAGTCTAAGGTAGTTACAAATCACGGGGAAAGGACTAGGTAGCATTTAAGCCACATATTGGAGTTTACTCCCTAAGAACGTTCTTGGGCGGTAAACTCTCGAGTCTAGTCATTTTGTTATGAAATTGATGTTTCTAAACACAATTTAAGCTATATAACATAACTAGATCGAAGTACTCACAATTTGGGATAAAAACCCGAAGATCCGTGAGAGAGAATTTTGGCTTTTTTCTAATTGGAATTCAACTAATGAACCAATTTGGTTCAGAATTCTATTTATAGTTCTGAGATATTTTTGGCAGAAAATATTTTTATTCCTGGAACGAACTCTAATGTCCTAGAGTATTGGAATAACAGTGTTGCACAAAACCCTAGTGCATCCACTCTCCTAATATCTCTTTAAGTGTAAAATCCTGAAAATTGCCAAACTTATACTCGAAATCTGAGTTTTCACTGTAATTGTTCTACTTTTATTGGCTTGATATGGTTTGTTCAGAATGGAAATTTCGGGTTGTCACAATTTCCCAAATATGAAGGTTTTTATTCATCATATAATACCAGTTGTATGATTCCAAGTTTTTGTCCAATTGAAACTTGGGCGATGAGAAACTTTTCCTATTTGGTAAACTTTCGAAACTACTACAAATAACATAATCAATAATCACATCCAATATTGCTAACAATAGAAACATACAAACACCAATTTTCACAAAAGCCATCGCAAGGATATATATAAGAATACAAAATCAAATTTTATTTTATTTATAAAGGTGCAGAAGAACTTTTCCTTACAATGCGATTACAAATAAAAACTATGTAAACATTCCTTAGCAATATAACCTATCTCTAAAGTAGTAGCTCAAAAATCCGATCTTCGAACCATGCGATCGAAATCCATTTCTTTGCGATCAGATTCAGCTCACTTCTTCGTTTAAGCTTCCTCTCTTTTCTTCGATCCTACAAAACATCAAAATGTAATCTTATCACATCATGTATTAAGAATCAAAAATAGTAACTTAATAGAGTTAGATAGTGGATTATACCTGAAGCAGAGCCATACATCTTGACTCTCCCATCTCTCAGATCTCTCAGGTAGTCAGGGCAGCTTCATAACCAATGCCCCTTCTCTTGGCAATAGAAACAAATAGACTCTTTTGGAATACCACATGGGAAAATCTCAGACTTAATCTTTTATGGACTTCCAATTGCGCCATTTTCAATGTTTATG
This sequence comes from Lactuca serriola, assembly GCF_051521515.1. Classification (NCBI taxonomy): domain Eukaryota; kingdom Viridiplantae; phylum Streptophyta; class Magnoliopsida; order Asterales; family Asteraceae; genus Lactuca; species Lactuca serriola. Next base: position 117,034,700 of record NC_136408.1, read on the forward strand.
GAATCTTGGGACGTTGATCCACCAGACAAATTTGCTTGACCAGTGCACCAAATCATCGCTGATTCAGCAGCAATAAGCAAATAGGTGAGATCAATGAGGGTCACATCGTGGTCCATCATATAGTACTCTCTAACGAACTCACTATATGAGTCAAGAAGCGATTAAAGAAGCCATTCCACGGCTAGCTCCCTTAAGACAACAACACCTAACATTTCTAACCTGTCAATGTGTGACTTCATCTCCAATACGTGTGCACACACAGACTTTCCATCTTCATCTTTACTTGCCAAAAGGGCTTGAGTGAGCTTGAACTTTTCAAGTCCTCGAACACGTGGGTCAGAGAGAATTATTGGAGGAGGTGGAGGAAGTGAAGTATGATTTCCATTTCCATGATCCAATCGTGGAACATCATCTTCATGTGGAAAGCTTTTTCCAAAGGACTCGGGAAGACCATAGTTGTTTGACATCTACAAAATGGGAGAAATTCAAGTTAGTTGATTGAGTCCTTAATGTTACACCCAAATGAAACATCACGGCTAGGATCCAACAAAATACTCTACAACTTAGAAGAGGGATGTCGTAATCTAGTTGCAGAATATTTGACGGTAGGTAAATGACGATTTACCAATTTCCACCATGAAAAACGAAAAGGAAGTTTAAGTTTTAAATGAATTGAAACTCCTAGATCTTTTGAGATTCATTTAACTTTTCAAGGCATGTTTAATCTCGATTATACCCTTCAATTTTGTGACTAGGATGTCGAGGATCACAAACAATGTGTGAATAACCATGCAAATATACTTGGTACAACTAATGTTACAAATCACCTAATCAATGTGTCGGTTAGCCACACACGCTCCATTGATCTATGATAAACATCGAGTTACCCTTTGCCACCCTTTCCAGTCCCAAATTAGTGTGTCAGTTAACCACACACGCTCCACTAACGTCTCGGCAAAGTGCAAGGTGTAATTTCATTGATTAGCACCAAATTCACATTTTTCCTAAATTAAACTAAGATTTGGGAATTTTACAAAAGGGTTTAGTTACATTGTATTCATTATACTTATAATGAAAGGTTATGTCCTATCCTACCCGTTCGGCTAATGACCCTCCACAAGTCAAGAGTGCGGTGGGTAAGAGTGGATACCCAATGACGGTCATTTTTCATGTCGCTTCCTTAAACACCCTTATAGACCAGCTTCGTGAATGAGGCCTACTAATGGTAAGACTGACTCTTTACTCATATATATATATATATATATATATATATATATATATATATATATATAATATTAAACTTTTAATTTTATATATAGTATAAGGGTGTATTTTACACTTATAAAATACCAGGTGGTCTAATTTAATAAATAATACTTTTAATTTAATTAAATGTAAACCATATCACTATGGATTTATTAACTCTCTTTTAATTATACACTTAATTAAATTAATAAAACCATAAGGGTGTAAGTTGAACTTTTCAAAGTACTAGGGTTTTAGAATTTAAATATTTCAAAAATTAAACTTTTAATCAAAAATTTAAATTCCAAAACTTGAGAGCAAGTTTTGAAACTTTTCAAAACATACTAGATCAAATTACAAATAATTTAATTAAACGATTAATTAGTGATTATCTAAATTTGACCTAATTTCAATTTCATGGCAAGATAATTCACTCAAATAATTCAAATAAATCAAGTTTATCAAATAAGGCAATTATTATCTAATTAATTGACAATTATCTTCTATTTTGACAAGGATAATCATATCATATCAATAAAAATCGGATTTAATCAATCAAAAACATTTTTGGTAATTATCTAAAGCCAATATAGGTAAAAATCCCGAAAAATCTGCCATCTGACCCTCTGATTCGGCGAGTTCACATATGGACTCGGCAAGTCAGGCCTCCAGAAAGCAGTTTTCGCGATTTTCAGCTTGAATGATCAACTATAACCTCAAATACATTAGATAAACAACCTAGGCTCTGATACCACTGATGGGTTTTGAGCATAACATCAATCCTATGGTGTTCATGCAACCCTAGTGCTTTGGATCTAGTTTGTCTAGTTGTACATGCAATAATCATCCAAAGCTCATAAACCCTAGATCTAGCATATTATAATCGATATTAACATGTTAAAAAAGGGTTTAGATCTTACCTTGATTGTTAGGTAGCAATAACAATCATAAACCTTCTTGATCTTGACTTCTGAAAGCCTAGTGCCCCAAGTGTTGCACCTCTAATGGAGTGACAAACACCACTTAGCAACAAGCTGAACAAGAGGGAGAGAGAGAGAGAGAGAGAGAGAGAGGAGAGGCACCAAAAACATCCAAGATCTTCTAAAGAGTACTTAACCACGATTTTTTGAGCTTAGGGGTTCCTTATATAGTTAGGCTTTTAGGGTTATTATCTTGGAAACCCTAATTCCCTTGCTTAGGCCCTAAGCAACATATGGAACCCTTATTGGACAAGCTTTGGACGAAATCTTAATGGACTCTCCAAGAGATTTCGTCCACCTTATACCAATAAGGTCCATAAGCCCAAACTATAAATATTACTGATTTACATAATTAGTCCCCATTCATTTAATCAGTCTCCTTTGATCTCCAAATTAATTTCTGATCAATGATAATTAAATAATATGATTTCTCTTAATATATTATTCTCATAATATATTAATAAACCACAATAAATCCTCTTCCTCCTTAATTCATCCTACAAGTTGTTATGGTGAAGGCAATCCAAAAGGACTATACTCATAATCGGGTCAAGTACATACCAAAATAGTTATGGGTTTAGATACCTAATATAACAATAACGTCAGGCTACGATTTTACACTCGATAGGTGCCAAACGACATGTCTCACAAGAGTCTTTACCAAATTTACGCGAATATCGAATCACACTATTTAATGTAGTAAATAATGTTTTTCCGAATATGATGTATGTATACAAGGCCCAAAGCGCATGTAAATGAATGTATGAAATCATAAGCATGTAAATGAACGTATGAAATCATAAGCATGTAAATGGACTACAAGGGTCCAAATAAACAAGTAATGTAAGTCCCAAAAACAATAGACATGTAAAAAGACAATTAAGGCCCACTAAACATTTGTATTATATTCCAGGCCCAATAAGGATGTGAATGTATATTTCAGGCCCAACATACATCTGAAAGGACAACTAAGGCCCACTAAACATGTATATTATTTCCAGGCCCAATTGGGATGTAGAAGTATATTCCAGGCCCAATATGCATGTAAAAGGACAACTAAGGCCCACTAAACATGTATATTATTTCTAGGCCCAATAAGGATGTAGAAGTATATTCCAGGCCTAATATGCATGTAAAAGGACAACTAAGGCCCACTAAACATGTATATTATTTCCAGGCCCAATAAAAATGTGAATAAGTATTCCAGGCCCAATATACTCGTAAAAGGACAACTAAGGTCCACTAAACTTGTATATTATTTCCAGGCCTAATAAGAATATGAATGTCGTGTATAACTCATTTGTTATTATTTTGTTTGTTTTATGCCAAGTATTTGCCAAATTGACTTAAAAAGACCACTTTTTTTTAAAATGACATTTTTGGCCCATGAGACTAAAATTCACTATTTAGGTACAATTTTAGTAAAAATGATACTTTAGGTTCCTTAAGACCCAAAATTTTACTTCTAAGGGCTTGTTAAACTAAAATGGCATTTTCACCCTTCTTTTGTTAAAAATCTCATTTTTGGCCCATCTTTTGTGAAAATTTACATTTTCGATCCAAACATATGGAAATTATCATTTTTGGCCCAAACTTTATAAAATTATCATTTTCAGCTCTTATAACCGAAAAATAACATTTTTGGCTCAAATTTGTTTAAAATGACACTTAAGTCCATAAAGCCCAAAAATTTACAATTTTGGCCCAAAAACCGTGAAAGCCCATTATGGGGCCCATTTGTGAAAATTTACACTTTTAGCCCTTTTAAAAACATAAATACCATAAGATCCATGTTTTTACAAAATAAATCATTTTTAGTCCCTTCAAAACCGCAAGTTATATAATAACTTTACTTTTTGAGTATTTTGTCATTTTTCACCCTTTTTATGCAAATTTCTTAGTTTTAGTCAACCTTGAAAGGATTTAAGCCTTTTCTTAGTATAATAAGTGGTATCATGTGTTTTGTTCTACAAATAACATCATATTTTAACATATTTTCGGGTTTATGAAGTAAACACATAGTCACCAAATAAATCATGAGAAACACACATAGTCATGCATATACACATAGATCTACACAAAAAACTTGTATTCTCCCCCAAAACATAATAAAAACCGAAATAAGGGGTATCAACTCACATTGGGAGATGAATTCGATTTTGGAAGGAGATTGGAGGACTTTTCGTCCTAGCTCACTTCTTTGAGGATGTCTTTGAATTCTAAAGGATATTATGGGCATGAATCATGATTTGGAATGTTAATGAGTGAAATATTTCGCATGTGATGAAGTTAAACACTAGAATAGAAAATATATTACCAAAATGTGGACCCTTGGTGATGTGTTCTTGAGCATACACAAACATACACGAATTTTGAAAAAGGAAAAATGAGATTTTCTTAGAGTTCTAGAGAGAGTTTTAGAATTGAGATAGAGTTAGAAATGGGGTGTGGGTGGCCAAGAATAGGAGGAGAGAAGAAGAAGGGAGATTAAGTGGTTCTTGTTTAGTGGTTAATTCCTTGATTATATAGATATTTGTTGGATAATGCATGGATATACAAAATGTAATATTGAGGTGTCAAGTATTTAAATTCGTTAAGTTTTCTTCTTTTTTTTTTTTTACAAATATATATATATATATATATATATATATATATATATATATATATATATATATATAGCTGTGAATGAGAAATAGAAAAGAGATTAGGTATTGGGCCTAATTACAAACCAAGAACGTTTTAGCCCAAAAGAAAAAAATTTCGGGCCATTGGGCCCACATGAGTGTTAACGGACCAAAAAGAGTAAGGGCAATGGGTTTTTGGCCCATTGGGGTTGAAGAACGTTTAAGGCCCATTAAGGCCCTTGAATGTTTTTGTTGCCCAAAATCACTCACTTAGAGAATGTGGGTCTATCTAAGGCCCAAATGAGGATTCTTAGCCCAAAAGAATCTAGTTGTGAGTTTATTGGCCCATTAGGCCCAATAAGAGGATCCTGGTCCATTCCGAGTTTGAATTGGGACATTAGGGTTACAAACCCACAGTTGAGTATATGAAATGTATTGAATTAGGTTTTGGACTTCACGCGTGAGTTTCGATTCAAATAGTGGTTTTTGAATGAGTATTGCATAACATCAACTTAGAGTTACAAGTTACACAAGAGTTGATTACATGTAGACATAATTTCCTAGCCAAAAATGCTAGTTGTGACATCCCAACCTGAAATCAACCCACAAGATTAAAAATGGTGCATGGGCCCAAAAAATGGAACGCTTATGTGTCTCTCGGAAGTGTGAAGGATGACAAAACAAGAAATGGTAACTAGAGCTCTTTTGACAAATCGACCATTCCACATTGTAGGAACTGAATCGGGATCTCTTGAATCGATAATTCAAAATCATTCATGGTCGCCTCGTGAATTGGCATTAGTAGACTCATTTAAGTATCAGCTCTCTTTCCCTCTCTCTCAGGATGACTATTTTATGTTCTCCTAATCCATCTCGCCTTCCCCTCCTCTACTTCTCACTCTTAATTCTCTTGCGAAGTATTATGGATATGATTTTTGAATCAATTAGATGTTAATCTTTAAAGTTTGATGAAAGCTTTTGATTTTTATTTTTGTTTTTTACTCATGCTTGTTTTGTTTCTGATTTTTTTCTTTCTCGTTCTTCGTTCTAATCAAAGATTTTAAGTTTCAGATTTGTAGATAAAGCATCAAAAGTTTGATATCGTTTAAATCACTGTTCACTATTGAGATAGATTGGAATCATCAGATCACTGAGGGTACTGATGATGATTCAAATACTATCTCTGGTTATCTTTGGAAGGTTAAAGTTTGTTTTTGTTGGATTCATTCATTTTTTCAAGAATACTGCACTTGCAGTTGTGGTTGATGCAGCTTTATCTTACTGTTGTTGCTACAAAGTTCTTTCAAACTTCATTGCTATTATTGGTGGAACCCCATAGTACATTGCTAATATCAGTTTGAAATCACTCTAGTTGATTTTTAAATTGTATAAAATGGTGTCTTTTCCTTCTTGTGTGTTTTTATAGTGCTTTCTTGTGGTGTGATTTATTAAAAATAGTTACATAAGATGCATGAAATGACCTTTTTATGAAAATGGTTAAGTACAATCACTGAAAGTTTTGAGAAAAGGACCACATTCTTGGGCTTAGGATTCTTTATTTTTTAGGAGCATGCTCATGATTATTGTAGAAAGCAATGAAAAAGAGAAATAAAAGTATAACTCACTCATAAACATCATAATATTAAACAAAAAACATAATTTATTTATAGCATTAAATCACAATATTTTTTTTGGTTATAAGTTTTCCAAATTTAAATAATAATTCTTATCATCTAATTTTGGGGGCCCTTTTTTCCGTCTCGCCCTGGGCCCAAAATACATTTGGATCGACCCTATTTGAAGCCAACAACGATGTTATACGGTTCTACTTTATTTGCTTTGTATGTTTGAGGTTTGTATAAATTTCTTTCGCAACCTTGTTATGGTTTATGTATCTATATCCTATTATTGATTATCGAGAGTTGACATGAGATTTGGAAGATGATATGAAGATTGTGAAATCACAAGTTGTTGAAGAGCATGAAGAGAAGACTATGGATAATGGGATATGCTTTACCGATGCCTGAGTGCCCTCCATCTTAAATAACAAGTGTAGATTCTTAAATAGGAGTAAGTTTATACATCTTGTGAAATGAGTGCCTACACGAATGGATGAGTGTTTCAATGAGCATACCCTATAGATTGAGATGCACCTGCTTTATCAGTAAAAGTTACTAGGATATGACATATGCTATGGTTCTATGCATTTAAGTTGAGTGGTTGGAAAATCCTTGTGTTCCATGCCTTCTAATGTCTTGATTTGGAATGCATTACATTTGTGTGTATATGGGGTATAGGTTGACAACTCTTTAATCATGATTATGTTGTGGGGATGAATAACTAGAAGCATTCTTTCTTTTTATTTCTTGTTTGCATTTACATTTGAATTTGTATTTTATCTTTCCCAAGGTTGATCCATGTTTTGTTTTCTTGAGGACAAGAAAGATTCAAGCTTTAGAGTTTTTTAGGTGCGTAAATTGCACCTTTTCACATGTTTATTTCGAGGTTATTCATAGCATTGCATTGTATTTTAATCTAATTTTACATGCATTTTACATTTTTGGGAGAAATCGAGGTCTATCTACTTTTCATTATTTTTGTGGATGTTTCAAGGTGATTTGAAGATTAGAGCATGCTTAGGATGTTCGAGGGAAACTCTCGTTAAAATTTTGGAATTTTCGAAGTCAGATAAAAGAAGTTGCAAAATTGGAAAAATCACATTTGCTCAAATCATTACGCGGGTCGTGTAATGATGGCTTTGCATTACACAACCGTGCTTTGGAGCATTTCAGCAAATATATAGTCACTACACGGCCATGTAATGATGCCTTTCCATTACACGGGCCATGTAACATGGTCTGGCAGTCTAATTTGAATGTGTAACTTTCGATTAAAAGAGGGTTTTTTCTGGCATTTTTGAATGGACTTCGACCAGAGACTTCAAGGAGAGATTTTTGGGAGATCATATCACCATTTAGCACTTTGATTTTTATTTTGTAAGTTTGTTTGAAGATCAAAACTTGTTAGAATTATGTTCTAAGTTAGTCATGTGTGGCTAATTTTCCATATCATTTCCGATTCTAGATTCTTATGTGTTTGTTGTTTAGATTGTGATAAGAACCCTAATTCCATTTATCTAGATAGAAACATGAAATCAAGTCTCGTATCTTTATGGACCGACCCCGCAATTTATCAAATGATTATGCGTATGTGTGAAAACATTGTTAAACATTAAGTCTCGTATCTTTGTGGACCGACCCTGCTTACTCTGTACTATCTTTAGTATCGTTAGTGGTGTTAAATTGTAATTACTTTTATCCTTTTATTTGTTGGTTTGACAACCAAAAAAGCCTTTGACACATACAAAGGTCAACTAGAAGAAAGGGTGATGATGATGATGCTTATTTGCCACTTAACCGCTAGAGCACTTCTTTTCCCTTCTTCTTTTCTTCTCCAAATTAACAAATACACCAAAATGGCTAAGGATCTCAAAAAGGGTTGCGATTAGGGTTTCCGGAGGCTAGAGAGCGATGGAGGCTGAGGATGAACAACCCTATCCCCCTCATTAAATTAAATACCCAGAAAAAATTAGGGTTCGTTCATTAGGCTGCTCTCACATCATGAGACTCAAAATGTGAGTCAATGGGTCAATGTTAACTCACGACATGATTGGGCATACGTCACGTTGAATTGCACTTCCAAAAGGCTATAAACCTAGTGTGTGTCTGTGTTTATATATGACTTGTCAACATTTTTATCATCTAATTTTTCTCATGCGCAATATGTAGGGTATAAACCTTGTGTGTGTGTGTGTGTATATATATATATATATATATATATATATATGTGTGTGTGTGTGTGTGTGTTAAAAGGGTATTTGCTTCGTGTAATTTTTTGGAATTTAAAGAAATTGAAATTTGTTGTGCGTTTTGTTAACATTAATTGAAATTTGTTTTTATTTTATTTTCAAATTTCTTAAAATATTTGGAAAGTAACATATGTAATATAACAAAAATACAATGTTCTTGATTTTTGGGACTTACTATTAATTTTTTAAAATGATAAAACTTTCATTTATTAAACTCTTACTCGTTTAAACCCATGTAGGCTTGTTAGCGAAGGCGTGAGTGATTGGGAATGGGTGTGGACGTCGGTGTCGTTGGCGTGGGGTTGTTGTGTCATCCCCATTTTTATGGCTAGAAAAGACCGATTTGTTTATGCTTTGTTTGAAAATCAGAGTAACCATTTAAAGAAAAAGTGTTGCGGAATTTTTTTCCCAAAATACAATATGATAAAGATTTATCAAAGCATTTCCGAAGAAATGTATTTCATTATATCAAAACCTCGGGATGTCGTGTTCGATACAGATCAAAAGCATAAACAGAACATTATAAGCCTTACAACATTTATTTATATCTATTGGCCTATAATCCATAATCCCTCATCCAACATCACATCTATGCTCGTGTGCCACTACCTGTAATACAAGAAATGAGTGGGTCAGGCTTGGGATCCTGGTGAGCACATAGGGTTTTCAACCCACAATAAATAAGTTTATTAATTTCATCAACCAACACTAACCCGATTGCCCTTTCCAGTTATCCTCACTTTACGTCCCTAAAACACCTATCATAAGGGACCTAGTCTGATGATCATCATCGGGATGAACATTACTGCTAAGGGGGTTCCTCGACAATAAATGTCCTAAAGGCAACCATGAGGGGGATGGAGTACAACGGTGAACACATCGTTCACAAACACCTACAGGTTGCGAGTCTGCTAGCGCTCCACTGGACTGCCTAGAAGAGTCAGTGGTCGTCATCCATACTCCGCTAGATGATTGGATCAACAACAACATTGAGGCCTCTCATCATTTTATCACACATCGTCTGTTACATCTACCCATGTTTTACCCCAACATTTTTGAAGATATAAAATACATATAAAGTTTAAATAATTTAAAACATGTATAAAATCATTCATCCAACGTAGACAGTAAGTATTCAGATAATATGCACACTTAACATGTAATTTATATAAAATACTTCGTATCTATGTGTAAGATGAAAATAACTATGCAGTCACCTGTTAAGGTGCTGATTCTGCAATCGGACAGCGCTTCATTTACTTAAAACAATTTCCTTTGACAAAACCTAGTATCATTACCACTAGAGTTTAGCTTAATATTCACCGAGACTAATTGATAGTCTTAGCATTATTACTATTATATAAGTGTTAAAACAATAATTTTCACCCACTAAGTGCAAACAGGGTCCAGACATGTAGAACCATTTTGGCATATAGTACTTCTGAAATCCAACAACCCAAGCGACCCTTCAAACCATATGCTCCGTATCGCGAGTGGTTAAAAAGATATTATAACGACACTTATATAGCTCATAATAATAGCCCAAATATTTATTATAAGATCCTAATAACATTACAATATTTAAATAAAATCTATATTTAAAATAGGGTAGGCGTAGCTCACTTATAGCGAGTTTTATTAAATACCGGGCTTCGCTGAAGCAGAGTTTTCGAGCCGTAAAGCTCTTTTTCTCAGAGCCGTCGGGCGCTCCGCGGCTTCCTTCTAAAGCTAGGGAGGTTACCTAGACTTGGAAGGGGTTTAGGGAGGCTAAAGAGAAGTTAGATAGAGAAAGAAAGGCTTATGGTGTGAAGAAAATATGAATGATTCACCCTTTATTTATAGGGGTTTTGTCGTAGAGTAGTCCCCAAGTTTCGTCCGTATCTTCTGCGTACAAGCTCCATTTTCTACGTTCTTTATATCCACGCATTGGTATTTACGAGTACTACAACTTTCATTTAGACCCCGTCGGTTAATTCTCATTTTATCTCAAATTGAGAAAATTGTATCGTATTTATCACGCTCGAAGAGTAGAGATTAAGTTTCGTCCATATATTTAACATACGAGCTCTATTCTTGACATTATTTATATACACGCGTTGGTATTTACGATTACTACAACTTTCATTTAGACCCCGTTGGCTAATTCTCATTCTATCTTAGATCTACAAAAATGTATCGAATTCACCGCGCTCGAAAAGTAGAGACTAAGCTTCGTTCATATCTTTCGCATACGAGCTCCGTTTTCGATGTTCTTTATATCCATGCGAAGGTAAAAACAGGATCTACAACTTTCCTTTTGACTCCGTGGGATAATTCTTGACCGATTTTAAATTTAACAATATGGGGAGATTATATTGTTAAATGACCGCGTAAAATTCATAACTTCTACATACAGACTCCGTTTTCGTTTGTCTTTTTGTCGTTGAGTTCCTATTAATGGGATCTTCAATTTTTATTTAGGTCGCGTTGGCCGAAAACCACTCGATCTAAAATTCGAATTTTTGGGTTGTGCACTGTTATGCTAAATCTTAGAAAAATCGCAACTTTCTCATACGAAGTCAGATTTGGACGTTCTTTTTATGCATGCTCTCAGTTTAACGTATACTACCACTTCTATTTAGATCGCTAAGGCTAAAAAGATTTTTTTAATCAAAAATTCACTTTTTACATTACACGGTGTTGTGCCGGTTTAGCCGTAAAACTTCGACATGTTATAACTTCTTCGTTATAACTCGGATTTTTGCGCTCTTTATATCTACGGAATCCTTGTCACGACCACTAAAACTTTCTTCATAGATATCGGGTTTATCTATTATTTTATTTTCATTCTTAATTTATTACATCGTTATATACAAGTATATAAGCACATAATTCACATAATATTCACATAATTCATCTTTATTACTTCAAAATGAGTTACAATGGTTGACCTTGACTATTACATCATTATACTAATGCATAGCCCAGAAACACAGATGTTACAATTCTCTCCACCTTAGGATGATTCCGTTTCTGAATCATGCATCAGCAAACAGATGTGGATAGCAACTCATCATATCACTTTCTGTTTCCCAGATGAGATTCAGCCCATTCGTATGTTTCCAGCGCACAAGCACTAAGTCAACCATCTTGCGTCGTAACTTCTTAGTATTACGGTCAACGATTTCTTTGGTCTCTTTGATTAGCCTCTTATTCTCATTCATCCTTAACTCTGAGATTGGAATTATGTCGGGAACTTCTCCCGTGAACTTCCTCAAATAACACACATGGAAGGTCTTACGATCACGAATTGCATGTGTGTTACAGGTAGTGGCACACACGCATAGATGTGATGTTGGATGAGGGATTATGGATTATAGTCCATTAGATATAAATAAATTTTATAATGCTTATAATGTTCTGTTTATGCTTTTGATCAGTATCGAACATGACATCCTGAGGTTTTAATATAATGAAATACATTTCTTCGGAAATGCTTTGATAAATCTTTATCATATTGTATTTTGGGAACAAATTCCGCAACACTTTTTCTTTAAATGGTTACTCTGATTTTCAAACAAAGCGTAAACAAATCGGTCTTTTCTGACCGTGAAAATGGGGATGTTACACTTGTTGGTATCGACATATTGATGTGGATTTGGGTGTGGGTAGGGTATGTGGGTAGGGTGAGGCAAGGGTGTATGTATAGGTGTAGGTGTTAGGATGGGATGAGGTTGTGATTGAGTGTAGAGTTTTGTTGTATTGGTGTGTAGGTGGGGTGGGTAAGGATGAGATGGGTGTTTAGATATTGGTCGGGGTAGGGTGTGTGGGTATGTGTATGGAGGTATAGGGGCGTCGATATACACATAGGATTTTTGGTGTAAGAGTAGGCTTAAACATGTGTTTGTAGGTGTGGGGTGGGATGAGTTGTGGTGGGGTGAGAGTGAGAGTGAGATTGGCACATGTGGGGTGAGGTAGGGTGGGTGTGTGGATGGATTATGGATAGATGGGATGTGAGAGAGATGATGAAGATAATATGCATTGATTTTGTAAATTGTGGCGAAAATAAAGAGATAATAGAGGACATTTTTGTATCAATAGTAAACCATAAGCAATGGATTTAAAATCCTTGCTTTTAGCAAGTATGATCAATTCTTTCTACTTTGAATTGATATATAAGATATTGACAAAAGTCAATCATTTTTTTGTTTAATCATTTTTTTAGACTTTTTGTTTCAGACATATTCTTTTGCATTTTACCAAACTTGAGTTCGAAATGAGGCATTTCAGACTAATTAGTATAATGCATTTTTTCCTCATTTGCATTAAACATTTGGAAAAAAGAAACTCAATTAATATCTATTTTCAAATGTTTAATATTATTGTTTTTTAATCCAATGCCACATTTTAACCCTTTGTATCCTATCTATTTCCTACTTGTTATGTTTCTTTAAATTTTTGTTTGGTGTAATAAAAAATAAGGTTTTTTCTTTTTCGAAATTCTGAAGTTATTTATTGGATTTCAAATTTATTTCTTAAAATTCCAAAATAATTTATTTTGTATCAAATCCATGCAATATCATTTTAAGGAAAAGTACACTTAAAATAATATAAAATAATATATACTTAGTCCAAAATACCCTACATGATCTATTACGAACAAAAAATATATTATAAGAAAATTTGCTATACTCTATTTTGACTCCATAGACAGTTGATTCAAAATAATAGAAACTTTATACATTAATATATAATTTACGATAAATCATATATAAATCTTACCAAAAACCGTCTACATCTAAAACTTTCGACTCTAGCTTTCTTATATATATTTTCAATTTTCAGCTAATCTTTTAGACTTTTAATAAAGCTTTCTTGTCAAACAAACTATATACATAATTTGCTAATTGTATTTCTTTCTGTTTCTAAAATACAACAAATTACGTTGGCACTTTCAGAAAGGAAAAGACATTAAAAACATTTCCAATTAGTAGTATACATTATCATTTAAAGTGCAATTGTTACAAAAAAATAACACTAGATTCATTGGACCGATACCTTGTCCCATCATCTAATAATACAACGTCTATCTAGAAGTAAAAACTTCTACAATGTATAGTTTAATAAAGAAAAGGAAGATGGATTATATATCCAACTAACATTCAATGCTTAAATTTAGATCTCATCTCAGTTCAATGACAATGAACATACAGATGCCTTTAATTCTAGTTTAATATATGTTAAATATAGTACTAACAATCATGTCATGTAACATGATGAACCCCAATATACTCAATTTGATTTTACATGTATTTTTAATATCTCAATATCCCAATCCTTTATTAATTATAATACTATTTCAATACCAACCAAAATTAAGAAAAACAAGATCGATCATTAAAACAACACAAAACATATAGTTAATATCATCAATATATACCCCAACATTATTTACTTCATTCTCTTAAACCCTCCTCTAAACTTTCCGTAATTGCTTTCCAAACTTTCTAGGTTTCCCCTTCAACTATATCATCAATTTGTTATAAACATTACATTATCAATATTTTTAGTTGAGTAAAAGATTTTCACAAATAAGTTTTGAGATGAAATTCATTGTGCATATCGGTAATATAACTTTAGAGGTAATAAAGGACATATAGTATAACTAGATTTGTGAAATGACACTCAAAACAATTTATTCACCTATATTAATTATTTGCTATCAATATTATATTATCATTATTCATGGCTAAGTAAAAGTTTTTTACAAATGAGTTTCGAGATTCAATTCATTATGCACTTCAATAACATAATTTTAGATGTATTAAAATAGGTCTTGCATAATTAGATTTGTGAAGTGATATTAAAAACAATTCATTCAACTATATTAAATACCTGTTACATTATCAATATTCACAACTAAGTAAAAGGTTTTCACACATGAGTTTTGACATGAAATTCATTGTGCACTTAAATAACAAAACTTTATAGGTATAAACGTCTTATATAATTAGAATAGTGAAATAAAGTTTTAAAAGTTTTTTTTAATAAAAAAATCTTAATTATTTAATGTTTTGTTCAAATTAACGAAAATGTTTCTTTTTTATATTTGAACAACAAATGACAGATTATGTGATTTTTTCAAAATAATGAAACTTTTATGTTCAAATTTTTTTAAGGACTTTATTGAAACTTTTACCAAAAATTTGGGATTTTTCTATAAATTTCCCAAATAACTTATTACAAACAAAAAAAATTGGAAAACCCAAAAATAACTTTTCCATTTTAATTAAATCTAGTTAATCACTTTGTAAATATCCGTTGATATATTATAGAAACATTTGCTAGAAGCCCTCTCTATTTTGATTCCATACACACTTGATCCAAATTCCAAATTAAAAGATAATCTTTATACACTGATATATGTACGTATTCTACGCGAAGCCATGTATAAATCTTACACAAAAATATCTGATACTTTCGGCTCTAGCTTTCGTATATATATCTTCAATTTTCACTTTTCAGCTAATCTTTTAGCCTTTAATAAAACACATCGGACCGAAACGTCGTCCTATCTTGTCAAATAATATATTGGAGTACGAAAACAATAAAACATCTCTAATAAATAGTTTAATAAAAAAATTAAATAAAATAACTTATTTAACTAACATTCAATAAGTTAAACCCTATTATTACGATGCCATATTACAGTCCAATGACCATTACTCTTAGAAAAGTTATTTAATTATTAAATTTGTCAGTAAATTAGATTTTATAAATATATCATTTGATAAACTAAATCAAAATTAAATAATAATTTATCAATCAATTTAATTCATTACCAATTGCCTAAATTTTAGTTTAATAGATGTTAGATACAATACAAACAGGAAAGTCATTGACATATAAAATACTATACAAACATTACGATTTTAGATTTACTTATAATATCTCAATATCTCAATCCTTTATTATAATAATATTTCAATACCCAACCAAAATAAAGAAAAACCAAGATCCAAACTATTAGTCAAACAAACCAAAAACATAAGAGTTAACATCATATCATGATATCAATATATACACCAAAACTATTTACTTCCATTTCTTAAATCCTCCTCCAAACTTTCCCTTATGCTTTCCAAACTTTCCATGTTTCCCCTTCCCATGCTTTCCATGCTTAAACTTCCCACCACCATGCTTCCCATGTTTCCCCCCACTAAAATGTCCCATGCCCATGCCTCCCATCATGCCATGTGATGATGATGTATGGCCTCCATGGCCATGAGATGATGTTAGGTGGTGGGCCCCATATGCTGCAGCAGCTGCTGCTGCTCCTCCGGCCAGCATACCCATTCCAGGCTTATGCCCTAAACATATAAAAATGATAATCAAGTAGCGAAAAAAAAAGTAAATAAAAAATATGAATTGTTGTTGACTATGTCGACTTACCTCCTGAGCTATGTGGAGCAGATTGACCAGGGTAGCCAGCAGGCGGATAGCCTTGGGGTGGGTAACCCTGTTGTGGAGGATATCCACCGCCAGAGGGAGGATATCCTTGGGGTGGATATCCTCCTTGAGGAGGATATCCGCCGCCAGATGGCGGATATCCTCCTTGTGGAGGGTATCCTCCACCGTGTTGCTGAGGAGGATACCCTCCATGCTGCTGAGGAGGATAACCACCACCACCACCATGATTGTTGAATGCAGCTCCAGCTGCATATCCAGCTAGATTAGACATCAACCCTTTGTCCTGATTGTTTTGATGTTCATCTCCTCCACTCATCTTGTTTTAAATTTAGTATTGCTTTCTTTATAATACCTGCAACCATTCATGTTATTTTCAATTTAGCACCAATTGAATGTTACAAGCTATATGCTTAAAAATGGGAAGCTAGGGAGCATGGGATTTGACTTTTGAGTGATTAGATATGTGGATAATAGGCACAAAGAAAATTCACATAATTGACTGTGGTGGGCCCCACAAAGTGTTTTTTGTTTTGAATAGCTATTATGTTTGTTCAATTGCCATCAAGTGGTTAACTTACCCTTTGCCCATTAAAATTGACTATTCATAATCTGGTGAACAATATGATAAGAAGTTCGTTTACCAAATTTAGGTAGGAAACTAAGACATGGACTTATTTTGATAACTCCAGGAAGAAATATGGCAAAACAGATGATATATCCTTTTTCACGCATCACAATTCACATGATCTAACCCTAATTTACTTCAAATTCCATAAACAAATCATAAGTATTGCAGAATCTAATCAAGTTGCCTAAATAATAGCATGATTCATGACGAAGTTAATACAGATACACGTGATTTCCTAGTCAATTTCAAATTTCCGATTAAATTTTTTAAATAGATGTCTAAAATAAAAAAATTGGGGATCTAACTACCTAAGACATTTCGAATCGCAGGTAGTTGAGTGCCATCCTAACATAAACTTATCATAAAACATAAAACATATAAAATATACACAATCCATGATTCGGAATCGAAGATATGCATTATGCACAAAATCGTGCAGAAGAGTAGAGTGATCACGCAATCATAATCGAGTCATATGTTAACAATAGTTAACGCATTCAATCATCAATTTACATAGAATTTTAATCTCTGATTCGCAGCAGAGAGATTTAGATAGAAAGAGAAAGGGATTTGAAAGAGCTAACCGGATGCTTTGATTTGAGATTTGCAGGTTTGAAGTTGAAATGGATCAACGAAGAGGTCTGAAGTAGCGTGGGGATATCAGAATACCAGATAAGGATGCGAGGGGTGACATATATAGACGACGTGCAGTCGACACGTTGTGCAAGGACGCGTTTACTTGGATACGCCCACGCGCTCCTTCTGATGTATTCGCTTGAACGTGTATATGTTTATGGACTTTTGCGAATAATATTGATTTTTAAATAAAGTTACTTTTATTTAAATTAGGATTTTGTCTGCCTAGGTCATACATCGGTTTTATAAGTTATCTTTGACTTTGATGATTCAGTCGATAAAAGTTAGATAATATAGGCAGATAAAAATAAAAGATCGGTATCACTTATAAATTACAATATAGTTGAATGAAAAAGTATTATACGTGATAAAATTAGATAATATAGGTAGATAAAAATAAAAGATCGGTATCACTTATAAATTATAATATAGTTGAATGAAAAAGTATTATACACGATAAAATTTATACGTAAGAAATACATAAACAAGTAAGTTTTTTAAGTTTATTTTAGGATGGCTTCAGGGCCGGTCCAAATAAATATTGGGCTGAGACAAAAAAAATCCCTCATAAAACCAAAAATAGAATATATTAATGATTCAAAAGGAATACCACTTACAAAAATCCATTACAAATCATAAATATAGCCACAATATTTACAAAAAAACACCAAATTTAAAGGAAAATACTTAAAGCATTTTAGATGCAAAATCAATGATAAACTACTAAGATCAATTCCACATATATTTTCATGTATATAATATAACCATTGAATTTTTCTTGTAATACCAGTGACCTTAGATAATTCTTCAAAAACTTTAGCTTTGAAAAACTTTTAGTTGCAGATACAACAATAATACAAATGCTTAATAAGAAGTTAGACACAATAAAAATATTTGGGTAGCAACCCACAACATTAACAAAGTCCAAAAATATGAATCAAATTGAAACAAACATCATAATATCTGGAACATAAAATTTGTGATTACACAACTACATAAAAATTGATAACCTAAATTTTTTATTAACATCTTATCTTACTAAGTCAGAAATCCGATAGTTTGAAGCTTTGAATGAATCAAATTAAAACATTGTAACATCCCGATTTCCAGGAAAGAAATTCTAGGGATTTTATGCACTTTAGAAAGCCTACTCGACGATTTGGGAGGCCCCAACTCGTCGTGTAGAAACTAAGAAGGTTGTGTCAATTATAAGACCTACTCGACGAGTTGAAGGCTGAACATGAAAACCCTAATTTTTAGGGTTTGCACCCTATTTAAAGGACTTTAAGTCCCATCACCGGCCTCCCTCATCATTCCCTTGTCCAGAGAAACCCTAAATCGTGCTAATCTTCCATTTTGATAGTGTGTGAGCCTAAGGAGTGTGTGTTTGGTGCATTTCATGAAGAAGCTTGAAGTGGTTGGTATATAGCTGAAGGAAGGGGCTATAGATCTGGCATCTATTCTGTTTTGGCAACCATCTTAAGGTATAAAGTTGATACCTTGACCTTTTATTGCTTAGATCTCCTCTTATGGAAGTATATTGTCATTTTGGTGCATGTTGGGGGTCATTTTCGAATATGAGCTGGCCTTGAGGCTATAGCTTCAGACCTGGACATCTCATGGCCCCTTGGACTTAAAGTTGCCAAATTTATCAAGTCTTGGCCCTTCTTCATGATTCTAAGTCCTTAATAAGCCCCTTTTGAGTGTTTTAGCTTCTTAGTGTTGTGCATGAACGTAAAGTTAGCAATTTTATGTGGATTATCAGCTCGGGGGCTCTAGATCTACACCCTTGAGCTTTAAGGGGAAGGAAAAGGGGATTAAATATGTTAAGACAGGAAAACTCGACGAGTTGTCCTGACAACTCGATGAGTTGGATCGGGTGAAATGTCCCAAAAATCATGACTAAAATTTTCGTTTGTAAAACATTACTTAAACCTCGATTGTCAATCCGTACATAAATCATAACATAAAATCAGAGTGTTAATTCAAAACATATTCTTATTATCAGAGTAAAACATCCCAGGCTGGCTAGTTATGGTGTGTGCACTGCAATCTTCCCGAGCTCCTCCTTTGAAAACTGAGTACCTGAAACCAAAACTGAAAACTGTAAGCACGAAGCTTAGTGAGCTCCCCCAATCTACCACATACCATACAATAACATATAAAACACATACTGGGCCTTGCCCACTGCATCGGACCAAAGTCCGGATTAACTGGGGCCTTGGCCCCTGCATCGGACCGAAGTCCGGCTAACTGTATCGGGCCGAAGCCCGGACTAACTGGGGCCTTACCCCCTGCATTGGACCAAAGTTCGGAAACTGCATCGACCGAAGCCCGGACTAATTGGGGCCTTGCCCCCTGCATCGGACCGAAGTTCGGCTAACTGCATCGGGCCGAAGCCCGGACTAACTGGGGCCTTGCCCCCTGCATCGGACCGAAGTCCGGAAACTGCATCGAACCGGAGTCCGGACTAACTGAACATAACATAGCATAAACATATCAACTAGCATGAACACATATACTGCATACTGCATCAGACCGAAGTCTGGAACACATAACACAAAAACATGCTTGAATCACAAAGACATCAAGCACACTGAACTACTGCATCGGACCGAAGTCCGAAAACTACTGCTAACTAGACGGGTTGGCATTGTAGCCGTAGACCCGTTCCTGCTGGAAGGAAACTCACCTGCACTGCTGAACTTTGTTGATAACCCTCTGGCTGCTGCCCGACAACTCTCTGAACCGCTACTCCTCTAGCTCCCTGAGCTACTAATATCAATATAACACTTAGTTCCAAACTAAGTAAACTATGGTCAAAGTCAAAGTCCTGGTCAAAGTCAACCTTCCAGTTGACTCGACTCGCCGAGTCAACCCATAGACTCGCTGAGTTCTTAAACTCAGAAATTCTTCAAAATATGACTCAACTCGCCAAGTCACCCCAAGACTCGTTGAGTTCAACGATCTCTGAGTCCCATCCTATCCAACTCACTGAGTCACCACTCAACTCACTGATCTGTGCCTTAACCAGGAACAGTTAAGGTTCTGCGACCAGACTCGCCGAGTCCAAGAACAGACTCGTCGAGTCCAAGGCAATCTTCAATAGACTCGCCGAGTTGTTCTTCCAACTCGCCTAGTCCAAGCTCATCATCATATGACTTGCCAAGTCACCCATGCGACTCGCCGAGTTACTACGCGACTCAAAGTCTGATCCTTAGCCCGACTCGCCGAGTCATCTCCCAGACTCGCCGAGTCCATTCGTGTATTCCCATAATCTCGAGTCATAGAGCTACTCCTTTGCTCCAAACAATAGATCTGGGTTTCTAGAGTCCATTAGCAACATAAAGTTGCTACCTTTACGTTCTTCTTGTCCCAAAATACCAAAAACCAAGCTAGAAAGGAACTTAACTCATGGGGAATGGCTTTTGCATAGCAACTAACAGGGCTTTCTGCATCTTTGATCCAGATAGAGCTCAGATCTGGAGTTTCAACTCCAGATCTAACTTGTGCACCAAGTTCTCATCACATAATCTTCAAAGAAACCCTAAAACTCCATGAAAGATGGATCTAGAAAGGAAAAAGCCAAGGATAACGATTCATTACCTCCAAAACATCCTCCTACTGAAGAGAAATCCGAATCTCCACGAATCTCCTTGATCCAAGATTCTTGATCTTCAAGATCTCTTCACAAAACACTTAACAATGCTCCAATTTGCTTCCAATGGCTCTCACTCACGATTCTAGGGCTTCTGGATCTCAAAGGGGGCTAAGGGAGCTGAGGGGAGGACATTAAGTCCTTTAAATAGGGTGCAACCCTGAAGATTAGGGTTTTTCTCATTCCAACACCAACTCGTCGAGTCCATCTTCCGACTCGGCGAGTTGGTCTCTTAATTCGCGACCCGAAACCTGCTCCGACTCGACAAGTAAGTATACCTACTTATCGAGTCTCTTCTTCAATTTACACTTTTATCCCTTAACTCAAACTTCTAAAATTTGGGATGTTACAACTCTCCCCCACTTAAATTGGGCTTCGTCCTCGAAGCCTACTGCAATATACGCTTCCAAACTAACCACTTGTACTGCAAACTTTGAATTCCTGAATAACTCAGGTCCTTCCAGACCCTACCACTGCGCCCCTTTTTAAAATAACTTCTTCTTGCGTGGCATCCTTGCCAAAACTCTATGCCGACCACCGGCCTCAATGTCAACACATAACACACAAGTATCACCCGATGGTATTGTCCCCTTCCTGACAAGAACACACTTTCGTGACTTGTGAAAGTTATCTACCACAATAATTCATTGGGTCCTCTCCCAATGCCAAACTATCCTCCCTTTCCATATATGACGATAACCCGAGCAACCTGCAAGGTTGGAACTCATTTCGTCCTCTTCTTGAATTCGCTCCTTTCATACTAACTACCCCAGGTTCCACTAGAACCACAGAATTCACGGATCCACTTATCCCTATGATTCACTTATACTTGGCCATAACTCAGATAATCGTGCTATGAGTGACTTGCCACTCCACAAGCTATCCATGAAAATCCAAAATACCATTACCGCTAGAGACCCAAGACTGTCTGAAAATACTGAACTGCTTGAAAACACTCAACTGCCTGGAACACTGACTGTTTGAAACACTGAACTGCCTGAAACAATGGCTGCCTGAACACTGAACTGCCTGAAACACCGACTGCCTGAACACTAAACTGCCTGAAACACTGACTCCCTGAACACTGAATTGCCTGAAACACTGGCTGCCTGAACACTGAACTGCCTGAAACACCATGCTGCTACTTGGCCGCTTTCTAACATCTCTCGAGACCTTCCTGGTCTCAATTCATTCGTCAACCATCTGAAATATCGGGTTCCAACCCGACTGCGGAGCCAAAGGGCTCCCTATTTTAATTGCCTCACACGACCTCCGAACAAAACCTTCCCTGGAACTAGTTGCCACTAGTTATCATGTCACTGAGGCTCTAACAACCTCCTGGTCCAACCGATTAGGTCCGAGCGTCGCATCCTGATGTTACCAACCCGAGACTAAACATGATTGCTACATGACCAATTGTAGCCTTATATAACAAATAACCTGAAGCAATCCATTGCTTCCTCGATCTCAAAACTGCAGTGGCATTCCTACAGTCTTATCACTGGCTCAACTAGATCTAATCCATCCAGATAATTCCGACATCCACCTCGTGGATTTCCACATCCTTACAGCTACACCCGAACTGGAGGCTAATGTTCCTTCCGCGTTCTATCAACGCGCTCATGCTGTCTACCAGCCAAGTGTATCCCATGGCTATTCCCGCAGTCTCACATCACTCTAACACTATCTGGCTGCTAGTGAACGCTACGGCTACACTCGCAGACTTACAACACTCTAACACTATCTGGCTGCTAGTGAACGCTACGGCTACACCTGCAGACTTACAACACTCTGACACTATCTGGCTGCTAGTGAATGCTACGGCTACACCTGCAGACTTACAACACTCTAACACTATCTAGCTGTTAGTGAATGTTGCGGCTACCCCCGTAGACTTACAACACTCTAACACTATCTGGCTGCTAGTGAACGCTACGGCTACATCCGCAGACTTACAACATTCTGACACTATCTCATTCGTTGGTTGCTGATCCGAACACATCCGACGACGAGTATACATACGACCTATCATTCAGACTGAACCCATGTCCTGACTGGAATCCCCAACCTGATTCCTAAGTCTTGCTGGCAAACATTACAGGAATGCGATCTCCTTACTGACAAGTTTTTTCAAACTTCCAACTCACACTATCCTCAAACCACATCGCTGCCTAGGCTGTCTTCCTTTCTGATAAGGATGCGAAATTTATCCCAGTTTCAAAACTGCTCCTACTTCTGAATCCTTGCATGGTTCTCCCCCACTCTGATTCAACTAACGTCTTACAACACACAATGTTGGAAGGATTCTTAATCCTTCTTACCATTCTATGCGCAATCTGCTGAAAACCACGCTTACCAATGCTAGTGTGTCAATACTAACCAGTCCAAAAGTTCACACCAGTTCCAAGAATCCGAATACATCTCCGGAGAATACCTGCTAGACCCAGGAAGCTCTGAATCTTAATTGGAGACCTCGGAAACTCCCTCTGCATTGCAACCTCTAACTTAGTCGGGACGACTAGAATATCCTTTTGATTGACAAGGTACCAAAGAAATTGCACCTTGCACAACCAGAAGTCACATTTAGAGTACCTTGCAAAAGTATCTCCCTCCTCAAAGTCTCTAGCACCTCCCCCAGGTGCTCCTCGTGCTGGAATATAACCGATCTATACCCGAACGACACCGTCCCAAAGGTAGTGAGATACTACCGAGTCTCACTCATACTTGCTATAGTTACTGCATCCGTAGTAACCTGCTCTATAGGGAACGACCTCCGACTATCATTCCAAATCCAAGATATGCAGATGGCATATGACTCACTCGCAAGTAGGTAATATAATATTCCAATGTATGCACTTACTAAATCGGTGCAGAACATAGCAACAACACCATGAATAATAATTGACAGGAAGGTAGAAGATACGTACCTCCAACATCCCGTGCTGCTTGAATCCTCGCTGAAATCAACTGGAATGCTCTGCTCCGAGCCGTGGGTGCCCTTGCCCGACCCTGGCGTCTGCTGGCAATTCCCGAAGTCACAGGGGCAGGAGCTGCCACCAGCCCTACTGAACACAAACTCGGACAATGGGCCTTTTTGTGGCCCCTACAACTGCAATGGAAACATATAGGGTCAAGTCCTTGGTCGATGGTAGCAGTACAATCTCTGCTAAAATGTGTAACATCCCAAAAATCACGACTAAAAATTTCGTTTTAATTTAATAATAAAACCATAGTCACCGAACATCGTATATAAATCATAAACCGTGTATCTCAAAATATCATAACAATTGTCAAAAATCAAATCAAAACACTTTCTTATTATTAGAGTAAAACATCCCAAGTTGTCTAATCAATGGTGTGTGCCATGCAATCACCCCGAGCTCTTCCCTCCGCTATAGGAAGTACCTGAAACCAAAACTGAAAACCGTAAGCACGAAGCTTAGTGAGTTCCCCAACCTACCACATACCCTGCATAATCACATATTGCAGATACTGGGCCACACCCGCTACTTTGGGCCTCGACCACTACCTCGGGCCTCGCCCGCTACAACGGCCCCGCCTGGCTTCGAGCCCCGCTCGGATACATATATGTTTCTCTTAGGCCCTGCCTGACTCTGGGCCCCGCCAGCTAACAACATAATACAAAATAACATATAACACATAACTGAACCTACCCTACTGTAATCCTGTTTTAAGGCCTCGCCTGTCTTGGGCCCCGCCCCTATCCTGCTACTAGTGAGTCATGGAACCCTGTCCAAGCTCTTGCTGTAAGTGAGATACGCCCCCCGCCCACACTCACTTCATTCCTATCTCGGGCCTCGCCCCTGCTCTGCTGCTAATGAGATATGGAACACCATCCATACTCTGCTATTGGTGAGATACGGGACCTCGCCCACACTCACCTCCTTACTAGGCTCATACATGCATCACACAGACAACAAGTATACTCTATCATGCAAACCATTCCTTGGGCACCCGCCCGACGTCGGACCTTGGTCCTGAATATCATACTAACAAACAGTGCCTAGGGCTAACCCCCGGGCCTTCATACTCACAACTACCTGGGCCGACATTGTGGCCGTAGACCCATTCACACAAAGGGAAAACTCACCTGCACTACTGAATTTTGCTGATAACCCTCTGTCTGCTGTCCAACAATTCTCTGAATCGCTACTCCACTAGCTCCCCGAGCTACCAATATCAATATATATATATATATATATATATATATATATTTATCACTTAGTTCCAAACTGAACTCTAGAAGCCAAACTAAGTCAACTCTGGTCAAAGTCAAAGTCCTGGTCAAAGTCAATCTTCCTGACTAACTCTACTCGCCGAGTCAACCCGTTGACTCGTCGATTCCATATACTCAGAACTCTCATAATGCGGCCCAACTTGCCGAGTCACCCCAAGACTCGTCGAGTTCAACGATCTCTGAGTCCCATCTTGTCCAACTCACTGAGTCACCACTCAACTCACCGATCTAAGCCTTAACCAGAAAAGGTTGAGGTTCTGTGATCCAACTCGTCGAGTCCAAGAACAGACTCGCCGAGTCCACGGAAATCTTCAACAGACTCGCCGAGTTGTTCTTCCAACTCGTCGAGTCCCTGCCTATCTTCATACAACTCGCCGAGTCCACCCATGTGACTCGCCGAGTAGCTTCAGTTCTTAATCCATACAGTGGCTTTTTGAGCCATGTAGGGGCTCCAACTCATAGATCCACTCTTCCAAAGTCTATTCCTCACGTAAAGATGCAAACTTTATGTGAAACTAAGGAGCTATAGACTCAAAACACTCTTGAGCTAGGATTTTGGACAAACATGCTTCACAATCATACCAAGGACTGATACTTTATGGGTTCCTGGACCAAGGCAAGCCTAGATCTGAAGTAGCAACCTCAGATCTGGACTTCTAACTCGAATTGGCTCCTTAACATGCCCAAAAATGCCCCACTCTTCATACATATGATAGTTCTAATTGCAATAGAGCCAAAGCAACAGCTTATTACCTCAAATATGACCTCCCACTGAAGAATAATCCAAATCTCTACAAAGCCCCTTGCTCCAAGCTTCTTGATCTTCAATGTCTCCTCACAAAACCCCTTATCAAGCTTCCAATTTTCTTCCAAGGGCTCTCACTCACGATTTAGGGTTTTTGGATCTCAAGAGGGGAGTAAAGAGGCTGAGGAAGGGATGTAATATTCTTTAAATAGAGCACAACCCCCAAGTTTAGGGTTTTTCTCGTCCAGACCAGACTTGTTGAGTCCACTCGCCGAGTCGGTCACTTATCAATAACCCGGATCCCGCTCCGAATCGTCGAGTTCACCTATGGACTCGACGAGTTGACCCATTTGACTTAGGATTTTCCTTTCCTTTCTTGGTCTTTCTGGTTCTGGGTGTTACAACTCTCCCCCACTTAAACTAAACTTCGTCCTCGAATTTTCTCTACGGCCAAACGCCCTGCAATCTGCTTTCAACACTCTGCTTGAAAAACCTAACACCCGCTGACTACCTCCGCTGGCCTTCCGCCTGGTCTTTCTTACTATCATTAATCCCTGCAGATAATATTCTCGGGTTCACCCCATCCCTGACCATCCTGGGAACACAACTTACTCAACTGACAATCCTTTTGGTACTCCCCGAGTACTTATGCTGGACCTCTTAGGGGTTCACCCCCTTTTCCTTGTGCGTTTTCTGGCCTTCCCAAGGCAACGTTCAATAACCAACTACCTCCCCTATCACTGTGAAGGACCTATCTTTCACTGAATCCATTACTCCCGCTACTTCCAGTGCGGGTCATTACTGCCAGTACCCACTGGACACTTCTCATTACTATAACTTAGTGCTGAGCACCCATCCCAACGAATGGTTCAGATAATCCTTCAAGTAAAAGATTCATCCCTGCAATGGTTAGACTCAGATGAGAGCTACACAACAGGGTCAAACCCTTCCCTCTGAGATTATCCAACCCTGCTGTAAGATGCATAGCACTCCCCGGTCAACTAACTGTCTTATACCATATTCTGCTTACTATCACTGCCACTGACTGAAAATTATGATGTCCCTTATCCGCCTTCCGGATGAACCTAAACCACCCTGGTCCCTAATAATCTATCAACATCTGGATTACCGACTCCCACCGGTCACTAGTTCCAACACAAACTCCTAGTCGCTCCCAGCGACTTCCGAGCTTCACTTTTGGACTGAAAACACAATTCAAGAATTATTCAGTACCTTTTGTCCATGATATGCGATAAATTAGCTAATAAATGATAAAATCTATACTTATTATGAGGCTAAATATGCAAATATCAAAATACCCCACACTTGACTTTTGCTTGCCCCAAGCAAAACTGAATTTTAGCACATTAGAATCACATATAACAACTTCAATCTAACCCAACCATTATGCCAAGACCGCAACGCATGCATTTGTGTCTAAAATTTTT
This sequence comes from Lactuca serriola, assembly GCF_051521515.1. NCBI lineage: Eukaryota > Viridiplantae > Streptophyta > Magnoliopsida > Asterales > Asteraceae > Lactuca > Lactuca serriola. The sequence continues at coordinate 117,062,239 of NC_136408.1, forward strand.
CCTAAGGACCCCCCATACTCCAAATACTCACAATCCTCATAAACATTTGCCCACTTATCCTGAACAATGCTCATTTTATGCATCCCTCCGAATCCATCCACAGAAAACCTCCTATCCTCAAGGTATTTTTGGTTGAGCAACCCACACATACATAATCTAGAATTACAATTTATGATACCACTATGGAGCTCTTTGGAATTCTGCACTTTCTTGATAATTTGCTCTTTGATTCTTGTGAATTCACCACCTTGTTTGATTTGATTTTTGATATCTTCAACTTTGAACTCTTGGAATTTTGATCTTTTGATCTTCACTTTAGTTGCTCAAAAATTCTTTAAACTTTTCTTGCAATTCTCTCTATCTTTTTTTTACATGTACCTCACTTTTTTCACTCAAAATCCTACATGCTTAAGCAGGGGCATTCAACTTCAACCTTTATTGGTTAACGATAATAATTTTCCTGGATACATTTCTGGTACACGATGCTAAACATATTGCATCCTTCGGGCTAAGCAAGGTCGTGTTTTTGTCTCATGATTTCACTGGAATAAGGAATCCACAAATGCACTAGAACGTATATAGGCTCAACTAAACATTTGGGTCTTCATGCAATCATCAACACAATTCTAACATGGAATCCTAATTACTTTTTACCAAAATTTTCTAAATTAATTCCTAAGTCATATTTTTGGTATGCAAAATTTTTAAAAATTAACCCTAAATTAGGACATTAGGATCCTACATTTACTAAAATGACATCAACCCCCTACCCCACACTTAATTTATGCAATGTCCTCATTGCATGTTATGCATGAAAAATAACAAACATGAAATGTAGAGAGAATTAGAACAAACTCCCCTGGTGTAGCAGTCGCTAGGTCGATATGTCTTTTCTTCAACTCCATCTTCAATTGACTTTAGACATGGAAACAACTCATCCACGTCTTGGGCATCAAATCACATGTGGGCAGCTCCAAATATGTAGGGAAAATAGTGTAAAATCTTCAGGAATTGATCGGGAAGAATAAGTGGTCAAGTGGTATGTACAACAGCATCGAATCAGCAGTCTTCTTGGTATAAAAATGAGTGACTCGTCGAGTTATATAAATGACTCGTCGAGTATAGTCGCGGAAAGCCTCGAAAGTGTGAAAATATAAAGCGACTCGTCGAGTCCGTTAATTGCACTCGGCGAGTCGACCGCTGGGTGGAAAAATTCACATTCTGCACTTGTTCCAGCTTTTGATAAATTTCAAGAACTTCCCATAACCTCTAGAATTATTTACTCATTTCCCTTAGGACGGGACTCGACACCTTAACTCTAAACTCCGCCCTTTCTTGACTCTTTTCCACTTTTTTTTCCTTTCCTTTCTCTCTCAAACTCTAAACCCTTTATACAAGCATTCCTAATCCAAAATTTGAAAATAATCAAGTCAAATAAAACATCAAGCATAAAAATAAAAGTCTTAACTAAAAATTCAAACACACCAAACAAAACAAAAATAAATTGAAAATTTTATCCATTAAACATAAAAAAAAACTAATCATCTTCTTCCTCATCATGGCCATGATCTCCCCCACTTCCACTGGCTCCACTCCGCCTTGCATTAATGATCTCATCCCAAGATGGTATGTAGGGGAAGTTACCCCCATCAATGTGCGGAATATGGAAATGGTCAAAAAGCCGCACGTGGGATTCATTGCTAAAATTGATACCCCTCGCCATTTGATCTTGTAACTGCCTCATCTCAACATTGTACCAATCCATTGGTACTCCATCATTGTCCACCGGAATCACCGGCGGTTCCTCCTTCACCTCCCGCTCACGTCTCGATCTAACTCTCCTTCTCGGTGCCTCGGGACCAACCACCGGATCATCATGCGGGATAGCATAATGACCACCGCCATAATCTTCAATAATTCTCGCCCTCCGAAAAAGAATGGGATTAAAGGGAGGGGTAGGAATCATTGTCATCAAATTCTAATGCACCACGGGTCATCAACCCATATGAGTTGGCTAGCCGAGTCACGAACATGCCACCATTAATTTTGGAGGTTTTTTGCGATCTTTGACCGCGCCCTCCGACAAATAAGAGGCCAAACACCACGGAATGTTGCAAAAGGTGTCGGGCGTGATGATACTCCATAGATAAAATACGTCAAGGTTGGACACATTGTCGTCGTCCTTCCTTTGATTGATGGTGGTGGAGATAAGGCGAAGAATGAGACGATGTGTGGGTGACCTAATACTCCCTTCTTGGGCCGACTTCGGAATGTATAACTTGTTGGTGATTGTGTTCCACTAACCCGTACTTGTAACACCATCGGGGAACACCTTATGATATTGTTCCAAGAAGGCACGAAAGATAGCAGTAGTGACCAATGGTCGGTCGTAAATCCCCAACCGGTATGCAAGATCAATGACCTTACATTGACGAAATTCGCCCCCAAGGCAAAAACTAAAACTTGCGGGGTGGTAGCAATCATCTCCTCCTCGGAAAGACACCGTGGAGAAAAATTCCCAGCAGAGTTCTCGATACACCGGCTCTTGAATTCTGAAAACCCGGCTCCATCCATCACAAATCATTGTCTCCCCATCGTAAGTAAACTCCTTCAAAAGGTAAGGCGCCAACTCTTCTTCATACCAGACATTCTTCAACCAATCCCAATCAACCCTATTAGGTACATAAACCTCCTTCTTCCTGACCTCATCCAACTTCTTCTTCCATCTTGTCATCGTTGAAGCAGATTCAGTCGGAGGGAAATTCAACCAAGGAAAATCCCCTTGGTGTCCACTTGAGCTCTGCCCTCTTGAAAACATTGTCCCTGCAAAACAATGAACACACAACCCAGAAAACACAGAAAATCATCAAAACAGATTCCATCTGGGTCCCCGACTGGACTCGTCGAGTCCATGAACGACTTGGTGAGTCGTATGAACTACGTGAGTCAGTCGACGGGTCGATCGAAATTCAACCATAAAACTTGAAATTTTTTTTCAAGGGTTTTGTCCATGGATGTTCCTAAGATGCATTAGAGTAAAAATAACCATCCAAAACAACATAATTAATACTAAATCAAAACCCTAAAAATTCACTAAACGTCAAAATTAGGTATTCTATGAAATTGACACCCTAGATCATCTAAAAATCATGACTTTAACAGAATTATGGAAGAATCTAAGTACCTTTGTTGATAGAATTCAAGAATTTTTAAGAAAGAGTGTAGAACTTGATGAATGCTTGAGAGAGAGAACAAGGGAGACGCACGTCGAGTAAGGGGGGAAAATGTGATCTCATTAGGGTTAAAAACCCTAGTTTTACCAGATGTAAAAATTAATTAAAATTTTTTCTGTAAATAAAATCGACTCGTCGAGTCAGGGTCAGACTCGGCGAGTCTGGTCGCGAATGTAAACTTATCTGGGATCTGAAGTGACTCGTCGAGTCAAGGTTAGACTCGGCGAGTCAATTGCAAAAAATTCAAAAATTGATATCATTTTGTCATAAAAAAATCATTCCACCCCACACTTAGTTCATACACACTCTCAAGCAGTCATGTCTGATGATTTAGAAGACTAGAATGAAATCCTAAAAACGAAAATCAAACAAAACTAAAATAGGAAAGATAAAAGAAAGCAAATTCTAATAACGGGTTGCCTCCCGCCAAGCGCTTCTTTTTAAGGAGTCGTTAGCTGGACTCCTTCCCATCTACGTTTCTTCATTTTCCTGCATCGGGAATGCATGCCTAATCTTTTGTGGTTTATACTTTGTCTTTTAAGTGTGTATCTTCTTCTTGTAAGCCCGTCTTAATTCTTCTCTCTTTTTTCCTTATAACATCATCTTCAGCTGCATGAATTTCCCTTTTCCTCATCTTCTTCTTATTTATCCCATTCTTTTGCACCTTCTCTTGCACCCCTCCTTCTTTAAACTTCACCACTTCATAGTTGGTGATAACTCGGGCTCGAGGTCTGGTAATGAATGGGTGATCAACATCATCTCTCCTAACTCTTGCATTTTCCTCTTTTCCAAAGCTTGCCTCCTCTCCAAGTGGATTGTCTTCATCATCTTGTATTATTGTATCGAGGCATGCTACATGAACGTGTTGAAAATCACCATCCATTCCTTCTTCTGCTGCTTGATCTTCTAGAGAATTAGGGAAAATCTTCATGTCCAGAACATGCAGGGAGCTGGTAACAAGCAGATCAAAATCGTCCAAGTTGCTGAGCTTTTCGAATGGACTCGTCGAGTCCATGAAAGTGACTCGGCGAGTCGGATCGTATTCCTCACATCCCACTGTTTTCTGAATTGGTCCCTTTCAGCAGCTTCTCTATCTCCTCCAAGTCTTTGTCAACATCATCAATTCCTCCAGAAGATAGCAAAAACTTACTTGGATCTTCTTCTTGCAAGAGTGCAAGTTCTTTTTGTAGAATTTCATCATCCAAATTAATGAATGAGACTTCATCTTTTCCTCCTTCTTCTTGCTTGATCTCTGGTAAAGCTTTAAACACTGCTGACTCATCTCCTACCCTCAATGTTAGTGTGGACTCGCATACATCTATCAGTGCACATGCGGTATTCAAAAATGATCTCCCCAAAATAATTGGAATTTCAGGGTCTTCTTCCATATCAAGTACCACAAAGTCCATGGGGAATATAAATTTATCAACCTTAATGAGGAGATCTTCACAAACACCTCTTGGACTAATAATTGTCTTATCTGCTAAATGGATCTTCATATTCAAAGGCCTTGGCTCCGGTAAATTCAGCTTCTTGAAGAAAGAAAAGGGCATTAAGTTAATACTTGCACCCGAATCGGTCAACGCTTGAGTAGCAAGTACATTTCCAAATTGACAAGGAATTATGATGCTTCCCGGATCGCCCTTCTTTTCTGGTAGCTCACTCATTACTATCTCCGCGACTTCAGCTAAATCTTTTCTAGCAGCAAAGAGGCCCTTTAGCAAGTTAAAATACTTGGGTGTTTGAAGCATTGTTTCCATAAATGGAATGTTGACTTGAAGGGCTCTAACATGCTCCATGAAAGCTTTGTATGCTTTAACCTTTTCAGCAGGTATGGCTCTGATTGGGAATGGTAGAGGAGGGTTGTAAGGCTTTAAGGAAACAACAGATTTGTCATCAGGGCATGGACTCGTCGAGTCCATTAGAGGGACTCGGCGAGTCTGGTCGGGTTTAGCTGGACCCGACTCTTCTGTCTTTTATGTATGCACCTTGGAGATCTTCTGTGCAGGGGTGAAAATTTCTCCATAGCTGGAGGTCACAACATTCACATTCTCCATTCTCGGATTATTCTCGGTTTTACTTGGAAGTTGACCCGGTCTTCTCTCGTTCAATTGATGTTCAAGTTGTCCTAGCTGTTTCTCAATGTTGAGAATAGATGCTTGCTGATTCCTTAGCATATCTCTGGTCTCTTGTATTGCAGCATCATGATCATTGTGTCTTTTTTCGGACGTGGCTATAAATCTAGTGAACATTTCTTCTAAATCGGCTTTCTTTTCCATAACCGGTTCTTCCTTTTGATAAAAACTCCTCTCCTTCTGCTTGTATTTCTCATCCTTCGCATTTTTGTATTCTTCATATGGGAGCCATTCTTTCTTTGGTTTCCGCCAATTCTCGTTGTATCGATCGCCGCTTGAGTAGAACACTTGAGCTTTCTTGTTTCCATTTTCATCCAAGTCACAATCCTTCGTGAGATGAGGCCCTCTACAGTTCTCGCATCCAACTCGAATAACATGGATTGTTTGATCCATTTTTGTCATCCTTCTATCTAAACTATCGAGCTTAGCCATCATCGCCGCCATGCCATCATTGACCGAGTTCACTACCCCCCGACTTACTTCATTTCTTGGGTTGTGGTATTCTCTAGAATGCTTAGAGAATTCTTCAATTAATTCCTTGATTACTGGGGGTGCCTTCTTTGTGAGTGGGCCTTGCGAGTCGAGCAATTGCCTTGTGGTGACATTGACTCCATCATAGAAGATGGAGACCTCTTGTTGGCTATTAAGGTCATGGTGTGGGCAATTTCTGAGAAGACCTTTGTACCTTTCCCACGCCTCATAAAGAGACTCTCCGGGTTGTTGCTCGAAGTTGGCAATGGATTTCTTCAACTTGGCTATTTTGGAAGGCGGGCAAAAGTGGTCTATGAACTCCTCTTTCATCTTAGTCCATGTGGTGACCGACCCGGGAGGAAGTGACTTGAGCCAATCCTTTGCAGCACCCTTGAATGTGAGTGGAAGCATACGAAGTAGTTGGGTCTCGCGTGGCACATTTGGTATATTGAAGTAGTCAACCACATCATTTACTTCATCCAAGTGCTTGTAGGCATCTTCATGGTCTTTTCCATAGAAAGAAATCTCCTTGAGTTGAGCGAGGATATGACCCTTAAGCTCAAAAGTAGCAGTAGCAGGAATTGCGGGCTGCACAGTCGACTGAACATCTCAGCCATTGGCGGGAATTTCGCCTGCATCCGATCCCTAATTCTTGTTCACCCCGGATGATCGTGTTGGGTGAATTATGACCTCGTACAATCGTGTCGGGTGAGCAACAGCCGCTTCTTCACAGTACTTACTTATGGGCTAACAGGGATCAGGACGAGAATGAATCCGGTAATCCAGGACATACTCATCCTGAAGCTTATGTTCTCCTCTGGGGAGGGGGTTTTATAGAGAGAGGTAAGTCGAGGGTAGCCTCCCACTTGACTGTGTTCGATCGATTACGTATTAATCAATATTCGATTGATTGGTCTGAGGTTATCGAGGAGCTTGCCAGGATGGCTTGGTAAGCAAGCAAGCAATTATGTAGGCGCCAACTCCCAGTTCTTTCTCTTTTTTTTTTTGTCATCAATTGAAGATTGCTGGAAGAATAGAGATCCGGTCTTTCGTTCGCAAAAAGGTAGCATAGGGAGAACCTGTGGTCTCCAAGTTCTTGGAATGCTCCAAATTCTACTTGAGCATCCAAATCTGGGTCAATACCAGCAAAAACATCTCTAAACAAGGTTCGGGCATGTTCGTTTTCGCCCTGCTCTGATGATGCGCTCCTTGCTTGCGGAGCTACATACCGGAAAAAGAAAAGGATCTCTCTATTACTTTGAGAGGAGAATCGTTGGTTTGACCGACGGACTACGTGGGAAATGTCCCGGGCCAGTGTCATTGCGCATTCTCTTCTTCCATTCCCCCATGGGGACTTCATCGATATTATCCATAGTGATAGCTAAATCGTCCTCAAACTCGGATTCGTGCTCGTATGTTGGTTCTTCTTCTTCCTCGGTCTCGTACTCGGTGTCTTCTTTAATTGGGTCTTCGATTGTCAAAGAGGCGTTGGATGCTCCTGATTTGCTGCTCCACTTCTTGCTGAAAACGGACTTGAGGTTCTTTAGTGGCGAATTCTTTGAAGAAACGGATTCTCCAACGACTTTTCCTTTGCTCCTCCTTAATGCGGATTCCGGGTCTTCGAGAGGAGGGACCAGAGGTGTATCAGATCATCGGTTCATGAAACAACTGTAAACAAAATAAGAAAAACGCGTAAAAAGAACAAAAATAAAATTAAAATTAAAACTATGAACATCGATGGACTCGCCGAGTTGTCACGTGTGCACTCGGCGAGTTCAAGGCAAAAACAGAAAAACTTTCTAATTACGGATTTTTATTAAAACTTATACTAATTACTAAATTACCTAAGAATTAACTTTGTGTAAGAGAAATCTTACACAAAGGATCGATAAAAATAGAAATTAATGCTAATTTAGAACCGTTCCCCGGCAACGACGCTAAAAACTTGATGTGTGTGAAACAAACTAGTTTTAATCCTACTAACTTAGACACAAAATAAACACACGAAAGGCAGTGTACCTATCGATTAGTAATATAGTTCAAGGAAGTAGGGTATCGAACACAGGGAACGGTAAGCAATTAAAATAAATGCTAATATTATCTAAATAAAACAAGTAATAGAAAATGGGTTTTCTCTAGTTTTGCAAGACTAGAAACTTAGACAATTAACTAAGAACTAGATAAACAAAGATTCAACTAAATGCAATAACGAAGGGAACTTCTGTTGAGTTCAACTCAATTGATCCTATGGTTGATATTATGGTAATAGTGCAATGGATTAATTCTTCTATTGGCTACCGATTCAAGTGATTAGATTCATGTTCGCTGCACTAATCCTTAGAGAACAAACTAACTCAAAAAGTGGCTAGTTGTCTAATTTAATTTAATTCACTAGGTTATTTATTCGGGTTAATTTAGACTTGTAATAGTTAACTAATTTGGTCCTCTAGTTAACCTCTTGTTGATGGTCATCACACAAGCTCACACATGAATTTACCTATTTTTCTAATTAATTCTAGTTTCATGTTCATTAATCCTAGACATATGATAAAGTGGTCACATAAACATATGAGGTTAACAACTAAGAGATGTTCATGCAGCTTAATTATCTTCCTATTAACAGAAAAATAGTTATCATTCACACATAAGGTTCTTTAACAAGCTAGAATCAACAAAATCACCAATATTAAATTAATCCTACCATAACTCAAACCGTAGTATCAATATTGTATCCCCAAACAGAAGTTTAAGAGTTTTAGCTCATGATTGAGGTAATTAACAACAATAAAACGAATTCTAATTGTCTAGCCATAATGGAAAACAAAAGATTAAGTAGAATGATGAGAATTTGCCTCAAATCTCCTTCGGAATTGAATTCTAGGTTGTATCTTCGTTCTCTAGGGTTCTTTTGACTCTCCAATCGCAACTATTCTCTCCAGAAAGGTTTTAAATTGTCGAATGTCGATCTGTGAAGTTATCTTTATAGATGCAAAACGACTCGTCGAGTCCATTGCCGACTCGCCGAGTCCATCTCTTAATTCCCGTATACGATAAGTCACGGAGTCTTTATCTTCTCGATTCTTCGATCGGACTCGCCGAGTAGTCGACCTTACTCACCGAGTAGGTGTTGTTTTTGGTGGTTTTCTTCTTTGTTCAATTCCCGAGCTCCCAACCGCTTCTCTTGCTTCCTTTTGCTTCCGAGCTTCACTTTTGGACTGAAAACACAATTCAAGCATTATTAAGTACCTTTTGTCCATGATATGCGATAAATTAGCTAATAAATGATAAAAATCTATACTTATTATGAGGCTAAATATGCAAATATCAATAATCTATCATGCAAACCATTCCTTGGGCACGCGCCCGACATCGGACCTTGGTCCTAAATACCATACTAACAAACACTGCCTAGGGCTAACCCCCAGGTCTTCATACTCACAACTACATGGGCCGACATTATGGCCGTAGACCCATTCACACAAAGGGAAATCTGGCTGCTGTCCGACAATTCTCTGAATCGCTGCTCCACTAGCTCCCCGAGCTACCAATATCAATATATATTTATTACTTAGTTCCAAACTGAACTCTAGAAGCCAAACTAAGTCAACTCTGGTCAAAGTCAAAGTCGTGGTCAAAGTCAATCTCCCTGACTGACTCTACTCGCCGAGTCAACCCGTTGACTCGTCGAGTCCATATACTCAGAACTCTCATAATGTGACCCAACTCACCGAGTCACCCCAAGACTCATCGAGTTCAATGATCTCTGAGTCCCATCCTGTCCAACTCACTGAGTTACCACTCAACTCACCGATCTAATCCTTAACCAGAAAAGGTTGAGGTTCTGCGATCCAACTTGTCGAGTCCAAGAACAGACTCGTTGAGTCCGCGACAATCTTCAACAGACTCACCAAGTTGTTCTTCCAACTCCTCGAGCCCCTGCCTATCTTCATACAACTCGCCGAGTCCACCCATGTGACTCACCGAGTAGCTTCAGTTCTTAATCCATACAGTGGCTTTTCGAGCCATGCAGGGGCTCCAACTCATAGATCCACTCTTCCAAAGTCTATTCCTCACGTAAAGTTGCAAACTATATGTGAAACTAAGGAACTATAAAATTAAAACACTCTTGAGCTAGGGTTTGGGACAAACATGCTTCACAATCATACCAAGGACTGATATTTATGGGTTCCTGGACCAAGACAAGCCTAGATCTGAAGTAGCAACCTCAGATCTGGACTTCTAACTCGAATTGGCTCCTTAACATGCCCAAAAATGCCCCGCTCTTCCTACATATGATAGTTCTAATTGCAATAGAGCCAAAGCAACAACTTATTACCTCAAAGATGACCTCCCAATGAAGAATAATCCAAATCTCTGCAAAGCCCCTTGCTCCAAGCTTCTTGTTCTTCAATGTCTCCGCACAAAACCCCTTATCAAGGTTCCAATTTGCTTCCAAGGGCTCTCACTCATGATTCAGGGTTTTTGGATCTCAAAAGGGGAGTAAAGAGGCTGAGGAGGGGATGTAATATTCTTTAAATAGGGCACAACCCCCAGGTTTAGGGTTTTTATCGTCCAGACCAGAATCCCCGACTCGCCGAGTCGGTCACTTATTCAATAACCCGGATCCCGCTCTGACTCGTCGAGTTCACCTATGGACTCGACGAGTTGACCCCTTTGACTTAGGGTTTTGCTTTCCTTTCTTGGTCTTTCTGATTCTGGGTGTTACAAAATGACCAGTCCGGCCGCACTTGAAACAGCTCGGATCTCCACCTCTACTACTCCTACACACACCCCCGTGCGTCCTGCCACACTTACCGCATCGGTTGCGGCCCTGGAAGTCTCTCGATCTCAAACCTGGCCCTTTGGTTCTTTTACCTGTGGGCCACTGAACCTCATCCGGTTTCCTCTTCCTTTCCGACTCCCGGTCAATCTCTCACTCCTGCGTTACCCCGTCGTTCCCATCAATCGTCTGATCAACCGCCGTCTGATTCTGGAGCTTCTTGGTCAACCTATCAGTGACCCTCTCGACGATGTCGGTTAGCTCCTCGCGAACGACCCGTGAGACCTCCGCAACAACCCAATCATGTAGAGAACTCTCCTGGGGGCAGGGTGCCCCACTCACTCCTGACCCCTGATGGCAAGAGCTGAAAATGGGATTCCCCTCCCTGATGGATCCCTGGGGTCCATAAGAATCGGGCTCTAGACGAGCCCTAAACTGCCCTGAAATTACCCCGGCCCTAAGGGCCTCAAGACGACTGTCCAAAAGCTCCTCGATGGCCTCCCTAACCGAACCAAATATCACAAGAGTCTGATCAATGATGTCGCGCATAATCTCTGCAGAAATGACATCTCTCATCTGATCATCAAACTGTCCGGCTCTAGAATCCCTCCTCGGTACCTGAACTGCCAACTGGTATCTCGCGCAACGTCACCATGTTGCAAACATATCACAATAACTGTCAGAATACTCATTGCTACTGAGGGATCTCACACATACTCCACCATTCCTTGGTTTCGTCTTGGCCCCTCTTGAATCGAGTACGGATCCTCTGCTTTCAGTAGTACGGGCCCATACTACCTTCCACATTTATCCGTACTTTCTTTAAAACTGCCTTGACTCAACCAAGTCCCTTCTACTGCTACTGATCTTTGCTTCTCTCATCCTAGGCTTGCCTTAGGGAAATCTCTTACTCAACCCAAACCAATCCTCAACTGCTGAATGCCTCCTTGTAATGCCAATTAGCAATCATCTAAATACTATCACATGTGACGAGGCTCAGATAATCCTTCGACTAAAAGACTCGTCCCTAAAACGGTTAGGCTTAAACAAGCGCTGCGCATTAGGGCAAAATCCACCACTATGAGATTATTCAACCCTGATCACATGTGACGTGACATATTCACCTAATGGCTAACTCCCATCACTCAGAGTCCTACAAAGCACAAAGCAAGCAACATTCGGACACATGAAACTACTCAAGCAAATCTATTCTCATAACGCAAAACTGAATTAGCATACAATGCTAAGCTCCTATTATCAGGCATAACTTAAATAGGCTATCCTACTACTGTCTACTCAATACTAGCATGCAATTCTCATAAAGCTAAAACACATACAGCATGAACATAAGGCATCCTCTTAGATTGTTAGTCCTATTGTAGCATGATGTTCTACTGAAAATGAAACTAATAATCATAACATAAACTTGTATGGGTAATTTGGGAGTACTTACTTGAGCTTGGTTGATTGCATGCACCACACCCATTTTTCTCTTTTTCAAAGTTCTTTTCTTCCTAAAATTCTTTTTGATTTTTCTAAAACTCTTTTGTTTTTAAGTTTATTTTTCAAAAATTTCTTTCGAAAGCGTTTTTCTTTTGAAAACCTCATACCATTTCCTTAGTTTGAGTTCACACACACCCGAAAGTGTGTCCGAATCCCTCATACCAAGGCTCTGATACCAACTTGAAACGTCCCAAAAATCATGACTAAAAATTTCGTTTGAAAAACATTACTTAAACCTCGATTGTCAATCCATACATAAATCATAACATAAAATCAGAGTGTTAATTCAAAACATATTCTTATTATCAGAGTAAAACATCCCAGACTCGCTAGCTATGGTGTGTACACTGCAATCTTCCCGAGCTCCTCCTTTGAAAACTGAGTACCTGAAACCAAAACCGAAACCTGTAAGCATGAAGCTTAGTGAGCTCCCCCAATCTACCACATACCATACAATAACATATAAAGCACATACTGGGCCTTGCCCAATGCATCGGACCAAAGTCCGGATTAACTGGGGCCTTGGCCCCTGCATCGGATCGAAGTCCGGCTAACTGCATCGGGTCGAAGCCCGGACTAACTGGGGCCTTGCCCCCTGCATCGGAACGAAGTCCGGAAACTGCATCGGGCCAAAGCCCGGACTAACTGGGGCCTTGCCCCTTGCATCGGACCGAAGTCCGGCTAACTACATCGGGTCGAAGCCCGGACTAACTGGGGCCTTGCCCCTACATCGGACCGAAGTCCAGAAACTACATCGGGCCGAAGCCCGGACTAACTGGGGCCTTACCCCCTGTATCGGACCGAAGTCCGACTAACTGCATCGGGCCGAAGCCCGGACTAACTGGGGCCTTGCCCCCTGCATCGGACCGAAGTCCGGAAATTGCATCGGACCGGAGTCCGGACTAACTGAACATAACATAACATAAACATATCAACTAGCATGAACACATATACTACATACTGCATTGGACCGAAGTCCGGAACACATAACACAAAAACATGCTTGAATCACAAAGACATCAAGCACACTGAACTACTGCATCGGACCGAAGTCCGGAAACTACTGCTAACTAGACGGGTCGGCATTGTGGCCGTAAACCCGTTCCTGCTGGAAGGAAACTCACCTGAACGACTGAACTTTGCTGATAACCCTCTGGCTGCTGCCCGAGAACTCTCTGAACTGCTACTCCTCTAGCCCCCCGAGCTACTAATATCAATATAACACTTAGTTCCAAACTAAGTCAACTCTGGTCAAAGTCAAAGTCATGGTCAAAGTCAACCTTCCAGTTGATTCGACTCGTCGAGTTCTTAAACTCGGAAATTCTTCAAAATACGACTCAACTCGCCGAGTCACCCCAAGACTCGTCGAGTTCAACGATCTCTGAGTCCCATCCTGTCCAACTCACTGAGTCTCCACTCAACTCATTGATCTGTGCCTTAACCAGGAAGGGTTGAGGTTCTGCGGCCAGACTCGCCGAGTCCAAGAACAGACTTGTCGAGTCCAAGGCAATCTTCAACAGACTCACCGAGTTGTTCTTCCAACTCGCCGAGTCCAAGCTCATCATCATATGACTCGCCGAGTCACCCATGCGACTCACCGAGTTACTACACGACTCAAAGTCTGATCCTTAGTCCGACTCGCCGGGTCATCTCCCAGACTCGCCGAGTCCATTTGTGTATTCCCATAATCTCGAGTCACAGAGCTACTCCTTTGCTCCAAACAATAGATCTGGGTTTCTAGAGTCCATTAGCAACATAAAGTTGCTACCTTTACGTGCTTCTTGTCCCATAATACCAAAAACCAAGCTAGAAAGGAACCTAACTCATGGGGAATGGCTTTTGCATAGCAACTGACAGGGCTTTCTGCATCTTTGATCCAGATAGAGCTCAAATTTTGAGTTTCAACTCTAGATCTAACTTGTGCACCAAGTTCTCATCACATAATCTTCAAAGAAACCCTAAAACTCCATGAAAGATGGATCTAGAAAGGAGAAAGCCAAGGATAACGATTCATTACCTCCAAAAGTCCTCCTACTGAAGAGATATCCGAATCTCCACGAATCTCCTTGATCCAAGCTTCTTGATCTTCAAGATCTCTTCACAAAACACTTAACAATGCTCCAATTTGCTTCCAATGGCTCTCACTCACGATTCTAGGGTTTCTGGATCTCAAAGGGGGCTAAGGGATCTGAGGGGAGGACATTAAGTCCTTTAAATAAGGTGCAACCCCAAAGATTAGGGTTTTTCTCATTCCAGCACCAACTCGTCGAGTCCATCTTCCGACTCGGCGAGTTGGTCTCTTAATTCACGACCCGAAACCCGCTCCAACTCGACGAGTAAGTATACCTACTCGTCGAGTCTCATCTTCAATTGACAGTTTTAGCCCTTAACTCAAACTTCTGAAATTTGGGATGTTACATCGGGTTTTCCCGTCTTCTGGATATTGAGTGAACTTGGCGAGTTGGCTAGTATTTTCCCCTGTTTTCTAAGCACTGAAGGAACTTGACGAATTGCAAGATGCACTCGACGAGTTGGGTCAACATGGACTGTTGACCTTGACTGTTGACTTGGACTTTGACCATGGCTGACCAAGTTTGACTTCTGAGGGTATTTTGGTAATTTGGGATTTTGATGGAATTAATCATATCGTTGTTACAGGCAGCTGAGTTTGGAGCTGTGAGTTTGGATTTGATTTTATCGGTTCAACACTACTTGCGAGGTAAGTTCTTCTCACAATACCAATAGGGTCTAAGGCACCAAGGCCGTCCCTTTTGATTGTATCCTGGTTATTGTATGATGTTATGTGTATTGATCTGTTAGATCTATATCCTAGTGCATAGGATGATCCCATGTTTGATGACCTGTTAGGCCCGTATCCTAATGTATAAGATGATGCTTTGATTGGTGATCAGTTAAGCCTATATTGTATGTGCTAGCTAGCGTTTGATATCAATGTGACGATTATATTATTGTGGGTGGGTTGAGGTGTTCCTGCTTTGGGTTGAAGGCTAACAGACCCAGGGTGGCCCTGATAGACTAAAGGCAGAATGTGTCACAACTAGCATTTTGGCTAGGAAATTCTGTCTATATGTAATCAACTTTTGTTGTAACATGTAACTCTAAGTTGATGATATACATAAAAAATCATTCAAAAACTACTAATCGAATCAAAACTCATTCGTAAAGCCCTAAACTTAATTCAATACATTTCATACACTCAATTGTGGGTTTGTAACCCTAATGTCCCAGTTCAAACTCAGATTGGACCAGGATCCTTTTATTGGGCCTATTGGGCCAATAAACTCTCAATTTGATTATTTTGGGCCAAGGAACCCCATTTGGGCTCTAATTGGACCCACATTCATTAAATTATAGCATTTTGGTTCATAGTGAGTCTAGAATGCCTCACCTTGTCTTCATGGGCCTTAATGGGCCGTAAATGTTCTCTTGAAACTCATTAGGCCGAAAACCCAGTATGTATACCACTTTTGGGCCGTAAACTCTCAAGTGGGCCACATAAATCGAAAATTTCTAATGGACTCATTCTATTTAAGCCCAACATCTAAATTTCATCTTTCCTTCTCATCCTCGGCCCATTATATATATATATATATATATATATATATATATATATATATATATATATATATGTATGTATTACCTTAAAATAGTGACACCTCCTTAATGCATGGAGGATATTGATGCAATAAACCTCCCATACATCTCTTTTCTTACCTCTCTCTTCTCCCTTCTCCCTTCCTTCTTATTCTCGGTCTCCCCTCTCTCCATTTCAAACTTCATTTTCGTTCTAAATTCTCTCAAAACTCTCAAGAATTACCTTCCATCTTCTCTAAAATCGTGTGGTGTTTGAATGAATTCAAAGCTTCTACTTCAAAAGTTATTAAGTATGTAAGTTATTATCACCCTCAATTGGTTTGTTTCCGATTTACATTAAGATTCATACTCTTAAACACTCCATTTCATGATTTTTGCTTCCTAGAACTCCCTAAGCTCGAAAACTGATCTCAAGGAAGAATCTAAGGCCCAAAACATCTTCAATCTCTCACTTTTTCACCAAAACCGAATTCAACAATCAAAGTGAGTTCATACCCCATATTTTCGGTTTTTACTATGTTTTGGGGGAGGATACAAGTTGCTTTTTGTTAGATCTATGTGTTTATGCATGATTATGTGTTTTTTCCATGTTATATGTTGTGTTTATGTGTTGAAACTTCATAAAATTCGAAAGATCTACAAAAATATGGTGATGTTTGTAAATCAAAACACTTTATGCAACTTATCATGAAGATGAAAGGATTAAACATGTTAACGATGTTTGAAAAACTAAATAAGATCTTGAAAAGGGTCTTTTGACAAAATAAACAAAAAGTGAGGTTCTTATGTAACTCACGGTTTTAAGAGGACCAAAATGGGTCAGTTTTAAATAAAAATGGATTTTTATGAAGTTCATAGTTTTAAAAGGGCCAAAAGTGTAAATTTTCACAAAATGGGCCTCAAATTGGGCATTCATGGTTTCATGGGCTAAATTTGTAAATATTTGACTTTTGTGGATTTAATTGTCATTTTAAACAAATTTGAGCAAAAAATGTTAATTTTCGGTTAAATGGGCTGGAAATGCCAATTTTATTAAACTTGGGCCGAAAAGGATTAACACATTTGGGCCGAAAATGTCAATTTTCATAAAATTGGGCCAAAAAGGTCATTTCTAATAAAAGAGGGCTAAAAATGTTATTTTATTTGAAACAAGCCCTTAAATGTAAACTTTTGGTCTTAAGGGACCTAAAGTGTCATTTTTACCAAAAATGTGCCTAAATTGTAAAGTTTCGAGCTAATGGACCAAAAATGTCATCCTTACGAAAAGTGGACTTTTATTGTCATTTTGGTAAATAACTGAACTAGAACAAACAATAAAATAACAAACGGGTTAATCACGTCATTTTCACTTCTAATGGGCCTGAAATATAATTTACATGTTTAGTGGGCCTTAGTTGTCCTTTTACATGTTTATTGGGCCTGGACTATATCTTACATGTTTACTGGGCCTTAGTTGTCCTTTTACATGTTTAATGGGCCTGGAATATAATTTACATGTTTAGTGGGTCTTAGTTGTCCTTTTACATGTTTATTAGGTCTGGAATATACATCACATGTTTATTGGGCCTTCGTGGTTCATCTACATTGCTTGTTGGGCTTTACACAATTAGATAAATAGTCGTTGGGCCTTGAAAAAAAACATACACGAAAACAATATATACTGTGCAATTTAATATTTGTGTAAATTCAGTTAAGGTTCTTGTGAGACATTTCGTATGTTCGCACTTATCTAGTGTACAACCGTAGCATGTAGTTATAACTAGAGTCTCCTGGAGGGAGAGCGAGAGCTTGTGTATAAATCTATACGGGGGTGACACCCCACACCTGAGCTGTTCGCTATAGTTAGACTAGGCCAGTCTAGGGTGACAAACCTTACCTTAAACAAGTCGGCGCCTGAAAAACGTCATGACAGGCGGATCATTCGTTATCAAGTATGGTTATAACGACTCACATAGAGAATAAGTCCATTAAAAATTTTTGAAATACATATACCGTTTTGATGTTACAAAAACATACATACACTGATACTCGGTCTTAGGGTTTTAAGACCACAACATTTTTTTTAAAGTCAGAAAATATTGGATTTTCTGGGAAAACATACAAATATACAAAACATTCTACTTACAAAAGAAAACATGGGAATTTCTGGAATACTCACTTTATAAGTTTTCAAACCGAAACACACATGCATTCATACAAGGTTGGAGACAAAACTTTCAAACCATTTTACATAAAATATCGGATTTTCTGGTGTTTACAAAGGAATACAAAACTTTTCATTCAAACTTGCTTATGAACTCACCAACATGATATATTGCATTCTTAGGAAATCGTTAAGCAGGCGGACATCAAGAACATGTGGATTTTGTTTCATTTTTTGCTATTACAAACCTTATATTTTTGGGATGTAACTGTTGTAAACAATTACAATGATGTAAACACAGTATTGTTGTATTATTGTATGTGTGATGATGATGCTGTATTGTTTCAATTATATACACTGTGATGATATTACAAGATGAAGTCACCCAACCCCCGAACGTTTCCGCTGTCTATCCGATTCGGGGGTATGACACAATGGGACGTACCAGTCAGGCCGAAGGCCCGGAGAATGGTCCAGATAGGCTGAAGGCCTGGTAGGGCGGTCCAGACATGTTGAAGGTTCTAAGAGTGGGCGAGATAGGCTGAAGGCCCGGTGAGGCGGTCCAGTAATGCTGAAGACTCTGTATGCATACTGTTCGTTATGATTTTGTTCTGGTTTGTATAGCGTTGGGATTTTGGGGGAACTCACTAAGCTTCGGGCTTACAGTTTTGGATTTTGTTGCAGGTACTTCGGATGACCGCGGGAAGGAGAAGGCTTGACCGTGCAACTCCTCACACATTTATGATTTGATTCTGTGTCACACCCCCAAACCAGGACGACGGAAACGTCTGGGGGTGGATGTCGTCATTGTATAGTATCATAAAGTTGAATATAAATGAAACATAGCAACCCAAACGACATACATAGAGAAATATAAACATACATTGTTTACATACTGTATTTGTTCATAAGTTACGAAAAAGTGACATAAAAGTAAAAAATTCTAAAATGCAGCAATCCAGTTCTCAATGAATTAGGTACCTGCTTACTGGTTCCCTGAGAATACAAGTCATTTTGAAAAATGTCAACATTGAATGTTGGTGAGTTCATAAGCATATTTGTATGAAAAGATTTGTAACATCTTTGTCTAAAAATGGTTTGTGTATCTCCAGAAAATCCGATATTTTCTATAAAAATGAATTGTAAGTTTTATACCAAAAACTGAGAATATATGTATGCATGTCCTTTGTTTCCTTTCTTTGAATTTGTAAAAGTACTTTCCCAAAAAATCCAATATTTTTTGTTGTATGAAAACTGTGGTCTTAAACCCTAAGACCAATGACATTAGCAATAGTGTACCGGGAGGTAATATGCAGTTTTATATTTTTATAAAACCAGTGAAGTGTAAGCTTCTCGTAAATCAAAATAGTGTTGTTAATCTCTAAGTGAGTTATTATAACCATGCTTGATGTGACCAGTGGCTTGTACGACGTTCTTCAGGGGTCGGAATCGGTAAGATATTTGTCACCCTAGACTAGCCCGTCTAGCAGTAACGAGCAACTCAGGTGTGGGGTTGTCAATCCCCGTATAGATTTATACACAACTATCTCGCTCTCCCTCCAGGAGACTCTGGTTATAATTCAGGACTTAAAATGTACGCTAGGAAGGTACGGTGAAGTGGATGTCTCACTAGAGCATTGAGGGATTTGTGTGACCTACGACTCCTTTTCAATGTATAACAAAATGATTTCACTATTGAAAATTCATGACAGTTGTTTTATGACACATGTTTTATGAGTTTCATGACAGGTGGTTTATCGCGTTATATACGTTCATGACATACGTTTTATTTCTTAAAGTATATAAGTTTTATGACAGGAAGTTACGACACATGTTTTTATAAGTATCATAACATACGTGTTATGACATGTGTTTTATGACGCACAAACTATGCTGTCAACAGTTTGTTTTGTATACCCTTTTATGTAAACTATTTATAAAAGTTTATATAAATATGTCTAGTAGTAATATATGTTTGGAAAAATAACATAACATTCTTGGGTTTAACCCCACCAAAATAGCGACGACGATTATTATGACCATATTTACTAGAAAAGTTTATTTTTAGTAAAAATTCCAAAAATTTGAGTTTTGTGCTTTACTCATTTACCGGTTCTTACTTATATCACCAATTAGTTTACATATGTATATTGTACTATTTGGACTCTTTGGTCACGATTTATATAAAACCAAATGCCAACTTTAATATTTTTCCACGAACATTTTTGCAATAAATAAAAAGGGTGGCATGTAAATATCCAAGAGTCAAAACATATTTATATATACAAATGTCTTTGTTGTATTTTTGTGTTTCCAACCCATAGACACGATTTTTATGTGATAAAATAATGATGATAGTCACATATGTTTCTATTCTTATGTAGTGATCAACAATATCTATCTTTTTATACAAGAACTTGACCCATATTCCACCATAATCATAGTGCATGCAAATATCCAATGGACAAACACATTTAGACTTATAACACCCATGTAAATCATGATTTTTATGACATAGGTATGATTATTTTTAACATTTCAAGCACATAATATATCACAAGCAAGTTAGTGCATGCAAATGTCCAATGGATAAACGTAATTTGACTTGTATCCCCCCCCCCCCCCCTTAAAAGCATGAAAAACACGAAAACATGGGGGTATGAAGCTCACCTTGGTTGTTTTCGTGAGTTGTACGAAGGTAAAGAGGAGTGGTTTCAAGCCTAGCCTTGCACAAGCTTGAAGGATTCTCGAAAATTCTAGTGTTTTAATGATCAAGCACATGAAAATGTGTGTGTAAATATGAAGAACTTAACAACTAAATGTAACAAACTAATAACAAAAGTCGATTATTACTTACCAAGTGTCCTAGAACTCGGCTTGTTGTTGTCTAACTTGAAGGACTTAGATGAATTTTGAGAGAGAGAACAAATGTTTGTGTGGAGAAGAAGTGGCAAGAATGGAGAAACTCCACTATCGGCCGAGTATAAGAGGGGGGATGCCACCTTTTGTTTTGCATAATGGTCCATTAGGTGGTGTGCATGGAGGCATGGTAGATTGTTATATGTTTTTCATAGTTGTTTGATGGGTAATGTAATGCAAAGCTATGAGGTGTCAAGGCTTGGTCAATTCTTTGTCGTTTTTCTTTTTATTTTTTTGTCTCATGCTTAAACCGAAACCCTATAGGGTTCTCGGACTTCATAGGCTATTGAAAATGGGTTTTCGGTTTTTAGATGTTCCAAAGAAAATAGGTTTTCGGTCAAGGGGTATCCAAGAACACCTAGGCACAAGCCCAACAATCGTTTTTGTTTAGCTATTAGATTAAACTTTGGCTTATAAGAGGCTATTGCAACTTGATTCTAAGTATATGCATATATGTACTCATATAACATTGAATTTCAAGAATCTAATGCAACAAGGATACATAAAGAGATTATTTGTATATGAATAAAGTCTTGACCCAAATTTGCTAGTTGTGACATCATCCCCCCGTTAGAGGGAATTTCATCCCGAAATTAGTTCTAGAGCAACTCTCAAGAACTAGGGAAGAGATGTGGATACTTCTGCTTCATCTGGTCCTCGCGTTCCTAGGTGAACTCAGGTCCTTGTTTGGCACTCCATCGGACCTTTACAATGGGAATGCAACTTTGCTTTGTTCGTTTTACCTCCATGTCCATTATTTCAATAGCTTCCTCGACGAAAATAAGGTTCTCGTTGTTGGAATAGTCTCCAAGGTCATTAACTATTGGTCATATTTCTAATAATAGCAGGGTCCTTTTGGGTTGCCCTCAAGACCCAAATTAAGTAGAATAAATAAAGGAGAAATTGGTTTATTAATTATTATGGTTAATAATTAATTAGAAACTAATTGGAAATATATTTTGGGAATTAATTAACAGTTTAATTAATTAAAGGGTTGAATGTTCATTAATCGATAGTTGGTTAATCAGGAATGTTTCACAACCTTATGGAATTAGGGTTGGATGAAAATCACTCCATACCACATGGGAAAGGAGTGAAATTTCGTGGTTAGGCCTCCATCCCACATGGGAAGGAGTACGAAACCCTAGGAGGCATCAAAGGCTATAAATAGGGCCTTAGGGATTCCATTCCTCCTTGCACCTTGGCTTGAGTATTCACCAACCCTTCTTCCTCCCCCTTTTAGGGACGATTTCTAACCCCTTTGGGTTTGTGAAATTGACCCTTCTCCTAGTTATTTTTATTCCACTCTTTGGCGTCATTGGGTGTGATACCATTAGAGGGATTCTGGTTTGGGTCCTTTCATCCAAGCAACTTCATGGAGGTTCAAGATCTCAACCATGGAGATCAAGGGCTACATAAAAGGTATGTTTTCTTACTTATGTTTTAGTTTTCTAGGGTTGATGTAATTAGCATGAAGCCATAGATCCGTAGGATGCATGTACACTTAGGTATATCGTTGTTTTGATTTTTCCGCTGCCTAGTTTTAGAGTGTATTTGATGCGCAGTAAAACCAACAGTGGTATCAGAGCCATTGGTTCATGGTTACTTTCACCCTAGATCCATGTTTTGTATAAAAACTTGTTTGAAATTGAATGATAGAAGATTAATTGAAAAATTCGTAATGGTTAAAACCCTAGTCGCAACTCACAACGTGAGAGCTATGAGCTCACGACGTGAGCTCGGCAGAATTAGGGTTTTTGGATTTTTGCCATTTTTCAAATATGAAGGCTTATTAAATATGGATAAATACCTAATTTAAATTGTTTAAATCTGGAAAATAATGGATAAATATTATTTAAATGTGTTTATTTAAATTTGAATATTTATTTGATGATTGATATATATTATTTAAATGTGTTTATTTAAATTTGAATATTTATGGATAAATATTATTTAATCTTATTTTAAATTTGAATATTTATTATTTAAATAGAGATTTCAAATATTTTAATATTATTTATAATAGAGTTTTATAAATTTGAATATTAACCCCCTCATGATTTATTAATTGTTACATTGCGTCCTCGCAATGAATTAGAATTAATAATAGACAACTAAATTTAAAGAGTTTTAAATTTACCCCTTATATTTATATATATTAGAATTGTGTCTATTATATGTATAAGAAAGTTACAACATGTGCCCCCGCGTGTTTAAATATTGACATTGTCAGTCTTACATCGACTAGGCTCACCCGTTCTAATGAAGGGGTTTAAGGAGGTCTCTTTGATTTCTAATGAGGTCGGTTTTTAATATGCTTCGTGCTTACCACCCTCACCGCCCGATTGCATTTTGTGAATGGAGTTACCGAAAGGGTTTGATAGTGATAATGGTCAATCTAAAAGTATTTTAAATACAAGTATAAAACAAAATCCCTTTTTATTAATAGAATGTGAGTTTATATTATCCATGAAAATTGCACATTCTCTTTATATTCTGTTGGTGGAGCTCGTGTGGTTAACCGGCACATCAATCTAGGGTATAGTTGAGAATGATATGGAACTCGCGAATCTCAAGCGTAACTTGAGCTGGGGGTCATGCGATTTTGCAAGGTTAATTCTCAATCTATTTAATGTGAATCTTATGTTATCCATAAAAGTTGCACATTCTCTTTATAACTTGTTGATGGAGCTCGCGTGGTTAACTGACACGTCAATTGGAGAGTATAAGTAGAGAATGATGTGGAACTCGCGAATCTCAAGCGTAACTTGAGCCGGGGACCATGCGGTTTTGTATGGTCAATTCACCATCTGTTCAATGATCCGCGGTGACCCCGTCATTGAATTTGAGATGAACATAATTCGAGATTAACATGCCATTGATAGTCAATGAATCTCAAAGATCTAGGAATTTCGTGGTGATCGAAATTGGCAAAGGGCTTTGCCTACCTAAATAACTTTATGGTGTGTTTACGGCATCCCTTTACACATCATGGAGCCAAATATGGATCCTAGCCTTTTAAAATAATTTTATTTAGGGTGATTATTTTCTAAGGATAAGTAAAACAAACTATAATGGAATTTGTTATTGAATGATGTCTATAACCTTATCCACTAAAATCTACTGCTATAAAACCTTTGAAAGGATTAGCTATGAGGATGATCAATCTTGTCAAATTCGTAGTTTGGGAGTAGTTCTCATAAACGAAAGGAAAGATCATGCCTTTGTTAAAGCTATTCCTTGGTTACTTCAAACATTGCATTCTAAAGTGTTAGAAAGAGCAATTGTCAAATGTACGTTGTAAAATGACATATTGAAGTAAAATGGAATTTCCTTGAGTTAAGAGTTGACTAGGATTAATCGACTAGCTGACATGTACATATAATCAATTCATTTTGATTTTGAGATGAACAACTTGGAATGACCATGAAGGAGTTGTGTAGCATGTTAAAGTTTCCTTTTGGAATTAACATGGCAATCATAGAAACTTAAACTTCAAACACTCCCATAAATTTACTATCATGAATAGAAGTGTCAAGAAGAACGCCAATTGCCCATGGTTTAAAAGGTGATTAGTTTTGATATACCTAATCTAGGCCCGAATACCTAGGACAAAGGAAGGTTTATTTTGAGACATGTTCTGATAGCAATCCGCTTCCATAACAAGAAAAGGACTAAGAAAGCAAACTTGCCCAAATGTATATTTGAGGTGAAAGAACCGAAACATGAAGAAGTTAGATTTGATCATGGATCACAAGCCCGTGCTACTTTCCATTGGATCAAAAGATAAATTGTTCTTCAATGTTTGGTATTCAATCAAATATATGGATTTATAATGCCATCAAAACATTACTTCTAAGCCTTGAGTGTTGTGCTAAGGATTAGTACTGACATTTGCAAGAATGTGCAGTTACTAAAATGAAGTAAGAAGACTAAAACATGGAGAAGATAATTTGATCATGAATGCCAAGCCCTTGCTAGATTTATAGGATCAAAAGACAACTCTTGTCAAAATGTTTAGTCTATGGTATTATAATTGAAATTGTTTATACTACGATTCATGAGATAGTTCTGACTTATTTAAATGTAGAGCATTCTAACATGTTAAAAGAAAATCATGAAATCTATGAAGCTAGTATAGTAGCAAGTGTTCAAAATTGATTCGAACATTTAAATAAGGTGTATTATTATGAATATTTGTTGATGTTAGTTCAACTAATGGATCGTTTAGAATGACCACAATATGTACTGATTCAAATACATCCAAAGTTTTTGGTGAAATGTATTTGTGGAATCATAGTCTTGGATAAATAAACGAGAAATGCATTACCAAGTATCCAGTTGGATTGGAATTTGGATATCATTTGACCTCGAGTCTCATGATAAATGCAAATCTTGTTTATCAAGATAGATGATGAATGTTTCACTGGGTGATGTGAGTATCTGTTGGAATTAGTTTACACTAATGGACCGTTCAGATTAATCGCAATACATGGTGAGACCAACTTCGTATGAATGTGAGTCTAGAACCTTTCAGGTGTTCAGAGCTCTATGAATGTGAGTCTGAAACCTTTCAAGTGTTTAGAGCTCTCATGAAGTGAAGTTCAAAATCAATTGGGCAATAGGATGAGACACTCATAGTGAGAATCTCAGTCCAAACTTTATCGATCATCTAAGTAATTGTGAAAGAGTTTCATGATCTGTCTCCTCCCAACACACTGCCAGTAGGAAGTGTTAGATGGATAGAGAAACAAATCGTTCATTGATTTTGTACTAGATGAGTCGCATTGTGTTTGCTAACAATTTGTGGATTGTACCATGAATAGTGTTACAAGAAGTCCTTTGGTCTTGTGCCAACTAAGTAGGTTCCTGAAACACTCTATGATATGTGAAGTGGGATTCTATCCTCACTTCCATATATGTAAGTCTACAATTATGAGGCTTACGCTCATCGTGAAGCACTCGACAATCTAGAACTTTTAATAGTGATGTGTTAACTCGTTGGAGAACCCATCAAGAATTTTGGATAATTCTTTAAGAATCCTTATGAGAAAAAAGTGTATGTTGATCAAAGGGCAGTCTTCCAGGTGATAAGATTCGAGAGTCAACCAAAGCCTAAAGTTGTACATAACATTCAATTTGGAATTGAAAGAGCTATTAAGGAATCTGACATATTTCCATTTTTCCTTATAGATCTTATAGAAGACGTCATGAACCTAGTTATATAATAGTTTATATTACTAAGGTAAATGAATCACTGGTATGGAGCAATTAGAGTGTACCAGCTATCAGAAGCTATGGTAGGCCCTAAAGGCTACAACATGGAAGGAAGACTTGGAAAGCGAGATTCAATCCATGTATGTTGTAATTTGGTAGATCAAGCACTTGACCTTAACCCTTAGGTGCAAGTAGATCTTCAAGAAGAGACAAGTATGGATAGGAAAAAAATACATAATCAAACCAAGATAGGTTTTGAAGGATGTGTAAGCTTAACAAGTTCATTTATGGACCAAAATAAGCATCTCGCAAGATGTATCATTATTTCAATGAGAAAGTTCAAAGTGTATAATTTCTAGAAATAAAGATGAGCCATACATATGTCAAAGATAGTGGGAGTAATTGGATTCTTTGTTTCAATGAGAATGTTCAAGGAGTTTGAATTTCGAGAAACATAGATAAGCCATATATATGTTAGTGCTAGTGGGAGCACTGTAGTCATCCTTGTATTGTACATAAATAATGTATGATTCATAAGAAATTATATTCTAACTTAGCAAGTGTAAAAGCTTGGCTTGGTATGAGAATTGTTTCACTATGATATACATGGGAGATACAGAACATGTACATATATCAAGGTGATTCATTGGATTAAGCCAAAGTGCGTGGAATGTTGAGGAAACTCAACATGCAGAACTTGGAAAGGTTCATGCATAATATGTCATAACATTGAGCGATGCTAATGTCCTAAGTTCTACTAGAGGTTATGAGTCGTGTCCCACATGTTTTTCTATGGGTTAGAGCATATATGCCATGACATGTACCAGATCTGATGACTCGTATGCTTTGAGCATGACAAGTTGGATTAGATCAATTTGGCAAGAATAAATGAATCAAGATCAAGAACACTCTTAAGTGTCCTTGGAGGACAGAAGAGATGATCTTAATAGTATGGAAGAGATCATTGTAAGGGTTACATTGATGCTAATTTTCTCACTAATAAAGGCAATTCCGTTCGCAGTCGGAATTCGTGCTGTTACTGAATGGTGGTATATTAGCTTGAAAGAGTACCGGGTAATACACCATAGTGGATTTAACATACTTAGAGTATATTGCAGTTGATTAAATTGCAAAGAAGAGTATGAGACTAAAAGAGATTCATTAGTGATATTTTTGTTGAGATTCAATCATTGATGGTCCTTATGAAGTTTCTTGTGACTTTGGGTGAACTTACCTCGAGTATGGATCCCAAGTCACACAAGCTCACATTAAACATACTCAGTAAGTACCAACACATTTGATAGCGAGTCAAATGTAAAGACATCATAGTCAATATGTCATATCGAAAGATAATCTTGTCGATCCATTCCATAAGCCGATGTCATTGACCAAGTCTGACAGTCAGACAAAGTCGAGAGGCATTAGATTTGCAAATGAATTGGCTTAAGCACTCTTAGTTTGGTTTGTTTTAAAACCCGAGAACTTTAAGCAATATAAGTTTTAATTTGATTTGGCGATTATTAAGTGGTGATCTCAATATATGATGGATTTCGGTCATTTCAATTAGCTTATCACTGCGTTCTCACTTTTGCATGTTTGGAACCCACTTCCCGAGTATTAATTTACTCAAACGTCCACAGTCGGTCATACTCTTGGAAGTAAGTAGTGATTCAAGACTGTCGTGAGTATTATTGGATTGTCCATATTGGTTGGATATAGCATAGTGATTGCGCTAACACTCATGAGTGCTTAATAGAGATTTAAGTATTGGACCAACCCACGCTTAGATATTACTTCATGGATTCAGTCACGAGTAATTCTAAGTCGATAATATCTTCTATTCTTCAAACCTAGATACATGTGGGGTTTTTTGCTTTATGATTCTGTTATGCATTGGTCTACTCCAACGCTAACCGTAACTGGTAGCTATAAAGGGTATGTCCATGTGTGATATGATGAAATAGACAAAAACTATGTAGTCAAAGTTTATTTGTTCCTTCTGCCTTAATAGGAGAAGCGATATCTATGGGCCCCTCGATGATTTGGTGCTGACATCTAAAGTGCTTGGCCGAGCCCTGACTAGAATTGATGTGTTCAATTTAGTAGTCAGATGCAGTCATCACAAATCTATATCGGGAAACATAATCTTGAATTCTTGAGATTGACCATTATCCATGTCTTGAATTCATACAGATATCATAGAACGAAGGGATAGTTGATCACTTATCTAAGGGCTGAATCTTGATTAGATCAAGAGTTCGGTAGCTGCATTGGATGGCTAACTCTCTGTTGATTATTGGAGAAATATTAGTCCTCGTATAGTTGATGACTTGTCCAAGTGGGAGACTGTTGGAATAGTGTCCAAGGTCATTAACTATTGGTCATATTTCTAATAATAGCAGGGTCCTTTTGGGTTGCCCTAAAGACCCAAATTGAGTAGAATAAATAAAGGAGAAATTGGTTTATTAATTATTATGGTTAATAATTAATTAGAAACTAATTGGAAATATATTTTGGGAATTAATTAACAGTTTAATTAATTAAAGGGTCGAATGTTCATTAATCGATAGTTGGTTAATCAGGAATGTTCCAGAACCTTATGGAATTAGGGTTGGATGAAAATCACTCCATCCCACATGGGAAAGGAGTGAAATTTCGTGGTTATGCCTCCATCCCACATGGGAAGGAGTACAAAACCCTAGGAGGCATCAAAGGCTATAAATAGGGCCTTAGGGATTCCATTCCTCCTTGCACCTTGGCTTGAGTATTCGCCAACCCTTCTTCCTCCCCCTCTTAGGGATGATTTCTAACCCCTTTGGGTTTGTGAAATTGACCCTTCTCCAAGTTATTTTTATTCCACTCTTTGGTGTCATTGGGTGTGATACCATTAGAGGGATTCTGGTTTGGGTCCTTTCATCCAAGCAACTTCATGGAGGTTCAAGATCTCAACCATGGAGATCAAGGGCTACATAAAAGGTATGTTTTCTTACTTATGTTTTAGTTTTCTAGGGTTGATGTAATTAGCATGAAGCCATAGATCCGTAGGATGCATGTACACTTAGGTATATCGTTGTTTCGATTTTTACGCTGCCTAGTTTTAGAGTGTATTTGATGCGTAGTAAAACCAACACTCGTTTATTTCAATCTCATCAAGCGGGATAATGAGAGTCTCATCAGATAAGCATTTCTTCAGATTTGACACATGAAAATAGGATGCATGTTGTTGAGTTTTGATGGTAGTTAGAGCTTGTAAGCTACCAGACCAATTCTACCAAGGATTCCAAAGGGTCCAATGTATCTCGTGTTCAATTTCCCATGCTTCCCACAGCGTATCATCCCTTTCCAAGGTGAAAATTTGAGCAGTACGCGATCACCGACTTGGAATTCCAAGGGCTTTCGTCTTTTTTCTGCGTACCTCTTTTGCCGGTCTCTGGATTCCTTTAGTTGTTCTCGAATATGAATGATCTTCTCGGTTGTTTCTCAGATGAACTCGGGACCGGTTAGAGTGTTGTCGGGTCCTTTTTCCTATTGAGTGTCTCCCACCTCTGCCCATCATAGAGGAGATCGACATTTGCATCTATATATGTCTTCAAATGGAGCGGTCTTGATGCTAGTGTGATACCTATTGTTGTATGAGAACTCAATCAATGACAAGTGAGCATCCCATGCCTTGACCAAATCTATCACACAAGCCCTTAGCATATCCTCCAGTGTTTGGATGGTCCTTTCACTTTTTACATCCGTTTAGGGATGGTAAGCAGTACTCATATCGAGCTGAGTTCCCAATGACCTCTGAAGTGACTGCCAAAAACGAGAGGTAAGTCTACTATGTCGGTCAGAGATAATAGATTATGGCATGCCTTGTAATCTCACGATCTCTCTTATATAGGTTCTGGTGAACTTCTCCATTTTATCAGTTTCCTTTATTGGCAAGGAGTGGTGGATTTTGTTAATTTATCGGCAATTACCCAAATGGTGTTGATTCCATCCTTTGTCTTGGGCAATTTAGTGATGAAATCCATCATTATCTTTTCCCACTTCCACTCGAGTATGTATGGGTGTTGCAGTAGACCCGAGGGCTTCTGATACTCCACCTCGACTTTAGCGCAAGTCAAGCACTTGTTCACGTATGTAGCGATTTCGGCAGAGCCTGGATGGACGGAGTACCTTGTCTTGTGGGCTTCATTCATAACCACGTCTTTGAACCCACCAAACTTTGGCGTCCAGATCCGGTCCATGAGGTAGTAGGCTCTGTCATCTTTGACGGTAAGATTCTTGTCCATCTCTCATAATGCTTCATCTGTGATATTTTCTGGCTCCAAGGCTTCCATTTGAGCATCCTTGATTTGTGAAGACAGGTGGGAATGTATGGTCATTGTCAGAGACTTGAATCGGCAACCCGAGTACTCTTTCCTGCTTAGGGCATCGACCACCACATTGGCTTTGCCCGGATGATATCAAATCTCACACTCGTAATTGTTCATCAACTCTACCCATCGCCGATGCCTCATATAGAGTTCCTTCTGGTTTATGTCACACCCCAAAACCGATAACGGCGGAATACGTTTCGGGGTGGAGGACGTCATGTACAGTATCATCACAATTGCATAATAGTAAAAACAAGAAACATACAACCATTGCATTACATAGTGAGTTTAATTACAAGCATGTTTTGTAATGTTTAACAAATACCAAAAGTATTACAAAATGTCACAACTGGAAATTTTGTGTCATGTAATCTATACATTCAAGCTAATGTGAATCAAAAACTTAAGAACATGATTGACACCTACTATTATGACATCAAAAACTTCAATCAAATACATCATACAAGTACTACAAATAGTCATCAAACGATTGGAGACCCTAGAAGTCCTTGTTTAAGTCCATTTTGGACTAGGACTCCCTTATTGGATCCAAATGGACCAATAAGCTTCCAATTAGACTACCATGGGCTTAGAACCCTTATATGGGCTCTAATTGGACCCACATCAATTTATTTCAACATTATGGGCCACATTGGGCCTAAAATGAAATAAATTAATAACTATGAACCATAATTAACCTAATTTGACCCTAACAAGTCATAAAAATCACCTTTATATTAATTTGGACCAAAAATCACTCAACTTAACCATGAAAATGCTTAAGCATTTAAGGCCCAAACATTCTCTTTTCCCCCACCATTCTCGGCCCAAGCCCAAATAAAAGGGAGGAGTTGACTTCTTGCATGACACATCATCTTTGTATGGAGGATATCTAAGCATTACCCTTCAAACATCCATGCATTCCCATTCTTCCATGCAAACATCACCTCAAGGTCTTTTCTTCTCTCTCTCCCTCTCCCTTCTTGTTTCGGCCGAGAGTAACCCACACACACACACCTCACAAACTCTCTCTAAATTACTCAAGAAATCATCCCCTCTCCCCATTCATAAGTCTCGAAAATTTGGCTTGAAGCCTAAGAATCATCCTAAAGAAATTCACCATCTAAGGTAAGTTAATGTTTAACTTATGATCTAACTCCCTCTACTTCATTAAAATCTCTTCTAAATTCATTCACTCTTGTGATCTTGCATCCTAGAGGTCGAAATCTTCATCAAAGGGTGCTAAGGCCAAAAATCACTTCATTTTTCTTCCATCTTCTCTCCAAAACCGAAACCACACCCAAGGTGAGCTTCATACCCCCTATTTTCTGTTTTTATGAGTTTTTTTTTTGGGGGGGGGGGGGGGAATACAAGTGAAAGTGTAGATCTATATGTGTTTTGTATGCTTTGTATGATTTCCATGCTTATATGTGTGCTTTTGTGTGTTACAATGTTGGATTTAGCCATAAAACCCCTCAAAACCGAGATATACCTTATGTTAAATGATTTTAGCATCTAATATATTTCTACATACAAAGTGTTTCTAGAAAAATAACTAAGTGGTTTAGTAACAATTTCTTTGGGCTAAAAACACAATTTTTGGACCTAAAATGTGAAAAATACAAAATTAAGGGCCCAAATTGACATATCACGAATTCTAATGGATGAGGTGTGTCAAAACAGTTTCAATAAAACAATTTCTGGAAATGTACTCATTTAGAGGATTAAAAACATAAATTTCAAGCTTAATGGGCTAAAAATGACATTTTCGGCCCAATGAGGCCCATTATGCGAAATTTTTTGTTTTGGAGGGCCAAAACTATGTTTTTCTGTAAAACAGTGGACTATAAGTGTTCCAAGTCCTTTTCAAAGGTTTAAAATGCTTTTTAAATTTAAAAAGGACCAAAGTTGCAAAAATTTTACAATTTGGGCCAAAATTGTCAAAATTGTGAAAATAAAGGGTTATAACCGAGAAAACTGAAATTTCAGGGACTTAAACTGTTTTCTATGAAAAATATGCTGAAAAATGTTAATTTCAATAATTTTTGGTGTTAAAATGTCAAGAAAATTGGTTTAAGGACCAAACCGGAAAGTATTTAAATAAAGGGTTGAAAAAGTAAATTTTACAAACAATGAGGGGCTGAAAACAGAAAACTTTCAAGGCTAATTCAATACATTCAATTTGATCAAATGATGGCACCGCGACTATCGACGAAATACAATACATTACAATACCAAAAGTCGTTGTTAAACGAATTGGTTCGGTCTCGAACCAATAAAAATCCGAAACTACTAACACGACGACACTACGACACTATGACACTACGACGCTACAATTCATACTAATAACGTTTGGGAATTCAATATACATGCGAGTGTGCACAGACGTCTACGCACCATCTTTGGGCCCCAAAAGTGTAAAATCTTGTTTGTTGAGCCTAGCTAGCCCAATGACCTGATCTTAAGGCCCGAAGACCTCTATCTTACGAAGTGTTGGGTTTTACCGACCTGACACAACGTAAAAGGACTTTCAATGGCTTGTATACTACTGGTCCCCAAGGGTCCTTTGGTATTGCTAGTAGAGTCTACCTTTCATGCGAGGCGGGTCTGGGACCCCTCGTACCTTTTTTTATCCCCAACCGGTTAATAGAGTCATCGAGGCCTTCGTGTCCTCTTTCTCTTCGGATGTGGGACTACACGTAGTCAGGGCGGTTGGATAACGTGATTAGTACGGACGACGCCTACGGGATCGTTAGTATAGCTATAGACTAGTCGTTTGTGTAACGCGTGTTTGTAGCAATTAATCATGCTAAAAAAAAATAATCCAACGTCGCCTGGTTTTGATAACTTCACGCGTTGCAATGGTTTCAATGTAAATTCATGGAATTCAAAGAATTAGGAAAACATCGGGTTTTCCTAGGGTTTTTCAATACATACAGATTCGAAATACATACAACTTTAATGAACAATTTTTACGAGTATAGAAACAAACAAGCATACCTATGGATCTCCACAAACGTTTTCAAAAACTTTTCTTTTCAGAAAATATTGGATTTTCTGGTGGTTTTCAAACGACATGAACATTGTTTTTCTTCAAATACAGCTTATGAACTCACCAACATTCCACATGTTGACGTTTTCAAAATACTTGTATTCTCAGGGAACCAGTGAATCAAAGGAATCATATTCAGTGATGGCTTGCAGTTTATTTATGTACGAATCGAACAATTTATTTTGGGAATGTAACGTGTAAACAATGTATTTCATGTAAACTTTACTAGTTGTACCATATTAATGCATGGTGACGAATGTTGTTACGTTTCATATATATACAATGTTATGGTATTCAATTGAGTCACGACAGCCCCCGAACGTTTCCGCCGCCTGGTTTGGGGGTGTGACAGGTTGGTATCAGAGCTTTGTTTATAGTGAACTAGCATGTCGAGCCACACATTGATATGCAACTATAAACCAAAAAGAGGGACTAACATAACTCTGAACAAAACAAGTAAATAAAACACGCTTGCTTGCATTAGGAATAAGGACCTAACGCCGAATCAAACACAATAATGCTGGTATCTCGGTTAATTCGGGACTGTTCTTAGTGATACCAAGGAGTGAATGTAGCCTGATCAACTACATTCTCTCCAAAGTAAAACTAACACACGTCTTGAGGAGATCGGGATAGCTAGGGAACCTAAAACTATACCCTTTATCACCAAAAAGAGAACGTTTGCTTAGTCTGTACAATAGTCATAGCACCTAGGAATAATGTTAGCATATTTACGTACTCGCGCAGACAGCATGGCTGGTTTTCATCACCCTGGAGACCCCTATTTCCCTAATCAGGGAAACAACGGGTGGCTAGAGGAGGAGGAGCCTGAGGAAGAGCAGCAGGGTATCCAGTTTCATCAGGTCCTAGTAGCTAACGGGATACTTGGGGATGAACCGGGAGAGAATCCAGGGGAAGTACACGACGTCGGACCCGACGAATATGTAGACACTGACAACGAATTTGGAGAGATCGACGACGACGACGAGGAAGGTCAGGTCGGGGATCAGGACCCCGTCCCGCCATGCGAGAACGAGGTACAGCCAGATCACCCCGCTCCACCAGTGAACCCCCCAGGAGAGAACCGTTCCCTCGAAGCTAAGATCGCCGCACTGCGGCAACAGCTGTATGCTATGGAAGCTCGGGTAGTGCAAGCAGAGCATGAGAGGGACGAGGTTATTGGAGACATGGCAGAGATGGCGCAACTACTGGCGCAACATTTCGGCATATGACCTCGGCACCACCTCCAGACGCAGCTCATCGCGGTTAGGGATAGACTTATCATAGTAGGTGATTAGGAACTATGTTATGTACTTCGGCTCTATGTTTAAGTGACTACACTACTCATGGAGCCGTTATGCTGTCGGATTAGTGTCACTTATGTATGCTCTTACGAGCAAATTTTCTTGTATTAAATGCGGATAATGTTAATAAACTTTTATGGGTTTTGCTATGATATTACAAGTTGTTATGTGTTGAGAAGTTATGATTGTATGCCCGATGGTAGTAATGTTTAGGTTCGTACCATACACCTAGTTAGTAGGATCACAACCTCACAGAAACCACGTACACTCAACATCTTTCCGTTTCATGACAGAAAGATGCCACGCCGAGCTACTCGCGGAAATCCCGAACCAACCCCGCCTGAAGTCGACACCACTGCTTTCCAGGCAGCCGTGTCTGCTGCGGTCACAACAGCTATGACACAACTTCACCGAGGGAACAACGGAGGAGGCAACGGGCAAGGATCCGGAAGTTCGAACAACGGGACGAATCAAGGACCCACTAAAACGTGCACCTACAAGGACTTCGCAAATGCTAAACCACGGACTTTCAACGACACTGGAGGGATGATCACCCTGAAGCGATGGATCGAGAAGGTAGAGTCGGTGTTCGAGATATGTGATTGCCCCGAGCAGATGAAGGTGAAGTTCGCGGCCTGCACTTTTGTGGACCAAGCACTCACTTGGTGGAACGGACACGTGGAAGCTATGACGCTCCCTGTCGCCAACTCTATCCCATGGGCAGAAATGAAAGAAATGTTAATGGCTGAGTACTGCCCCCAAGGCGAAATACAAAAGATGGAGCAGGAACTATGGAACCTCACTGTGCAGAATGCGAACATCGATGCCTACATATCGAGATTTAGCGAATTATCTTTGTTGTGCCCGGGTATGATCACGTCAGAAGGAAAGAAGGTTGAACGATTCATCTGGGGACTGACATCCCCCATTCAAGGGAATGTGATAGCTGCGAACCCTGAAACGTTTGACAGTGCGAAGAGATTGGCAAAGAGGTTATATGATCATAATAACAAAAAGGGCGAGAAGCCAGTAGAGACTGAGAAGAAAAAGGAGGGTGATGGCAAGAGAGGGAAGAACCACAAGAGGAAGGGGTGTTAGGGCCCCGAGACCTCTAAAAAGCAGCAAACAGTGGCAGTTAACGCTATCACCGCACCGGTTCCAGCCACACCACATGCTCCAGCCTCAGCTGCTTCAAATGCTTCAAGACCCTACTCCGGTAATCTTCCCAAATGCAATAAGTGCAGCCTCCATCACCACGGCGAATGCAGGGAACTCCATTGCACCAGTTGCAACCGAAGGGGACACACTGCAAGGTTCTGCAGGACATACCCTCCTCAGAACCAAAGTCAGGGAAACAACCAGAACAACAACAACAACAACTACCGCCATAACAACAACACCAATGTCGGCGGCAATAATGCAGGGCCTAGCCACACCTGCTTCGGGTGTGGAAGGACGGGGCATTTCCGCCGAGATTGCCCTAACAACAACTCAGGAAACAGAGGAGCAGGAAGAATGCTGACTATGGGTCAGAGTGATGCAGTTCAGGACCCCGCAGTTGTGACCGGTACTTTCCTCCTAAACCACACTTATGCATGCATCTTATTTGATACCGGAGCGGAGCGAAGTTTCGTAAGCGAGAAGTTTAAACATTTATTAAAACAACAACCCCAGAAGCTAAATGAAACCTATACGGTGGAAATGGCCAATGGGAAAACCGAATCCACTGGGGAGATCTACATCGGATGTACCCTAACCCTCAACCAACACGTTTTTCGAATAGACCTAATGCCAGTATCAATTAGGAGTTTCGATGTGATTATCGGCATGGATTGGTTAAGCCCCCACCATGCTGAGATTATGTGCCACGAGAAGGCCGTTCGCCTTCGTCTCCCGAATCACGAAACCCTAGTAATTTACGGAGACAAACCCAGTACGAATCTTCGTCTCATCTCGTGCATCAAAGCACAAAAACATCTGCGAAAGAACAATTTGGCGTTCTTGGCTCACATAGTGGACAAGACCAAAGAAGAAACTAACATCCAAGATATTCCGGTAGCGTGTGAATTTCCGGACGTGTTTCCTGAAGATCTTCCAGGAGTACCCCCAGAGAGACAGGTTGAGTTCCGAATCGACCTCGTTCCAGGAGCAACTCCTCTCGCTAAATCACCATATCGGTTGGCTCCTACTGAAATGCAGGAATTGTCCAGCCAACTCAGTGAGCTTCTGGACAAGGGATTTATCCGACCTAGCTACTCGCCATGGGGAGCTCCGGTGCTCTTTGTCAAAAAGAAGGATGAATCTTTCAGAATGTGCATCGATTACAGAGAGTTAAATAAACTCACTCTTAAAAACCGCTACCCACTCCCACGAATCGATGATCTATTCGACCAGCTCCAAGGAGCTAGTTATTTTTCTAAAATAGATCTACGGTCCGGATACCACCAACTCAAAGTCCGAGAAGAGGATATTCCTAAAACCGCTTTCCGAACCCGCTATGGACATTATGAATTCGTGGTAATGCCCTTCGGTCTAACAAATGCACCTGCCGCATTTATGGACCTAATGAATCGAATATGTCGACCGTTCCTTGACAACTTCGTCATTGTGTTTATCGATGACATCCTTGTCTATTCTCGAAGCAAAGAGGAGCATGGCCAACATCTTCGACAAATTCTAGACACTCTGCGATCGGAAAAGCTTTACGCCAAACTCTCCAAGTGCGAGTTCTGGCTCTGGAGTGTGAATTTCCTAGGCCACGTGGTTAGCCAAGACGGAATTCATGTGGATCCCTCTAAAGTCAAAGCTGTGGAAGGATGGGCAACTCCGACTACGCCCACAGAAATTCGTCAGTTCTTAGGCCTAGCAGGCTACTATAGGAGATTCATCCAAAACTTTTCTAAGATCGCCAAGCCGCTTACCTTGCTTACGCAAAAGGGCGTACCATTCAAGTGGACAGACCGACAAGAGATTGCATTTCGAACCTTGAATCAAGCTCTCTGTAGCGCTCCTGTACTATCTCTACCTGAAGGAATGGAAGATTTTGTAGTCTACTGTGACGTGTCGAATCAGGGCTTAGGTTGCGTTCTCATGCAACGTGGAAGAGTGATAGCATATGCGTCCCGCCAACTAAAGACGCACGAAGTAAATTACACGACCCATGACCTAGAACTGGGAGCCATGGTCTTCGCTCTGAAAATTTGGAGGCACTACCTGTACGGTACAAAGTGCACCATCTTCACTGACCACAAGAGCCTCCAGCACATCTTGAATCAGAAGGAGCTGAACATGAGACAACGAAGATGGGTGGAATTACTAAACAACTACGAATGCGAGATCAAGTACCATCCAGGAAAGGCCAACGTGGTAGCTGATGCATTAAGTCGGAAGGAGTACTCTAATCGCCGTACGAAAACGCACTCGATAACCATTCAATCTCATCTGGCCACTCAAATTGCATCAGTCCAGTCGGAGGCTATGAAAACGGAAAATAGAATTAGTGAGGCATTGCGCGGGATGGAAAAGAACCTAGAAGAAAGAGAGAATGGGGTATACTACTTCATGAACCGTATTTGGGTCCTAAAAACCGGAGGATTTAGGGAGACCGTTATGAAGGAAGCCCACAAGACACGATACTCCATTCATCCCGGTTCGGACAAGATGTATTTGGACATTAAACAACACTATTGGTGGCCTAACATGAAGGCGGAAATCGCGACCTATGTTGGTAAGTGCCTTACGTGCGCCAAAGTAAAGGTGGAGTACCAGAAACCTTCAGGATTGTTACAGCAACCGACAATCCTTGAGTGGAAATGGGAGGGGATTTCTATGGATTTCGTGACCAAGCTGCCCAAGACGTCGGACGGACTGGACACCATATGGGTAATAATCGACCGACTGACAAAATCTGCCCATCTCCTGCCAATCAAAGAATCCTACAAGATGGAGAGACTGACGCGTTTGTACCTACGAGAAATCGTAAGACTCCATGGAGTGCCAAAATCTATTATCTCTGATAGGGACAGTAGGTTCACATCGTGCTTTTGGCAATCACTCCACAAGGCAATGGGAACTCATCTCGATATGAGCACCGCATATCACCCACAAACAGACGGTCAAAGTGAACGAACCATTCAAACGCTTGAAGACATGCTTCGTGCATGTGTGATAGACTTTGGAAAGTCTTGGGATACCTACCTACCGTTGATCGAGTTCTCATATAACAATAGTTACCATTCGAGCATCAAGGTGGCTCCTTTCGAAGCACTGTACGGGCGTAAATGTAGATCACCGTTATGTTGGGCTAAAGTAGGTGACACCCAGCTAGCAAAAATGCATACGTCGGACAGGGCACTAACGGGACCGGAGATCATTCGCGAAACCACAGAAAAGGTCGTCCAGATCAGAGCTCGATTACAAGCATCGCGTGACCGACAAAAGAGCTACGCCGATAAACGGAGAAAGCCCTTAGAATTCCAGGTCGGTGATCGAGTACTGTTGAAAGTCTCACCCTGGAAAGGGGTTATATGTTTCGGAAAACAGGGAAAGCTGAACCCGCGATACATTGGACCTTTCAAAATCGTCGCTCGAATAGGTCCGGTAGCATACAGACTACAACTACCCGCGGAGCTAAACGGTGTACACCCCGTGTTTCATGTCTCTAATCTGAAGAAGTGCCTATCAGATGAAACCCTTGTCATTCCTCTTGACGAAATCAAAATCAATGAGAATCTCCTGTTCGTCGAAGAACCAATCGAAATCATGGACAGGGAGGTGGAGCGTACTAAGCAGAGTCGCATCCCGATCGTGAAGGTACGGTGGAACGCAAAGCGTGGGCCAGAATTCACTTGGGAACGCAAAGATCAAATGAAGCAGAAGTACCCTCACCTATTCTATCATTCTCAAATCTAGCTTTCAAACAGAATTTCAGGACGAAATTCCCTCTAACGGGGGGATGATGTCACAACTGGAAATTTTGTGTCATGTAATCTATACATTCAAGCTAATGTGAATCAAAAACTTAAGAACATGATTGACACCTACTATTATGACATCAAAAACTTCAATCAAATACATCATACAAGTACTACAAATAGTCATCAAACGATTGGAGACCCTAGAAGTCCTTGTTTAAGTCCATTTTGGACTAGGACTCCCTTATTGGATCCAAATGGACCAATAAGCTTCCAATTAGACTACCATGGGCTTAGAACCCTTATATGGGCTCTAATTGGACCCACATCAATTTATTTCAACATTATGGGCCACATTGGGCCTAGAATGAAATAAATTAATAAATATGAACCATAATTAACCTAATTTGACCCTAACAAGTCATAAAGATCACCTTTATATTTATTTGGACCAAAAATCACTCAACTTAACCATGAAAATTGGGCTTAAGCATTTAAGGCCCAAACATTCTCTTTTCCCCCACCATTCTCGGCCCAAGCCTAAATAAAAGGGAGGAGTTGACTTCTTGCATGACACATCATCTTTGTATGGAGGATATCTAAGCATTACCCTTCAAACATCCATGCATTCCCATTCTTCCATGCAAACATCACCTCAAGGTCTTTTCTTCTCTCTCTCCCTCTCCCTTCTTGTTTCGGCCGAGAGTAACCCACACACACACACCTC
This sequence comes from Lactuca serriola, assembly GCF_051521515.1. NCBI lineage: Eukaryota > Viridiplantae > Streptophyta > Magnoliopsida > Asterales > Asteraceae > Lactuca > Lactuca serriola. The sequence continues at coordinate 117,102,618 of NC_136408.1, forward strand.
ACAAACTCTCTCTAAATTACTCAAGAAATCATCCCCTCTCCCCATTCAAAAGTCTCGAAAATTTGGCTTGAAGCCTAAGAATCATCCTAAAGAAATTCAACATCTAAGGTAAGTTAATGTTTAACTTATGATCTAACTCCCTCTACTTCATTAAAATCTCTTCTAAATTCATTCACTCTTGTGATCTTGCATCCTAGAGGTCGAAATCTTCATCAAAGGGTGCTAAGGCCAAAAATCACTTCATTTTTCTTCCATCTTCTCTCCAAAACCGAAACCACACCCAAGGTAAGCTTCATACCCCCTATTTTCTATTTTTATGAGTTTTTTTTTGGGGGGGGGGAATACAAGTGAAAGTGTAGATCTATATGTGTTTTGTATGCTTTGTATGATTTCCATGCTTATATGTGTGCTTTTGTGTGTTACAATGTTGGATTTAGCCATAAAACCCCTCAAAACCGAGATATACCTTATGTTAAATGATTTTAGCATCTAATATATTTCTACATACAAAGTGTTTCTAGAAAAATAACTAAGTGGTTTAGTAACAATTTCTTTGGGCTAAAAACACAATTTTTGGACCTAAAATGTGAAAAATACAAAATTAAGGGCCCAAATTGACATATCACGAATTCTGATGGATGAGGTGTGTCAAAACAGTTTCAATAAAACAATTTCTGGAAATATACTCATTTAGAGGATTAAAAACATAAATTTCAAGCTTAATGGGCTAAAAATGACATTTTCGGCCCAATGAGGCCCATTATGCGAAATTTTCTGTTTTGGAGGGCCAAAACTGTGTTTTTCTGTAAAACAGTGGACTATAAGTGTTCCAAGTCCTTTTCAAAGGTTTAAAATGCTTTTTAAATTTAAAAAGGACCAAAGTTGCAAAAATTTTACAATTTGGGCCAAAATTGTCAAAATTGCGAAAATAAAGGGTTATAACCGATAAAACTGAAATTTCAGGGACTTAAACTGTTTTCTATGAAAAATATGCTGAAAAATGTTAATTTCAATAATTTTTGGTGTTAAAATGTCAAGAAAATTGATTTAAGGACCAAACCGGAAAGTATTTAAATAAAGGGTTGAAAAAGTAAATTTTACAAACAATGAGGGGCTGAAAACAGAAAACTTTCAAGGCTAATTCAATACATGCAATTTGATCAAATGATGGCACCGCGACTATCGACGAAATACAATACATTACAATACCAAAAGTCGTTGTTAAACGAATTGGTTCGGTCTCGAACCAATAAAAATCCGAAACTACTAACACGACGACACTACGACACTATGACACTACGACACTACGATTCATACTAATAACGTTTGGGAATTCAATATACATGCGAGTGTGCACAGACGTCTACGCACCATCTTTGGGCCCCAAAAGTGTAAAATCTTGTTTGTTGAGCCTAGCTAGCCCAATGACCTGATCTTAAGGCCCGAAGACCTCTATCTTACGAAGTGTTGGGTTTTACCGACCTGACACAACGTAAAAGGACTTTCAATGGCTTGTATACTACTGGTCCCCAAGGGTCCTTTGGTATTGCTAGTAGAGTCTACCTTTCATGCGAGGTGGGTCTGGGACCCCTCGTACCTTTTTTTATCCCCAACCGGCTAATAGAGTCATCGAGGCCTTCGTGTCCTCTTTCTCTTCGGATGTGGGACTACACGTAGTCAGGGCGGTTGGATAACGTGATTAGTACGGACGACGCCTACGGGATCGTTAGTATAGCTATAGACTAGTCGTTTGTGTAACGCGTGTTTGTAGCAATTAATCATGCTAAAAAAAAATAATCCAACGTCGCCTGGTTTTGATAACTTCACGCGTTGCAATGGTTTCAATGTAAATTCATGGAATTCAAAGAATTAGGAAAACATCGGGTTTTCCTAGGGTTTTTCAATACATACAGATTCGAAATACATACAACTTTAATGAACAATTTTTACGAGTATAGAAACAAACAAGCATACCTATGGATCTCCACAAACGTTTTCAAAAACTTTTCTTTTCAGAAAATATTGGATTTTCTGGTGGTTTTCAAACGACACGAACATTGTTTTTCTTCAAATACAGCTTATGAACTCACCAACATTCCACATGTTGACGTTTTCAAAATACTTGTATTCTCAGGGAACCAGTGAATCAAAGGAATCATATTCAGTGATGGCTTGCAGTTTATTTATGTACGAATCGAACAATTTATTTTGGGAATGTAACGTGTAAACAATGTATTTCATGTAAACTTTACTGGTTGTACTATATTAATGCATGGTGACGAATGTTGTTACGTTTCATATATATACAATGTTATGGTATTCAATTGAGTCACGACAGCCCCCGAACGTTTCCGCCGCCTGGTTTGCGGGTGTGACACAAAAATAAGAGATGGATCTTGTATGCTCCACCTTCTCCAAAATGCCGCACCTGTACCTGTCTATCTTTGACCTGAGGATACAAGTTATTTTGAAAACGAATATCAGCATAAAGCTGGTGAGTTCATAAGAATTTAGTGTGAGTTTTTGTATAAAAGCATTAGAACCGATAGTATGAAAAGCTGCAACTTTACAATCATAAGTGGTAGAAAATCCTAGAAAATCCTATATTTTCCAGAAATACGTTGTAAGTGAAAACCTTTAAGAAACATATCATTTTCATCTTTGAAAACCATTTATTGTAAAAGTATAATAGTGAGTTTCCAATAAGTAATGCAAAACGGTAGATTATGCCTGAAGTCCATAATAGTGGTGCAAACATTCTTTAGTATTAAATAGTTGTTTACTTCGGGATATTAACTTTAACTTTTTGTTTAGTATTTTAGTGTGGTTATAGTGTATTTCTTGTATGTTACCGATAGTGTGAGTAATAGAGGACCCCATGACCTTCCCAGCCATGCACAATGTAGTGAAATAGTGGCATCCCTGGACCTGTACGGCTCGGACTGAAGTTAACAGTCAGGATGTAATAGCGTCTGCCCCGTATAGATTTATACATATAGCGTCGTCTTCCTGCCAGAAGACTCTGGACGTAGTGCGTAGCGAATAGAGTATCTCGTAGTGGGTTAGTGTGTTATCTCTTGATTAGTGATTTCTCTTGTATTATAGTGTAGTAGTCTCTTGTATACTCGCAGTATGTTCTCGTATTAGTATATAGTATCATTATAGAGTGTATTATAGTGTGTAGAGTAGTAGCTATAGCGAGTAACAGTGGCCTTAACTATACCTATTATAGTTAACTTAGTGCATATGATTCTTGTCAGTTTAGTGGTTTAAACATCGAATGAAATGAAAATACTCGTATCCAACACTAATATATATGATATATAACTAAGAAATCAACGACGGTCATATGGATAACAACTACCCTAAGCCCACAAAAAACAAGAACAGGAAATAAGGCGAGCTATCGGTCCTAAGTCCTTCAAGCCTTACTTATATAAATATATTGGTGAGGTTACATTTTATAAGGAATTTATTTAATAAAATTTTTTCAAAAGGGAACATTTAGAAGATTGATCTTTTATCCGAAATTGTTTTGAAAACGAAAATCCTTTTTATAAAACATAGTGGTAAATCACATGTGATTTGAACTACGGATAGTGAATCACATGTGATTCATTTCCGTAACATGAATAAATGACTTGTATGAATTTCCTTAAACATGTATAATTGACTTGTATCCCACCCTAAAACATATAAAACATTTTAAAGGTTCATTAAAGGGGTATGAACTCACCTAAAATCGCGTAAATCGGGTGAATCGGGTAAATCGGGTGAAAGTGTCGGTTGAGTGTTTTGTACCAATTAATGACATGTGCACCTTTTAGGATCCTAATGTCATATGAAATATGTATTTTTCAAGAAATTAGTCATTTTATGCTTTTCATTAAAGTATTTAGGCATTCTAGCATCGATTCGGGGTTTTAGGGCTTTGAAGGGGTTCCCGGGAGTGGTATAAGGCCAACAGGGGTTTGCGGAGGAGTCCGTGAGTTCACTCCCTTGGAGTTTACGGCCCAAAGGCCACTCCTTGGGAGTTTACCAGCCGTAAGCCCCCTAGGCTTGGCCGTAAACTCATGTATTCCTCCAAAATTGCAAGTTAAGGCCTTATTTCACTTCGCTAATTTACTAGCAAGTGTCTTGGACTAATTTGGAGGGTTAAAACCCTCATTTTGTGACATTTTGGGGAGTTTACGGTCCAAAATTGTGCTTGGGCCGTAAACTCCATTTAGTCCCTCAAAATGGATGTTTAAATGGTCCAAATCACTTCCTTGTGTCTTAGTTAAATTCTAGAAGGCCTTAGGTGGGTTTTTGGGGCATTTTGGCATAGAAATTGGGGAGTTTACGGCCCAAGTATAGCCTTGGCCGTAAAATCTTCTTTTGGCTTCAAAATGAGATGCTTAATGGCCTTAAACATTTCCTAGGGTCATAGCTAAATTCCTACATGCCCTAGATGAGTTTTTGGGACATTTATCAAGAGTTTTTGGGTGTTTACGGCCTAAGCATAAGCTTGGGCCGTAAACTCCTTTTTAGGCTTCAAAATCTTAAGTTTTCATGTCCAAACTCACCTAGGTAAATCCCTTAATTAGTACACAAGTTTAAAGGAAGGAAAAATGAGGTTTTTGGCAAGGTTTTAGGTGTTTACGGCCTAAGGGGCTTCCTAGGCCGTAAACTCCCTTTAATCCTCTAAATCCTATGATTTTTGGCCTCAAAATGCTATGGACTATGATTAGAACAAGATAGGGAAGAGACCCTTACGTTTGGGAGCCGGAATTCGCGGTTCTGGAGTCGAGTTCGGGTCTAGAGAGAGAAAGTAGTGAGAGAAAGTGAATGAGTGGTAAAAGAGTGTTCAAATGGTGTTTACTCTCATTTCATATGCCTCGGGTATTGCACCCGATACACGGCTACCCGATGCTAAAGTTTAACGGGGTTAAAACTTTTTACTTGGGTGAAGTGGTTGAAAAGTAATATAACTCTATTTAGTTAAACGAGGTTAACACTTACAAGTTATAATTACTTATGATAATACCAAGAAATATAAATAACTAGATATTTATTTATTGGCGACTCCAAACTTTACAGAAAATAATATATAACGACGAATTCCGTTAGTGAAGACGGGATTTTGTAACGACAATAAATTTGGGTTGTCACATCATCCCCCCGTTAGGGGAATTTCGTCCCGAAATTTAGAATTCAAACAAATAAGTTATTACAATACCACTAAGAAAAGAGATGAGGATATTTGAGTTTCATTTGATCCTCGCGCTCCCAAGTGAATTCCAGTCCCCGCTTGGCGTTCCACCGAACCTTCACGATTGGGATGCGGCTTTGCTTCGTTCGTTTTAGTTCCCGATCCATAATCTCCGCAGGCTCTTCCACGAAGTTGAGGCTCTCACTGATCTCGATTTCGTCGAGAGGGATCACGAGAGTCTCGTCGGACAAGCATTTCTTCAAGTTTGAGACGTGGAAGGTAGGGTGTATGTTGCTTAGTTCGTGGGGTAAGTTGAGTTTGTAAGCTACAGGGCCGATTCTGGCGAGAATCTCAAAAGGCCCTATGTACCTTGGGTTTAACTTTCCACGCTTTCCGAAGCGTATCGTGCCTTTCCAGGGCGAGACCTTCAAAAGGACCCGGTCTCCCACCTGGAATTCCAAGGGTTTTCTTCGTTTGTCGGCGTAGCTTTTCTGTCGATCCCTAGCGGCTTTTAATCGTTCACGTATCTGTACAATTTTCTCAGTCGTTTCTCGAATGATCTCCGGACCAGTGAGGGCGCTGTCGGGAACTCGCCCTTTAGCTAACTGACTGTCACCCACCTCAGCCCAGCACAGAGGGGATCTGCACTTCCGGCCGTAGAGGGCTTCGAATGGAGCTGCCTTGATGCTCGTATGATAACTATTGTTGTAGGAAAACTCCACAAGAGGCAAGTGTGTATCCCACGATTTCCCGAAGTCAATCACACAAGCTCGCAGCATATCTTCTAAGGTTTGGATCGTCCTCTCACTTTGTCCGTCGGTCTGCGGATGGTAGGCTATACTCATGTCCAGCCTTGTCCTTAGTGCCTTTTGCAATGATTGCCAAAACCTAGAGGTGAATCTACTATCTCTGTCTGAGATAATAGATATAGGGACGCCATGCAGTCGCACTATTTCTTTTATGTATGTTCTTGTGAGTTTCTCCATCTTGTCCGTTTCTTTGATGGGTAGGAAGTGTGCGGACTTGGTCAACCTGTCTACGATGACCCAAATGGTATCTAATCCACCCGCTGTCTTGGGCAGTTTGGTTATAAAGTCCATTGTGATCCGCTCCCACTTCCATTCCGGTATCTCAGGTTGTTGGAGGAGTCCTGATGGCTTTTGATATTCGACCTTGACCTTCGCGCAAGTAAGGCACTTGCTCACAAAGGTAGCGATCTCCGCTTTCATGTTAGGCCACCAGTACAGCTTTTTGAGATCCAGATACATCTTATCTGAACCTGGGTGGACGGAGTAGCGAGTGTTGTGTGCTTCCCTCATGACCAAGTCTCTGAAACCTCCATGGCGTGGAGTCCAGATTCGGTCCATGAAGTAGTAGGCTCCGTCACCCTTAACCTCCAAATTTTTATCCATTCCGCGCAGGGATTCTCCCATCACGTTCTCAGGCTTTAAGGCTTCCAGCTGAGCCTCTTTGATCTGTGTGGATAGATGCGAATGGATAGTCATCATCAACGACTTGGTCCTTCGACCAGAATACTCCTTTCTACTCAGGGCGTCTGCTACTACGTTGGCCTTCCCCGAGTGATATCTAATTTCACAGTCGTAATCGTTAAGTAGTTCAACCCACCGCCGCTGCCTCATGTTGAGTTCTTTTTGGTTCAGTATGTGTTGGAGGCTTTTATGATCAGTATACACCACGCTCTTCGTCCCATACAAATAGTGTCTCCAGATTTTTAGCGCGAAGACGACCGCTCCTAACTCGGAGGTCGTGAGTAGTGTAGTTCACTTCATGGGTCTTTAGCTGCCTCGAGGCATAGGCGATAACCTTTCCTCGTTGCATCAAGACACAACCGAGCCCCTGATTTGATGCATCGCAATATACAACAAAGTCTTCTGTCCCTTCGGGAAGGGATAATACTGGTGCGGTGCATAGGGCTCGCTTCAGGGTCTGGAATGCCTTCTCCTGTTTCTCTTCCCAGTCGAATGATACACCCTTCTGTGTTAGCATAGTGAGAGGCTTCGCAATCCGAGAGAAGTTTTGGATGAATCTGCGGTAGTAGCCAGAGAGGCCTAGAAATTGACGAATTTCTATAGGTGTCTTCGGTGCTGACCAGTTCTCAATAGCTTTAATTTTGGAGGGATCCACGTGGATTCCATCTTCACTAACCACGTGACCCAAGAATTCAACTCTTCGGATCCAAAACTCGCACTTAGAGAACTTCGCATATAACTTTTCGGATCGCAACGTTTCCAGGACTCGTCGTAAATGATCCCTGTGTTCTTCCTCGCTCCGAGAGTAGATGAGTATATCGTCGATGAAGACGATGGCGAACTGATCTAGATATGGACGACACACCCTATTTATCAAGTCCATGAATACTGCGGGGGCGTTAGTCAGTCCAAAGGGTATCACTACGAACTCAAAATGCCCGTAACGAGTTCGAAAGGCTGTCTTCGGGACATCTTCCTCAAGCACTCGTAATTGGTGATACCCGGATCTAAGATCAATCTTGGAGAAGTAACTTGCTCCTTGTAGTTGGTCGAATAGGTCGTCGATACGGGGGAGAGGGTAGCGATTTTTGACCATGAGTTTATTGAGTTCCCTATAATCGATGCACATCCGAAACGATCCGTCCTTCTTCTTCACGAACAAGACCGGAGCTCCCCAAGGTGAGAAGCTCGGTCTTATAAAACCCTTGCTGAGCAGTTCGTTGAGCTGACCGGATAGTTCTTGCATTTCGGCAGGCGCTAAACGATAGGGCGACTTAGCTACGGGAGTAGCTCCTGGGACTAGGTCGATTCTGAACTCAACCTGACGTTTGGGAGGTAGATCTTGAAGGTCTTCTGGCAAGACATCGGGGAATTCACATACAACGGGAATGTCCTTTGGATCTTTCACTTTCTGACTTGTGTCGACGACGTGAGCAAGAAAGGCGCGATATTCCTTACGCAAATATTTCTGAGCCTGAATACTGGAGATGATACGAAGGCTCGTACCCGGTTTATCTCCATATATCAATAGGGTTTCGTGATTTGGAAGATTCAGGCGAATGGCCTTGTCGGAGCATAGGATATCGGCGCGATGAAGACTCAACAGTCCATACCAACAATGACATCGAAAATTTTGATTGAGACTGGTACGAGATCGATTGAAAATGGTTGATCGTCTAACATGAGGGTACAACCTATGTAGATTTCGTTAGAGCTTTCTCTCTTCCCGTTAGCCATTTCTATGACGAATGTTTCTTTTAGTGGTTGAGGGGTTTGTTTGAGTAATTGTTAGAAGTTTTGATTTATGAAGCTTCTTTCTGCACCACTATCGAATAAGACACAAGCATAAGAGTTGTTAAGAAGAAACGTACCCGTGACTACCGTGGGATCCGCTACCGCTTCATTGTGACCGATAGCGAGTAACCTTCCAGTTCCCCCAGCATTTGTAGCCTTCGGACAGTTCTTTTTGAAATGGCCAGCTTCGCCGCAGCCATAACACGTCGGGGTCACTCCCGAACCCGGAACTTGAGAAATAGGTTTAGGAGGGGCCTTGCAGAATCGCACCGTATGGCCCTTCCGCCCGCAGTTGGAACACTGCAATTCACGGCAGGGGCCGTTGTGGTGGAATGGGCACTTGGGACACTTGGCTAGATTCCCGCTATAAGCTTTTGGCGGGGCTGGTGCAGCTGGAGTGGTTGGGGTAGTGGCAGCATGGACCGCCATGATTTGCTGGTCCTTGGAGGTGGTTTGAGTTTTCTTGCCCTTTTTTCTTATCCCATCGCTTCCTCTTTCAATCAGATGAATCGGGTGGTGCAGTGGTAGTGGGGGTTGCTGTTGCTGGAGTGGAAGAGACTTCATGGTTGATCAAACTCTGGGCCAATTCCTTGGCGTTGTCAAAGGTGGTAGGGCGTGAGGCCAGAACGTTTCCTCGATAGGGGAGCAGTAAACCCCAGATGTATCATTCAATCTTCTTGCTTTCGGATGGGATCATGTTAGGACACATAGCCGCCAAGTCGCAAAACCTGGCAGTGTAAGCTGTTATGTCAGTCCCTTTCATCTTGAGGTTCCAAAGTTCTTCCTCAAGTTTTTGAACTTCGCCCCTAGGGCAGTACTTCCCTCTCATGAGATCTTTTAGAGTGTCCCAGCCCATGGCATTGGCTGTGACCAGGGAGAGTGCGTTGACATAGCCGTTCCACCATGTCAAGGCCCTGTTAGTGAGGGTAGCAGTTGCGAACTTGATTTTGTTCTCTTCGGGGGAAGAGCACATTTCAAACACAGCTTCGGTTCTTTCAAACCATTGAGATAGTGCCAGAATTCCTCTTGTACCGTCGAAGAAGGTAGGTTTACAGTTCATGAAGTCCTTATAAGTGCATCCCTGCACTCTTTGGTGGACTTCCCCAAACCTAGAGTATCCACCGCTCGCATCCCCAGAGTTCATTTGGGCCATGGCTGCTGTCACAGCCGCGGTCACTGCTGTTTGGAACAACACCGGGTCGAACTGCGGAGGAGGAGGTGGTGGAGGAGGGGTTTGAGTTGCTGGTCTTCCTCTACTTGGACGCTTTCGTGGAGGCATCCTTCACTGGAAGATCATAGAAATGATAGCAATAGTAAGAGCCGATTGCGAATATGAATAGAGTGTCTCATGGATTAAATCAACATAATCCAAGATCAGAATGAAAGTCATAGCAATAGAGAAATAAACTGCCAATATACTGGTATTAATGATGCAACACAAGTTCATGAAAATTGACCTAACAGTAGGTCTTACATCATACCATAGAGAAAATGTTGGCAGTTTAGAGGTCTAGTTAGAGTATTTTAAGCTAGGAATGTTTACAGACAAGAGACCTACGGAACAAAGAGAGAAAAAGGCTAGTCCTTTAAACAAAAGAGTGGGGTAACTAGACGTCTCCTACTAGCGACGGTTACTTGTTGGGCGAATTCTCAGATCCGCTAGCTGAAGCATAACTTCTTGAAGGTGTCGATCATGAGTCCTTTGGCTTGCTCGGAGTTCCCTAACTTCGGCTCGGGATGCAGCCAGCTGATGCTGCAGAGCCTCGTTGCTCCTCCTTGTCCTGTCCATGGCTTCTTCGAGTTGGCGGATGCGAACCGTGTTGAGGTTCGAGTTGGCATCCACTTCCACAACCCGACCAATAGCAGCTTGGCCCTGCTCGACATTCCTGGCAATCCTTCGGATCATGATGGGCAGAACCCGATCTGCTGATCCTCCTTCGTTTATGTTGTAGAAGCTTCGGTCTCCGTTGTAAGGCAAAGGCTGACCCTGCTCCTCGCTCCATCGGTGCAAGGATATGGCCCACATAGGAGTGGGACCTTGAAATGCCGGACGGGGGTTAGGGTTCGGAGCTTCAGGAGGTTGGTTGTTAACTTCTGGTTCGGAGCTTGAGCCATCCGAGAAGCCTTCAGCGTGATGATCATCCAAAGGGATCGGGTGATCATCGTCTGACTCTTCATCGATCCATCCTCCATTGCCCTGGTTTGGATAGTACGGATCACCGGGATGGTGGAAGCCAGCCATGCTATCTACGCGAGAAAAGGGGAAAGGAAAGGTTAATAGACGTACTATTCTAAGATACTTATAGGATGAATCGTTATTAGTCGACCCAATACTTGCGTAGTGCATACCGATTACATGTAACCGAAGCAAGATAGTCCTTCGAATAAGCAACCCTAACTTCAGACCCCCAATCAAACAAGAACAGGGAATGAAGCAAAAGGCTTCAGATTCTGAGTCTATAGCGCCCTAGTCACATGTAACCATGGTGTATCCACTTAGCAACTATTGTCCTACTAGTAACGACCCTTTTAGTTATCACATACGTATGTTTTAGAGATACAGAATACTCCTATAGTATTCTTATGGTAATGTTATGGTGGTAGTGTTGGTAAGTTCTAGACTTGTTGCAACACCACAACCAAATTAGGCACATGCTAGTCACTCCCAGTAAAACGTAGTTGATCAGGCTACATCCCCCCAAATGTGACTATATGTCTCTAAGCCCAATTGTGCTATCCAACAATCTTAATACTTTTGTTATGTTTGAGTGTGATACTGATTTCTGTGTTTTATAGTGATGTGTGTATATATATACTTGGTTAGATCTTTTAGATACTTAACAGTATATATTCTTGGTCAGAGTGTTTTAGTCCCGAAGTGTTATAGTTCGTATATCTTTTATAGGTTGATATACTTGATTCACTATAAACAATGCTCTGATACCAATCTGTCACACCCCAAAACCGATAACGGCGGAATACGTTTCGGGGTGGAGGACGTCATGTACAGTATCATCACAATTGCATAATAGTAAAAACAAGAAGCATACAACCATTGCATTACATAGTGAGTTTAATTACAAGCGTGTTTTGTAATGTTTAACAAGTACCAAAAGTATTACAAAAATAAGAGATGGATCTTGTATGCTCCACCTTCTCCAAAATGCCGCACCTGTACCTTTCTATCTTTTACCTGAGGATACAAGTTATTTTGAAAACGAATATCAACATAAAGCTGGTAAGTTCATAAGAATTTAGTGTGAGTTTTTGTATAAAAGCATTAGAACTGATAGTATGAAAAGCTGCAACTTTACAATCATAAGTGGTAGAAAATCCTAGAAAATCCTATATTTTCCAGAAATACGTTGTAAGTGAAAACCTTTAAGAAACATATCATTTTCATCTTTGAAAACCATTTATTGTAAAAGTATAATAGTGAGTTTCCAATAAGTAATGCAAAACGGTAGGTTATGCCTGAAGTCCATAATAGTGGTGCAAACTTTCTTTAGTATTAAATACTTGTTTACTTCGAGATATTAACTTTAACTTTTTGTTTAGTATTTTAGTGTGGCTATAGTGTATTCTTGTATGTTACCGATAGTGTGAGTAATAGAGGACCCCATGACCTTCCCAGTCATGCACAGTGTAGTGAAGTAGTGGCATCCCTGACCTGTACGGCTCGGACTGAAGTTAACAGTTGGGATGTAATAGCGTCTGCCCTGTATAGATCTATACATATAGCGTCGTCTTTCTGCCAGAAGACTCTGGGCGTAGTGCGTATCGAATAGACTATCTCGTAGTGGGTTAGTGTGTTATCTCTTGATTAGTGATTTCTCTTGTATTATAGTGTAGTAGTCTCTTGTATACTCGCAGTATGTTCTCGTATTAGTATATAGTATCATTATAGAGTGTATTATAGTGTGTAGAGTAGTAGCTATAGCGAGTAATAGTGGCCTTAACTATACCTATTATAGTTAACTTAGTGCGTATGATTCTTGTCAGTTTAGTGGTTTAAACATCGAATGAAATGAAAATACTCATATCCAACACTAATATATATGATATATAACTAAGAAATCAATGACAGTCGGACGGATAACAACTACCCTAAGCCCACAATCAAACAAGAACAGGAAATAAGGCGAGCTATCGGTCCTAAGTCCTTCAAGCCTTACTTATATAAATATATTGGTGAGGTTACATTTTATAAGGAATTTATTTAATAAAAATTTTGTCAAAAGGTAACATTTAGAAGATTGATCTTTTATCCGAAATGGTTTTGAAAACGAAAATCTTTTTTATAAAACATAGTGGTAAATCACATGTGATTTGAACTACGGATAGTGAATCACATGTGATTAATATCCGTAACATGAATAAATGACTTGTATGAATTTCCTTAAACATGTATAATTGACTTGTATCCCCCCTAAAACATATAAAACATTTGAAAGGTTCATTAAAGGGGTATGAACTCACCTGAAATCGCGTAAATCGGGTGAATCGGGTAAATCGGGTGAAAGTGTCGGTTGAGTGTTTTGTACCAATTAACGACTTGTGCACCTTTTAGGACCCTAATGTCATATGAAATATGTATTTTTCAAGAAATTAGTCATTTTATGCTTTTCATTAAAGTATTTAGGCATTCTAGCATCGATTCGGGGTTTTAGGGCTTAGAAGGGGTTCCCGGGAGTGGTATAAGGCCAAGAGGGGTTTGCGGAGGAGTCCGTGAGTTCACTCCCTTGGAGTTTACGGCCCAAAGGCCACTCCTTGGGAGTTTACCAGCCGTAAGCCCCCTAGGCTTGGCCGTAAACTCATGTATTCCTCCAAAATTGCAAGTTAAGGCCTTATTTCACTTCGCTAATTTACTAGCAAGTGTCTTGGACTAATTTGGAGGGTTAAAACCCTCATTTTGTGACATTTTGGGGAGTTTACGGTCCAAAATTGTGCTTGGGCCGTAAACTCCATTTAGTCCCTCAAAATGGATGTTTAAATGGTCCAAATCACTTCCTTGTGTCTTAGTTAAATTCTAGAAGGCCTTAGGTGGGTTTTTGGGGCATTTTGGCATAGAAATTGGGGAGTTTACGGCCCAAGTATAGCCTTGGCCGTAAAATCTTCTTTTGGCTTCAAAATGAGATGCTTAATGGCCTTAAACATTTCCTAGGGTCATAGCTAAATTCCTACATGCCCTAGATGAGTTTTTGGGACATTTATCAAGAGTTTTTGGGTGTTTACGGCCTAAGCATAAGCTTGGGCCGTAAACTCCTTTTTAGGCTTCAAAATCTTAAGTTTTCATGTCCAAACTCACCTAGGTAAATCCCTTAATTAAAACACAAGTTTAAAGGAAGGAAAAATGGGGTTTTTGGCAAGGTTTTAGGTGTTTACGGCCTAAGGGGCTTCCTAGGCCGTAAACTCCCTTTAATCCTCTAAATCCTATGATTTTTGGCCTCAAAATGCTATGGACTATGATTAGAACAAGATAGGGAAGAGACCCTTACGTTTGGGAGCCGGAATTCGCGGTTCTGGAGTCGGGTTCGGGTCTAGAGAGAGAAAGTAGTGACAGAAAGTGAATGAGTGGTAAAAGAGTGTTCAAATGGTGTTTACTCTCATTTCATATGCCTCGGGTATTGCACCCGATACAAGGCTACCCGATGCTAAAGTTTAACGGGGTTAAAACTTTTTACCCGGGTGAAGTGGTTGAAAAGTAATATAACTTTATTTAGTTAAACGGGGTTAACACTTACAAGTTATAATTACTTATGATAATACCAAGAAATATAAATAACTAGATATTTATTTATTGGCGACTCCAAACTTTACGGAAAATAATATATAACGACAAATTCCGTTAGTGAAGACGGGATTTTGTAACGGCAATAAATTTGGGTTGTCACAGTTTAGAATGTGTTGGAGGATTTTGTGATCCGTGAAAATAGTGCACTTCGTTCCGTAGAGATAGTGCCTCAAGATCTTTAGTGCGAACACGACTGCTCCCAGTTCCAAGTCATGCGTAGTGTAGTTCACTTCATGGTTCTTTAATTGTCTTAATATGTAGGCTATGACTTTTCCTTGCTGGATAAGTACACAGCCTAATCCTTGATTGGAAGCATCACAATACACCACAAAGTCTTCAGTTCCATCGGGGAGGGATAAGATTGGAGCGTTGCATAAAAGTTGCTTCAAAGTTTGGAAAGCAGTCTCCTATTTGTTCTCCTAGATGAAGGGTACGCCCTTCTGAGTTAAGGCGGTGAGCGGCTTGGAGATCTTAGAGAAATCATATATGAACCTTCTGTAGTAACCAGCAAGACCTAAGAACTGTCTGATCTCCGTTGGGGTTCTTGGGGTTGCCCAGCCTTCAATTGCTTTGACCTTGGATGGGTCCACATGTATTCCCTCCTGACTGACTACGTGCCCCAGAAAATCCACCCTTTGAATCCAAAACTCATATTTGAAGAACTTTGTATACAACTTCTCCGCCCTTAGTGTTTCTAAAACCTGCCGCAGGTGTTGATTGTTTTCTTCCTTACTTCGTGAATAAACGAGTATATCATCGATAAATACAATCACGAAGTTGTCGAGGTAGGGTCGGCAGACTTGGTTTATCAGGTCTATAAATTTTGCAGGCACGTTTGTCAGGCCGATGGGCATCACTATGAATTCATAGTGACCATATCGGGTTCGAAATGCAGTCTTGGGGACGACTTCTTCCCGGACACGTAGTTGGTGGTACCCAAATCTTAAATCTATCTTTGAAAAGTAACTTGCTCCTTGAAGTTGGTCGAATAGGTTGTCAATCCGGGGAAGAGGGTACTAGTTTTTAACTGTAAGCTTTTTTAATTTGTTGTAATCGATGCACATTTGAAATGACCCATCCTTCTTCTTCATGAGTAAGACCGGAGCTCCCCAAGGTGAGAAGCTTGACCTTATGAACCCTTTGTCCAGTAATTCACTCAATTGACTGGAAAGTTCTTGCATCTCCACGGGAGCTAATATGCATGGAGACTTGACGATTTGCGTGGCTCCGGGTATCAATTCGATCTGGAATTCGACTTGTCGTTTGGGGGTTATTCCTGGGAGGTCTTCAGGAAACACGTCGGGAAAATCGCATACCTCCGAGATGTCTTTAATGCTCTTTTCTTAGTTCTTTTTATCAATCACATGAGCTAAAAAGGCATAATTCTTCTTGTGCAAACACTTATGTGCCTTGATACATGAGACGAGGCGGAAGTTCATACCGGGTTTTTCATCATATATAATTAGGGTTTCATTGTGGGGTAGGTGAAGGTGAACGGCCTTTTCATAGCACATAATATCGGCACGGTGGGGGCTTAACCAGTCCATGCCAATGATCACGTCAAAAATCCTTATGTTAACTGGCATTAATTTGATTTGAAAGGAGTGGTTATTTAAAGTTAGTGTGCACCCTATGAATACATCATTTGTTGTTTCGGTCTTTCCATTAGCCATTTCCACAGTGAATGTTTCATTTATTGCTTGAGGTTTTTGGTTGAGTAGATGTTTAAACTTATGACTAACAAAACGTCTTTCTGCCCCACTATCAAACAAAATGCATGCATAAATGTTGTTGAGGAGGAACATACCAGTGATCACTACGGGATCTTTCATTGCCTCCTCATGTCCTATCACTAGGACTCTTCCCGTTCCTCCTACACCCCTGTTGTTGGCCTTTGGGCAGTTTATTTTGTAGTGGCTTGTCTCTCCACACCCATAACATGCTTGACTAACTCTAGTATTGGTGGGTTGGTTGGTCTGTTGGGTTGGTGTCCTGCAGTATCGGGCGGTGTGCCCTTTCCTATTACAGTTGGTACAACTCAATTCTCGGCAGGCGCCATGTTTATAAAAGTTACATTTATCACTCTTTAGGAGATTGCCTGCATACGGCTTTGTAGGTGTTGGTGTAGTAGTAGTGGTAGCGGCATGAACCACCACAATCTGTTGCTTCTTTGCAGACTCTTGATGTGGCTGCCCCTTCCTTTTGTTTCCAAAATGTTTCTTGTTATCATTCCCCTTCTTCTGCTCAGTAATGGGAATCATTACACCTTTCTATACCCCATGATTAACGAGCCTTTGGGCAAGACGCTTGGCGTTGTCGAATGTTGTTGGATTTGCAGCAAGTACATTCCCTTGAATTTGTAGTGATAACCCATAGATGTACCGTTCTACTTTCTTGCTTTCGAGTGTGATCATTCCCGGACACAGGATGGCCAGGTCGCTAAATCTAGCGGTGTAAGATTCAACATCAGAACCCTTCATAGTAAGATTCCATAGCTACTGTTCGAGTTTCTATATCTCGCCTCTAGGGCAGTACTCCTCAAGCATCAAGGTTTTGAGATCCTCTCAGGCCATTGAGTTTTCCACTGAGATTGTTAAAGCCTTGACATGGCTATTCCACCATGAAAGGGATCTATCGGCAAAAGTACATGCTTCGAATTTAACTTTGCTTTCATCCGGGTAGCCGCAGATTTCAAAGACTGACTTTGTCTTCTCAAGCTACCTAGTCAAAGCGATCACACCACCACTCCCGTTGAATGGCTTAGGCTTGCCATTCATAAAGTCTTTGTAGGTTCATGTGCGCTAAGTCCCTTGATTATCCCTATGGTTAGAACTTCCTGTTCCCTTCCCACTCCCGCCTCCGTTTGTCCCATTGCTGCTAATCTATGCTAGAGCAACAGTGATTGTGGCTGTAACTGCCGCATGGAATATTGTTGGGTCCATTTATGGTGGAGTCGGCAGCGGTAGTGGTGTTGTTGTGTTGTTCTTGCGTTGGTTGTATCTTCGGGGCGATATTCTACTGCCACAAGTGGAATTTGGTAAGTTTTTGATAAGGGTTACGATGTGGATACTATTATAATGAAACTTTTCATTTAAAATATATCGAGTCTAGTGGTTATCGAGTGTTATTTGTACATATAATTGAAACCTAGTTATACCAAATAAAAATGAAAACATAAAACATAGCAGATAACAACATCCATAAAAAAACACATGTTTGTTTCATTAATGATAAAGTAGCGGTACATAACTTTTGGAAAATTTGACCTTTATAGGGTCTATAATACATCAAGATAACAATCTGGCGGCATATCGACCCTCCAAATAGTGTAATCACTTAGACGTAAGGTCGGTCCTACATACATGAAAAGAAAAGGGGTAGCACCTATGCATACCCAAAAATCTAGTCTACCATAGGTGGTGAGTAGGATAGATCCTACTCACGGCGAGTAGTCCCCTGCGGTGCCTGGGATGAAGTGGAAGCACCCTGTAGCTTAGCCAGCCGACGCTCGGCTACCCGCACCCTCTCCTCAAGAGAAGCATGTCTCACCTGGTATTCCCTTACCTCCCCTCGGGCAGAGGTAACGTCCTCGATGAGTCGTTCCATGGGATAGTAATCCATCTCGAGGTCTCGTGTACGTGCATCCGTAACCTCTACCACAACTCTCATCTCTCTAACCCAGTTCGGTGTCGTTTGAACCTGATCTACGATATCCGAGATCCGACGAATAATGACGGGAAGGGCTCGATTCTCTGTTCCTCCATGCTCGATTCTTTGGTGCCGACTCCATCTCTCGAGGTCGTCTTCCCAATAGGGGGTAGGGCCATTATAGCCCCATCGATGTGTTGGTACCCTGCCAATGTAGGGAGGGTTGATGACTTCGGACTCCGCGTCTGACTCATTTGTTAGATAAGGTGTCTAAGTCCATAACTATATTTGGTATGTACTTGACCCAATTTGGCATGGTCCATTTGGGTTGCATGGCATCAGAATAATTTGGATAGACTTTTGTGAGAAGAGGATATTTATGGTTTATTAATATATTATAAGTTCTAATATATTAATATGAATTATATTATTAGTATTGATCAAGAATTAGTTTGGAATTAATTTTGTGATCAAAAGAGACTAATTAAATAAATAGGGATTGATTTGGTAAATCATTCATTCTTATATAGTGGGCTTATGATCCATAGTTCTTCATGATGGGCTAAACGCATGTGGTTACCCATGGATACTCCATCGAGGTTAAAACCCATGAATCATGAGGAATATGGAAAGGCATAAGTTACATGGTGTAACTGATGAGATATGAATCTCTTAGATCGTTTAGATCTTACACAGGTTTGGCAAAACGATTCAAACAAAGTAATAAACAAGAGATGGAATCAACAATATGCTTAATGATTCAAATGATTCAAGCCTCAGCAGAGCTCGCCAAAGAACTTCCGTTGTAGAGGCTTTAGGGTTTACAATTGATAACAATTAAAAGGATATCAAATCTACTCTCGAATCTTACGTACTAAGATGCATGCAAGCACCTATATATACATAAACCCTAACAAATAAATCACGGATGGACAGGCCGAATCCGGATACAAAACAATGCTAAGAGCTGAGCCCAAGACGCAACACCTATATATACATAAACCCTAACAAATAAATCACGGATGGACAGGCCCAATCCGGATACAAAACAGCGCTAAGAGTCGAGCCCAAGACGCAACACCATACACCCAACAATCTCCCCCTTTGCGTCAAATGGGGCGAGACTCTACACCGGCTTACTAGACCCAGCTGCATCGGCCTTCTTTGTAACCTTGAATAAGCAATGAATGATGGCGAGAAGAGTTACCCTGAACCGAATATACCACTGGATCATATCGTTGAAGTATTTCTTGTCACTGTCAGAGTTTTGCCTGCGTCGATGGATGATCCCCAGAACATGCTCCAGACAAGCTGTAGAGTAGAGATGTTTATCTGCTATGGCAAACAAACACTTCTGGCCTTCTCCTCTTGTAAACATGACCGAGTTTCGTTTCGAGTCAATCCTCCCCATCTGCATTTTGTTCAGATCACTTGCAGAACTGACTGGGGCGACGGTAGGCTTCTTTCTAAGGACACTAGCGATTTCTTGATCCATCTTGGCAACCTCCATGACATGGCATCCCAACATCCTTTTTAAGTGATCTACGATCGGCTCATATTCCTTTTCATTGGTGAGGAGGATATTGTGCAGAATAATCCAATCATGAGGATTTAAGTTGGGAAGATCAGCAAGAGAAATGGCATGTTCGGTTTTCTCTGATCCCCTCAAGACTTTGAATCGAACATTGATAAAGTTGCCCTCTTTTGCAGGTTTGAGAACCCGGACATTGATGATTTTCTGTGCACTCCATGTTTTATACTGAGGCTGAGCAAACCTCAGGTAGAAATCAATCAACTCCCTGTCAACCTTCGGGTGCGGATGAGGAACTTCAGCAATGTGGTCGAAGGCATGAAAGATGAAGGCCTTTCAGGTCAGGGGCATGTCAAACTGTGAGTCAACAGAGTTATCCCGATCCAGTGAGATCGCAGGTTCTAGCCAGAGGATACTTGGAGACTCGATTGTTTCTTTGATAAGCTTTTCAAGAGTCCAAGGAGGGAACAGTGTTTTTCGACTTTCAAGGAGATCATGAGCCTCCTTCATCCTCCTTTCATTTGCCTCGGCCTCCCTAGCAACCCGAGCGTTTGGATTCAGTTCACTTTCCCTGGCCTGCTTCTTCAAGATCTCTGCAATCATTTCTTTATCTTCATCTTCATCACTATCACCAATAATCTTCTTGCCTTTATCTTTAGCACCCGAACCTGATGCATGACCAGTTGATGGTTCGGCTGTTTTGGTTTTAACAGAGGAAACAGGAGGAGGTTGAGATTGATCATTTCCCTTTGAGCTATCTTCTCCCCCTTGTTTCGGATAGGCCACATGCTCAGGAAGCCCCTCAATTTGGCTGAGAATAGCAAGCACAGGAGTCAGCTTCTCATGCAGGGTTCGCCTCACCGAGTAGTTGAGAATCGGGTCATGCGCTTCATGCAGGGTTCGCCTCACCGCTCGCTCGGACAGAAGAGTATCAACCTCCTTCCTTGATTGAGAAAGCAGAAGGTTCTTGGCGATAAGCGCAGAGGTTTTGCGAGCAAGGGCATCCATCACAGAATTTTCTGTGGCCAGATCCTGTTGGAGTTTGGAGAGACACTCGTCAATGCTGGACTGGAAGGTTTTATGGTCTGCTTCAAGAGTCTGTCGAAGACTAGCAAAGTTCTGTTGTTCAGTGGCAAACAAAGTGGTCAGCTTCGTAATGGCAGAATTGACCTTCTCTGCATTGGTTTCGGCAGCCCCCTACAAAGACTCCAGAAAAAGGTTAGCATCTTTGAATAGTTTTTCGACTTTTTCGGTTGTAACGCCCGGGTTTCAGGGCTAAGCATTTTTGTCAATGTAATAGTCTAGGTCAACTCTTGTAACTCTTTTTGAAGTAATAAAGATGAAATATTTGAGTATTATGTGAATTATATGTGTTTATTATTTAATTATAAATGTATAATTAATAAAGAATAAAAATGAGCGTCAAAATTAAAGTGTGAGATAATCCCGATATCTCTACATAAAGTTGTAGAATATGTCTCAAGGTTTCCGTGCATATAAGGAATGCCGAAATCCGAGTTATAACGAAGAAGTTATGATCCGTCGAAGTTTCACGACAGAACCGGCACGATACCGGGAAGCGTGAGTAGTGAATTTACGATAGAGCGAGATTTAGCCTTAGTGATCTAAACGAAAGTCGTAGAATATGTTAAACTAAGAGCATCGATAAAAAGAACGCCCAAATCTGACTTCGTATGAAGAAGTTATGAGATTTTAAACAGACCAATCCTGTCACGGCTTGTTAAAAATATAACTTTAAAAATAAAGTCAAAATTAGCCGACGGAGTCTAAACGAAAGTTGTAGAGTACGTCTTCACCTACGCGTGGATATAAAGAACGTCAAAAACGGAGTTCGTATGAACGAGATACAAATTATAATAGCATATTTACGTATTAAAATAAAGTATAAATCATGTATACGTACACATATATATACATATGTATATATCATTAGAAAGGTATCGACGATGCGGTCATTATAAGACTAATGTTGAGTTCTTTCGACATTAGTTTAGTACAAATATCATTAAATCCATTTATAATAGTATTATAGAGGGGTGTTTAGTTGTTTATATAACTAAAAGGTCATTAAGTAATTATGGAGGGTAGTTTTTGAAAATTCAATTAGTATAAATAAGAGCCTTGGGCTCTCATATTTCTTGCACCATTCTCTTGATTCAAGAGTCTTTCTCTCCTTATCCCCCGAGCATTTCAGTCCCTCGTGATTCAACTTCTCTTTCTGTAGCTTAGTATAGTAAGGTGAGCGCTGAAGCGCTGCACGATTCTTTCTTAGAAAGATTCAGCGACGAAGTTCTGCCCCTGCAGAGCCCGACTCCTAGCTAAAACCCCCTTGTAAGTAAGTTATGCTTACCTTATTTTAATATAGCTTATATTTAAAATTAGTATTGTTATTATGAACTTATAATAAATATTTGAGCTATTATTATAACTTATATAAGTGTCGTTATAATATTTTTTTTTAACTACTCGCGGTACAGGGAATCTGGTTTAAAGGGCCGCATAGGGTTGTTGGATTTCAGAAGTGCTATATGCCAAAATGGTTCTGCCCTCTGGTGTTTTATGTCTGGCCCCTGTCTGTACATAGTGGTTGGAAAATATTGTATAACGCTTATATAATAATAATAATACTAAGACTAATAGTTGGTCACGGTAAATATTAGACTAAAATTTAGCGATAATAATGCTAGGTTTCGTCGAAGGAAAATAGAATCGTTAGAAGCAAGCGCTGCCCGATTTTGGAATCATCACCTTAACAAGTGAGTGCATAGTTACTTTCAACTTACACATAGATATGAAGTATTTTATATAAATTACGTGCTATGTGTGCATATTATCTGAATACTTGCTATCTATGCTAGATGAACGTTGTTATACATGTTTTCAATGATTTAAACTGTATATGTATTTTATATCTACGAAAATGTTGGGGTAAAACATGGGTAGATGCAATAGGTGATGTGTGATAAAATGATGAGAGGCCTCGATGTTGATGTTGTTGATTCTGTCATCTAGCGGAGTATGGATGACAACCACGGACTCTTCTAGACAGTCCAGTGGAACACTAGCAGGCTCGCAACCTGTAGGTGTTTGTGAACGATATGTTCACCGGTGTACTCCATCCCCCACATGGTTGCCTTTAGGACATTTATTGCTGAGGAATCCCCTTAGCAGTAGTGTCCGTCCCGATGATGATCCTTAGGCTAGGTCCCTTATGATAGGTGTTTAGGGACGTAAAGTGAGGATAACGGGAACGGGTAATCGGGTTATTGTTGATCGATGAAATTAATAAACTTATTTATTGTGGGTTGAAAACCCTATGTGCTCACTAGGCTCCCAAGCCTGACCCACTCAATTTTATGTATTACAGGTAGTGGCGCATGAGCATAGGTGTGATGTTTTGGATGAGGGATTACGGATATAGGCCTGTAGATATGAAATAATGTAGTAAGGCTTATATTGTACTGTTTATGCTTTTGATCTGTACGAACATGACATCCCGAGTCTTTTAATGAAATACATTTCTATGGAAATGCTTTTGATAAATCTTTATCATATTTTTGTTTTGGGACAAATTCCGCAACACTTTCATTTAAAATGTAACTCTGATTTTTAAACAAAGCATAAACAAACCGGTCTTTTCTGGCCGTGATTTTGGGGATGTCACATCGGTCGCAGCAGTCCATGCCTTTGAGGATGCAGCAATGGCAGCAGCGGCAAAGGTGATGGAGGCTTCGTGTTTGTTGGTGAAGTCATCCACCATTTTCTGAATAGCAACCTTTGTAACGTGGGACCGAGAGGAAGAGGAAGAAGTGATGAGATTGTCAATTTTCTCATGAAGTTCTTTGATGTGCTTTCTGGTGATAGGAGCATCATCATCATCATCGCTTTGGATCCGGTAAGGGTTGTAGTACGTGGAATCAAAGGTCATATTTTCCCCACCCAAAAATGTCTCGGTTTCTGCGGAGGGAGTGGGAGATAAGGGTGAAGTGGGAGGTGCAGTGGTAGGGGTAGGTTCAGGTGTAGAAGATGGCTCAGTAGGACAGGTGGTTTCGGGTGCTGAAGTTCGATCCCCCGTATCAGATACGTTGGTCCGAACCTCACTGATAGTTGTTTTGGTGGCTTTAGTGAAAATGGGTGGTGGTATAGGAATAGATGTGGGTGGTATAGGGATAGATGTGGGTGGTATAGGGATAGAAGAGGTTATGGAGGGAATGGAAATAGTGGTGGTTATGGGGGGAATGGAATCAGGTATGGTGGTAGGAGGAGGAGAAATAGGTTTGGATGAAACTGGTACCTCATGTGAAGGCGAATAGGGAGGAGTATCACCTCGAGCTGATACCTCTGAGTCAGACTTGTCAACCTCTGAATCGCTTGAGGAAGAAGCGAGAATTAGTTTCCTCCTTGGTTGGGTTTTCTTCCATTTCAGTAGGGGGGGATTGATCTGTCTTTGAGGGTTTCTGCTTCTTAGGAGAAGGACCCTTCGCCCCTTGAGCATGTTTCTTAAGTTTCCCTTTATCTGGTTTCTTTCCCCTGGCAGGTGGTTTATCTGCGTCATTGATGGATTGAACCATCTCTACAGTCAGCTCCCTTGGACCCGAAGGACGAAATTCCTTGTAGGTCTTCATGATAATGCTCGCCTTAGACACATCGGCGTACATAGACTCCGGAATGGATCCAATGAAAGAGAACTTTGTGGGATCAGTGACAATTATCTTGGTGGTGTGGAAGACACTGATCGAGGAGAGGGGGAATCAGCCACAATTGGAACATGAAGCTTGTCCATTGCCCATTTGGTGATGAGCATCCAAAATCTGGCATAGGATACTTTAGTATGACGAGATGAGGAGGCAAGGCTTTGAATTAGCTGTTGCCAGAGAGGTGAGCCATAATCTAGGTTGATCCCATTGTACAACCCGTAGAGAATGGTCATGAACAATTTACTGGCCCCATCAGAACCAACACTTCTCTCAGATAATCGCTTGAATAGAAGGGTGAAGAAGCCGTTCCATTGAGAAGGAAGACACGACTTTTTAAACTTCGTTACTGTAGTGAGAACTGTGTAGCCCATGTCGTAGAACATTGAGAATAACTGTCCCATAGAGATTGATTCAGGGTTAACCCTTGATTCATCAGGTTTAAACCCTAGAAGCCAACAAAAACGTTGCTTGGATATGAAGGTCTTGTTGGAAAGAATGTCGAAGTAGATTCTATCCACTGATTTGTCATAATGTGCACTGGAGAATACCTGGGAAAGACACTCCATGGGTACGATTTCCACCTTCGACAAGGCGAGAACCAATGGAGAGTATTTGAGACACTCCACGATGGGATACATGTAATGATCGTAGACAAGAGGGTTGAGGTCAATCACCAGGCTTTTTTGAGGTCGAATAGGGAGAATGTGGGTGTGAGAAGAAGTTTCATGAACAGACGAAGAATCCGCCATTGTTGAAAACTGGGTTGAAGAAGATGAACAGTAAAGGATAAATCGCCTTAGATTGCTCTCTGATTTTGGATTGTTGTAAAGTGGTAAAGGATTTTGGAATGATCCCTTTATACCGGGTAGAGGAGAGAGAAGAATCAGCCCCCAAATCCTCTCGAAATGTGAAACGTTTCCGGAATTGACTGATTTGTGACTGTTAGCAACCCCGATGATTACGCATGAGAGAGAAATATTATGCCGTCAAACGTGCCTTTTCATCATATCACCTTTTGAACTGTTGACTTTCCGGTTGAGTCATCATCATATCTTTTAACATAGCTGTCATCATGAGATAGAATCAAAGATAGTAGAAGAGCCACGCCAGTCTTTGATTAAGAATTTCTTTGAGACCCAAAGCTATACAAGAGTAAATAGCATGTATCGAACCGAACCAGACTGTTGGAAAATTAAAAGATTTTCGTGCATAGAGTGTCAAAAGATAAAGAGAGAAAACAATATCTATGAGGTAATATGTGATGTCAATGTAGACATAAAACTGTGGATCCCAGGCACGAATCTCTTCCTTCAAAGTCAAGAGAGACTTTAAAGTGTCTGTATGGATTCCCGTTGAATTACGATCAAACACTTGATAAGAAGTGTTGAAAGGCATCTTTTGATAAGGCTTAAAAGGGTGGCTTTCGCTTCAGTTTTGAATCCCGGACCTTCACATAAGACCGAAACCAAACGAAGTACTTGTGAGACCGATGTGGTCTATTGAACAAGTAGGTTGGGATGTATTTGTGGTGACTTGTTGGAAATGTTTGTTTGTGAAATCTCAAAATATTAAAACTAGATTCTATGGGAAGAAATGTCATGGTGAGTAACAATTTCATAAGAATCACACAAAAGAAAGAGATTTCATGATATAACTACAAATTTAATGGTTTACCGTCAATTCATGGTAGGTATTGAATTTAGGGTTTCACTTAGCACGTAGTGACACGAGGCTAAGATCATAAACACAGAGATTGTGTAACCATAAACCTCAGTGGTTATTTCTGAGAGTCTCAAGGGTTACTGAATGGGATCGAAATAGGATGGAGAAAAATATTTGAGGTGGTGAAAAGAAACCAAAGTACCTCTGCTAAAAAAAGAGTGACAAAGCAGAAAACTCTTATCTCATGTGAGAAGAGAGTAACGTAGCTCATGATTAGAATAAATATAAAAGCCTAATTGGGAAGACAAGGTTTGTATATACCAAGTCAGTAAGGCTATTATTCAGAATCGGATGAGGCTTTGGACACATACAGCAGCATGCTTCTAGGGACCCTTAACTAGTATAAAGTGTGAGAATGATACCTGCCTCATCGATAGTCCAGGAATGATAAACAAAAAGAAAGAAAATATTTTTGGAGATTTGATATTTTTGTAACAAGAAAAACCAAACCAAAAAGGAAAAAAAATTGAACCGAACCCGAAATGGACCAAACGCTCGGTTCATTTCGGTTCAAAAAAGAAAAAAAAATATTTTTGGATTTTTGGAAAACAACTATACATAAATATACAACAATAGATAATACCTTTTTGAGATTCAGCAAAAACAAGTGCAATGGGACCGAACCCAAAATAGACCGAGCGTTCGGTTCATTTCGGTTCCCATGTGAACCGAACCCAAAATAGACCGAGCGTTTGGTTCATTTCGCTTCTAACTTTTAGTGTTAAGATGGTGTTTTTGGAACTGACTCCGATTCCATAATGCCTAGTCCTTGAAGGATTTTATTGAAACTAGCTTCAGGTAGGGCTTTGGTGAAGATATCGGCCAGTTGATCAGTGGTTCGAACAAAGTGAATTTCGACGTTTCCATCTTCAACATGATCCTTAATAAAGTGATACCTTAGTGCTATATGCTTGGTCTTGGAGTGTTGCACTGGGTTATGACAGATCCTAATTGCACTTTCTGAATCGCAATATAGTGGGATCTTTTTCATATTGAGTCCATAATCACGGAGCTGGCTTTGGATCCAAATCACTTGAGATGTACAGGAGGCAGCTGCAATGTACTCTGCTTCGGCTGTAGACAGAGAAACGCATGTTTGTTTCTTTGATTGCTAGCTAACCAACTTCCCGTCTAGGAATTGGCAGCCTCCTGTGGTGATTTTTCGATCTAGACCACATCCTCCTAAGTCTGCATCTGAGTAGGCTTGAACGAAGAAACCTGAGTTTGAGGGATACCAGAGACCAAGAGAGGTGGTTCGCTTCAAATACCTGAATATATTCTTTACTTCTAGCATATGTGGTTCACGAGGATTTGCTTGAAACCTGGCACAATAGCATACTGAAAACATTATATCGGGCCTGCTAGCTGTGAGATACATCAAGGAACCAATCATTTGTCGATATAAAGTGATGTCGACTGCCGGTTTTTCTAAACAAGGTGTGAGCTTGGTGCCGAACGCCATAGGGACTTTGACTTTCGATTCTCCCAACATGCCAAATTTAGCAAGAAGAGTCTTTGTGTATGCTTCCAAGTTGATGAAGATGCCTTCTTGTCCCTGTCTAATGTTTAAACCAAGGAAAAAGTTAATCGGACCCATTGAGCTCATTTCAAATTTAGTCTCCATCAGCTTTCTGAATTCAACTGTTAAGCTAGGATTCGTTGAGCCAAAGATGATATCATCGACATAGATCTGAACTATCATAAGGTGGTTACCTTCCTTTTTACGAAAGAAGGTTGGGTCAACCGAACCTTGTTTGAATTTAGACATCTTTAGAAATTTAGTTAAGGTTTCATACCATGCCCTAGGAGATTGTTTCAGACCATAAACTGCTTTATCCAAGATATAGCAGTGATTAGGGTGCTTTTCGTTTACAAAACCAGGAGGTTGCTCCATGTATACGGTTTCTTCAAGATCCCCATTCAGAAAGGCACACTTCATGTCCATTTGGTATACTTCAAAGTTCTTGTGTGCAGCATAGGCAAGAAATATGCGAACAGATTCCAGCCTTGCAACCGGAGCGAATGTCTCTTCGTAATCTATTCCTTCTTCCTGGCAGTATCCCTTCACTACTAACCGTGCCTTGTTCCTGATTACATTACCCTCCTTGTCCATTTTGTTTCTAAACACCCATTTGAGACCAACAACCGAGACATCTTTTGGTGTCTCCACACCTTATTTCTTTCGAACTCATTGAGTTCATCTTACATTGCTTGAACCCAATCAGAGTGATCGAGAGCAGTATTGAGGGTTTTAGGCTCTATTTTTGAAACAAAAGAGTTAAACATACGAAATTCTACATTTGAGAATAAAGCAGTTTGTTTCGCCTTCAATTGTGATCGAGTCAGAACCTTTTCAGATGCATCACCCACGATTTGAGACACAAAGTGATCTCTGGTCCATTTGATGAGAGGAGGATAATTTGGATAATAAGTGGGATCTAATTCAGCATTTACCTCTTCTTCCAACTCAAATAAAATATCATCATTATAAAGCAAAGTGGCATTCTCCCCCTCGATAGATGACGAATCATTTGGAGGTGAACCAAAAAAATCTTCTGCTACTAGGCTTCTAGGCGATTCCAGACTTTCGGCTGCTACAGGACTTTCGGGTGCAACAGGACTTTCAGTTCTGGGAGGGCTTTCGGTTCCTTCAAATATTGGAGTTTCCCTTTGGCCATGAGTATTATCATCGATTGAAAATGATGGACTCTCCCCCTGTATATGTGAATCCTGTCGCTCTGAAGAGAAGTGTTTCTCCCCCTCGACTGAAGTATTGCTCAGAGGAGGTTCACTTCGAACTGGTTCTTCTTCATCCATCTGTTTGGCGGAGTCTTTGACAATCTTCTTAAGATGATCCACCTTGTTGTCTACTGCCTGGGCTTCAGAGTGAATAGTTTTCTCTGGTTCATCAAACAAATCCATGAATTGATCAAACAAATTAGCGATAGTGGTTGTGACTTGACCAGATTGAGAAAAGATCTCTCCCATTTTGCCGTCAATAGACTGCAATTTCTTGACATAGGTATCATCAAATGTTACATAATAGGTTTCTTCAATACGTTTGGAACGTTTATTCAGAACCCTGTACGCCTATGAAGTAAGAGAGTATCCCAGAAAAATGCCTTCGTGTGGTTTAACATCAAATTTGTTGCGATGTTCTTTGGAATTGAAAATAAAGCACCTTGAGCCGAACACATGAAAGAACTTGACATTCCGCTTCCTACTGTTAAGAATTTCATAGGGGGTGACAGAGAAATGTTTGTTGAGAAAACTCCTATTTTGAGTGAAACATGCTGCAACAATGGTGTCTGCCCAGAAGTACAGTGGTAATGAGGCGAAACTCAGCATGGTTCGGGCTACCTCACACAGAGATCTGTTTCGCCTTTCGACAATCCCGTTCTATTGAGGAGTATATGGGGCTGAGAAATTGTGACTTGTGCCCTTTTCTGCCAAGAAGTCTTCGAATTCTTTATTCTTGAATTCTAATCCATTATCACTCCTGATGTTTCGAATGACTCTTCTCAATTGCACTTCGACCTGCTTGATAAAGAGTTTCAACTTGGGAGTTGCCTCTGATTTATGATTTAGAAAGAACACCCATGTAAACTGTGAGAAATCATCAACAATAACAAGAATATACTTATTACCACCAATGCTCTCGATGGATGATGGACCACATAGGTCGATGTGAAGTAACTCAAGTGGTTCAACAACTTTGGTATTTATAATGGTTGGGTGACTTTTGTGACTTTGTTTCCCCATTTCACAAGCAGCACATAAGTGTTCTCGATCAAAATTGAGCAATGGAAGACCTCGAACATGATCACCGATGACGAGATTATTGATGTCTTTGAAGTTGTGGTGTGAGAGTCTTCGGTGCCATAACCAACTTTCGTCTGAATGAGCTTTGGATAGAAGACAGATGGCAGGATTCCCTTTGATTGGGTTGAGATTTAATGGAAACATCTCGCCTTTTCGTTTTGACTTGAGAATCACCCTTTTAGTTTTCTTCTCTATGATTTCTGAACCTTCATCATCAAATGAAACTTTGAGACCGGTACCTCCAACCAGTTGAGATACACTGATGAGATTATGCTGCAACCTTTATACGTACGCCACCTTTCGTATTGTGAAGTCTCCATTGGTTATCATCCCATAACCGTTTATCGTTCCAAATGAGTTGTTACCGAACTTGACATTGCCACCATCTTGCAGAGACCGTAACTCCCTTAGCTCTTCCTTCCTTCCTGTCATGTGACGTGAGCAGCCACTGTCAATGTACCATTCTTCTTCGAACTGCTCGTCACTTATAACCTGCAAAAATTAAGCAGATTTAGGAACCCAAAGTTTCTTGGGTCCACGTGAGCCTTTCACAGGAACAGGAATAGTAAGAGAGATATCAACAAGATATGTTCGTTTTATTAATGTTGTCTCATCTTTCCTCTTAATTGTAAACACTTTGATTTTATTGGAGTTAGGTTTAGGGATTTTGTTACTAGCTTGCTTTTGGTCTTCTTTTACTAAGGAAATTTTAGTCATTCCTTTCAAATCCTTTGACGATTGAGAGCATGGTGAGGGACGAGAATTAGATTTAGATGAAGAAGGAAAATGAGAAGAATTAGAAGAATTAGAATTGGAATCTCTCCTTTTTTCAGATTTGAAATGACCCTTTCCGTTGTAATCATTTGAGGGACCAAACCTTGACCTTCGGTTCTTGTCTGAGGAAGGACCGAAACCGACTTTTCGGTTGTTGTGGGTCTCTGAACCAACACTGGGTTTCCTGCTATAAAAGCTAGATGGACTAAACCCTGGTTTTTGTCTGCTGTTATTCGGAGGACCTAAACAAGACTTTGGGTAGTTGTTTCTTTCAGGACCGAACCTGTCCTCTTGGTCTTGTTCCTTTTGTGATTCAGACGTGTTCTTTTGATTCTTTTGGCTCATAGGATTGAGGCTTCCTTTATCCTGTTTTTCTCCTTCTTTGGCCTTGGAGTTTCCCTCGAAGTGAGCGTAGTGAGGGTTTTGGGAGCGCCAAAATTGTTTTCGCTCTGAGAGGTTTTTCTTATACCTCAGATTCCTCTGCTGCTTTTGATTTTTCACCTGTTTGGGTTGTCTGTGAATATTTGCCTTCTGTTTCGGCTTCTGAACAACAGGTTCATTCTTCATAGGTGAGGTTTCGCTTGTGGAGGTGACTTCTTCTATAGGAGTTTCTTTTGTGCCGCTTGTACTTGGTACGTCAAAATTGGTAGGCTTATTCAGCGGTTCAGGCACATATCTGCCTTTGGTTTTCCATGAAGTTCGCTCTGACAGACCAACTGTTTCATTTGCATTGTCTATGGGTGCTGACCAGAAAAACTCATCACAACCATCTGCGTTATCTTCGTTCACTATGGCAGTGAGTTCGACTGTTTGATGTTCGGTTACTCCTGTGACCTTATACATTGGATTCGGTGTGGTTCTCACCTTTTGATACACAACAACCTTTTCTTTAAGGGATGGGGACTTATTTTTGGACAAGCGAGCGAATTCCACATAATTTTGAGAAATTAGATTTTTGTGGTTTTCGGGTTCGCTCTTGACAAACTCAGAACAGTCGACTTCAACCTCTACAGAAATTTCACTCATATCATCGTCCTCATCAAGTTCAGATGCGTTTTCAACATCAATTTTATTTTCTGAACTTAAATTGGCATTCAATGAGTCGAATTTTTGTATGGTTTCGGTCCTGAGTTTCAGCTTATCATTTTCATCCAAAAGATTTTTAAGCATGTCCTTATGGTCTATGGACTTTCTAAAAGATTTTATTTTATCCAGACCATACATATAAGTGGGATTGACATCATCGGAAGATACAACACTTTCACAGTTGTATGCTTCGGCATCGATTTCATCCTCCTTAAACTCAAGGAACGGTAGAATCATGCGATGTATCTTCTGCCCTATTTCACAATTTAGATGCAGTTGAGTAATGTTAGCATAAAGTCTTTTAGCAATCAAACAAAAAACATTCCTTTGTTTTAACAATTTCAAATTGTCTCTTTGCAAATAAATGTTTTCATCTCTAGACTTAATTAGCTCCGACTCCTTCTGCTCAATCCACATCCTTCGCTCCTCACTTTTAGATGACACCCTGCTCATTTGGTCAGTTAGATTAGAATTTGTGACCCGTGTTTGAGTTAAACAGCTATCTAGACTCTAAATTCTTGAGTTCAAGTTTATTAATTCTTTTTCATATGATACTTGTGGAACTTTAAACGAAATAAAAATGGATTGTACCTTCTTGATCAATTCGTCAAGCTCATTGATCTGCACACTGAGACGCTTTGCTGTAAAGCATACGTCCTCTCTTTCCTTGGTTGCGTCATTTCCACCATCAGTGTTGTATCCCCTCATCTGAGACACGTCCGTCACCATGAAACATCTTCCACTAACATCATCACTCTTCGCAACATAAGCCTTTCCATGAGAAGGCTTTCTCACTTCATCATCCTCTGAGTCGGTTGACCAAACTTGAACGCCCCCAAAGTCATCGTCATCTGTTGAACCCTGCACAATAAGAGCATTCATAGAGGGATTAGTAGTAGCTCTCTTCTTTTTAATCTCCTCCAGTTTTTTCAGGAGAATTGCTTCTTCATCTTTCTCCTCATCTTTTTCCGTCATTTTCTTCAAAACACAATCTTTGGCGTAATGATTCTTTCGTCCACAGTAATAACAACTGACACTAGAATCAGCTTCCATCTTCGCCTCTTTCTTAGGTTCTTCAGTCTTCGACTCCTCCTTCACCTTTTCAGAACTGTAGCTGCCCTGCCAATTTCGGTTCTTATTGATAGGAAACTTCTTCTTGTTGAACCTTTTGGGATTGGATACCATCATTGCATAATCCTCTGAAGTTAGATCGTAGTCCCCTAGGTCCAGATCTTCGTCTTATACTGCATTCTTACTTTTAGACAAAAGGGCCAAAGATCCCAAGTTTGTGACCACACTCTTTTCTTGCAACACCGTATTTTCCTGGGATTTCAGAATTCCTACTAGTTTCGCCAGTGAATAAGATTTAAACTGTTCATGTGCTTTAACTGTTGATACGACCGCTCGCCATTCAGATCTTAGACCATTTAAAAAAGTAACCTTCTGTTCGATCAGCTTTCTTTCAATATCATGTTTGATCATTTTACTGAGAAGATGATTGAATCGATCGAATGTTTGTGTAGCTAACTCCTCTGGCTTTTGCTTGAACTCTCCAAATTCAGAGAGAAGAAGGGTCTGAATCGAGTGCTCCAGGTCTTCATCTGTCGAATACAGTTCTCTCAGCCTATCCCAGATTTCCTTCGTTGTACTACATGAACTAACCAAATGAAACGTGTCGGATTGAAGGGCAAACTGGATTAGTCTCAATGCCTTAATGTTGCATTGAAACTTCTC
Source organism: Lactuca serriola (assembly GCF_051521515.1). Lineage (NCBI taxonomy): Eukaryota > Viridiplantae > Streptophyta > Magnoliopsida > Asterales > Asteraceae > Lactuca > Lactuca serriola. Next base: position 117,135,922 of record NC_136408.1, read on the forward strand.
CTTTTCGTCCTGAGCGACGTCATTTACATCTTTCAACAGATCATTGTACTCTTTTTGAGTTTTAATGATGTTTGAAGTCTTTGAATGAGCAAATGGGCCATTTATGATTGCTTCCCATATAAGATACCCGTTGTCCTCTAATCCAATAACGTAGTCTTCAAAATGATGCGTCCACACCTCATAATCTTGAGTGTAGAGAATTGGAATCTTGGTTGTTGATCCGATGTTGTTAAAAATGTTGATTGGATTGGATTGAGAATCGTCCATGCTTGATCGTTTAACCTGTTATAAGATCAGACTTTGTAATACGTAATATTAGGGCAGATTTAATAATTAATGAGATACGTCAATAATGGAGTGACGGCTCAATAAATATCAATGCATGCGGAATAAACCCTAATCACTTCTATGACAAAAGAGATGTGTATGAATTACACAGCCTCCTGCTCTGATACCAATTGATGAGATATGAATCTCTTAGATCGTTTAGATCTTACACAAGTTTGGCAAAACGATTCAAACAAAGTAATAAACAAGAGATGGAATCAACAGTATGCTTAATGATTCAAGCCTCAGCAGAGCTCGACAAAGAACTTCCGCTGTAGAGGCTTTAGGGTTTACAATCGATAACAATTAAAAGGATATCAAATCTACTCTCGAATCTTACGTACTAAGATGCATGCAAGCACCTATATATACATAAACCCTAACAAATAAATCACGGATGGACAGGCCCAATCCGGATACAAAACAGCGCTAAGAGCCGAGCCCAAGACGCAACACCTATATATACATAAACCCTAACAAATAAATCACTGATGGACAGGCCCAATCCGGATACAAAACAGCGCTAAGAGCCGAGCCCAAGACGCAACACCATACACCCAACAGTAACCCTAATATACACACTATATAAAGAAGCCTCATACTTGTAAAATCGACACTTAAGAGATACGAGTGAGGGCTAGCCAATTTTGGTGCATAGTAATCTTCTCTCAAGTTATTCCAATTATTGGTGGTGATGTGTGAAGCATTTGAGGCTTCACATTTGGGGTGCTAGGCTCACAAAGTCTTAAGGAATCTAAGCTACAAGAAAGGTATGTCATTCTACTAGTTTTTATATTACATATACCCCAATCATATGCTAGTTAGGATGAAACCTTGGAAAAATAAAGTTTGCATGAATAATAGAGAAAACATAGATCCAAGGTTTCTAGGGTTGCATGCACACCATAGGAATGTTAGAATGCTCAAAACCCATCAGTGGTATCAGAGCCAATGATTGTTTTCAATTATACTTGATGCAAATTGCTGAAAAAATTGATTTTCTGCTCACTGTTTAGTGAACTTGCCGAGTCCACTGGGGGGACTCGACGAGTCCGTGTGAAAATTCATCCAAGTCGTCGAGTTGGTTCATGCACTCGACGAGTTAAAGGCACTGAGTGCAGAATTTCGAGTTTTAATGATGGAATTGGACTAGGATCATTACCCTAAACTGTTTTGAGATTGTTAAACCTGTTTTTGATATGGTAATGATTGTGCTTATCCAACTTCAATGATAATTGTCAAAGTTTCAAGTTTTATATTAAGTTCATATGATTCTTGAAAATTGTTGATATGAATTATGCATGCTTATGAGTTTTGTTAGATTATAGAAATTATTTGACATGCTTGTTAGTTTAATTGTTGATCTTAATGCATTTTAATGGGCTCCATAACTTGTCCTCAAGTTATGGAATTCCAAGAGTCTTTTCCATTAAAATCATCAAAAAACTCATAAGTTATAGAAATGAAAGGTTTTGAATAGTTTCAAAACTTGCCCTCAAGTTTTGGAATTTGTAAAGTCACTTTAGAAAACTTCAATTCCAAACCCTCGAATTTTAAAAGTTTGAAATTGAACCCTTATGCTTTATAATATTATAAGTTAATAATATATATATATATATATATATATATATATATATATATATATATATATATGTAAGATCAAGTCAGTCTTACCGTTAGTAGGCCTCATTTACGAAGCCGGTCTATAAGGGGGGTATAAGGTTGTTGCCGATAAAATGGCAGCTTAATGGGTGTCCACTCTCACCCACCGCTCCCTTGACTGGTGGAGGGTCGTTAGCCGAACGCGTAGGACAAAGACTACAATTCTCATTAAAAGTATAATGATAAATATAAAGTAACTAAACCTTTTATAAATTCCCCATCTTAGTTACTTTAGTAAAATGTGAAATTGAAGCTAACCCATGAAATTACACTTTGCACCTTGCTAAAGTCGTTAGTGGAGCGTGTCTGGTTAACCGACACACTAACTTGGACTTAACAAGGGTGTCAAAGGGTGCCTTAAGGTTTATCATAGATCGGTGGAGCGTATGTGGTTAACCGGCACATCGATTAGGTGATAAAATTAAGAGTACCAAGTTAATTTGCATGGTTATTCACACCTTGTTTGTGATCCTCGGTATCCCAGTCACAAACTTGAAGGGCATAATCAAGATTTAAACATGCCATTGAATTGTTCAATGAATCTCAAAAGATCTAGGAGTTTCAATCCAATTAAAACCTAATAATCTATTTCGTTTTTCATGGTGGAAATTGGTAAATCGTCATTTACCTACCTTCAAATATTTTGTGGCTTGAATTACGACATGCCTCTTCCAAGTTATAAAATATTGTGTTAGGTTCTAGCGTTAATATTTTATTTGGGTGTCTTATTAAGGCTTCTATATCTAATCTAAACATGTCTTTCTTCCTTTTCAGATGTCTTCCAACAATGCTGCTTTTGGCTCAAACCCTACTGGCTCTTTTTCTCTCATGAACCTTTGTGGGAGAGTCATCTTTGATGGAACTAATTTCAATGATTGGATTAGGAACATAAGGATGGTCACTCATTATGAGGACAAGGAATATGTCCTCGACAAGGAGCTTAAGGTCATTCATGAGTCTTTAGCTACTCTAGAGGAGATTGCTGAGTACACTAGCAATGAGAAGGATGCCACTAAGTTATCTTGTATCATGTTGGCTACCATAACAGTAGAACTCCAGAGATCCTATGAAGATTTCTACCCTTATGAGATGCACCGGGACCTAATGGAAAGATACCATCAGAGTGCTTGTCAGGAAAGGTATGAAATCATCACCTCCATGATAACAACAAAAATGAAGGATGAAGAGTCTATCACGGGCCACCTGTACAAAATGCAAAGATTCTTGGACCAATTGCTAAAGTTAAATGTGAACTTTGATGAGGAGTTAGCAATAGATATCATTCTACACTCCTTACCCTCTTGTTATGATCAATTACGCATGACTTATCATATGAACAAGGAGGAGGTCACACTTAGCAAACTTCAAGGTCTTTTGAGGACTACTGAAAGTAGTCTCAAAGGTAAGAATGTTGTTACCACTCCTACTACAGCCCTTGTTCTGGCAATCGGGCAATGGAAAGGGAAAAAGAGGAAGACGCCTTCGAAGGGTACCAAGGGAAAGTCTCTTGATGGCTCCTCTTCGAGTGGAACCAAAGGTGGTTCTACCACTCCCTCTTCTAACCCGAAGAATGCACAATGCTTCTATTGTCTGGAAAAAGGGCACTGGAAGCGAAGCTGCCCCCGGTACTTGCAGTATGTTAAGGATGGGAAAGTTAAACCCACCCATGCAAGTATTTACACTATATTGTCTAATAACTCACCACATACTAATTATTGGGTCCTTGATACAAGGTGTGGAGTTTACATTTGTTTTGATTTGCAGGGCCTAAAAAGAAGTGAGGATGTGGAGCATGGGAAGATAAACTTGATCATGGGGAATAGGAAAGCTTCACCGTTCACCAAGATTGGAGTTTATTATTTATTTCTTAGTAGTGGGTTATTATTAGATTTGAATAAATGTTGTTAATCGTCTAAAATGGCGAGAAATATTATTTCCTTTCATGGTTTGTACAAACAAGGATTTACTTTTTCATTTGATAATGAATGTGGTTGTATTAATGCTTTTTATAATGGTGTTTTTTATTTTAAAGCATTACCTTGTGATGGTGTATATGAAACTGTGTCGGTTGTAGACAACTTAGGATATAATGTATTGCATATCGATTCTTCCACTAGTTTGGATAAGGCATCCTTGTGGCATTGTCGTCTTGGACATGTAAAAAAGAAGCGCATAGGCCAACTCCAAAAGGTTGGAGTCTTGGAGTCATTTGACTTAAAGTCAGATGATAGTTGCGAATCTTGTTTACTTGAAAAAATGACTAAGTCGCCCTTCACTGGTACTTGTGCTAGGGGTGAGGGTTTGTTAGATCTCATACACACCGATGTGTGTGGGCCCTTCAGAACCGCCACAAGGGATGCTAACCGCTTCTATGTGACTTTTACTGATGATTATAGTAGATATGGCTATGTCTACTTAATCAAGCATAAGTCAGAAACCTTTGAGAAATTCAAAGAGTTTATACAAGAAGTGGAGAATCAGTTGGGCAGGAAGATAAAGATGCTCCGATCCGATTGAGGTGGTGAGTATCTTAGTATCGAGTTCCTTGAGTATCTTAAGGAATGTGGAATTGTTTCACAATTAACACCTCCTAGGACACCATAGCTGAATGGTGTGGCTGAGAGGCGCAATCGAACCTTGTTATACATGGTTCGTTCCATGATGAGTCGAGCTTCGTTACCAATCTCATTTTGGGGGTATTCCTTAGAGACTGCCGCCCATATCCTTAATCTAGTGTCACACCCCCAAACCTCGGATGGCGGAAATGTCTGGGGGTGGAGGACTTCATGTGTAGTATCATGACACACGAGTATAATAGTGATCATAGTACATACAACCAATCATAAATATAATCGAAAAAGTTACATAGTTTCAATTGTTACATGTTTCGAAATTGATTACAATATGATATCAAAAATAGTTTGTCAAACGCCGGAGCATTCCGTCTTCAAAAGCTTGTGGTTACCTGATTTCATTGATTGCCTGAGAGTACAAATAAATTTTGAAAGAGTGTCAACAATTAAGTTGGTGGGTGCATAAGCTTTTTGCATGTAGGAGTTAAAACCTTTCTTTGTAAATGAATGTGAATGTTTCAAGAAAAATCCAATATTCTCCTTATGAAATGAGTGTAGTCATAGTACCCAAAGACCGAAATGTACAACTAAATTTCCATACTTATAGTAGTAAAGGTGGTTTTAAATTGTCATAAAACCCATGTTAAATAATAATTCCCTGTAAACTATAAGTTTCATTAACTCCCTATGTGAGTCGTTATAACCATGCTATGACATAGAAGACCTGTGGCGATGTTCTTCAGGCGTTGGAATCTTATGACATTTGTCACCCCTGGCCTGCTGGCCGAGCTGTTGCAAGCAGCTTGGGTGCGAGATTGTCAATCCCAATATAGATCTATACACAACTATCACGCTTTCCCTACAAGAGACTCTGGCTATAACTACAGGAATTTTACTAGTACTCTAAGAGTACAATGAAGTAGTGTCTCACAATTTACGTTAACGAGTTTACGTGTAAAATGAATGAAAAATCCTTTTTCTGTAGCGTAAACGAATCCTTATAAAGTGTGATTGTAGTACCAATGTACCATAAACTATACCTACTATAGTTTATCATATATATATATATATATATATATATATATATATATATATATATATATATATATATATATATATATATATATATTTGTGGCAATGAAAAACCCTTTCATGAATGTCTGTTTTTTTTGTTCGTGAAATCAGTTAACAGGAAATACATTCAACACATGAAAATCTTATTGCTATACACCTTACTCGACATATTACAAGGTGTTCATAAATTGGAGGTGGTTTAACTAGTTTTTGGATGTATTTTAGCGTTGTAACTTGTATTCTCCCCCATAAAACTTAAATAAATCGTGAAAATGTAAGGGTATGAACTCACCTTATGTGATCCTTTGATATGGACGTGAAAGAAGAGATGTTTTCAAGTCAAGAACACTTGGAGAAAGAGCTTGAAGATTTGAAATTCCTGGGAACGATAATGGCAATGATTGTATAAGATTTTCGTGAATTGATGGAGGTTGGAATATTCGAGAGTGGAAATAGAGAACTTACCGAGAGTGAAGTGAAAGTCGAGAACTTCCTGGACATCTTCGAGTTTTAGAGAGAAAATGAGGGGAAGAAAAGTGTGCCTTAAGGGGATATGAGTGGAGTTTTATAGGTGAGGATTAAGGATATAATGAGTGGATTTAGGGCAGGGAAATCTGATGGAGTGTTGGGGGAAAGATATTGATTTAATTGGGTACAATGGGAATAGTGCCATAAAGTAGTCATAGAGTGGTTATGGGGAATGGGCCGTGTCATAACTTTTTGGAAAAGTCAACCAACCCTTGAAGAATATCTTGCACAAAACATATGGTTTATAGCGAGAAATTCCCCCAACACATGATTAAAATAATGAGTCTTAGACATCATAATCGTGTCTTAACTCTCCGAGATTGATAAGTGATATAGGGTGCTCGGAGTTAGGAGAGCCTGTCCGGAGTTGGGATCATTCGTCCGGAGTCATCCATTCGAGTGGAGATGAATCAAACATGGCCTCGAACCGAAAGTGATCTCGAACCGCAGTAGCTTGGACCGAAAGAGGTCTCGGGATGAAAGTGACTCCGGACCAAAGGTAGGCTCGGTCCATAAGTGGTTTCGGTTCCTTTTTGCTGCTTCTTGTGAAATATTCCCGTCTCGAGTAATTTTGATTACGCTACAGAGGTTGGGTGCCCCCAGTGTTTGATAAAAAGCTAAGAGATTTATAGAGACTTTGTTTATGATCGTTAATAGTGTTCATCCTTGTGTTACGGGGTTTGCACTCCCGGTTATGATTCGTTATGAATGCTACACAGCCCCGAAGGGTATGTAATAGTGTTTTATCGAGTCGTTCCATTGACTTACCCTAATAGGGTTTAGAATTTCCGAATATGTGAAATTTTCGAGAGATACTTGGTATTGATATAAAGTGTTTGTACATTAGTGAACATGGAGTAAATTCTACTAAACAAGTACATATCGTACTTACTGTTTTTCGACTCATTGGCCTTTATTTGGCTTTGACTTTTGACCCGAATTTGACGGTTGTCACATCTAGTCCCTACCAAGAAGGTTGCCAAAACACCTCACGAGATGTGGACTGGGAAAGTTCCCACTTTAGACCACATCAAGATTTGGGTTTGCAAGGCTTTTGTGAGGCGTGAGACTCACGACAAGCTCAAACCTCGAAGTGAGCGGTGTATTTTCATCGGCTACCCACATAAATCCTTTGGTTATCTCTTCTACAGACCAAGTGACAATGTTGTCTTCGTGGCGAGGAGATGAGTCTTTCGTGAGAGAGAGTTCATAAGCCAAAGAAACAGTGGGAGGCAAATTGACCTTGAAGAACTTCAAGAGTCAAATGGTGAAGGAACCTCAAACACTAGCAATCAACCTAAGGAGGAAACTCCTGTTGAGCTAATTGATGATTCCGTACCTCTGAGGCGTTTCACAGGTAGGTCCCTAAAAAATTTCTACAAAAAGTTTAGATAAATTTAAAAAATTAGGTGGGTCCTAGGACCCACCTTCCTTACACATAGTCTCGCCACTGAGGAGGATGCAAAGTGTGCGATCAGCCGGAGCCAGTAAGTAGACCCCAAAATACCATGTTATTATTTGATATTGCGATTTGTTAGAATAGTATGCCAGTGATATTATTGGGATTTTCATGAATTGCATGATAGAATTTCTCGATCTTTGATGTCTTATCTTGTGTAGAGTACCTCATGGATTGTTGTGTGACTCTTTTGTGTGTGCATTAGTTATTGAATGAATGTGTTAAGTCACGTACTTCATGGGTTAAATGGTCCTAGGTTAGAGGATTTGGTCCTATTACGCAGCTCTTGTCTGAGTCCAACCGTTATGGGATTGAATCTTTTAGCCTAAGGTTATTTAAGCCATATGGTATGTGATAGTGTTCATGCAATAACTATTTGGCACTAATGGAGGATCGTGTGGCAGTTGGTGGTAGGATGGATTATGTGGGGTCAACCGGCCAGTCGAGAGATATTTAGCTTTTCCTCTAGGAAGTGAGGATTTAGTGTATAGTCATGCTTGTGAGTATTGTTAGGGCATTGTGATGATCCTTTAGACAAATATGCGTTGGTGTGGAAGGTAGTACAGGCTCGTACCACTGAAAGCACATGACCCATACATGTAGCAAGGAAGTCACAACCCCTTAGGTCCTTGTTCGGAGTTGGCTCCCCTGGTATGTTTTGCGTCCATCTAATATCACCCTAGTTTATGTTCAGTATGGTGATGGCGAGACAATTCGAGGCGGGATCCGGATCAGGATTGGGAGCTAGTGGCCAGGATAGGCTGGTATTGTCCATTTAAATGATGCAGGAAATGATTTCCGTGGAGGTTTCTCAGATTCGGCAAGAAGAATTGTCCGGTGTCATGGATCGGGTCACTGCCAGGGTGGTCGCCAAGCTCGAGGAGCAAACTACAGCCATGCAGACTGTGAGAGGTGTTGCTATTGAGATGTCTATTGGACGAGTGCTGGCTGTAGGGACTTAACTAGGAAAGAGGAAGAGGGATCTTCCAGTGGAGGACGAGGAGTTTGAGGCTGCTGACCTGGGGACTGGAAGCCAGGAGAATCATGAGGTGTGTGGAAAGTGTGGGGGAATCACAGATTTGCTTGTCACAAGTTCAGGTGTTTGAAGTGTGGAGAAAGAGGGCATCTACTACGGGATTTCAAGAAGGATCATATATGCTTTCACTGTCACCAGCCAGGTTATTTCAGGTCCAACTGCCCTACTTTGGGGGCGGAAGGAATTCGGGTTCCAACGGTCATCGTGCCTCCGGAGGTCAAGATTGAGCTGCAAGAAATCTCTGGTATGTAATTGGAACCCCCATTCTATAATAATATTATGGTTAGGTTGTCCTTGATCGGTATTTTTTTTGCTTTGGAATCTTGTCGGGTAAGGTTAAGTCATAATTTCGGGTTAGTTAACAGTTTTGTCTGATCTATGTATTGTGAGACTTCATATGCCTTCCACATGAATCGTTAGGTCATTGGAGGTGTCAGAGGAATTTTATTATCAAGGGATTATAGATACTTGGAGTTCAAAGATTCATTTGAGGACGAGAAGTTAGAGTAAAGATTCGCCAGTTTAGGGTAAGGGTTATGGTTTTAGTCACCAACATAAAAGGGCTTAAGGAGTTGGACGCGGTGGTTAGTGACAATATGTCAACACCACGGTGCGGAGGTGGATTAAGGTGGCATGAGTACCTTAGCAATGGGAGCAAGGGCCAGCATTCTTGGGGAATGGGAAAGCTAGGTATTAGGTTGTAACTGGATTGCAAGCAAGGAAGGTATGTCGGGATCAAAAATCGATAGTTGCTTATGCTTTGTAAGTAGTCATAATTTGGAAATTCAGAAGTTTTCCGCTAGAATTCAGATTTCACTTGGAGTTCGTTTGATCCGTATCTAGAGATTATTCAGTATAGGTTATTCATTCCAAGGTTAAGTATGGTGATACCTGATTAGGACGGTTAAGTTATGTTTTGGATTCACCACCAGTGGGTGGTGGTTAGAGTTCTAAGTGGGGGAGAAATGGGAATTCTTCGGTTTAGCGTCAACCATTCAAGGTTTTGTCAGTTGCTATTCGGATTGTTGTTTTCAAAGTTCTTGGGCAGATGTTAGTTGTCGAACCCTTTCCAGGAGCGGGAATGTCCCACTCCAGGTGGGTTGAGGTTCCTCTGGTTCAAGTGTGTCATGTTCTGATACAAACACATAAGCATAAACAGAACATACATTCATTTACACTAGTGATTTACATCTCCTTTAATCTCTCAGTGAAATATGTCTTCGTATTGATACCTGTGATACAAAGAAAACTGAGTGGGTCAGGCTTGGGAGCCTGGTGAGCATATAGGGTTTTCAACCCACAATATTATATCATATATATATATATATATATATATATATATATATATATATATATATATATATATATATATATATATATATATATATATATATATATATATATATAATCATCAAACAATCAACCTAATTACCCATCCCCATTATCTTCTTTACTCTTAAGGTCTGAATTCTGAGAGACTGTGAAGTAAGTGGAGAATTATTTGTTTTGAGGTGCGAGACGCAACTTCCAGGAGGAAGGGGTAATGTCATCACGATGGTGTAAAAAATGGTTGTTTGGGTTGGAATGTTCCTGTCTCCCAGGTTCTAGGAACCTGATGGCTGGACCAGGTGTGAGACTGGTGGTCTCAGCAGCGGTTGAGAAAACCTTTGCACGTAGGTTCAGTGAAGGGTTACGATGAATCAGAAGATTTTGGGTGAAATGCAAGGGTAGGTCCTTGGAACACAAGTTATGGGTTTAGACCCGATATATATATATATATATATATATATATATATATATATATATATATATATATGTTGGTTGTGTTTACCTTAATCACTATTGAAATTGTTGTTATGATACTATACATGAAGTCCTCCACCCCCGGACGTTTCCGCCATCCTTGGTTTGGGGGTGTGACACTTTCTTGACTGCAGATGATGCCCAATCTTGCATCTACTTTTCGTACTATGTTGTACTTTCAATCGTAACCTTCGAGTTACCAAATAAGTCCCTATTATGGACTCCTTCTTCTTCTCAGGATAAATACTTTCTTTTATCTATTGTAACAGACCGATGGGTTGGTCCCCGATGACCTCTCATCGCAGTCGGTCTCAATTGGATATGAACACTAGGGTCGGAATAACAACCCTCTTACTAGTCATTATAGAAACAATGGTAATGACATACTTGAATAAAACGGAATCAATTACTAGCTTCTCGGTAACCTTGTGACTTTCCCTGATCCAAGTGCGACCTGTGCTTCCGGTAGTATAGATCTCTACTACCATTCACACCTACTCATACTCGTTCCAAGTATTGTCTCGTAGTTCCCATGTCCTAAAATCACAAAGCAACTTAACACATACGAATGTGTCCAAATAATCATAAAAATTTACTAGACTCTACTAGGACTTCTTCCATGCGTATCTCCAATCATCAATCCTGCTTCAACTTAGTTGGTGGTGGAAAGTTCATCCGATGGGACAACTTCAGGAATAACACCAATTGTTCCATCATCCCGCCAATCGAAGGTGTACTTCGGACGTACCGTACTCCTCTAAATGCACTGTCTGACATATTCTAAAGACAAGATACCGCTCTTACGATATCTTCCGATAGGTGTCATTCACTATCATAAGCCTTTTCATTTCCTCCATTTGCTCAATTCTCTATGAATCTTCCCATGACCTTTCGTACACCCAAGCAGACGTTCAGTGTACTGAGCGAGAATTCAAGATAAGAAAGCTTCATTTACGATAAACGTATAAATCTCTTCTCACTCCGAAACGTTTGAAATGCTAGTTCTAATATCGTAGCCAAACGCTTAGAATCCTACACACATAAGGTTTTCCGATCCGGTCGGCAAAAGACCATAAATCTAAAGAAATAATATCATATATGGCAACATATAACATTTAGCACATAAAAGCATATTAGGCAACTTTCCTAAAATATACTAGTGCTCGTGTCAATTTAGGTGTACTACCTAACATATTTTAGACACACTCCTCACGATCATTACTTAGTATTCTAAGTTTAAGTCTATAAATTTCCTACAAATTCCTAGTTCGCTTAAACTAATGCTCTGATACCAACTGTGATATCCCCAAATTCACAGCCAGAAAAGACCGATTTGTTTATGCTTTGTTTTTAAAATCAGAGAAATTGTTTAAAGAAAACGGTTGCGGAATTTGTTCCCAAAACAAGATATGATAATAACTTATCAAAACATTTCTCAAAGAGAATGTATTTTCATTTAATAATAAAATCTCGGGATGTCATGTTCCGATACAAACACATAAGCATAAATAGAACATACATTCATTTACACTAGTGATTTACATCTCCTTTAATCTCTCAGTGAAATATGTCTTCGTATTGATACCTGTGATACAAAGAAAACTGAGTGGGTCAAGCTTGGGAGCCTAGTGAGCATATAGGGTTTTCAACCCACAATATTATATCATATATATATATATATATATATATATATATATATATATATATATTTAATCATCAAACAATCAACCCAATTACATATCCCCATTATCTTCTTTACTCTTAAGGTTTTACCCTAAGAATCAACTATTCTTCATTCAATCATTCCTAAGGATTGACCTAAGGAATTGGCACGAAGTCCATTGCTGCCAAAGTCTGTCTATCAGGCACTAACTCCATAGTCACCAAGGTTCATCATTAGGCACTAAAACAATAACTGTCAGGGTTCTCTATTAGGCAGTAAAACAATAACTTCCGGGGTTCTTTATTAGGCACAAAAACAACAGCTTCCAGGATTCTTCATTAGGCGCAAAGACAATAGTTGCCAAAGTTCGTTATAAGGCACTAAGACATTAGCTGCCAGGGTTCTTTACTAGGCACTAAAACAATAGCTGCCAGGATTCTTCATTTGGCACTAAAACAATAGTTGTCAGGGTTCGTTATTAGGCACTAAGACAATAGCTGCCAGGGTTTGGGTAAAGGTTTCACTCATTTTTCATCTGTCAGCCTCATGTCATGAACTATATCATCTTTCGTCTCATCCTCAAACTCATCCTTCTATCACACACCAACTATTTCGTCTACCCATGTTCTACCTAACATATTCGTAGATAAAAATTCCACGTACAGTTTAACTCATTTAAAAACTATATAAAATATTCATTCCATACTTATCTCAAATAAACAAACAATATATAAACACATAACACGTATTTCATAGCAAATACTTCATATTTATGTGTTAGAAGAAAGTAACTATATACTCACCCAAACATATACTTAATACATTCAAACAATACTTGTATTATACTCGTGTTTATGAAAGGGACTATACACTCACACATATAAACAACAAAATATAAACACATAACATGTATTTCATAGAAAATACTTAATACTTATGTGTTAGAAGAAAGTAACTATATACTCACCCAAACATATACTTAATATATCCAAACAATACTTGTATTATACTCTTGTTTATGAAAGGGACTATACACTCACACATATAAACGACAATATATATAAACACATAACACGTATTTCATATAAAATACTTAATACTTATGTGTTAGAAGAAAGTAAGTATATACACACCTGATCAAAAGATGATCGGACAGCACTACGGCTCTAAGAGTAGTATTCTTCGGTGAAACCGGGATCACTACACACACCGGGCTTCTCGCGAGCAGAGCTTCGGCTCGGAAACTCTTTTCTTCTCGGGATCTTTGGGCTTCGGGACTTGATTCGGGTCTCAAAATGATATCGGGGCTTCGGGGGTTAAAATAGGGCTTAGAGAGAGTATCGAGAGTGGGAGAGAAGAGATGGAGCAACCAAAATCGGCTGCCCCTTGAATTCTATTTATAGGGCAAAAATGCTAAACTCACCTCGTGAGTTTTTAGTTCTCACCTCGTGAGCCACGTATGCTCACCTCGTGAGCCATATATGTCATTGCGTTCGTCATGGCCACTTGCTCTGGAAGACGTCCATCATATGCTCACCTCATGAGCTCTGACACAACCTTGGGGCTCACGTCCCGAACTTCAGAAATTCATAATTTTTGCATGCGAACTCCGTTTTGTCGTTCTTTATATCCACGCGTAGGTGAGATTATGCTCTACAACTCTCGCTTAGACTCCATCGGCTAATTTTGATTTTATTTTTAATATATTAATAATATATTATTTTTAGTAGGCCGGGACAGGAAAACTTCGTTTGAAACTCATAACTCCTTCATCTGAACTCCGTTTTCGTCTGTCTTTTTATCATTACGCTACTATGAACGAGATCTTCGATTGTCGTTTAGATTGTTTCGGCTAGAAACCGCTCGATCTCAAATCAAGTATTCGGGCTGCATACTGCTAAGTCGAAACTTCGGAAAATCATAACTTCCTCATACGAAGTCAGATTTGGGCGTTCTTTTTATGCCCGCTCTTGGTTTAACGAACTCTACAACATTCGTTTAGGTCACCTAGGCTAGATATCGCTCTAACATAAACTCGTATGTTACGTCATTCGGCATCGTGTCGGTTTTGTCGTGAAACTTCGACAAGTCATAACTTCTTCGTTATAACTCGGATTTCAACGTTCTTTATATGTACGGAATCCTTGTAACATATACTACAGCTTAGTTAAGATTATTCATTCTAAATAATATTCTATCAAAAATTCATTTTTGACGCTTAACGTCTCTAAATTGACTAGCCTAGATCTACGAGCGTTACAGTGTCCCAGGCCATTGGTCGCTGAGTTTGTTATTCAGAAGGAACTCTCCGAAGGATTTAAGCGGTGATAGTTAAAGGTCAAGGAGTGCGTCAGCTACCCTCCTATTCAGTATATTCTATGTTCATTCGTTCTTCAGGATTGTTTCCCCTCAATGGTAGAGTGGGAGCTTGGATCATAGCAGAATCAGGTTTTGGTAACCTTCAGGGTCATCTCGGGGGTCTTCTCGAGCTAGTAGTGTAGTGATGGAATCCGTTTAGTCTCACAAGTATGGGGTCATGTTTGACCGACCATTAGGCTATTTCCTGTTTTGGGTAAGATGGCCTTTTCGATTATCTCTAGTGTTTCTTTTCTTTTTGAATGAGATTATGGGTTTCCCTAAGTATGTGCATGATGGTAATTCCTTGTGTGTATCGGTGGGTGTTCAAGGTAGCATTAGGGTTTGGTTCGAAAAATGTGCATGGTTAGATCAGGGTTATAGTTTGCGAATTGGATCAAGAGTCCGACCATCATCCTATTCTTGGTTCATGTGTGACCATGGTTTCGTAAGGTTTTGCTTGGGTAGCAACTTTTTCTAAAAGGGTATTGTGTGTGGTAGGATTTCAGCAATGGTGTGATTGTTTGGTGATGTGAGGAATATTGATTATGTTCCCTCAAGGTCTGAATTCTGAGAGACTGTGAAGTAAGTGGAGAATTATTTGTTTTGAGGTGCGAGACGCAACTTCCAGGAGGAAGGGGTAATGTCATCACGATGGTGTAAAAAATGGTTGTTTGGGTTGGAATGTTCCTGTCTCCCAGGTTCTAGGAACCTGATGGCTGGACCAGGTGTGAGACTGGTGGTCTCAGCAGCGGTTGAGAAAACCTTTGCACGTAGGTTCAGTGAAGGGTTACGATGAATCAGAAGATTTTGGGTGAAATGCAAGGGTAGGTCCTTGGAACACAAGTTATGGGTTTAGACCCGATATATATATATATATATATATATATATATATATATATTGGTATTCCAAAATTTAGGGTATTCCATCCCGAGGATGATCGGACCCTATAATCGATTGGACCTGAGGTGTTTGGTATTCCAACCTAAGGGTTGATTGGGCCAAACATGAGCATGATGCGAGGGTATTCCATCCTGAGGAAGATTGGACCCATCGCAAACATACCTGGTATTCCAGCCCGAGGCTGATTGGGCCAGGTGAGTGTTCGTGCTTGTGAACTGGTTGATATATTGTAGCACCCGGTTCCTGGTACGTACTCCTTGTGATTTATATTTTTTTAAATAGTGCATTTTTGCCTTGGACTCGGCGAGTTGAAGGACCAACTCGCCGAGTAGGAGCGAGATAAGACGCGGGGTCTGAACTATGGACTCGGCAAGTCGGCCCGCGAACTCGACGAGTAGACCCTGTTTGGGCAAAAACCCTAATCCGGGTGTTTGCACCCTATTTAAATGCTCTAACTTGGCCTCCTTTGTCCCTAAACTTCCAGAGAGCTGTAGAAAGAAAACCTAGCCCCCATATTGTTCTTGAGAGTGATTTTGGCTTTGTGAAGAAGGTTTGGGAGCTGAGAGGAAGAGGGAAGAGGTTGAAGTGTGCAAGGAGGGGAGGTAGATCCGGAATCTACACTGTGAGAAGCTTCCATTCAAGTAGAAAAGTTCTTACCTTGATCACTAGTTCATTAGATCCTCTTTTTGTCCCAAATTAGTGGTTTTCAAGCCCTAAAACCTCAAACTCCTTGTATTCATGCTCTATGTTCTGAAAGGACTACAGATTGGGACCTTATAGACATCTTAGAAGTGTAAAGTCTATGTGGCTAGAGTTATTGAGGTCCCTATTGAGTGTATGACCTCTTAAAGAGCTTGGATTTGCCTTCTTGAGCTTATAAGGCCATACATGCACGTAAAGTTCGCAACTTTACGTGATAAGCATGCCCTAGGAGCATAGATCTATGGTTTAGAAGCGTTGCATGTCTCAGATTTGGTCTGTATGGGAAGTGGGTCGAAGGGACTCGGCGAGTCCCAAAGTGGAACTCGGCGAGTTCTATGATGATGGTCTTAGACTCGGCGAGTTGGATGAACAACTCGGCGAGTCCTATGAAGATTTCCTGGAACTCGACGAGTTGTTCTTCAAACTCGGCGAGTCATATGAACTGTCACTGAGTAAGAGGGGTTTAAGTGTTGAGGGTCCAACCCTTCGTATCTGCACGCGGAATTAGCAATTTAACGTGTAGCAATAGCCCCAGAACCCCAAATCCTCTTAAGGGATGCTCTGGTGAGGATTTGGAAGCGAGTAGGAGATCTGCTCGTGGGGACTCGGTGAGTCATTCTTGGACTCGGCAATTCGGATCATGAATCGGTTCTATAGTCTTGAGTAGCGAGTTAAGGGTGACTCAGTGAGTGGGAAGAGGGACTTGGCGTGTAGGACCGGGTTAGTAGGAGAAGGAATCGGCGAGTCTGTGCCACGACACGGCGAGGCCAGTCAATTGGAAGTTGACTTTGACCAAGGAGTTGACCTTGGACCAGGGGTGGGTCAGTCAATTGACCTAAGGGTATTTATGAGTGGCTAATCTATGTTTATGAATTTGTAGCCGGAGGATTACCGGTACAGCAGCCAGACGTCTAGCAGTCAGACTTTCGGTAGCTACTTTTCGAGGTGAGTTTCCTTCCAGTAGTAACAGGCCTTAGGCACCAAGGTCGACCCGTATAGACGATATGTTAGTGTCGGAGTGTGGGTAGGGCCCGTATCTCATAGTTGAGGTTGATTATGATATATGCCAGTATGATAGAATTGTTTATACTCGTTGTCTGTGAGATACTTGTATGTTATGGTTTAGCAGCTGAGTATGGGCGAGGCCCATATCTCTCAGATAGGGGAGTGTGGGCGAGGCCCGTATCTCCCAACTAGTGGAGTGTGGGCGAGGCCCGTATCTTCATGAGTGTGGGCGAGGCCCGTATCTCCTAGCTGTTCATTGTATGTTTGTATGGTATGAAGTATTATGGGGGAACTCACTAAGCTTCGTGATTACGGTTTGCAGTTTTGTTTTCAGGTACCTCTTCTTCAAGAGGGAAGGAGCTGGCGCGGTAGCGGCACATCATACACGCACCTTGTTTTCCGCACCATGAGTCATTCTGGGATTTTGTACTCTGATAGTTGATTGTTTTTCATGTTTCGGTTTTCAGACACGATGTATGTTATGAAATGGTTTAACCAGGCAATGTTTTAATTACAATCGTTTTCTAAAGTATTGACTTTAAAAGAAAATTTTTGGACGTGAAATTTGGGTCGTTACAAGTTGGTATCAGAGCCCTGGTTTGAGGGATTTAGACACACCCTCGGGGGTATCTGAACTCAAATAAAGGGATTAAAAGATTTTGAAAAAAAAATATTTTCTAAAAGTTAAAGAAAAGAGTTTTGAGAAGGAACGAAGTGTGTGATGTGCGCGATCGGCCGAGCTAAAGTAAGTATTCCCCAAAGTACCCATACAAGTTTATGTTTCGTTTATCAGTTCTAGTAGAACAGCATGCTAGAATAGGACTAAGGATCTAGGAGTGATGCCTTATGTGCCTGCTTTATGTGCTTCAGCTTATGAGATTTGCAAGCTAGTATTGAGTAGGCAGTAGTAGGATAGCCTGTTTAGGTTATGCCTAGTGGTATGAGCTTAGCATTATATGCTAGTTCAGCTTCTAATTATGAGGACAAACTTGCTTGAGTAGTTCTCCTGCGTCCGAATGCTGCTTGCTATGTGCTCTGTGGGACTCTGAGTGATGAGAGTTAGTCATTAGGTGAATACGTCACATTACATGTGATCAGGGTGGATAAACTTAGAGTGCTGGATTTGGCCCTATTGCGCAGCTCTTGTTTGAGTCTAACCGTTGTAGGGACGAGTCTGTTACTCGAAGGATTATCTGAGCCTCATCGCACGTGATGTATTCAGGTAATGGCTGATTGACATTACAAGGAGGCCTTCAGCAGCTGAGGACCGGGCAGGGTGGAGTCAGAGATTCGCTAGGGCAAACCTAGGACGAGTATAGCAGTGATTAGCAGTAGAGAAAGGGATCTGGTGGAGTCAAGGCAGTCCTTGAAGAAGGTACGGATAGATGTGGAAGGTAGTATGGGCCCGTACTACTGAAAGCAGAGGATCCGTACCAGAACTAAGGAAGGCTGAGACGAGACCAGGGAACTTGAAATAGATCTGATCCCTTTAGAGGTATCAGTATCACTAATGGTTGCATGTGTGTATTGCAGAATGGTGGTACTATGCCAGAGGCCGGCTGGTGACAGTTCTGGAGAGGGATCGGGTTCGGGATCAGGTTCCGAGCCAGTAGATGAGAGGCTACGTGAGTTCATCGGGTCATAGATCACCAGAGGCATCCTTGAGTCGACCCCCATCATTTTCGGGTCGATCAAGAAATGGATAGTTGAGTTGATGGAGGACCGCCTCAGGGCGTTCAGGAGTGACATGGTATCTGGCCAGTCAGGATCTCGGACGCTGTCCTTTAAGGACTTCAGGGGCAGTGGTGCGCCGGATTTTCATGGGGCAAAGGACCCCATTGCTGCCAGACGATGGATTGCAGACATTGAGTCCGCACAGCTTACCAGCTTCTGCCCCGAGGGGTCGAAGGTGAGATATGCAGCAAGATGCTTACGGGACCGAGCTAGAGATTGGTGGAAGTCCATCGGTGACTCATTGGGGCCTTGGTTGTTGAGGCTATGACCTGGTCGGACTTTGTGACCAGGTTCAAGGCAGAGTTTGCACCGGCTGTCGAGCTTCAGTAGCTGGCCAGGGAGTTTTTAGACATGAGACAAACTACGGAGACTGTGGCGGAGATCACCGCCAAGTTCCGGGAGAGGGCATTGCTGGTGCCCCAGTATGCGGGAGATGAGGATATGAGGAGGACCCGCTATCATGACATGTTACGGGCTGACATCCGGGAACATGTTAGCTTTTCAACTTGCCCTACCCTGGAGTTCATGATTGCCAGAGCGAGGGAAACGGAGATTGATTTGGAGCATATTCGGAAGAGGAAGGCAGAGACGGGGCAGGTGGTTGGGGCTTCGGGGAAGAAGCCCAAGGGATCAGATGGTAGGCCGAAAGGCCAAGGAGGGGCGGGCCGCTGCGGGAAATGTGGTAGGTCGCACGAGGGAACATGTAGATTAGGATCGT
Source organism: Lactuca serriola (assembly GCF_051521515.1). Taxonomy (NCBI): domain Eukaryota; kingdom Viridiplantae; phylum Streptophyta; class Magnoliopsida; order Asterales; family Asteraceae; genus Lactuca; species Lactuca serriola. The sequence continues at coordinate 117,155,465 of NC_136408.1, forward strand.
CAGGCTGCTACAAGTGCGGCAAGACGGGGCACTTTAGCAGGGATTGTACTGCCCCTGTCTCGGTTGTTCAGACATCTGAATTGTTGTGTTTCCACTGCAACCAAAGGGGCCACAAGAGGGCTAATTGCCCACAGTTGACAGCAGCATCAGTGTCACACCCCCAAACCAGAACGGCGGAAACGTTTGGGGGCGGAGGACGTCATATTCAGTATCATAACAATTCATAGAAAGGAAAGTACACACCACCATACATATATAAAGGTTTTAAAAATGTTTACATAATTGTATTCATTACATGTTCAAAAGATAAATACATAAACATCTTTCAAAAGAAGTAATTAACGTCAGCGCGTTAATCCCCAAAAGTTGATTTCCAAACCTGCTTAGCGGTTCCCTGAGAATACAAGTTATTTCAAAGAGAAAGTGTCAATAATTAAGTTGGTGAGTTCATAAGTAGTGTTTTGAGAAAATGCACGCCATTCGAAAGTTTGTGTATGTTTTCCAGAAAACGCGGTATTTTCAAATGAAAAGAGTTATGATTCGTTGTGTTGAAATGAATGTATTAGATCCAGAAAATCCCATATTTACCCTAATAGTTTAGATATGATTTGTTGTGTTTTCCAAGAAAAACCCTTATTTTCTTATAAAAGTATGAAATGCATATGAATGTTCATGTTACAAGTTGTAAATAATTGCACCAGGAAAATCCCTTATTTTCCTATTAGTTGTTTGTTTTAGATGTAGGAAAAACCCTTATTTTCCTAACATAACTGGCAGTCTCTAAGACCGAAAATCGCAAGCAACCGGCGTGCTTAAAAGGTGTGGCATAGTTTTATATAATAAAGCTATACGAAGATCGCACTTGTTAGATGAAGAATAGTTTTAATAACTACTTGTTCATAAAAGCATAATACCATAATAATTGTATATCCGATGAGTTTTATAACCATACTAAACATAATATGCCTGTAGCGACGTTCTTCAGGCGTCATAGCGTTATGAAAAACTGTCACCCCAAAGGACGGACTGTAGCTAACAGTCAGGGCGTGGGATCATGACTTCCCGTATAGATCTATACACATTTTACACGTTCTCTGAACGGGAGATTCTGGTTATAGACAGGACTTGTAGCGGTACCTTTTAGCAAAAAGGTATTATTTGAAGATATACACGTCTCACGGATTCTCAACTAAATCTGTATTTAAGTAGTAGTTTTGTATGCAAAGTTTATCCTTTTTCACAATGTTTGACAAAGCATAAATCATAAGTTCTTCGAATGCATAAAATGATTTATTAAAGAATGTTACCCTTGATATGATGTATTTGTATGTAAACGTATAAATAAAACATTATTTCTATTTATCAAAACATATTGTATCCCAAGAGGGTAAAACTGTGTTGTGAGGTGTTTTGCATGATGATGACTTCATAAGTTAGTTAAAACAGCAGTATGAAAAGTATAGCAAAAGATCGATGTTTCACACGATTTTAGTCGTGTGTTTACTTGTATCCCCCCCCCTTTAAAAGTGTTTAAAAAGCATTTAAAGTGTGGTTGTAGGGGTATGAACTCACTTGATAGATTGAAGAAAGCGAGACGAAAACCGAGCAGAACTTCTACTCGAGAAAGCGGATTTCTCGGGATTCTCGGGAGTCTCGGGAGCGTAAAACTTCCTTCCAAACTTGGATATGAAAATCGGGCCCTTGGGATGACTCCGAGGGTTGAAACGCAGAGCTTCGGCGCGAGAAAGGAAGGAAATTAGCAAATATGGTCGGCACCCTCGCACCCTTTATATAGGGGCTGAAAGACCTCGGTACGCGGGGCGTACGAGACGTCATCGCTTACGTACTTCGGATGGGAGGGCATAGAGGAGTAGGGGCGACGTGGCCGAACCGAGGCCTAGCACCCGGTTACGCTGGGCGTACGAGGGTACGCTGGGCGTAACTCGGATCAGGCCGGTGACTCTCCCTTCGGATAATACCGGAATTCATTTTAAATTTATATATTTATTATTTAGCAAACTTCTAAAATTCATATCTTCGTAATACGAACTCCGTTTTCGATGTTCTTTATATCCACGCGAAGGTGAGACTACGATCTACAACTTTCGTTTAGACTCCGTCGGCAAATTTTGACTTTATTTTTAATATTATATTTTTAATACGTCGGGATAGGAAAAGTCCGTTAAAGTTCCATAACTTTTCATCCGACGTCCGTTTCCGTCAGACTTTTTACCGTTGTGCTTCTATTGTTGAGACCTTCGATTCTCATTTAGTTTGTTTCGGCTAAAAGTCTCTCGATCTCTATTTCGAGTTTTTAGCTGTCTACTGCTATATCCGTAACTTAGAAAAATCATAACTTCCTCATACGAAGTCAGATTTGGATGTTCTTTTGATGTACGTTTACAGTTTAATGATATCTAAAACTTTCATTTAGATACCTAAGGCTAAACATTAATGTATTGAAACTTCGCGTTTTACGTCTATCAGTGTTGCCGGTTTTGCCGAGAATCTTCGGTTGGTCATAACTTTTTCGTTATAACTCGGATTTTAGGGTTCTTTATATGTACGAAAACCTTGATACGATTCCCACTACTTTATTTAACCCAAATAAGATTTTAGGAAAGTTAAATTTTGATATAAATTTGACTTGTGTTCCATCATATTGTCTCGAAATATCGGGTTGTCACAATCAGCGCCAGTGAAGGCGCCAGCCCCAGCGACTTTGAGGATCATAGATGGCCGGCAGGGCAAGTCAGAGGCTCCAGTGATGAGGATCCGGGCCTTTCAGCTGACTACAGAGGAGGCACGCGCCACGCCCGATGTGGTGACGGGTATGATTTCTTATTTATGCTTTATGTTATGCTAATGTAATTTTGATATGATATATGTATGTGCTCTATTTAGGATCGTTCCATGTGAACGGTATCCCAGTTCAGGTGTTGTTTGATTCGGGGGCTACCCGATCATTTGTTTCTCTTGCGCTTAGCAAGAAGTTTCCTGATTCTTCGGGCACGTTGGATTGCCCTTTAGAGGTGGAGATTGCCGATGATCGATCGGTGCGAGCATCAGCAGTGTTCAGGGATTGTGTTCTAAGGTTATTTGAGGAGCGCTACTTGGTGGATTTGGTTCCCATTCCGTTGCGTGGGAACAAGGTGATTATATGCATGGATTGGTTGAGCCCTAATGGGGCGGGGATAGATTGCGCACAACAGTTGGTGCGGATCAGGACCCCAAGTGGGGGAGAGTTGGTGATCCATGGTGAGAGGCCATAATATGGACCCACAGTATGTTCAGCAGCGAGAGCTAGGCGCTATCTTCAGCAGGGTTGCGCGGGATATGTCGCGTATGTTATGGATACCCGGGAGGCGGGTAAGGCGACGATGAGCGAGGTTCCTGTGGTACGCGACTACGCTGATGTATTCCCCGAGGAGCTTCCGGGAATACCTCCGGAGCGACAGGTAGAGTTCAGGATCGACCTAGTCCCCGGTGCGGCTCCGATAGCAAGGCACCGTACCGGTTGGCTCCTCCCAAGATGCAGGAGTTGTCTAAACAGCTGCATGAGCTGTTAGACAAAGGATTCATTAGGCCGAGCAGTTCACCCTGGGGAGCCCCGATTCTATTTGTGAAGAAGAAGGACGGGTCGCATCGGATGTATATAGACTATTGGGAACTGAATAAGGTAACGGTGAAGAACCGTTACCCACTCCCGAGGATTGATGACCTCTTTGACTAGTTACAGGGAGCATCTTGGTTCTCCAAGATCGATTTGCGTTCGGGTTATCATCAGATGAGGGTCAAGGAGGAGGATGTACAGAAGATCGCGTTTCGAACGCGCTATGGCCATTATGAGTTTGTGGTGATGCCGTTTTGGTTCACCAATGCCCCTGTCGCGTTCATGGACCTCATGAACCGCGTGTGCAGACTGATGCTGGATCAGTCTGTGATAGTTTTCATTGATGACATCTTGGTTTATTCCAAGACATAGGAGGAACACGAGGGGCATCTACGAGAGGTGTTGGAGACCCTGAGGAGGGAGAGCTTATATGCTAGGTTCTCCAAGTGTGAGTTCTAGTTGCGTGAGGTGCAGTTTCTTGGGCACCTTGTAAACCAAAACGGGATTTCGGTGGATCCGGCCAAGGTGGAGGCCGTATTGAGGTGGGAGGTTCCGAAGTCTCCATCTGAGATTCGGAGTTTCCTGGGATTAGCAGGCTACTATCATAGATTCATTCAGGACTTCTCCAAGATAGCCGTACCCCTGACACGGTTGACTAAGAAAGCCGTGGTCTTTCGATGGGGGCCTGAGCAGCAGGCAGCATTCGAAGTTCTGAGACAAAGATTGTGCAAAGCGCCAATCTTAGCCCTGCCATAGGGCGTAGTGGATTTTGTGGTATATTGTGACTCGTCCATTTCAGGGTTGGATGCGGTACTGATGCAGAGAGGACATGTCATTGCCTATGCTTCGAGGCAGCTGAAGCCTCACGAGGCGAACTACCCGACGCACGATTTAGAGTTGGAGGCGGTGGTCTTCGCCCTCAAGATTTGGCGACATTACCTCTATGGGGTTCGGTGTACCATTTACACGGACCACAAGAGTTTGAGGTACCTCATGGATCAGCCCAACCTGAACATGAGGCAGCGTCGGTGGCTCGATGTGGTGAAGGATTACGATTGTGAGATCCTTTACCACCCGGGGAAGGCCAATGTGGTGGTCGATACGCTTAGCCGCAAGGCGGCGCCGATCAGGGATATTTGCATGCGGATGAAAGTGGTGACTCTGCTTTTGGAGCGGATTTGGGAGGCCCAACAGGAGGCCATGAAAGAGGAACATCAGAAGAGTGAGCGCATAGTGGGTCAGGTTTCCTCCTTCGACTATGATAGTAGGGGATTATTGACATTACACTGCAGGGTGTGGGTGCCATACCTCGGAGGCGTGCGCCAGGTCTTGATGGAGGAGGCGCACAAATCTCAATTCTCCATTCATCCCAGGGCAACGAAGATGTATAGGGATCTTCTTCTGGACTATTGGTGGCCCTGCATGAAGCGGGATGTGGCTTGGTATGTCGAGCGGTGCTTGACCTGCAGGAAGGTCAAGGCCGAGCATCAGAGACCACACGGCAAGATGCAGTCGTTGGATATCCTGTTGTGGAAATGGGAAGATATTATGATGGATTTTATCATGAAGCTACCCAGGACCACACGAGGAGTGGATTCTATATGGTTCATCGTGGATCAATTGACCAAGAGCGCCCATTTTATCACGATTTAGAAGAGCATCTCGGCCGAGAAGTTGGCCGACATCTATATCAGGGAGATAGTGGCGCGGCACGGGGTGCCAGTATCAGTGATTTCAAACAGGGATGTGCATTTTACTTCCAGGTTTTGGAAGAAGTTTCATGAGGAGTTGGGTACTCGTCTGGATTTCAGCACCGCTTTTCACCCACAGACGGATGGTCAGAGCGATCGGACCATCCAAACGTCAGAGGATATGTTGCGGGCATGTGTTCTGGATTTCGGAGGTAGTTGGGATACCTACCTCCCATTGGCGGAGTTCTCATATAATAATAGCTATCATGCGAGCATCGACCGTCCTCCCTTCGAGATGTTGTATGGGAGGAGGTGCAGGACCCCGATATGTTGGGGAAAGGTCGGCCAGAGGGTCATGGGAAGCACCGAAGTGGTGCTCCAGATGACAGAGAAGATCCAGCAGGTCCGGAGCAGGCTTCAGACTGCTCAGAGTCGGCAGAAAAGTTATGCCGACAAGCGCCGTTCAAACTTGGAATTCCAAGTTGGGGATATGCTTCTCCTGAAGGTGTCGCCCTAGAAAGGCGTCCTCCAATTCAGGAAGCGATGCAAGTTGGGCCCAAGGTACATCAGGCCATTCAGGGTTATAGCCCGGGTGGGCAAGATGGCGTATAGGTTGGATCTGCCAGCCGAACTCAGCCAGATCCACAGCACTTTCCACGTCTCTCAGTTGCGGAAGTGTTTGATAGACAACTCGGCAGTGGTGCCTTTGGAGGATATTCAGGTCGATGACAGCCTGAATTACATCGAGCGGCCTGTGGCAATCCTCGACAGGAAGTCGAAGGATCTAAGGAACAAGGGGGTGGAACTCGTGAAGGTGCAATGGCAGCACCGTAAGGGATCGGAGTGGACTTGGGAGCCGGTGGAAGAGATGATGGAGCACTACCCCGAGCTGTTTCAGGATCGAGCAACAGACTTCGAGGACGAAGTCTAAAATAAGTGGGGGAGATTTGTAGCACCCGGTTCCTGGTACGTACTCCTTGTGATTTATATTTTTTAAAATAGTGCATTTTTGCCTTGGACTTGGCGAGTTGAAGGACCAACTCGCCGAGTAGGAGCGGGATAAGACGCGGGGTCTGAACTTTGGACTCGGCGAGTAGACCCTGTTTGGGCAAAAACCCTAATACGGGTGTTTGCACCCTATTTAAACGCTCTAACTTGGCCTCCTTTGTCCCTAACACTTCCATAGTGCTGTAGAAAGAAACCCTAGCCCCCATATTGTTCTTAAGAGTGATTTTGGATTTGTAAAGAAGGTTTGGGAGCTTAGAAGAAGAGGGAAGAGGTTGAAGTGTGCAAGGAGGGGAGGTAGATCCGAAATCTACACTGTGAGAAGCTTCCATTCAGGTAGAAAAGTTCTTACCTTGATCACTAGCTCATTAGATCCCCTTTTTGTCCCAAATTAGTGGTTTTCAAGCCCTAAAACCTCAAACTCCTTGTATTCATGCTCTATGTTCTGAAAGGACTTCAGATTGGGACCTTATGGACATCTTAGAAGTGTAAAGTCTTTGTGGCTGGAGTTTTGAGGTCCCTATTAAGTGTATGACCTCTTAAAGAGCTTGGATTTGCCTTCTTGAGCTTATAAGGCCATGTATGCACGTAAAGTTTGCAACTTTATGTGATAAGCATGCCCTAGGAGCATAGATCTATGGTTTAGAAGCGTTGCATGTCTCAGATTTGGTCTGTATGGGAAGTGGGTCGAAGGGACTCAGCGAGTTCTATGATGATGGTCTTAGACTCGGCGAGTCCTATGAAGATTGCCTGGAACTCGACGAGTTGTTCTTCAAACTCGGCGAGTCATATAAACTGTCACTAAGTAAGAGGGGTTTAAGTGTTGTGGGTCCAACCCTTCGTATCTACACGCGGAATTAGCAATTTAACGTGTAGCAATAGCCCCAGAACCCCAAATCCTCTTAAGGGATGCTCTGGTGAGGATTTGGAAGCGAGTAGGAGATCTGCTCGTGAGGACTCGGCGAGTCGTTCTTGGACTCGGCGAGTCGGATCACGAGTCGGTTCTATAGTCTTGAGTAGCGAGTTAAGGGTGGCTCAGTAAGTGGGAAGAGGGACTTGGCGAGTAGGACCGGGTTAGTAGGAGAAGGACTCGGCGAGTCTGTGCCACGACTCGGCGAGTCCAGTCAACTGGAAGTTGACTTTGACCAAGGAGTTGACCTTGGACTAGGGGTGGGTCAGTCAATTGACCTAAGGGTATTTATGAGTGGCTAATCTATGTTTATGAATTTGTAGTCGGAGGATTACCGGTACAGCAGCCAGACGTCTAGCAATCAGACTTTTGGTAGCTACTTTTCGAGGTGAGTTTCCTTCCAGTAGTAACGGGCCTAAGGCACCAAGGCCGACCCGTATAGACGATATGTTAGTGTCGGAGTGTGGGCAAGGCCCGTATCTCATAGTTGAGGTTGATTATGATATATGATAGTATGATACAATTGTTTATACTCGTTGTCTGTGTGATACTTGTATGTTATGGTTTAACAGCTGAGTGTGGGCGAGGCCCGTATCTCTCTGATAGTGGAGTGTGGGCGAGGCTCGTATCTCTCAGATAGGAGTGTGTGGGCGAGGCCCGTATCTCCCAAATAGCGGAGTGTGGGCGAGGCCCGTATCTCCCAGCTAGCGGAGTGTGGGCGAGGCCCGTATCTTCATGAGTGTGGGCGAGGTCCGTATCTCCTAGTTGTTCATTGTATGTTTGTATGGTATGAGGTATTATGGGGGAACTCACTAAGCTTCGTGCTTACGGTTTGCAGTTTTGTTTTCAGGTACCGCTTCTTCAAGAGGGAAGGAGTTGGTGTGGTAGCGACACATCATACACAAACCTTGTTTTCCGTACCATGAGTCATTCTGGGATTTTGTACTCTGATAGTTGATTGTTTTTCATGTTTCAGTTTTCAGACACGATGTATGTTATGAAATGGTTTGACCAAACAATGTTTTAATTATAATCGTTTTCTAAAGTATTGACTTAAAAATAAAATTTTTGGACGTGAAATTTGGGTCGTTACATATATGTATGTTGGTTCGGAGGTCTAACAAATTCGGTACCCAAGTCTGGATATATATATATATATATATATATATATATATATATATATATATATATATATATATAAGGTTGGTTCTTTGCGTGAGATCGTGGAATGTTCTTCTTCAGAGTGGTGAGTATTCCCAGGATGTGGTAAAGCGATTAAGATCGTGTAGTGTGAGAAGAAAGGTAAAAGAGGCTTGCATGGACGGAAGGTTGGGAAGTTATCCTCTAGACGGAAGTTCAGTTGCCTTGGGAAAATTATTCGTGCACATAATTTCCGATTCAGTCCATAGGGGATGGTCGTTTGTTATAAGTATTAAAAAGGAGCGATTTCGAGGACGAAATCTAGTTCAAGTGGGGGAGAGTTGTAACATCCTGATTTCCAAGAATGAAATTCTATGGATTTTATGCACTTTAGAAATCCTACTCGACGAGTTGGGAGGCCCCAACTCATCGTGTAGAACCTAAGAAGGCCGCGTGAATTATAAGACCTACTCGATGAGTTGGAAGGCCCCAACTCGACAAGTTGAAGGCTGAACATGAAAACCCTAGTTTTTAGGGTTTGCACCGTATTAAAGCACCGCAAGTCTCATCACCGACCTCCCTCATCATCCCCTTGTCCAGAGAAACCCTAAATCGTGCTAATCTCCCATTTTGATAGTGTGTGAGCCTAAGGAGTGTGTGTTTGGTGCATTTCTTGAAGAAGCTTGTCACACCCCCGAACCAGAACGGCGGAAACGTCCAGGGGTTGGGTGAATTTATCTTGTAATATCATCACAGTGTAAATAATTGAATCAAGACAACATCATCATCACACATACAATAATACAACCATCATTGTTTACATAAGTGTATTGGATTACAGATTACATTCCAAAATAATAAGCGTATGATGATAAAAAAAAATATAACAAATCCATGTGTTCTTGGTGAACATGATCTACACACAAACTCCATGTAGCGAACAGCTCAGGTGCGGGGCTATCAACCTCGTATAGATCTATACACAAACTCTCGCTCTCCCTCAAGGAGACTCTGGTTATAAATATAGGACTGAAGGTTGTATACTAGATAGGTACGAATGAAAGAACGTCTCACAAGAACCTTAACTATGTTTACGCGAATATTGTAACACATTATTTAATGTTTTAAATAACGTTTCCGTGTATGTATTTAGGTTACAAGGCCCAATAAACATGTAACGAGTATACAGGACCCATCAATCATGTAAATAGGTCACTAAGGCCCAATAACATGTAATGAAAGTATCAGGCCCAATAAGCATGTAAATGGGTCACTAAGGCCCAATAAACATGTAACGAATGTATCAGACCCAATAAACATTAAATGGACCACGAAGGCCCAATAACATGAAAATGGGTAAACAAGGCCCAATAAAAGTGAAAATGACGTAATTAGCCCATTTGTTATTATATTGCTTTTTTAGCTCATTTAATTACCAAAATGACATAAAAGGCCCACCTTTTGTAAAAATGACATTATTGGCCCATTAAGCTGAAAATTTACAATTAAGGCACATTTTTGGTAAAAATGACACTTGTAACATCCCAATTTTCAAAGCCAAAAATTTCATTTTTAAATAAGTTATTACATAAGACCATCAGTATAAAAACATTCATAACAATATCTCATGTCAAACCAAAGTGTCAGTAATCAAAACATATTATCATAAAATGATATTAGAGTGTAATCCCAAAGATCTCGTGTGCGGAAAACATAGTGTGATGCGCTGCGATCAAGCTGGATCCTTTCCTTAAACACGAAGTACCTGAAACCAAAACTGAAAACTGTAAGCACAAAGCTTAGTGAGTTCCCCCATCATACCACATACCATACAATCACATAACATACATATTGTCGGGCAATTATGGGGTGCCCGACCTACCCAGTACGACCATTATGGGGTGCCGACCTACCCATGTTAAGCCATTCTGGGGTGCCGACCTACCCGTGTCAAACCATTCTAGGGTGCCGTGTCAAACCATTCTGGGGTGCCGACCTACCCATGTCAAGCCATTCTGGGGTGCTGACCTACCCGTCGGTCCTAACAACCAACCCTCGGGGACTATTCCACCCCTACTGCTACTATCGCATATATCATAACATGAACATACTATCAGACATATCTGGGGTGTCCGAACAACCCTCGGTCCTAACAACCGAACTTGGGGACTATTCCCCTCCTACTACCATTATCACATATAACATATCATGCCAGCATATAAACATATCATCACATACTGTCAGACATATCTGGGGTTTCTGACCTACCCTTCGGTCCTAACAACCGAACTACTACTATCACATATAACATATCATGCCAGCATATAACATATCAGGTAGTAACAAACCTAGATGATATCACAAAGACAATCATCTAACATACAACTCCTACTGGTGGGCCGACATTGTGGCCGTAGACCCACCACTACTGGAAGGTAACTCACCTCACACTGCTGAAATCTCGTAGACACAATCTCACACTGCTGAAGTCCCGCAGACTTAACCCCAGCTGCTGGATGACAGATTCCCGAACTGTCAACACCAAAATAACACCCAATTAATAATTGGGTCACAACACATATCCATAAATACATACTTGGATAATTACTACATTACCCCAAGGTTGGCTTTATTCAAGCCCAAGGCCCAATCCATAGGCCCAAAGTCCAACTAGGAATCAAAGCCCAACATATGGCCCAATTTTCCAAATTGGGCCCAAGCCTATACATGGTCTTATTTTGAGGCCCAACAGCATATAGTCATTAAGGCCCAAACTATGGCCCATCTATGGCCCAATTTTCCAAATTAGGCCCAACTCCTCATATGGGCCTTACCTTAAAGTCCATTAATTATTCTAGTCCATTTGCTTGATCTTAGATGGCCCATTGATACTCAATCATCAAGGCCCACTAAAAAGGCCCAACTTAAGGCCCAAGTGAAATTAGGGTTTTACGCAAAATGATGATTAGGGTTAAGTTTCCTACTTAACCCATTAAGGACTTAATCCATTAAGTCCAATATTGCTTAGATTAATTTCTGCCAATGATTATTATTTAATATCTCCAGATATTAAATAATTCCCGTGTGCCCCGATTAATTCCCCAAATTAGGGTTTTATTGGCATTATGGTTTTTTTTCCAACCCAAATGCTAGCCCATTTATCAATTTGTTGGGCTTTTAGGTCAATTAGGGCTTTATTGGGCCTATTAGGTCCACTAGAATATCATTAAGCCCATTAGGGTTTTATTGGATCAATTAGGGTCCATTAAGCTTCATTAGGCCCATTAGGGCTTACAAGGCCCACTAGGGTTTCAAGCACCCCAAACGAATCGATCACAACGAGGCAAAACACACTGTCACCCGACACGGCGGCCGATGGCGGCAGGAGGCGGCAGCCACCACCCTAAGGTGGTGGTTTTCAATTTCTTTTCATTATTCCATCTTTTGTTACAAATTACAATGAATATCCCAAAAGTAACCAAACACACACTAAAATACAAACACATATACTCAACAACCTAGTGGCGGCCGGTGGCGGCGAATGGCGGCAGCCACCACCTCACGGTGGTGGCTGTGGGGTCTATCTTCAAATCTCCAGCCAAGAATGCTCATGAAGCCTCATAACATCACAACCAATGAACACAAACACCACAACTCGCCCACAACCACCTTTCATGGTGGCTTGTGCGACAGAAAAACGTTCCCGGCGACAACCACCATGGTTTGGCTACCATGGTGGTCCTCTTGTGTCTTCTAGCCAATAATTTACCCACACATGACTTGCAAATCGGAATTTGGACACAACCACCCACTGGTGGTGCACGGTGACAGCAACAGTAACCATAACGGCCACAACTATGGCTAAAGGCGGTGACTAGCGGTCACGAATAGGAAATAACAACAGGAGAATTGGTGAGGAGGATGAGCAGAGACCACCTTGGACTGAAGCACCATTGACCACCGGCTAGCGGCGCCTCCGTCTTCAACTGTTGGAGTGCGAGGGGCCAGCAATGAAACAGTAGCAAGATGTGCCTTCGCGCGGCAGCCAAGCCATCATGGCATCTCGATGGTGAAGCAGCAGACGGCGTCGTTCGAGACTCCATCAGGTCGTCGGCGGCTGCTGGGGAGAATGAGAAGGAGGTGGCGCCGGAGATGGAAGGTATAAGGTGAAGGTGGCGACTGGATATGATATGCTAGGGTTAGGGTTACGGAAAAGCTTTATACCTGATACCATCCCAAACTTAATCCCATAATGACGCCTTTAGTCTCTCCCCTCCCATTTTCTTTCAAAGCAAGGCCAATAAATTACCATTTAACCCCTCCTTTTGAAAATCTTAACAAGATAACTCTGAATTTTACTAATCAGCCCCCAAATTCTAAAATCTTTACAAGACTAATCCAAAATTTACCTTTTTAACCCAATCCATGGAAATCCCTTACAAATTAAGTCCCATAAACTATCAAACAACCCCCAATATCTTGATTATGACATAATCGGCACTTCCACCTCATTTCCTTTTAAATTAAACTCTATTAATTACCACGGAGCCCCTGCCTTCATAAATAATTATAAGCTAAGTCCGAAAATTACACTTTTAACCCTCAACTTCCAAATTATGCCAATTAACTCCTCGAAACTAACACCCTGCATATAATTATTGGTTTTAGGGCTACTAAACATTCATCAATTTATTTATTTATTTAATAAATAAACGGGGTGTTACAACACTTTAGGCTCATTAAGACCGAAAGTTTACTTTTAAGGGCTTATTTTGTATAAAATGATATTTTCAACCCACTTTTGATAAAAATAACATTTTCGGCCCAAATTTAATAGAAATGACATTTTCAGCCCATTAACTGAAAATTTACATTTTTGGCCCATGTTAGTTTAAAATGAAAATTTAATCCATAAAAATTCAATAATTACCTTTTTAGGCCCAAGAAACCATGAGTTTCTAAATAAGACCCATTTTTGTGAAAATTGACAAATTTAACCCATTAAAATCGTGAAGGCCCAATTAGAAGTCTATTTTGTGAAAATTAACACTTTTGGCCCCTTTAAAACAATGAATATCATAAAGCTTCATTTTTATCTAAAAATGAATCTTTTGGTCCTCTCCAAAACCGTGAGTGTCATAAAGACCTCACTTTTTTGTTTATTTGTCAAAAATGGCCCATTATACAGTTTTATTTAGTTTTCAAACATCCTTAGCATGTTTAATCCTTTCAAATTCATAGTAAGTCACATAAGATGGTTTAGTTTACAAATATCACCAATTTTAGTAGATATTTCGAGTTTGATGAAGATTTAGCATGTTTTTCATAATATAATCACAACATATAACATGAAAACACACATATACATGCATAAATACATAAATCTAACACAAAGCAACTTGTATCCTCCCATAAAACATAGTAAAAACCGAAAACAACGAGGTATGAACTCACATTGGTGAAGGATTCAGTTTTGATGAAGAAATGAGAGGTGATTCTCGGTCTTAGCTTGCTATCTTGAAGATGTGGGTGGTTCTAGGAAGCATGAACACGAATGTAACATCCCGAAATATCAAGAGTAGAGTTGAAGGGCTAAAAGAGTAAGTTGTGAAAGAGTGACTCGGCGAGTCCATGGATGGACTCGGCGAGTAGAGTCGCGACTGGGTCGCGTGCTAAGTAGCCAACTCGGCGAGTCAGTGAGGACTCGGCGAGTAGGCGCTGATTGGAGAAAACCCTACTTCTCGGGGTTGAGCCCTATATAAAGAACATTATGTTTTCCTCCCAGCCTCCTTATTCCCCTTGAGCCTCAGAAAACCCTAAATCGCGGAGAAGCACCATTGTTGAGTGGATTGGAGCTTGGAGAAGTAATTGTTGAAGGAATTTTTGGGAGATTGAAGGCTTGGAGCAAGGGGCTTTGCTTGGGTTCGAATTACATTGCAGTTGGGGCATCTCTTGGAGGTAATATCTCGTTCTTGGGCTGTTATTATGTTGTTTCTTCATTTTGGGAATTGTGGGAACTTGTCTATGGATGTAATTGGAAGTCTAGAGGTTAGATCTGAGGTTGCTACCTCAGATCTGGAATGGAGAAGGATCAGAGAGCATGAAAGTCCCTGTGTTGGAGTGTTTTGTGGAGCCATCATGTCCCCAAACCCTTACCCAATGTGCAAATGGCCTAGATCTCTTTGGATTCACGTAAAGTTTGCCACTTTACGTGATAGATGAGTGGTAGGAGGATAGATCTATGTTTTGGAGCAATTTCATGGCCTGGAATGCTTCTGAATGGATTCAGACCGGTGGTACTCGGCGAGTCACATGGGTGTACTCGACGAGTTGCTTGAAGATGAACTGGGACTCGGCGAGTTGTATGAACAACTCGGCGAGTAGATTGAAGATAGCCTTAGACTCGGCGAGTCTGTTCTTGAACTCGGCGAGTCTTGTCGAAGGGTCCCGATATTCCCTGGTTGAGTCGAGAATCGGTAAGTCAAGGGATGACTCGGTGGGTTGTGTGCGAGTGGACTCATAGTTGTTGGACTCGGCGAGTCTCGGGGTGACTCGGCGAGTTAGGTCGCAGATTGAGTGAAGTTCTGATTGTGGGAACTCGGCGAGTCATAGGGTTGACTCGGCGAGTAGGGTCAGTCAGGGGTTGACTTTGACCTTGTCTTTGACCAAGAGTTGACCGTTGACTTTTAGGGTTTGGTCAGCGATGTGGTCTTTGGGCCAAGAGAGGGGTAGAATAGTCTTTTACCCTTAAGAGGGTGCATTAAGAGGATTGATTCTAGTCTCGAGAGTTATAGTCATGAGAGTTTTTGCCTTACGTGTTAGGCGGTGGCGAGTTCGAGATTCAAGTGTGGAGAAATCTGCTTTCTGCTTGCCAGGTGAGTCTTCTCACTATACTTTACCTTGAGTAGGTAACCAGAGTTATGTGACAGAGTATTTGTATGATATGTATGTTATGTGTTGTACTGCATTATTTAATTGTGATTTATGTTGTGCATGTTTGCAGAGTTGGAACCGAAGGGTTCCTAGAGTTAGAACCGGAAGGTTCACAGAGTTAGAACCTGAGGGTTCACAGAGTTTGGGTGCACGGACCCATAGAGTTATAGCCTCGAGTGGCTTATATGTGTTATGTGTGTGGTATTTTGGGGAACTCACTAAGCTTCGTGCTTACAGTGTTTTGTGTTATGTTGTTTTCAGGTTTCTTTCAGTATCACGGGACGGCACCGGCTTGATTGTACACACCAGAGGAAGAGTCATATTTTGGAGGATCCTGGTTTCTATGCAAGTGAAAATGGAGTTATGTTTTGTAATTCGATTATAAATGAGATTTTAAACAAGTGTTTCTAAGAATAAAATGATTATTTTAAATGAAAAAATTGTCTTGAAATTTACGGTGTTACAAGTTGGTATCAGAGCCTTGGTTTGAGGGATTCGGATGTGCCTTCGGGTAATTCTGGACTCAAACTGAGGAAGTAAGAAAAGTTTTCAAAGAAATAATTTTATAAAGCGAATAAGAGTTCAAAGAGAAAACGAGGAAGAGCAGTGTGTACAATCAACCAGAGCCCGAACGGTGATTTCCCAAAATACCCTTACTTTTGTGTTATGAGATATTTATGATGCACTTTATGAGATATTATTGCATGCTAGAGACAGGCTAGGTATTCCATATCTTAGGACTAGAGTGGCCTGATTTGTGATGCCTTAGCCTAGGAATTGCTATGATATGCGATGTGCTTTTGAGTATGTGATGAGTGAGAATATTTGATTGGAATCCTTTAGGGGATTTGAGTAGAGGAGTAATCTAGGGGAGATACCTAGATGAGTACTGTGGTACTTGGAGAAAGAATAGTTAGAGCCCGCGAGGGGAAGAGTTGCAGAGTTCGGTGCTACTTCCGAGGATGAGCAGAGCAAGCGGAGTTATCACCCAGAGTGAGTCGTATATATATTCTTCGATGTTCGAATGCTGCTTGCTTCGTGCTTTGTGGAACTCTCGATGATGGGAGTCAGCTACCAAACGAATATGACGATATTCAGGAGGTAGATGGCTGGCATCATTAGGAGCTCTTCAGCAGCTGATGGCAGAGAAGTGTGGGAATCTGGGAAGAGCCTAGGGAGTAACCTTAGCCTGATGAGTGCGCTGGTAGAGTAGAGGATTTCGCTGGGGAGCGAGCACGCGCGATGGGATTGGTGAAAGAGAAGGTCGAGCAGCTACTTAGGAGCTCTGGGATGGTCCGTGTGGAAAGTATGGGTAGATGTGGCAGGTAGTATGGGCCCGTACTACTGAAAGCAGAGGACCCATACTTGATACAGGGAGTATTTCTGAAGGTTCTAAGGAGCGGAGTGAGGAGTGATGTTATGGTTCGAGTACCATACATCGGAGCGAATTGAGGAGTGATGTTATGGTTCGAGTACCATACATCGGAGCAGATTGAGGAGTGATGTTATGGTTCGAGTACCATACATCGGAGCGGATTGAGGAGTGACGTTATGGTTCGAGTACCATACATCGGAGCGGATTGAGGAGTGACGTTATGGTTCGAGTACCATACATCGGAGCGGATTGAGGAGTGATGTTATGGTTCGAGTACCATACATCGGAGCGAATTGAGGAGTGATGTTTTGGTTCGAGTACCATACATCAGAGCGGATTGCGGAGTGATGTTATGGTCCGGGTACCATACATCGGAGCGGATTGGGGAGTGATGCTATGGTTCGGGTACCATACACCAGAGCATATTGAGAAGAGATGTCATGGGATGAGTACCATGGTTTGTAGTGAATGATGCTTGTGATTCTCTGGTTATCCGGTCACGATTGATGAGGTAGAGATTGGATGCTATGGGTTTTAGGCCTGTAGGCCATGATTGAGTTTGGAGAGGCGTCCCTCGAGAGGGAAGTCGAGAGCTTATCAGAGTATTTTAGTAAGGAGTTAGAGGGAGAGGAGAATTTCGGTCTGAGTTGAGCAATCAGTCGATAGAGGAGAGGTCACCTTCTATGTGAATGGTGCTATTTATGTTCGTGTGCGGAACATGAGAGGCCTGATGTTTTAGTTTTGGGTTTAGGGGTAAACCCTGCAAGTCGTTATTGATAATGATTTCTCCTAGAGTATCAGGTAGCATGTGTGCTGCGAGACAGTGATTTACCATGAGCAGATAGTCAGCTGGGACTGAGATAGTTAAGGACCATGTTACGCCTATTTGAGCATGGTAGGGCGTATTGTAGAGGTATCAGTGGGGAGTCCAGTCGAGTTTAGCAGTGCAGAGAGTTTTCTATCTATGTTGGGTACTGAATATAGGAGTGGGTCTCTGTTCTTGGGATGATCCCGATGTTGGAGCGTTGGTTGATGAGTTGAGGTGAGGGGAACGATGATTTTGTGGTTCAGTCTATGAGCCAGGGATGTTATTGAGCAGTTGAGTTGTTTGGTACTAGATTGGTACGAGATTTGGAACGACTAGAGGCAGTCGTGACGAGAAGCTCTTGAGGAGTTCATCAGAGGTTCAGAGTATATGAGGTCGATTCATCTCCTTAAGGGGGATTATCGGGCGTTGTGTAGCACTTTCCGGGGGCATGTGCGATTTTGCTGGTGAAAATAGTTATGGGTTGGTTGTGTGCTATTTTGTGAAGGTTCAAACCCTAAGTGGGGGAGAACCGGGTACCGTATGTAAGAAAGCAGAGATTTGTCAAGAGCAGTTATAAGTGGAGTATAGAGATCTGCGGTAAGAAATCATGAGACCAGAGATGTCGGTGATCGAGGAAAGGGGGTCAGAGTGAGTTAATGCGGGAAGTACTTGCTTGAGAAGGATGAATGTCTCCACGACAGGTGTTTTTGGTCAGGAATCTGGTATTGGTCAGTGTTGGGGCAAGTAGATAGAGAATGATTGGGCAGCCAACTCCCGGGTCGGTATGCGTATCCTTGTTTGGATTTTGAGCAGCGGGAAAAAGGGTTTCGGAGAATTATCAGCGTATTTCGTAGCGCTAGCGTTTTCTCGTATTCCAATTGAGAAATTGGATACACTGAAGTTGCATTTTGGGAAAAATGTAGATCTATTTATGGGGTTCAGAGGAAAGGTATTATTGTGTCTATATGATGCTTGGGGCAGGAGATCAGTGGTTGTGGCAAGATCTTGTGATGTTCTGTTGGGGTATTCCGAAGTATCCGGGTATGATAACTTTATTTCGGAGTTACTCGTGAATCTTGAGTGGAGACGACTTGTGGTATATCAGGTATCTATGGATCTAGTGGGAGCCCTTCGAGTATGGGCATCCAGGGAGATTATTTGAGAGAGTGGATCTTCGCAAGGGTGGGCATCTGTTATGTCGATTGCCTCCAGAGTCTGTGATGCATATTCGAGTCGAGTATGGGCAGCCGCCTAAGATAGCCTGCGGAGCACGAGCTAGTGGGGTCAGAGGGTGTTTGATACTGCGGGGAGACGTAGTACTCACTAGTCAGAGGGTGTTGTGATACTGCGGGGAGCCGTAGTACTCACTAGTCAGAGGGTGTTGTGATACTGCGGGGAGCCGTAGTACTCACTAGTCAGAGGGTGTTGTGATACTGCGGGGGGCCGTAGTACTCACTAGTCAGAGGGCATTGTGATACTGCGGGGAGCCGTAGTACTCACTAGTCAGAGGGTGTTGTGATACTGCGGGGAGCCGTAGTACTCACTAGATGGCAAGAGAATGTGATGATGGAATGTTTTCCAAACAGCGTATTATGTGGAAGGGTTTTGGGCTTGAGTAGCCCTAGTATAGATTTTTTGGAGCCGGGATGTTGAACCGGGGGCGAGACTGGGGTCTCTGTCTCTGTCAGGAAAAGTGGTGAGATGCGCAAGGGATATGCGCAGCAGAAACCAGAGATCAAAGTTGAGACGATCCTCGGTTGGATTGTATTTTCTCGCATGAGGAAAAGAGGATTTCGTGACTTGCGTGTCACTGGGCCGGGATAGTGGTCACGGGGAGGAAGTTAGTGGGATATTTGGATCATGATATGGGTGACCTTTGGAGGCTCAGTTGTGGAGTCAAAAGCTGACCTGGTGCTCAGTCTCGAAGAGGGATACGAGGAATGAGCTAGAGCTTATCATGATGATGTCTGAGGACACCTTAGAGAGAGCGAACGATTCAGACGCTCGAAGACATGCTTCGGGCATGTGTATTAGATTTCGGAGGGAGCTGCGGCACGTATTTATCCTTGGTTGAGTTATCCTATATCAACAGCCATCATTAGTGCATTGGTATGCCACCCTTTGAGCTGTTGTATGGGAGGAAGTGTCGGACCCTCATTTGTTGGGGAGAGGCAGCGCATGGACCCGAGGGCCCTTGCGAGCAGATCCAGAGCATGTGTGGTACATGGAGTAGTGGCAAGGTTGGCTAGTGGTTTCCCTGGGTAAGGGAAGAGAAAGGTATGTAACCCCCGGGGGGTGTTGGTTTACGGAAGTGAAAGTAGTAGTGAGAGTGGAAGATTTGGAGTAGGGTGGTTAAACACTGTGTCTGTGACACTGGTATGGAATGACATCATGTTGGGATGTCTGTTGAGGATTCGGAAGGGGTTTCGCGGGAGTAGAGCCAAGAGTCTCAGGATGGATGCAGGAAGGGAGTCTGGGACTCCCAGCTTGATTCTGATCAGGGTATTGGATATGTACTAGTGGTTCATCCTGGGGGGATGTTGGAGGATATCAGCAGTGCATCGGGTTTCTCCCAACCTGAGGGTGCTGGGAAAGTTCAACATGCGTATGTGATTGCAAGAGGAGAACTCGTGGGAGTTGCTCTGAGATTGAAGAGTGGGTCTTTCTGTCAGCAGAATGGATAGAGTGGGATTCGGATCGGGGATCCGATGGTTCATGGCTTTCTAGCCCTTATGGGTCGAGTGATTGTTGAGATTTAGAGCAGTGATGCGTCTCGGGTAATTCTCGATTGTTGAGTGTGATTATCTGAGGGTACATCCGGTGCCCGGTTCGAGACAGTGGTCAGGACACCGTAAGGAAAGGGGAAAGTGTGTTCGAGTTCCGATGGGTATGCCTTGTGACACCTGGTCCGATTAAGGACAGGTGGCACGTTGTGGGAGTATTTCTGGAGTTGAGTTGTTGTAGGCTTCGAGGACGAAGCCTAATTTAAATGGGGGAGAATTGTAACATCCTGAAATATCAAGAGTAGAGTTGAAGGGCTAAAAGAGTAAGTTGTGAAAGAGTGACTCGGCGAGTCCATGGATGGACTCGACGAGTAGAGTCGCGACTGGGTCGCGTGCTAAGTAGCCAACTCGGCGAGTCAGTGAGGAGGACTCGGCGAGTAGGCGCTGATTGGAGAAAACCCTACTTCTCGGGGTTGAGCCCTATATAAAGAACATTATGTTTTCCTCCCAGCCTCCTTATTCCCCTTGAGCCTCAGAAAACCCTAAATCGCGGAGAAGCACCGTTGTTGAGTGGATTGGAGCTTGGAGAAGTAATTGTTGAAGGAATTTTTGGGAGATTGAAGGCTTGGAGCAAGGGGCTTTGCTTGGGTTCGAATTACATTGCAGTTGGGGCATCTCTTGGAGGTAATATCTCGTTCTTGGGCTGTTATTATGTTGTTTCTTCATTTTGGGAATTGTGGGAACTTGTCTATGGATGTAATTGGAAGTCTAGAGGTTAGATCTGAGGTTGCTACCTCAGATCTGGAATGGAGAAGGATCAGAGAGCATGAAAGTCCCTGTGTTGGAGTGTTTTGTGGAGCCATCATGTCCCCAAACCCTAGCCCAATGTGCAAATGGCCTAGATCTCTTTGGATTCACATAAAGTTTGCCACTTTACGTGATGGATGAGTGGTAGGAGGATAAATCTATGTTTTGGAGCAATTTCATGGCCTGGAATGCTTCTGAATGGATTCAGACCGGTGGTACTCGGCGAGTCACATGGGTGTACTCGACGAGTTGCTTGAAGATGAACTGGGACTCGGCGAGTTGTATGAACAACTCGGCGAGTAGATTGAAGATAGCCTTAGACTCGGCGAGTCTGTTCTTGAACTCGGCGAGTCTTGTCGAAGGGTCCCGATATTCCCTGGTTGAGTCGAGAATCGGTGAGTCAAGGGATGACTCGGTGGATTGTGTGCGAGTGGACTCATAGTTGTTGGACTCGGTGAGTTAGGTCGCAGATTGAGTGAAGTTCTGATTGTGGGAACTCGGCGAGTCATAGGGTTGACTCGGCGAGTAGGGTCAGTCAGGGGTTGACTTTGACCTTGTCTTTGACCAAGAGTTGACCGTTGACTTTTAGGGTTTGGTCAGCGATGTGGTCTTTGGGCCAAGAGAGGGGTAGAATAGTCTTTTACCCTTAAGAGGGTGCATTGAGAGGATTGATTCTAGTCTCGAGAGTTATAGTCATGAGAGTTTTTGCCTTACGTGTTAGGCGGTGGCGAGTTCAAGATTCAAGTGTGGAGAAATCTGCTTTCTGCTTGCCAGGTGAGTCTTCTCACTATACTTTACCTTGAGTAGGTAACCAGAGTTATGTGACAGAGTATTTGTATGATATGTATGTTATGTGTTGTACTGCATTATTTCTATGTGATTTATGTTGTGCATGTTTGCAGAGTTGGAACCGAAGGGTTCCTAGAGTTAGAACCGGAAGGTTCACAGAGTTAGAACCTGAGGGTTCACAGAGTTTGGGTGCACAGACCCATAGAGTTATAGCCTCGAGTGGCTTATATGTGTTATGTGTGTGGTATTTTTGGGAACTCACTAAGCTTCGTGCTTACAGTGTTTTATGTTATGTTGTTTTCAGGTTTCTTTCAGTATCACGGGACGGCACCGGCTTGATTGTACACACTAGAGGAAGAGTCATATTTTGGAGGATCTTGGTTTCTATGCAAGTGAAAATGGAGTTATGTTTTGTAATTCGATTATAAATGAGATTTTAAACAAGTGTTTCTAAGAATAAAATGATTATTTTAAATGAAAAAATTGTCTTGAAATTTACGGTGTTACAACGAAAATAGAGTGATTTGAGGAGGATTTCTGGTGTAAACTTGGATTAAAAGCTATAGGGATTTACAATAACTTACCGAGTTGATGAGAAGCTTGAAGTGAACCTCTTGAAGACGTACCCAAACTCACGACAATTTGCAAGAGGAAATGAGTGAGTAGTTTAGGAGAGAATGATATAGAGTGAGAGTTGAAAATGAGATGAAAATGGGGGTGGTGGTGAGGGTTTCAGACGATATAAGGAAGGAGAAGGAGGAGAGTTCAAGTGGTAATTACATGTTGGTTTAGTATCTTAAGCCTAGAAGTATGGTAGGTAATGCATGGGTGTCCACCATACAAAGGTGAGGTGTCAAGTACTAATCCTTTTACGCATATGATCTCTAGCTTAGTTGGGTGATGCATCCATGTTTTCTCTTTGTGGTGTTTTCTCCCGGAGGAGATGGATTCGAGGTTTGCTCGGACCAAAGTGGTGAATTTAGGTATGTGGAAAGGGCGGCGATTCCGGGCTGCCAAGTCTATCGGACCTGGTCTAACGTTCCCTAATACACAATTTAATATAACACCACCGTTTCCGAAAAAAAAAATTCTTAATCCTTTTGCAACAAAAGGATGTGAGGAGGTAAATAGTTTTCTTTAAACTAAACAAAGGGTGTAAATGAAATTTCTGAAAAAAATTCCAAAAGTATAAAGAACTGTTGTGGTGCACACTTTTAACCACAGAACCCGCAGGGGAAGAGATATGGCCTTGCCTCCGTGTTTCAAACCCCTGCCACTGCCATCTCCACCGGGAATTCATCTTCCAATATCACGACGGTTCTCTTGCACCTGCTCCGCCGTCGCTTATCCGGAATCCTCTTCATTATCATCTTCTTCAGTCGCTCAGCGTCCCGCTGTCATTCTTCCTGTAAGTCATATCTCGATTTATGTAAATTTTGCAGCTTTTATCATGTGTTTTCGGTTTGCCTTTCTTCAATGCTTGTGAATTCACTGTAATCGATCCTTAGTCGTAAACGCTGATGTTCATTCCGGTGACATTTGGCACTAGCATTTCGCTATCGGAAAATTGCTATAAAGGACTGTAAGCGCATTAGAAGTTCAGTTTATTTGGATTTTCGACATTGACAAAATAGGTTATATTTCAACAAAAAGCGATTAAGTTCTAGATTACCATCAATATTGAAACTTAAAATTCATGCGAATTGACCTCAATCGCTTCAGTATATACTTGTTTCACTGGAAAACATTGAGTAAAGAGTTCGATTTTGTTGATTTCTACTCAAATCCTCCAGATATACGACATCTTTTTGTTTAGATGTTAATGAAATTACAGTAATGCCATAAGATTAATCTTTTCCAAACATAAATACTTCAGTTATATGAACAAAAGCTTATAACTTATATTGATTGTTGACAGGGGTTGGGGAATAATACAGGTGACTATGAGAAATTAGCTTTGACCTTACAAGGATATGGTGTTTCAACTGTGGTTGCTAATGTGTCAAGAATCGATTGGCTGAGAAATGCTGCTGGTTTGGTCGACCCTAATTATTGGCGAGGCACCCTCCAACCTCGCCCTGTTCTTGATTGGTAATTTTGTTTTACTAAGCTTTTTGATGCCACGTCATCAACCAAAAATGAATTTAGTATTAGCATAATAGTGAAAAAGCTCTATGGAAATGAGTTTGGTTTTAGTAGAATAGTGAAAAAGTGCTTGTAAATTTACAAGCAAAAGTGAAAAAGCTCTCACAATAGCTTTTTATTTTGACTTTTGTAAGCTTATTTGACCTAATAAGCTCTTATTGTGGATGCTTTTAGCTTTATGGATTGAGTTTGTTAATGAGTGAATGTCATTAAAGCTAAAAATATACTGTGGTCAGGTATTTAAATCGGGTTGATGAGGCTGTTAATGAAGCTTTGAAACAATCTCAAGGTCTGTAGTTTCTCTTTCTATTAATCATTGAATATATTAGAAAATTTACATTCATTATAAATGTATCAATTAAAAATCTATAGAGCACAAACGAAATTACAAGAATTATAAAATCCATCTTTTATATCAGTCGTTATAAATTTACAAATGGATTACATAAACATTTATAAAAAAACAAATGACATCATTAGAATTATAAAGGATGGTTTGAAAAATCACTAACATAGTTTCTAAAGGTTGGGTTAGTTACACATAACAAAACCAGTCTAGATAAGACTAGGTCAGACTAGATAAGCCTTTTGGGGCTATTTTCAAAGGGCATTCACGTCTTTTTCACAAATGAGAGATTGATAGCAACCCCATGTCCCACCTTTTTAGGCGGGACAAAAAGTTAACAATTTTGTTTCATTGACATCAGTCAGGTTTTGTCAAATACAGTACAACTTGTTCTGTCATGTCTTGTCATATGCAGTACAACTTGTTCTGTCATTTTTTTTGTCTCATTGACATCACTCCAGTCAGCACAACTTGTTATGTCATGTCTTGTCATGTGTAACATCAGTCCAGTCAAATGCAGTACAACTTGTTCTCTCCCCTTGACACCTTTTTAAAAATTTACATGAACCATCATTTGTATACATCCTTATGATCATTATTAATTATCCTCATGCACATTTGTAGGTGGTTCGTTGTCTATTATTGGACACTCTGCAGGAGGGTGGTTAGCTCGGGTGTACATGGAAGAATTCACCAATGCAAATATTTCCTTGCTTCTCACTCTTGGATCACCTCTTCAGTATGTATTACCAAATAAAGCTTGCTTCAAAGACTAAAAATATAAATATTTTAAACCTCCGTTTCTTTTTTATATGTCAATTTTAGGCCACCACCAAAAGGGTTGCCTGGAGTTATTGATCAAACAAGGGGTCTTTTGGATTATGTGGAGAAAAACTGCAAGAAAGCTGTTTATACTCCAGAATTGAGATACGTATGTATCGCAGGCAGGTATACTAAAATCCATAAACAAGGGAAAACTTTTTAGGGCTATTTTTTATGATGAGAATGAGGAGGGTATTCGCGTCATTTACACTAGTAATCAAACATGTGGTAGCTTTGTAGGTATATTCAGGGAAGTCGTTTCTTTGGTAACTCAAATTCTCCAACAACTATTCCTGTTGCCATTGAGCAATCTATTCCAGAGGTTGCTATTGGAAGTGATCCAAGCACCTTAACACCAACTGATGCTACATTTCGCACTCGCTTTGTTGGTCAAGGATACAAACAGGTATATTTTTTTACTACGAGGGTATTTTGGTCTTTTAATAAAAAACAAAAGAACGGAATTGAATTCCTTCCATGATTCCATCCTCTCCTACGAATGGTAACGGAATATGATCGATTCCATGAAAATTGAGTTTTATTCATTTGGATGGCAAACACACAATGGAACATCGGAATGGAATCATGGATTCCGATTCCGTCGGAATCAACAAACGAAACACATATTTCTTTGCTTTAGGTGTAACGGTAGTATAATAATATATCAATTTTTAGAGGGTATTTTGGTCTTTTAATTAAAAAAAGGAAGAATGAACCTACTGTTGGTGGACGTATTGAATCGGCAACCAAACGCGTCATGGGAATGGAGTTGAATTCTAATGCCATTGCAATATGAATAAATAATTTTTACTAGGTGGAATCCATCAAACATGGAATATGAAAGATTCCAAGAAAATTAAGTTCCATTCATTTAGAAGCCCAACACGCAATGGAACATCGGAATGGAATCATGGATTCCGATTCCGCCGGAATCAACAAACGAAACACATATTTCTTCGTTTTAGGTGTAACGGTGGTTCTTGTTTTTCATAGGTATGTGGGCAGGCAGATGTATGGGGTGATGGGGTGGTCCCGGAAGTATCAGCTCATCTTGAGGGTGCGTTAAACATTAGTTTGGATGGAGTCTACCACTCGCCTGTTGGCTCAGATGATGAATCAAGACCATGGTATGGCTCACCGGCTGTTGTTGACCAATGGGTACACCACCTACTTAACTAGTTGTGTATATATAATGTCCATATTATTTTTTATGAGAATTTGTCATATTGTAAATCCGATTACCACAAGTTTTAGATTTATACGTGTTAGAGTTCGCTCAATTTGTTATGTATATGGACTTTTTTTTGTTAACATGTCATTTTGAGATGGAAAATATGACATACTACTTTAATGATAATGTTGAATTACAAAGATAAATATGTTTGATAAAACTTATTTTGAACAGACTTTAGACAAGACATTTAGGCCTCGTTTGTTTTTCTACAAAAATACTTTTTGAGCACTTTTCCCTTCTGGCGGGTAGACGTTTCACAAGTGCACGTCTTCTTCCGCAAATTTGGAAAAAGACAAAAGACATTTAACCACTTCCAAAACAAACAACACCTTAGTAGCTGTTTGATTAAATCGAACCATTTAGTGTTGAATGATTCCAATCTCTTAAGAGAATGTAGGGTTTCTTAACCCTTCATAGGCTTTTGATTTCTGATTATTTCGAGGGTTTGTCAAACGCGTTGAATGCCTATCGATTCAAATGGTTCCATTTAAAAGGTTGTCAAATAGCCCTATAGATTGGTTGGAATTTTTCTTATTATGTTTTTTTTTGAAACTTTTATAACTCTATTAGTTTAGTTTATTTTTATAACTATTAAGTATTTTGTTTGTATATTTATAATAATATATAATTAAATATAGATGCTATGTTTTTGCATAGTTTGTGGAATTTATAAATTAATAATGTACTTTTTTTTTCATTTTATTTGTATACTAATAATTCATGATAAAAATTGTTTAAAAATCAAAATGTTCGCAGTAGACATAAGATTGGATATACATACCGACAAACCATGCAACCTGTCCAGGATCCGGATCCGGATCCGTATATTTTGTTCCAACATTTTGTACACCCAAGGCCCCATTACAAACACTCATGAGTCACGAGTCTCATGACATAAACAATTAATGATCAATGGGTAAAAAGTAAAAACCTAGCCAATTGTGGTCATCTTTTTAGATCAAAAACCACTATAAAACATACGTTTGTGTACGTAAAATTATTGTCCTACATTGGCTTTGAAATAAAAACCTCATATTTGTCATATCAACCTAGAGCTACACACATGGCCTAGTCTTTAAACTAGAACAAGAGCATTTAGAGTTTACACTGCATTATTTGATAGACAAGATTAGATAAGCTTTCTAGGGATTTTTTTTCATGATAAGGTGTTTCTGTTGAACAAACAAGAGAATGTAGTAGTCTCTGTCCCACTTTTTTTGATGAGAGGAAAAATGCACTAAAATTTTTTACTACACTATTCAACCTAGCCAAAAAAAATAATACTGAAAGTGGAAAAAAGTACAACTATCACTGCACCATTTACAACTAGTGCTAGGAGCAAGAAAATAGCATTCAACAAGACATGTTTTCTCAACACCCTACACCACTTACCCAGAGAAAACATAGAAATGAGCATCAATTTGCATACAAAATAAACTCTGGAAGCTTCAGTGCACTTCTAAATTCAAAAGAAAATATGAACTTCAAGTGTGTCATGTTCTAACTAGTCTTGACAAAATGAGGAGCAAGCAATTTGGCAATTTCTAGAAACCCAACTCTGTCTCTCCCATCAAATATCGTCTTGAGCTTTTCATCACAAATTATCTCTCGCTTGTTTTCTGGATTCTGCACACAAAAATTCCCCATCTTAGAACACAACAATAGGCACTATACTTTATTCTTTTTATCAAAAAAATATACACATTACATTGTGTAATGAGCCACTTTTGTCACTAATTCACAGAAGGTTTTAATTCTAATCCACTAACCACAAGGTCCTCGATTGCATAATCAGGTTATAAAGTAAAACCTAGCAAAAATTTCAGGTGTATTCTCTCATTTTCTTCATGATCACAATCTTAGGGTTTAACACTATCATATTTAGAAACCAAAATCGGTTAATTTAGCTGGATTCAAGTCATACAACCAATAGTAGAACACATGATTGACAGCAATCAGAACTAGTTCACTTGGCTTTCAAACAACTAGGTGACTCTAATTTCCCCAAACTCATTTCGATTAAAATGCGTAATAAGCGAAAACCTAAAACCGATTTCAAAGTTAAATGTATATTTGTTGATGTTTACAGATATTATATAAGTTGAACACGTAAAGATAAACGCATTTACCGAACAAATTGGGCGAAGAAATATGAAAATGGAAGAAAAATAAATTAATAACTCGCCTGAAGCTCATGGAGCTTGATGTGCTGCCAAATCTTCTTAACGGCGTCGGTGCGAGGGGATTCAGAGACACCGAGGAACTGAGCTAGGGCTGGAGAAATCGGAGTTGGTTTCAAAATGCCAACAGGTTTCAACGATTTTTCAGCAGAAGCTGGCTTTGGTTTCTTCGCTGGTTTGTCTGTTGGTTTTTTGACGGTGGTTTTCTTCTTTGCAGCGGTGGTGGTGGTAGCGGAAGCGGTGGCCGTGGATTTGGGAGTGGCGGACTTTGCTGCGGCGAATAGCGATCTGCAGCCGTTGAAAACCCTAGCACCCGAGGCCATTGGAGTGATTATTGCAGTGGATGGTTCGAGTTTTGTGTGTTCGGCTAATGGCGACGGAAATGTAGCACGGCAAGACAATAGTTTGAGAGAGCGATGAAATGGTTAGGGGATGTTAGTGCGACGGGAGGTCACATAGGGTTACCTCGATCAGTGACACGTGCCAAAAAACAATTTTTAACGTTTCAATTTTAATAAAAAACAAACAAATAAAAAAACATGAGCTATTTTTTTGGGATTTTTTTTCTTAAATATATATATATATATTTTTTTTTTGCAAAATAACCATAAATCCGGAATGGGTCGTTTCGGAACAAATTCCGGATTATTTTTTGGATGACTCGACCCATTTTATTGGATCCGGAATGTCTATTCCGAAGGAATCGTATATGTTTCGGATCAGGATTTTAAATTTCAAAATTCGGAATATAGTTTGAGGCGGCATTCCTGAAAGACATATTCTGATTATGATATTCCGACTAGATTACAATATTCCGACTCGATTCCGGCACACAACTTCCATTTCCGACATGGAAGACGAGCATTATGTGGTGCGGTTTCATGCGGTCGGTTTGTGCGGTCTGTGTGCGGTTTATGCAATTTTGATAACTTGTTCCAATTTATAATGTTTGTTGTTATTCATTCCATTGAAACACTTTCAAAATTTGTTATTTATATTGCATACCCTTTAAAAAGCATAGATATTGCAAACAAAAAAAACCACATAATATTTTGCTAAGTTGTTGTGACTTATGAAATTTGATACCAAGTCTTTTAAGTATTTAATTACCATATATTAACCATCATGATACAAGTAAAAGTCAGTGTGAAGTATTTAGTGATTGAAAACTTATATATATATATATATATATATATATATATATATATATATATATATATATATATATATATATATATTAATACGATGCGGTGCGGTTTGGTAACTATAAACCGCAAACCACACCGTGAAATTCTAAGCCGCATTATGTGGTGCGGTGTGGGTGGTATATGCGGTTTATGCGGTTTTTTGCACACCCCTAGTTGTTAAAATTGAATTGGGATTAGAGATAAACTTTAAGATCGAAGGACTAAGCTTGGCAAATTTCTGAAACTAAAGTTTAACCTTGTTTTAACTATATTTTGAACAAAAATGTTAAAAAAAACTTATTTTGGAGATTCCTTGTAAGAAAAATATAACTTGTTGGGTAAATAGATATTATTTCAGTAAATGAATAAAACTAGTTAGTAAAGGACCAAAAATAACAAGTTGGCAAATATTTGAACTTAAACACCCCCTTTCCATCTTCTCCTCCATTTTGAATTAGTGAGTATAAATAGTGTGTGTGTGTTGGACATGTTCAAGGTTGTGAAGAGAGTTGGAGTTGATTTGGAGCTCAAGCGAAGTAGAGTTTGAATCTTTATTCGGTTTGCAAGATGGAAATTATCATCCCTCTATTCTCTACCAACTTTATCTCTAACTCGCATACGAAAATTTATTCATTAAAACGTCTAAAGCCGTCTCTATGACAACCGTCAATTTCTAGTCAAATCAAAGTCAAATAAAGTCAACAAGTCAAACCGGTCAACTCATCTAACCCTTGTATATTAGGGTTTACATTATGTTTACTATTGTACAACTAACTATAGTAATACAAAGTATCACTTAGAGTTTTCACGTGTTCAAAAAATCTAAACCCTAATCAGGGTAAGTGATGTAACGAATCGATAAAGCACTATTGCATACCCTTCGGGGGTGTGTAAAACTCTTAAACATGGCTTAACAGGGTTTACGAACCTTGCGTTGCGAAGCTTAACATTCGCAAAAGTCACAAACGAAGTCTCTCCAAATCCCTCTCAAAAATCTCTTTCAACTTTTCCTAATCAATCGGGACTTTTCGACTCTTAGCTTAGTCAAAAACCGCTCAAAACGGGAAGTTTATGCAAAAAACAACCATTTAGGACCGAAACCCTAAGAACCGAAACCTCCTATAAGATTCGAACCCGAAGGTCCCTTTCGAACCGAAACCACATGGACCGAAGGTCCCCTTCGGTCCAAAGTCCTCCTTTCGCTTCATCCAAGTTCGGGCCGAAGCCCAGTTTCGGGTATGAGTGTCTCAGACTGAAGCCTAGCTTCGGGTTCGCTTCGATTGGCATCACAACTTCGGGACCGAAGGTCCATTTCGGGTCCTGACCACTTTTTCCCGGTTTTCGACTCAATCTTGTTTTAAGCCCGTTTTCGATGATTTTTGCGCAAGATTTTTGTATAAATACATATTTTATTATTTTTAACCTTCTAAGACCATAAAATAAACATATACTAAGGATTTCTATAACAAATCCCCATTGTTCTTAAGAACAAACTCAAGGAACAAAAGATGCTCTTTGACTTTTCTCATAAAGTTATGACACCTCCAGGTTACTATTCATGCTTTATGTCACTATTCACATCAGCCTTATCTACTCTTTGTACCCTTTAACCTTCCTCAACAAGTTTCACTAATCCCCACACAATCAAAGAGTCCATACTCTCTCACATCTCCTAAATCCTTTCACTTCCTCCATAAACTATCAACACTTTTTCTTTCCAAGAACTCGAGAATCTCCAAGAACTTGTGATCTTTTCATCTACTTTTGGTAAGTAAGTTCATACTTCACTTGATTATCCTACACTCTTTCACTAAAAGCTTAGCTTTCTCACATAAATATCGTCATATTTGTTACTAGATCTTCAAATCTTCGAGCATCTCCCAAGTATTCCTGACTTGGAAACTTCTTTTCTTCATCATCCATCCCAAGAAATCACTCAAGGTAAGTTCATACCCCTAGATTTTCATGTTTTCTTTCTATTTTAGGAGGGGGGGATACATGTTAAAACATCATAATATAACTTAAACTCAAACTCCAGCTTTCATCAAGAAAGTTTAGTTTCATTCACAGACAGTTTTGAACATCTTAAACTTTTTAGTTTTCAAAACTGTACAAGTTGCAAATAGTTCAGATTTCTACCTTTAAAATTACTACTTGCATAAGTTCATAAGATTTTTCTACAATTTATGGCGATTTTTACAAAACAGCCTATCATTTTAGAAACCATTTCGAACCACTCTGTAAAGTTGGACATTTTCACACAAGTTAAAGGTCACTAAAAATCATGATAAAAATTGTGAATAAACTAGACACATTTTCTAAACTCTTAGAGTTTACAGATCTAAATTTTAACCTCTGATGATTTTTCTATAATTTTTCCAATAACAGGAACAGAAAAGTTAAAAACTAGAAAATAGTTAACAATTCTATTTACACCTTGTAACTTGCTGAGCAATGTGTGTAGTATTATATGAATACATGTTGCTAATATTACATATTATTTACTTTAGTTTAAAGGTATGAATCATATAGAAAGGGTTACTACCACTACAAATAATTATAATAAACTATAATAAGTATAGTTAAGTCTATGATACACCATAAACAAATATGCTAAACTATAATAGGTATAGTTAGGTTGCATATACATTACAAACATTCATATATATATATATATATATATATATATATATATATATATATATATATATATATGTAGCACCTGGTTCCTGGTATGTAAATCTTATTTGAGTGTTTTCCATTTTTAGCCTTGGACTCGGCGAGTCATAGGCCCGACTGGCCGAGTAGAGCCGGGACCCGGGACACGTTATAAGTTGGCGACTCGGCGAGTCCATATCCTGGACTCGGCGAGTCACCGCTGTTGGATGAAAACCTAAGTTTCAAGGGATTGCACCCTATTTAAACTCTCATTCTGCCCCAATCTCGCCCCCATTCACCCTCAGAGCTCTATACCTTGTTCAAGAGTTGTTTCCTTGTGAGTTTGAAGCATTTGGGTGATCTCTTGAAGTTTTGGAGTGGGAAAAAGAGTAGATCAAGAAGAAGAAGAGGAGGTCAAGCATCTTTGAGCTTTCTCAGTGTGTTCCCTAAGCCGGAGGATCTCCGGAGCAGCAGCACCAGACAGACTATTCCCACACAGATCAGCAGCTACTACGAGGTGAGTTACCTTCCAGTAGTGGCGGGTCTAAGGCCACAATGTCGGCCCACCAGTAGGAGATATGTGATTAGATGATTGTCTTTGTGATATTCATCTAGGGTTGCTACTACCTGTGTTATGTTATGTGTTAGTGACAGTAGGGGGAGATAGTCCCCCAGGATACCGGTCGATAGGGCCGAAGGGGCGGTCATGCCCAGCCATGCTATATATACTATGTGATATATGTGTTATGTGGTAGTAGTAGGGGGTGAAATAGTCCCCAGTACCCATTCGAGAGGACCGAAGGGGAGGCCAGCACCCAGATATGTTAGGCAGTATCCGGTCGAGAGGACCGAAGGGGAGGCCAACACCCAGATATGCTAGGCAGTATCCGGTCGAGAGGACCGAAGGGGTAGGTCGAGCACCCAGATATGCCTGACAACTTATGTATGATATGTGATTATATGGTATGTGGTACAATGGAGGAACTCACTAAGCTTTGTGCTTACAGTTTACAGTTTTGGTTTCAGGTACCTCTTCGTCGAAGGGGAAGGAGCTGGCACGGTAGCGGCACATCATGCACACATGCTGGTTTCCGCATCTATTAGATTTCCCTGGGATTTATACTCTGATATTTTGATTGGTTTTATGATTTGGCTTTTATACATGATTTACGATGTGATGTGGTTGATCAAACAATGTTTTTAATTATTAATGTTTTCTAAAGTAATGTTTTAAAACGAAATTTTTGGACGTGAAAATTGGAACGTTACAAGTTGGTATCAGAGCCTTGGTTTGAGGGATTCGGACATACTCTCGGGTGAGTCTGAAATCAAACTAAGGGCTTGGTATGAAAATTTTCAAAAGTAAAACCATTTTATAAAAAGGAGTTGAAAGGAATTTGAAAAGAGAAAGAACAATGTGTGTGATGTGCGCGACCGGCCAAGCTCAAGTAAGTATTCCCCAATGTACCCATACAAGTTTATTTATGTTTATCAGTTTCTGTAGAACAGCATGCTAGAATACGACTAAGGATCTAGGAGTGATGCCTTATGTGCCTGCTTTATGTGCTTCAGTATATGAAAGAGTTGCATGCTAGAGTTGAGTGGACAGCAGTAGGGTAGCCTGTTTAGGTTATTCCTGATAGTATGAGTTTAGCATTGTATGCTGGTTCAGTTTTCTCTTCGAGGATAGAGTTGCTTGAGATTGTCTTTCTTACGTCCAAATGTTGTTTGCTTTGTGCTATGTGGGCCTTGAAGTGATGGGAGTTAACTGTCAGGTGAATACGTTAAAGTCACATGTGATCAGGGTTGAATAATCTCAGAGCGTTGGATTTGACTCTATTGCGTAGCTCTTGTTTGAGTCTTAACCGTTGTAGAGATGAGTCCCTTACTCGAAGGATTATCCGAGCCTCAGCACATGTGATTGTATTTAGGTAATAGTTAATTGGCATCACCAAGAGGCCTTCAGCAGCTGAGGACTGGGTTGGGTGGAGTCATAGGTTTCCTAGGTTAAGCCTAGGATAAAGAGTAGCAGTGATCAGAGGTAGGGGAAGGGACCTGGTTGAGTCGAGGCGGTCCTTGGGGAAGGTACGGATAGATGTGGAAGGTAGTATGGGCCCGTACTACTGAAAGCAGAGGATCCGTACCCGAACCAAGGAAGACTAAGATAAGACTAGGGAACTTGTAGTGGGTGGGATCCCTCCAGGGGTATCAGTATCGCTAACAGTTGTTATTTCTTTGTATTTCAGAATGGTGGTACTACGCCCGAGGCCAGCAGTTGGCAGTTCAGGAGAGGGATCGGGTTCGGGATCAGGTTCCGAGCCAATGGATGAGAGGCTGCGCGAGTTCATCGCGTCAAAGATCACCAAAGGTATCCTTGAGTCGACCCCAATTATCTTCGGGTCGATCAAGGAAGGGATCATCGAGTTGATGGAGGATCGCCTCAGGGCGTTTAGGAGCGACATGACATCTGGTCAGTCGGGATCTCGCACGCTGTCCTTTAAGGACTTCAGGGGCAGGGGTGCGCTGGATTTCCACGGGGTGAAGGACCCCATTGCTGCCAGGCGATGGATTGCAGACATCGAGTCTGCACAGTTGACTAGCTTCTGCCCCGAGGGGTCGAAGGTGAGGTATGCAGCAGGGTGTTTACGAGACCGAGCTCGAGATTGGTGGGAGTCAGTGGGTGACTCTTTGGGAGCCTCAGCTATCGAGGCTATGACCTGTTCAGACTTTGTGACCAGGTTCAGGGCAGAGTTTGCGCCGGCTGTCGAGCTTCAGCAGCTGGCCAGGGAGTTTTTGGACATGAGGCAGACGACTGAGACTGTGGCGGAGATCACCGCTAAGTTCCGGGAGAGGGCACTGTTGGTGCCCCAATATGCGAGCGATGAGGACATGAGGAGGACCCGCTATCATGACATGCTTCGGGCTGATATCCGGGAGCACGTTAGTTTTTCAGCTTGCCCCACCTTGGACTCCATGATTGCCAGGGCGAGGGAGAGGGAGATAGATTTGGAGCACATCCGGAAACGGAAGGTGGATGAGGGACATCCAGGAGGGGTTTGGGGAAGAAGCCCAAGAGATCAGATGTGGGGCCGAAAGGCCAACAGGGACGGGGCCGCTGCAGGAAATGCGGTAAGACGCACGAGGGGGCGTGTAGGTTGGGATCATCAGGCTGCTACAAGTGCGGCAAGTCTGGGCACTTTAGCAGGGATTGCATTGCTCCGGCAGCAGTTATTCAGATGTCTGAGTTGCTATGTTTCCACTGCAACCAGAGGGGCCACAAGAAGGCCAATTGCCCCCAGTTGACAGTTTCAGCGCCGGTAAAGGCGCCAGCTCCAGCGACCCTGCGGATCACAGATGGCTGGCAGGGCAAGGCAGAGGCTCCAGTGGTGAGGAGCCGGGCATTTCAGCTAACCACCGAGGAGGCACGCGTAGCACCCGATGTGGTGACGGGTATGATTCTTTCCCTCTCGTTTATTTATATGATGTTATGATATTGATATGTGCTCGGTATATGTATATGTGTTAGGATCGTTCCATGTGAACGGTATCCCAGTTCAGGTTTTGTTCGACTCGGGTGCATCCCGATCGTTTGTGTCCCTTGCGCTTAGCAAGAAGTTTCCTGAGTCTTCAGGCATGTTGGATTGCCCTTTGGAAGTAGAAACTGTTGATGATCGATCGGTGCGAGCATCGATGGTATTTCGGGACTGCGTATTGCGTTTGTTCGAGGAGCGCTACTTGGTGGATTTGGTTCCCATCCCGTTGCATGGGAACAAGGTGATCATAGGCATGGATTAGTTGAGCCCTAATGGGGCGGTGATAGATTGCGCGCAACAGCTAGTGCGAGTCAGGACCCCAGGTGGGGGAGAGTTAGTGATTCATGGCGAGAGGCCACAGCGCGGACCCGTAGTATGTTCAGCAGCGAGGGCTAGACGCTACCTTCAGCAGGGATGCGCAGGATATGTCGCGTATGTGATGGATACCAGGGAGGCGGGTAATGCGATCGTGAGCGAGGTTCCGGTGGCGCGAGATTTCGCAGATGTTTTCCCAGAGGAGCTTCCTGGGATACCTCCGGAGCGACAGGTGGAGTTTAGGATTGACCTCATTCTTGGTGCGGCTCCGATAGCCAAGGCACCATATCGGCTGGCTCCTCCTGAGATGCAGGAGTTGTCTACGCAGCTGCAAGAGCTGCTAGACAAGGGATTCATTAGACCGAGCAGTTCACCCTGGGGAGCCCCAATTCTGTTTGTGAAGAAGAAGGATGGGTCGCACCGGATGTGTATAGATTATCGGGAATTGAACAAGGTAACGGTGAAGAACCGTTACCCACTCCCGAGGATTGACGATCTCTTTGACCAGCTTCAGGGAGCATCTTGGTTCTCTAAGATTGATTTGTGTTCGGGTTATCATCAGATGAGGGTCAGGGAGGAGGATACGCAGAAGACCGCGTTTCGGATGCGCTATGGCCACTATGAGTTCGTGGTGATGCCGTTTGGTCTCACCAAATGCCCCTGCCGCGTTCATGGACCTCATGAACCGCGTATGCAGACCGATGCTGGATCGGTCTGTGATAGTCTTTATCGATGACATCTTGGTTTATTCCAAGACGCAGGAAGAGCATGAGGAGCATCTGAGAGAGGTATTGGAAACCCTGAGGAGGGAGAGCTTGTATGCCAAGTTCTCCAAGTGTGAGTTTTGGTTGCGCGAGGTGCAATTTCTCGGACACCTTGTCAACCAGAACGGGATTCTGGTCGATCCGGCCAAGGTCGAGGCCGTGATGAGATGGGAGGTTCCGAAGTCTCCATCTGAGATTCGGAGTTTCCTAGGATTGGTAGGCTACTATCGGAGGTTCATTCAGAATTTCTCCAAGATAGTTGTACCCCTGACACGGTTGACGAAGAAAGCCGTGGTCTTTCTGTGGGGACCCGAGCAGCAGACAGCGTTTGAGACACTGAGACAGAGATTGTGCGAGGCGCCGATCTTAGCCCTGCCAGAGGGCGTATAGGATTTTGTGGTTTATTGTGACGCGTCTATTTCAGGGTTGGGCGCGGTATTGATGCAGAGGGGGCATGTCATTGGCTACGCTTCGAGGCAGCTCAAGCCTCACGAGGCGAACTACCCGACGCATGATTTGGAGTTGGGGGCGGTGGTTTTCGCCCTCAAGATTTGGAGGCATTACCTCTACGGGGTTCGGTGTACCATTTACACGGACCACAAGAGTTTGAGGTACCTCATGGATCAGCCGAATCTGAACATGAGACAGCATCGGTGGTTGGACGTGGTGAAGGATTATGATTGTGAGATCCTTTACCACCCAGGGAAGGCCAATGTGGTGGCCGATGCGCTTAGCCGCAAGGCGGCGCCGATCAGGGATATTTGCATGAGGATGACTGTAGTGACTCCCCTATTAGAGCAGATTCGGGAGGCTCAACAGGAGGCTATCAAAGAGGAACATCGGAAGAGCGAGCGTGTGGTGGGTCAGGTTTCCTCCTTCGATTATGATAGCCGAGGACTATTGACACTACACCGCAGGGTGTGGGTGCTGTATCACGGAGGCGTGCGCCAGATCTTGATGGAGGAGACGCACAAGTCCCGATTCTCTATTCATCCTGGGGCGACGAAGATGTATAGGGATCTTTGTCTAGACTATTGGTGGCCCTGCATGAAGCGGGATGTGGCATGGTACATCGAGCGGTGCTTGACCTGCAGGAAGGTCAAGGCCGAACATCAGAGACCGCATGGGAAGATGCATCCGTTGGACATCCCATTGTGGAAATGGGAAGACATCATGATGGATTTTATCACAAAGCTTCCCAGGACTGCGCGTGGAGTAGATTCGATTTGGGTCATTGTGGACCGATTGACCAAGAGCGCCCATTTTATTCTGATCCAGGAGAGCATCTCGGCCGAAAAGTTGGCCGATATCTACATCAGGGAGATAGTAGCGCGACACGGGGTTCCAGTGTCAGGGATATCAGACTGAGACGTGCATTTTACTTCTAGGTTTTGGAAGAGATTTCATGACGAGTTGGGCACTCGTTTGAATTTTTGCACCGCCTTTCACCCGCAGACGGATGGTCAGAGCGAGCGGACCATCCAGACCTTGGAAGATATGTTGCGGGCATGTGTGTTAGATTTCGGTGGTAGCTGGGATACCTATCTTCCCTTAGCCGAGTTCTCATACAATAACAGCTACCACATGAGTATTGACCGACGCCCATTCGAGATGTTGTATGGACGGAGGTGTAGGACCACGATATGCTGGGGTGAGGTTGGCCAGAGGGTCATGGGAAGCACCGAGGTGGTGCTCAAGACGACAGAGAGGATCCAGCAGGTTCGGAGCAGGCTTCAGACTGCTCAGAGTCGGCAGAAAAGTTACGCCGACAAGCGTCGATCCGACTTGGAATTCCAAGTCGGGGATATGGTTCTCCTGAAGGTGTCGCCTTGGAAAGGTGTCATTCGATTCAGGAAGCGGGGCAAGTTGGGCCCGAGATTTATCGGACCATTCAAGGTTGTAGCCCAGGTGGGCAAGGTGACGTATAGGTTGGATCTGCCAGTCGAGCTCAGCCAGATCCACAACACTTTCCATGTCTCTCAGCTGCGGAAGTGCTTAGTGGATGATTCAACAGTGGTGCCGTTGGAGGATATTCAGGTTGATGACAGCCTGAATTACATTGAGCGTCCAGTCGCAATCCTCGACAAGAAGTCGAAGGATTTGAGGAACAAGAGGGTGGAACTAGTGAAGGTGCAATGGCAGCACCGCAAGGGTTCGAAGTGGACTTGGGAGCCGGTGGATGAGATGATGGAGCATTACCCCGAGCTGTTTCAGGATCGAGCAACAGACTTCGAGGACAAAGTCTAAAATAAGTGGGGGAGATTTGTAGCACCTTGTTCCTTGTATGTAAATCTTATTTGAGTGTTTTCCAATTTTAGCCTTGGACTCGGCGAGTCATAGGCCCGACTCGCCGAGTAGAGCCGGGACCCGGGACACGTTATAAGTTGGCGACTCGGCGAGTCACCACTGTTGGATGAAACCCTAAGTTTCAAGGGATTGCACCCTATTTAAACTCTCATTTTGCCCCAATCTCGCCCCCATTCACCCTCAAAGCTCTATACCTTATTCAAGAGTTGTTTCCTTGTGAGTTTGAAGCATTTGGGTGATCTCTTGAAGTTTTGGAGTGGGAAAAAGAGTAGATCAAGAAAAACAAGAGGAGGTCAAGCATCTTTGAGCTTTCTTAGTGTGTTCCCTAAGCCGGAGGATCTCCGGAGCAGCTGCAGCAGACAGACTATTCCCAGATAGATCAGCAGCTACTACGAGGTGAGTTACCTTCCAGTAGCGGCGGGTCTAAGGCCACAATGCCGACCCACCAGTAGGAGATATGTGATTAGATGATTGTCTTTGTGATATTCATCTAGGGTTGCTACTACCTGTGTTATGTTATGTGTTAATGATAGTAGGGGGAGATAGTCCCCCAGGATACCGGTCGATAGGGCCGAAGGGGCGGTCATGCCCAGCCATGCTATATAGACTATGTGATATATGTGTTATGTGGTAGTAGTAGGGGGTGAAATAGTCCCCAGTACCCGGTCGAGAGGACCGAAGGGGAGTCCAGCACCCAGATATGTTAGGCAGTATCCGGTCGAGAGGACCGAAGGGGAGCCCAACACCCAGATATGCTAGGCAGTATCCGGTCGAGAGGACCGAAGGGGTAGGTCGGGCACCCAGATATGCCTGACAACTTATGTATGATATGTGATTATATGGTATGTGGTACAATGGGGGAACTCACTAAGCTTTGTGCTTACAGTTTACAGTTTTGGTTTCAGGTACCTCTTCGTCGAAGGGGAAGGAGCTGGCACGGTAGCGGCACATCATGCACACATGCTGGTTTCCGCATCTATTAGATTTCCCTGGGATTTATACTCTGATATTTTGATTGTCTTTATGATTTGGCTTTTATACATGATTTACGATGTGATGTGGTTGATCAAACAATGTTTTTAATTATTAACGTTTTCTAAAGTAAAGTTTTAAAACGAAATTTTTGGACTTGAAAATTGGGACGTTACAATATATATATATATATATATATATATATATATATATTAAAGAAGAGCACCAATTTGAATAGTAAATTGTTGTACTTTTTGGCAAGAAAAGTCCATGGATGTGTTGTTTCAGTTTGATTTTTGTGTCTGGGCATTTTATGGATATATTCACATTCTTTTATACATGTGTTGATGATCGTTTGGTTTTATCCGCTTCCGGATCTTTCCCCCTGCGTCCTTATCTCTGAAATTTCAGATGAGCATCCAAACCTTTCCGATCAACCGAAGAGGTGAACGCCTATTACTCATCTTCACAGTCACCGCTTCCAACTACTAGATATCACCGACGTGTTGACGCATTCGAGCCCTAGATACCCTTATCTTCTTACTCTTCTCTCCACCGCTTCTGACCACTTCTTCACCCCCTGTTTTCTACTTGCTCCATGTATGTTTTCCATGCTTGCATTTTGATCTCCACCTCCTCCTCTCACTTTTGGCATCCCTGACTGCTACCGACACTAAAAATCCGACACCCACACATATTCAGTCGTTTTATCATTTTTATATGTGATTACCCAAATTGTTTAACAAGATATTGTTTGTGTCCAACAAAAATAGTGTATAAGGGCTTACTTTTCCTTTCTTGTGTATTCAGATCAGAACAGAAAATAGGAAAGCAAAGGAGTGAAATAACTGCAGATCGATAGCAGAGGAAAACAGGGAATCGGAAAGCAGTCGTCGTGGCTTATCGACGAAGCAGCAAGTCGTGGTGATCATCCGGTCGACGTAATTACACGACAGACCAAGGTTAGAGGCACAATTTTTTGGTGGCGAGGGTTTCAAATTTTCACCTAATTTATCATTCGATTATGTTCAAAGGAATACATCAACGGTTTTTTTCTTCGAAATTTCAGTAGTTTGGATTCTGATTTCGCGTTCCCTTTTCAACTTCACTAAGTTTTCGGTTTAATTTGTTCAGCTAAATTGTGTTCTTGGCCGTTTAGTCGTCGGATTTCTGGGTGGTTAGGCTAAACGGTATCGAGTTTGGAAGGCTACACATGGGGCTGAGGTGGCTAGGTCACCTACGCGTGAACACCGCCTCAGGTGCGCGTAGGTGCCTTGTGGCGTGGTGCGTATCACGGACGAAGACAACCAATGAAAGGGAGAGAGAATGTAATGTTTCTTTTTTTGACCGTTCACATATTAAACAAAAAAATATTAAATTTACATTTTTAAATTTAAATAACATCTTTTACATATATATATATATATATATATATATATATATATATATATATATATATATATATAATACACTTTCACTTACACTTTCACAATTTCACTTCCAAATAAAAAAAATACTCTTACTTTCTTTCACTTTTCTTCAAAAAAAATGGATCCCAAACAAAATACTCCACCCACTCCAAATATTAAACTAAGTTGGTAGTTTAGAATCAGATTGTTATTATTATTATTCTTTAGGGTATCAAAGTGTAATTATTCTTTTCTTTATATTTGGTTGTAATCTGTATAAATCAATATGAAATCACGTTAGGAATTCCTTATTCCTGTTATGGTATTAGAGCATCCTTCCTCTAACCCTAATCCCAGTTGGAGCGGCAACCCTAAAATCCAGACTGCAATTACAGTCCTTGTTCCTGCCAATAAACAGCAATCAGGTAATCTTGAGTCCTGAATCACCAATTACAACTCATGGCAACAATAATTCAATTTTCCAATCAGGATTCACAACTCTCACAAGTTCTCCTTTTCTCTCAAACCGACCAACTATAGCTATTGGAGATCCATGATTGAATCTTTCCTCACCTCTCACAATCTTTTTTGCTATGTTGATGGAACTATACCCTGCCCTGAACATAAAGTCACCAATGATTCTGTAACTACTGATAATCCAACCTACGTCCCATGGATCTGTAATGATGCCCACATCTGTATGCTCATCATCTCAATATTTT
The DNA here is from genome assembly GCF_051521515.1 of Lactuca serriola. Taxonomy (NCBI): domain Eukaryota; kingdom Viridiplantae; phylum Streptophyta; class Magnoliopsida; order Asterales; family Asteraceae; genus Lactuca; species Lactuca serriola. The sequence continues at coordinate 117,197,853 of NC_136408.1, forward strand.
CTAAAGACTCCTATCAACATGTTCAGGGAAAAACATCACGCGAGGTATGGTTGTCACTTGAACGAGCTTATGCTCCTGTTACTTTATCTCATGAATTTACTCTTAAAAGTCAACTTTTGAGAATCACCATGAAGGGTGATGAAAAACTAGCTAAGAGCTCAAGAATTTGCTACTGCTCTTGCTAACATTGGAGAACCAGTAAAGGACAAAGATCTGGTAATGCTCACTCTTACAGGACTTTGAGAGGAATACAATGGTCTCAAGGCCAACTTATTGGCTCGTGTGCCTCCTGTCAGGTTCAATTAATTACATGGCCTTCTATGCGATCATGATTATGTCTTCACAAAAATGATGACTGCCACTCCTCAAGCTTTCTTGGCAAATACTTCTTCGGTTACACAATCATCATCAGTTGCTACTCATTCGATTCAACAACCAAATATTGATCATTTTCAACAACAACTACAAAGTATTCAACTGATGGCCACTCAGCTGGGTTATCAACTAAACCCCATTCAATCTCCACGACCTCAAGATCATTTTGGTTCTCGGTCTGTAAGGTCGAACCTTATAATATGATGATGTTTGAAATTGGTCACTCAGCGTCAGCACATAACCCAGTGCCAGCATCAGCGTCAGCATACCTGTTGTTCAGTGTATAGTTTTATATTCAACATTTTGTAACAGATTTAGTACTTATCTTGTTTCCATAGTTATCGTCTATTAGTTAGCTGGTATATCCCTGATTTGTAGGGATTGCCTAGATTAATTCTATATAGTCTTTTTGTACGAGTTTGTGAGACATTATCTTTCACAAACCCTAATAGCCGCTTTGTGCATTCGATAATCTCTTTGTGAGATTATTATTCTTAGTGAAAGTTCTTTGTGAAACTTCGTTGTTCTTGTTAATAGTTATTGTTTGATCTAAGGTCCTCTAAATTGGTATCAGAGCAGGTTCTCTTATCAAACAAATGGCTTCATCATCTTCCTCTTTAAACTCATCAAATCATCCTTCTGCCAAAATTCCTCCATTTGATGAAACCAATTTTGCTATGTGGAGAATAAAAGCTCTCTATGCATTAGAATCTGTAGATGAAGACATGTTGGACATCATCGACAAAGGTCCATATGTTCCGATGTATCAGCCCTTGAAAAACAATCTTCCTGATGGTGTCATGAAGAAAACACCTAGAGAAAACTGGACAGCAGATGACAAAAGAAAGAATGGTCTCGATGTTCGTGCTTGGGCTGCAATCAGTTATGCTTTGCCATACAATATCTTTGGGCTGGTTCAGAACTGCATCTCAACAAAAGAAATGATGGACACGCTGATTGTATCTTTTGAAGGCACTGAGGAAGTCAAGGCTACTCAAATAAATGATCTAAACAGAAGGTATGAACATTTCTTTGCAAAGAAAGGTGAAACCCTGACTCAAACCCTTAACAAGTTTAATACTCTTGTTAATGATCTGCGGAGACTAGATCAGTTGAAGCATCAAACTGTTCTAGTGCAGAAGTTTTTGGATTCTCTGGGTGCAGGTTGGGAGAATCATGTTGATGTGCTGAAAAATAGTGAGAAGATCAACACAATGGATTTACAAAGTCTCTATGGAAACCTTCGATACTATGAGGAATCCAAGCCTCAGAGAAAGGAGCTGATGAAGGATGCTCAGCGTGAGTCATCAGTGGCATTATTTTCAAACAAAAAGCAAGTGTCAGAGTCAGACACTGAAAACCATTCAGACACTGATTCTTCTAAAAGTGAGACTGATGATCTGGAAAAGGTTGGTGCTAGTGCGGCTTTAATTGTGAAGACTTTTGAGAAATCAGGCCGAAATTTCTCAAAGTTTCAGAAGAAGATGAGTGGGAAATCTTCAAAAAGATCAGATGCTAACAAGAAACATGCTACTGAAAGGAAAGGGAAAGCTCAGTGCTTTAACTGTGGTAGCACTGATCATTTTGCAAAACAATGCAAGCAAAGAACCCAAAGCTCGGATGAATACTGGAAGCAGAAGTATAACAAGTTGGTTGAGAAACTGAAAGCAGAGAACTTGGAACATAAAGTTCTTGTCGCTGAAGAAGAAAAATGGAAGACTGATGAGGAGTCATCAGATGATGAAGTTAAATGTCTGATGGCTAAGATAGCAGATACTGATGAATGTAAAGTCAGCGACAGTTCGTTTGATGCTGATATGTCTGATGCAGTTGAAAACTCCAGGAAGCACAAAACTGATTCTCCTTCAATGTATCAGGTTCAAAATTTTGTTTCCTATTCAATGAATGAAAAAATCAAAATGTTTGAGTATTTGGGTGTTCTTAATTCTAAGAAGAATCAAATCATAAGAGATATGCAGAATCAAATTGATCTTCTTAAAACTGAACTATCCTTGAAAAATAACATTATTGACACTACTCAGGAAAATCTAAGAGTTACTAGTTTATCAAATTCCTCGCTATCTGCTGAAATTGATAAAGTTAAAGACCTCTTGAACAAAGAACAAACTGTTTTAAAACTTTGGGCTAAATCCCACGAAAATGCTAATTATGTTATTGCTGCTCAAATACCTCATTCATGTGAGAAAATCCTTGGGGGAAATTTTGCCAAAGCTGAAAAAGTTTTTAAATCTCAAGAAAAGGAATCTGAATTTTATTCCATGAATGAATTAAAAGATAGTTTCAAAAACAAATTTATCAGCAACACTTTTATTAATCAGAGTCTCATTGATGAATACTGTGTTACTGATTCTAATGGTGTTACTGAGTGTAATATTGAAATTACCGGAATTGATCCTACTTCTTACCCTGCACATCTTGAGAGACCAACTCCTCTCACTGAAAATATTATCGCATTTCCTATCTCAAACGGAGTGTTTCATGCTGTTCATGAACAACTTAAACATTATCCTGATTGTAGTGTTTCAGTGCATAAGTCTAAATCTGATACTGATGTCAGCTCCTTATCCATCACTGATCATAGTTCTTCTAACACTGAATTTTGTTGTAATTCAATGTCAAATAAAAGGACTCAAAGTTCACTTGGTGAATCTTTCAAATCCAAATGTGTTAAATCTAGAAATCTGCTTACCAAGAAAAACTTTGGTACAAGAGTTTGTTACAGATGTGGTGACACCTCTCACAAGATCAGTGAATGCAAGTTTGATAAAACATCATTAAGAGCTGACAACATCAAAGTTAGAAATGAAAGATGGACTCTTAAATCAAATTCTTTGAACTGTCTTCCTAAAGAGTGCTATAATATATTGTCAAATAACTTTGTGAATGACCCATCTTACAATGGGTCAGTGTGTTCTAACTAGTTTCTCAACACTGCAGGGTCAGGAGCATCTTTGGTACTTAGATAGCGGTTGCTCAAGACATATGACAGGATACAAGTCTCTCCTAGAAGACTATGTCAAGAAAACTGGTCCTGCAGTAACATACAGAGACAATGGAAAGGGGTTTACTAAAGGATATGGGAACATCAAGTGTAATAATGTGGTGTTTCAGAATGTTTCATATGTAAAGGGTCTCAAACACAATCTCATCTCAATCAGCCAATTGTGTGATGCTGATTATGAAGTTCATTTTACAAAGAAGGAAGAAAGAGTCATCAACATTGACAAGAACATTGTACTCTCAGCAAGTAGAAAAGATGATATATATGTTTTTGACATGTTCTCAAGTGACAAGGCACTGATGCAATGTTTCTTTACCAAGTCTCAAACCAATCTCAGCTGGATTTGGCACAAAAGGTTTTCTCATTTAAACTTTAAGAATCTATCTAAAATATCCAATCAAGATCTAGTTAGAGGTCTCCTAAAACTCAGCTTTGTCAAAGACAAGATGTGCTCAGCGTGTGAACAAGGAAAGCAAACCAAGTCATCATTCAAACCCAAGTCATGTTCTAGCATATATGTTCCTCTTCATTTACTACACATGGACTTGTTTGGACCTATTCCTGTTCGTTCCCAAGGAGGAAACAAGTATACTCTGGTGGTTGTGGATGAGTTTACTCGATTTACATGGGTGGTTTTCTTGAAGAAGAAAAGTCATGCTGCACAAGAAATTATCTCCCTGATTCGTCAAAACGAGACACTGACTGGTCTCAAAGTTAAGCAGCTAAGGAGTGATCATGGCACTGAGTTCCGGAATTCAACTCTTGAAGAATTTTGTGATTGTAAAGGCATTGGGCAGAACTTTTCAGCTCCTCGCACACCTCAACAAAACGGAGTTGCTGAACGAAGAAATCGAACACTGATTGAGGCAGGAAGGACCTTAATGATTCATGCTGGTCTTCCTATGTCGTTTTGGGCTGAAGCTGTTAATACAACATGTTATACTCAGAATCGCTCTCTAATTCACAGGGTTCACAAGAAGACACCATATGAGATGTTGAAAGGTCGAAAGCCGGACGTATCCTTATTTCACGTGTTTGGATGCATTTGTTATATTCTTAATCAGCGCGATCCCAGATCAAAATTTGAGCCTAAGGCTGACAAAGGTATTTTTGTTGGATATTCATCTATTTCAAAGGCTTTTTGTGTTTTTCATGTGAACAGGCAATGCATTGAGGAATCCATTCATGTAAAGTTTGATGAAGAATCATACACTGCTGAAAAAGTAGCTCATTCCTCTTCTATCTTTCAAGAGCTTCTCTCTTGCCCATATGATGAAGTTTCTCATACTGAAGAAGAAGTTATTATTCCTGATCCTATCGTTTCAGACCCAAGTTCTGTAAATCAAGGTACTGCGGTCAGCTCGACAACTCATTTGTCCGATGCTGATGAAACCCTTGAGACTCAAGATTCTCCTGCAACTGATGTTCCTTTCAGTAATAACACTTCAGTGTCAAATCCATTGGAATCAGCTCCTAGACATCAAGATCATCCTGTTGATCAAATTATTGGGAATCTTCATGATGGTGTCCGAACCAGATATCGTGTGTCTAATAATTTTTGCATGTATGTTAATTTTGTTTCAATGATCTTACCTGATAAGATACACTCAGCTCTTCAAGACGCTGACTGGATTAAAGCCATGCAAAACGAGCTGAACGAGTTCGAAAGACACAAGGTTTGGACTCTTGTTCCCAGACCATCAGGAAAGACCATCACCGGAACACGCTGGGTCTACTGCAACAAGGTTGATAAAGATGGTATTATTACTCGCAATAAAGCAAGACTTGTTGCTCAGGGGTTCACTCAAATTGAATCTATTGACTACAGGGAGACTTTTGCTCCAGTTGCCCGCATTGAAGCAATCAGACTGTTCCTTGCATATGCTTCATACATGAACTTCATTGTCTACCAGATGGATGTCAAAACAACATTTCTTCATGGTGTGTTAGAAGAAGAAGTATTTCTCAAACAGCCCCAGGCTTTGAAGACAAAGAGCACCCTGACTATGTGTACAGACTGGATAAAGCTGTATATGGACTGAAGCAAGCTCCCAGGGCCTGGTATGAGACGCTGACATCATATCTCCTTGAAAATGGCTACAGAAGAGGAGCAATTGATAATACACTCTTCATCAAAAACAAAGGCTCAGACATGATTCTTGTTCAAATCTATCTCGATGATATCATCTTTGGCTCTCCAAATGAGAAGCTGAGCAAGGAATTTGCTGAGATCATGTCTCAAAGGTTTGAGATGAGCATGATGGGGAAGATGCCCATTTTCTTAGGTCTTGAGGTTCAGCAACAAAAATCAGGTATCTCAATTTGTCAAAGTAAATATATTTCTGACATGCTTGTTAAGTACTCTCTTAGCGACTGCAAACCGGCTTCTACTCCGGTGTCCAAGATTGATAAGCTACACGCTGATCCCACCGACACTGATGTTAATCACTCTCTTTATCGAGGAATGATTGGATCTCTTCTCTACCTCACTGTAAGTCGCCCTGATATCATGTTTGGAACCATTCTCTGTGCTAGATTCCAAGCTAACCCCAAGGAGTCTCATCTCATTGCAGTTAAACACATCTTTCGATACTTAAAGGCCACTCAGAACTTGGCATTGTGGTACCCTCATGACTCAGCACTTGAACTCTTTGGATACACTGATTCCGATTATGCAGGATGCAACTTAGACAAGAAGAGCACGTCAGGTGGATGTCATTTCCTTAGAAATCGATTAACCAGTTGGTCTAGCAAGAAGCAAACCTCAGTAGCTATCTCCACTGCAGAAGCTGAGTATGTTGCAGCTGGCAGATGTTGTGCTCAACTCTTATGGATTCAGAATCAACTTTTAGACTATGGGCTCAAATTCACAAAGACTCCTATATACTGTGATAACACCAGTGCCATTCAGATCACACAGAATCCTGTTCAGCACTCAAAGACAAAGCATATCAAGATCAGACATCACTTCATCAGAGACAATGTTGAGAAGGGCAAGGTTGTTCTAAAACATGTCAAGACTTCAGATTAACTAGCTGATACTTTCACCAAGGCCCTGGATACTCAAACTAATGCTCACATTATTGGAGAACTTGGAATGATCACTCTGGATTAAAAAAAAATGTTTTACTAATGTTTGCTATTGTCTTATAAACTAATGTAATTTTTTTTGCTAATGATGATGTGCTGATGATGTTTACCATGCTAAGTACATTGTATGATCTCTTATCTCTATCTCTTCTACAAATCTTCTAAACTAAAGTTGAATGATTTCACTGTATTAAACCATACACTAATAACAACTTGAAACTCTTTGCCGATGGTTAGACAAAACACCAAGATCTATCACACGCAACTATCCCTTCTTACCAATCTTACACTGATTCTGTGATTCAGTGTGACAAAACACATGCTGATGAGAATCTAGCAGTCTTTGTCGATGGTTAGACCAAAACACTAAGGTCTATCACACATAATTATCCCTTCTTACCAATCTTACACTGATTTTGTGATTCAGTGTGACAAAACACATGCTGATGAGAGTCTAACAGTATTTGCCGATGGTTAGACCAAAACACCAAGGTCTATCACACGCAACAATCCTCTCTTCACCTTCTTCTTACTCAGTGTCTAATGATTCAGTAAGAAGCACCACTCACTGATAAAGACTCAACACTCTGTGTCGATGGTTAGATAACTAAACCAATATCTATCACACGCACCAACCACCTTGCTAACCTTAAACAAGCAAGTTGTACTTTGAATTGACGACATACTATCTTTCAACATGTAACTGTTCGTGACACTGATCTCAGCGCTTCCGCAGACACTGATTGTCGTTTCCTCTTCAGTACAACGGCTCTTTTTACCCAACGGCTATTTTTTTTGATTTGACAGTCTGTTAAGATACACAGTTATTTTCGATAAAGATAATCATTACCTTTTTTTAAAAACCGTTTAATCCCATATTTAAACTGTTTCCACCTCTCTCCCAAACCTTCCTCCCATCATTCAAACTTCCTTCTCTCTCTTCAAAACCCTAGAATCCAAACTCTCTTCAATGGCGGCATCACTATTTACTTTCTCCTCCACTTCAAGAAGAGTCGTCCCAGCTCCAAACTCTCCTCCTCTTCCCATATACATCAAAACCACAAATGTCGTTTTCAACCCTGATATACCAGATGTTCATCGCGGTCTTGGACTTGATGATTTTGTCAATTTTTTAGTATCATGCAGACTTCGATACGCTATCAGTGAGGTTCCATCAGAGTTCTTTTCTGAACAAGTATGTGAGTTCTACTACACCGCAACGGTTAATGATGAAAACAATGTCATCTCCAGGACTATTGGGCGTGGCCGTCACTCAGTTTTTATCACCGCTGATCTCCTCAGTGCTGCACTCAGGTTACCAATTTTTGAACCATTCTCTGAGCTTCCAACTATTGAACACTGTCGACGCCTCTTTGATCAACTGGGCTATGATCACTCAAAGGCTGGTGCTCGATCAGCTCTGATTCTGCGTCAATGTATGACTCCAGGATGGAAGGTCTTCACTGGGGCACTTTGCAAATGTGTGGGTCACAAATCTCGTAGTGGTGATCAACTGAGTACTTATGAGCAACAAATTGTCTGTTCCCTTCTTCTCAACAAACGTCTTGATTATGGGGCCTTCTTCTTTGATCAGCTTGTTCAACTTCTTCGTGCCAATGTACGAGCTGATCATGTCCCATTTCCACGCTGGATTGCTCTTGTCCTGGATAAATTTTTCGCTGAAGCCTACTACTCCCACTCAGGAAACCCCATCCAATGCCCACGCATGTCAGTACGAATGTATCAGGATGATCAACTGGAAAATGACACCGGCATCTTTGATCGGATGCGAGAATGGATCGCAAATCCATATACCGTTCCTTTACTAAACGCTGACACTGATGAAGGAGCTGATGATAACAACGAAATTCATGCTGATCTACAAGCTGAAATGCAAGACGGTGGTCATATCTCCCCTCAACTTTCTCATCATACTATTTCTGTCACTGAAAGGGTTCACTCAGCTCAGGGGGAGCAACAATATCAGGGGAAGCAACCATCTCAGGGGGAGCAACCCTCTCAGGGGGAGCAACATCGATCACAAGAAACTCCAGGTACTCAGCTCATTCAAATCCCGCCCTCAGCGTTTAATGAGCTTCTTACACTGACTCGTGACATGAGTCAGCGTATTCTACGTATTGAGGCTGATGTCAACCAACTGAAGGGAGTTCTTCTGTCAAATCCTTCCCCTGGCCCAAATCATGATGATGATCAAAAAGGGGGAGAAACTGATTCTGTTGAGCTTGGATCTGAAGAGAACATTTTAAACCAGACCGAGCCACTACAGCCTGTGCACGAGTATGATAAACTAGCAGAAACTGAAAAGCCTACTGACGAGTCTGATGACCAGCAGAGACTGAAGTGAGCATGATGATGAAGATGAACATGATGATGAGTGTCAGATGCTAGACATGAACTTCATTGATCCCACTATGCCAGAAACTGAAAAGCTTACTGAAGATAGTGAGCATGATGATGAAGATGAACATGATGATGAATATCAGATGCTAGACATGAACTTCATTGATCCCACTGTGCCAGTTCAAGGAGAAGACTCAGATGTAGTTAGCGAGGATCTTCAACCTTTATCTCGCAAGTGCAAGGCAGCAGATACTGTATTATCTGATTCACATACTGACACTTCTCTTCCGAGCAAGAAATCTAAGTCCATTGTCAGCATATCCAATTTGGCAGCTGAATGGAACATGTCTCCTGATCAAGTTAAGCAAATCCTTGATGAAGCCAATAAAGCTTAGCTTCTAAAGAATATTGCTCAAGCTGATGAATCCCTCATTCAGCACAAACTTCAAGCCAAAGGATCCTTTGAAGCTTAGATGCAAAGGTTTTTAGAATATCAGTCCAAATCTAAATCTTCACAGCCTCCTCCCAGTAGCAGTAAGTCAAGGACTGATAGTGTTCTCGACAGGATTGATCGCAAGAGGTTTCAAGATGTTCTTAAACGAAGAGTGGGCAATGATAAGATCATCAAATTCAAAGCATCAAAACCTCGTAACGAGAAAATTCTTACTTTGCTGATCACTCGTCAAGGTCCTCAACATCCGTACACTGAAGTTGTCAAGAGAGACGAGCTGATCAGATATGGATACTCTGAATGGATGGAATTACTTGAATTAGCATCCAAGAAAACTTCAGCTCTTTCTTCAGAACTGACCTGTGCTCTTCACTTACTGATCAAGAAAGTTCAGCGTCTTGATCTTGTTCCTACACAATGTCCTCAGCAGCAAGGCCCAAGTTCTTCAGTTCCAAGAATCAGAAGAACTAGATTTCAAGTTGATAGTGAAGATGTATTGGTTCTAAATTTTGGTGCTGAAGGAATAAACAACTCTCTTCCTATCGGTGTTGAGCCGGTTCAACATAAGTTCATTTCTGCTCTCGAACATGGAATGTTTTATCTTGACAAGAACAGAAAAATGTGTTTTCAGCGAACTGTAGAGATTCCAAGGGCTCCAAAAAATCATCTTGTTGGCTTAAGGCAAATGTGCATGAGTCATCATGATCTCTCCGGAGAGTTTCATATACTAATTGCTATGGAGTTACTACATAGAAGACAGGAGCTGCTGGATAGTACTTACTGGCCAGTGAAAATAGAAGCTGAAGTTAAGTATGAAGAATTTTTGTCCAGAGGTGTTCTAGTCTAGCTGGTTTTGAACATCATCATATTGGGGGAGATTGTAAGGTCGAACCTTATAATATGATGATGTTTGAAATTGGTCACTCAGCGTCAGCACATAACCCAGCGTCAACATCAGCGTCAGCATACCTGTTGTTCAGTGTATAGTTTTATATTCAACATTTTGTAACAGATTTAGTACTTATCTTGTTTCCATAGTTATCGTCTATTAGTTAGCTGGTATATCCTTAATTTGTAGGGATTGCCTAGATTAATTCTATATAGTCTTTTTGTACGAGTTTGTGAGACATTATCTTTCACAAACCCTAATAGCTGCTTTGTGCATTCGATAATCTCTTTGTGAGATTATTATTCTTAGTGAAAGTTCTTTGTGAAACTTCGTTGTTCTTGTTAATAGTCATTGTTTGATAAATTTTTTGATCTAAGGTCCTCTCACGGTCTTTCAATAATAATCGAGGTGGTCGTGGATCTCGTGGCAACTCATGTGGTGGTTTTAATCGTTCTCGGGACAACAGTGGCACACGATAGTTTTCTTGGGCCTCTACCCAAAACACCGTCTATGTTCATCGCAACAGGTGTGGTATAGGACACTTACCATCTCAGTGTCTAGCTCATTCGAACCAGTCTCAACCTGCTTCACAGGCTAATTTTACAACATGCTCAGAGACTGACACATTTGGACCCACTTGGAAGCCCGACACCGTGCAACTCATCATGCCACTCCAGACCTATCTAGCTTGGATAGCTCTGAGGCCTACTATGGTAATGACTCTTTACTTGTTGGTAACGGTAACTATGTACCCATCTGTCACATTAATTCATCTAAAATCTACTCACCAAACAAAACTTTTACCTTATCTAACATTCTTCATGCTCCTTAACTTAAACAAAATCTTTTATTTGTTTAAAATTTTTGTCTTGACAACAATGTTTTCTTTGAATTTCATTCTTATTATTTTGTTGTGAAGGACGAGTCTATTCGTACTACTCTCCTTTCGGGTCTCGGTGAGCAGGTTTTGTACTCCATTTGTCTTCCACAACTCAAGTCACTGCCCAAGGTTGCCTTCACTGCTGTCAAAGCCTCTTCAAACATTTGGCATCAACGTTTAGGACATCCTCATGCTTAAGTTTTTCGTTCTATTGTTTCTCATTGTTCCTTACCTGTTTCGGACAAATTATCAAATAATTTATGTTCTTCTTGTCAATGTGGAAAATCATCAAAACTATCTTTACCTGATTCTACCTTTCATAGCACTAATATTTTAGATCTTGTTTATTGTGATGTTTGGGGTCCCTCTCCTGAACCATCCTTTGATGGTCATCACTATTTTCTTTTGTGTGTTGATCATTATACTCGTTATATGTGGATTTATCCTTTAACTCAAAAATCAGATGTTCACCCCATTCTCACAAACTTTATCACCATGACTGAACGTCAATTCAACACTAAACTAAAATGTATTCCATCTGACTGGGGGGGGGGGGGTTAAATTTCGCCCTCTCACCAATCTCTGTCGCAACCTTGGCATCATTTATCGGCGGTCTTGTTCTCACACTAGTGATATACCTCATAAATTGCCTCCCCTCTCGTGTCTCATCCAACAAATCCCCTTTTAAACATGTCTTCAAACGTAAACCTGATTACTCCTGCTCACCATGGTTATCGTTGTCTTGATCCCTCCACTGATCGAATTTACATTGCTATACATGTTCGCTTCAATGAACACGTCTTTCCTTATCAGCCTTCACCAACACCTCCACCACCTTCTACCTCTCCTTACATCTCTAATTTTCCCGACCCACCACCCGGTTTTCTATCTGAACCACCCTGACCCCCACAATCTCCACTATCATCACCACAATCTCTGCCACCACAATCTCCACCATCATTATCTCAATCTCATTCACCAACTAATACCAACTTACCATCTCCACCACCAGCTCCTCGCCCTCGGCTATCCAACCTTCGCGCTAATCTTAAACAACCAGATCGATACAACCCCGCTGCCTACACCACCTCCACCTCCACATCTCATCCCCTTGAAACTACCAGTTTTACCTTTGCTAACAAGTCTTTAGAATGATGTCAAGCAATGACCGAAGAGCTATATGCGCTCTATAGGAATGGCACGTGGACCCTTGTTCCCCCTGTCTCTAATGCTAATATTGTTGCTTGTAAATGGGTTTACAGGGTAAAAACTGATGAACATGGAAAGATTACCAGGTACAAAGCCCATCTCATGGCAAAAGGCTTTCATCAACAACATGGTGTTGACTATCATGGGACTTTCAGTCTGGTTATCAAGCCCACCACCATTCGTACGATTCTCTCTCTAGCTGTCAGCAACAAATAGCCTCTCAGACAGTTAGACATTCAGACTGCTTTTCTTCATGGAGATCTTGAGGAAACCGTATACATGCGCCAACCTCCAGGCTTTATTGATCAAACCAAACCTGATCACATATGCTTGTTGCATAAGTCATTTTATGGCCTCAAACAGGCTCCTCGGGCTTGGTTTACAAAGTTGTCTACTGCGCTTCATCAGTTGGGATTTTATGGGTCCAAAACCGATCCCTCCCTTTTTATACTAAACTCATCTGGCTCTCTTGTCTATCTTCTGGTTTACGTTGATGACATCATCATCACCAGTAACAACTCCATTGTTGTTGCCTCAATCATTCAGAAACTCAATTCTCTTTTTGCACTTAAGGATATGGGCCAGCTACACTATTTTTTGGGAGTTGAAGTTGTTCACAAGGGTTCTAACTTGGTTCTTTCCCAACATAAATATATTCGTGAGATCTTACATGGTGTTGGTCTTGCCGAGTGAAAGCCAATATCAACTCCTATGAGCACTTCTCACATGTTATTACCCGATGATAGCCCCTTACTTGATGATCCCTCTTGTTACAGGCAGGCAGTTGGAGCTCTTCAGTATGATACTCTTTCTCATCCTGATATTGCTTTTGCAGTTAACAAAGTCTACCAGTTCATGCACGCTCCTACTGAGAACCATTGGGCCGGTGTCAAACACATCCTTTGTTATCTTAAGGGAACCATCGACTTGGGGTTATGGATTCGACATAATACGGGGTATCGGCTTCAAGCCTTTTCAGATTCCAATTGGCACTCCAATCTTCATGCCTTCTCGGACTTTGACTGGGTAGGTTGCCCAATCGATCGTCGATCCACGGGGAGATTTGCTATCTATTTAGGTTCGAATCTCATCTCTTGGTCTGCTCGCAAGCAGAAAACTGTATCTCGATCTTCAACAGAGTCCGAGTACAAGGCTATTGCAGATACTGTTGCTGAATTGATTTGGTTGAAGTCCTTGCTTCGAGAACTTGGTTTGGCTAGCACGACACCCACACTTTGGTGTGACAATCTTGGTGCAACATATCTCACGGCTAATCCAAATTTTCACGCTTGTACTAAACATGTTGAAGTTGACTATCATTTTGTTCGTGAACAAGTAACTCAGAGAAAACTAAATGTCAAATTCATCTCCACAAACGACCAAATTGCTGATATTTTTACAAAGCCCTGTCATCTCAGAAGTTTGAGTTTTTGCGTTCCAAGTTGCAGATTGCTAACCGCCCTGAACCTGCAGGGGAATTTTAAACTAAGTTGGTAGTTTAGAATCAGATTGTTATTATTATTATTCTTTAGGGTATCAAAGTGTAATTATTCTTTTCTTTATATTTGGTTGTAATCTGTCCAAATCAATATGAAATCACGTTATCAATTCCTTATTCCTGTTACCAAACACCCCAAACACTCCTAGTGATTATCAAGCTTATATGCAATTATTGAATTCTCTAATCCAACAACAACCTTTATTCACTAACCTTCCCTACAACTCACAATTCTTCCAACAACAACGACCACAACAACAATTCACCCAACCTCAATTCACTCCCCAATTCCAAGGTTTCCAACAACAAGTTTCTCCATAATTCCAAACTCAATCATCTCAAGTCCCATTGTGTCAATCCCAAACCGTGAACCTCGACAACGACGATGTACTTGTCCAACAAACACCACAATCATCTCGAAGAAGGCAACCAAAAGGAAAAGGGAAAAAGAAAGCAACGGCTTGGAACGAAGAAGAGGAAGAAGCTTTAGCAAAAGCTTGGATTTTCATATCCACTGATTCGAGTAGAGGCAACGCGCAATCTGGAGAAAGTTTTTGGAATCGTGTTTTGGATCACTTTCACGCGCTACTTGGAAGGAAAACGGATCGGTCGTATGACGCGGTCAACGAAAAATGGCGTGATCTTCGCGCGATTTGCACAAAGTTTAATGACATATTTGAAAATCTAAAAAATATGCATAAAAGTGGTTCGAACGATTTCAACATTTTATCAACCGCGTGCTACCAATTCAAAGTGACCAACAATGGTAAACCATTTGGTCACCAAAAAGCATGGGAAGTTTGCCGTCAAGGTCCAAAATGGGTTCTTAATCCAGAGACATCGCATTCGGACTCGACCACCCGCTCCAACAAAAAAGCAAGAATTTCTGAATCAGACATGGGTTTTGGGTTAGACCTCAATGATGACGTCGATGTTGCCGAGGGAGAGGGTCTACCTGAAGTCCAACTCTGTCGACCACCAGGAAGGGACAAAGCAAAACGGGTGGCGTCTTCAAGCAGGAAAGCAACCACAACTAGCGACGACGAGCTTCTGGAATCCATAAATAAAACTTTAAGTTTTCTAGAAAGAAAATACAAATCCACGGAGGAATCTCGTCGCCAAAAACTCGCTCTTACAGATCTTCAAATCATAAACTCGAAGCCCCTACCGGATCTCGACTTCGAAAATCTCGCGACATTTCTCAAAATCCAACAATGTGTCCGTGCTAAGTATGAGTAGGTTCTAGTATTTATGTTTTAGTTGTTATGTTGTGTGTTTTTAAGTAATTTAGGATAAATAAGTAATTTAAGATTTTTTTTTGTTTTTTTTAAATATTTTAGGATTTGATCTTGTGTGTTTTAAAATTAATAAAATGTGTTTTAATTTAGTGTTTTTAATTTGTGTTTTATTTGAATTACTTTATTTAATTTACTCTAATATTGAAAAAAAATAAATAAATAAAAAATAATGTGGAATGGTAACCATTTCCAAGGTCAAGATTTGATAGTGGGTTGGTAGTAGAGGTGATGTGGCGTCACTTTTTTGAATAGGTAGGGTGTGACCATACCCTTAGCCCTAGAGTAGATGGCCTTCTATGGCATTGCTTAATCTGAAAGAGATTTTTCTTCCGTTTGTATTATTATATCATGATAGCACAGAACTACGGTTTTACCTCCATATGTTTACATAATCTGATAATCTAAAGATATATTCAAATGAATAGCTTACCCTATGTTCTTGTAGACGCTACCTTTATTTACATAATCTGAGTGTTCCTATACTTTAAACAATTGAATGGTAATGCCCTCAAATTTCGATTCCATTTCAGATTGTCCGCCATGGGTGCAACTATTGAAAAATTAAACCATGAATTTCATGGGGAGCTCCATTGTCGGCTTCTTTTGTCATTTAACAACTTGTAACCTGATCAAAAGTAAGATCAGAGTCCGCAGTCAGTTGAGGTGGATAGGAGCGGAGAAGGAACTGACCCACGTCTCTCACAATTTGTTCAAAGGGTTTTGCTGCTTTTATTTGATGCAGCTATTCGATTATTATGTAGCTTTTCAAAGATTTCAGCCACAAAATTCTCTAAATTTCGATTCTGATTATGAAGTTCAATCAGGTTATTCGAATTTTTAGTAAAGTTTTTATATTATCATCAGTTTTGTGGTGGAAGATTAGTCTATGTTATAGATCACAAGTGTCTCTTTTTGTGCTTGTGTTAGGAGTTAGGTTAGATAAAATATAAAGAGGAAAACTTTATCTTAAGTGATAACATTAACCATTGAAGCAATGTTCTTTAATTTCAATTTCTGCTCTTCTCAATTCTCATACACCTCTTTTTGTTTACTCCTTCATTATTAGATATCGCTGTATTTCAGCATGTATATCTTGTAGAATATTTTATATATTGTAAAGATATTGTAGATTATATTGCCTAATATAAAGGTACTCTGTAATTGTATTTATTCAGGGCATAATGAAATCAAAGCATACGATTCCAAAGCCTATTCTTTCATGGTATCAGAGCTCCAATCGATCCTCTCCTAACCCTATTTTTTTTCATTACCGGCAGCCTCTCTCTCTTCTGATCTCTACAATTCACGTCTTCTCTCAATGGCTCTCCACCATGCTCTCACTGTTACCAACATTCACAACTTCATTCCCATCAAACTCGAGATGGAAAACATCTCCTACACCACCTGGTCCGAGCTCTTTAAGATTCATTGCAGGGCCTTTGAAGTCATCGACTTCATCATCCCCTCTACACCTGCTAACTCATCTTCTGAAAAAGATACAGCAAAAGCACCAGCTGATCTTCAACTTCATTCCCACCTCGATGCCCTAGTACTTCAGTGGATCTACAGCACCATCTCCCACGACCTTCTTCACACCATTCTTACTCCTGACTCCACTGCTGCCAAAGCCTCGGCAGCCCTTGCAAACATCTACCAAGACAACAAACATTCTCGGGCTGTTTATTTGGAACAGAAGCTAACCACCACCCGCCTTGATAGTTTTTCTAATGTTACATCCTATTGCCAAGCCATGAAATCACTTGCGGATCAAATTGCTAATGTAGGAGCTCCAGTCTCTAACAAACGCGTTGTCTTACAAATCATTGCAGGTCTCTCCGAACAATACGATGGGATTGCCATGCTGATTCAACAATCTGATCCTCTTCCAGATTTCTATGATGTCCGATCCAAGCTTATTATGGAGGAAACCCGAAAGTCCAGCCAAGCATCCCATACGGCTTTGATCTCCACTACTAACCCGGGAACCCTACCTTTTCCTCAACCTCGACCTGATAGTGGCAGGGGCCGTGGCAACTTCCACAACCGGGGACGTGGATGTGGTAAACGATGAGGTAGCAATGGGCGAGGTCATGGCTCGCAACATCAGTACCAACATCAGAGATCGTTTTCTCAAATTCGTGGACCTTCTTCTCCTTGGAACACCTGGCAGCAACAACAATATTTCCAAGGCAATTCTTGCTCGGTCCCATCCTCACAGCCACCATATGGACAACACCCTCAATGGGCTGTCCCACCTTGCCCTCACCCGATGATGCCACCAACTGCACCACCAAGGACATCAGCCCCTCAAGCATACGCTGGTATTCTTGGTCCTCGTCCTTCTTCTTCTTATGACAACTACGGTGCTGGTCACACTCCTACGGATATCAAGCAAGCTCTACACACCATGTCCCTCAACCCTCCGGACAACAATTGGTACATGGATACCGGTGCCACATCCCACATGACAAACAACTTAGGTACTATCTCGTCTCATTTTAACAATAATACATTAAATGATATCACGGTTGGTGACGGTTCCAGAATACCCATAAACGGATCCGGTCATACCATCTTAAAATCCCCTTTTCCACCTCTTAAACTTAACAACATTCTTTACTCTCCTCATCTCATCAAAAATTTATTATCAGTTCGTCGATTCACAACCGACAACCAAGTTTCCATTGAATTTGATGCTTTTGGTTTTCTTGTGAAGGATTACCGGACGCGGACACCTATCCTTCGATGTAATAGCACCGGAGATCTGTACCCGCTTCTTCCCTCTTCAATTTAAGCTGTCACTCCTTTTGCTTTCTCAGCCATTTCTCAACAAGTCTGGCACCAACGCCTTGGGCACCCGGGACCAGATTTACTTCGTCGTTTAAACAGAAATAATGTTATCCATTGTCAAACTACTTCTAAAATTCCTCGTTGTCACTCATGTATTTTTGGCAAACAAATAAAAATGCCCTTTTATGATTCTATGTCATTTACTCATTTACCATTTGATATCATTCACAGTGATTTATGGACATCACCCATACCATCTAATGGAGGACATTATTATTACATGCTATTATTAGATGATTACACTAAGTTTTTGTGGACTTACCCCCTAATCCGCAAGTCTGATGTATACAACATCTTTACCCAATTTTCCACTTATATCTCAACTCAATTTGAATGCAAAATCAAAACTTTTCAATGTGATAATGGAACCGAATACAACAACGTTCAGTTTCACAATTTTTGCAAACAAAACGGAATGATGTTTCGTTTTTCTTGTCCTCATACATCTCCTCAAAATGGGAAAGCGGAAAGAAAAATTCGATCTATTAACAACATCATTCGAACCCTTCTATCCCACTCATCCGTCCCTCCCTCGTTTTGGCATCATGCCCTACAAATGGCTACCTATCTTCTTAACATCCTTCCCACCAAAACCAAACAATACTTAACTCCTACCTCCATCTTATATGCTAAACACCCATCCTACACCCACTTACGTACTTTCGGATGTCTTTGTTTCCCGCTCAACCCATCTTCGTCCATTCATAAACTCGAAAATCGGTCCTCCCCATGTGTTTTCCTTGGTTACCCTTCAAACCACGGGGGGGGGGGGGGGGGTACAAATGCTACAATCTCGCCACTCATAAAATGATAATTTCCCGTCACGTTGTGTTTGACGAAACTGTTTTTCCTTTTAAATTATCCTCTACTCCCACCCCGTCCTACTCTTTTCTTCATACCGACCCACACCCATTTTTATGGTCCTCCGCTGCCCCAACAACCCCTAATACCACCCCTCCATCAGCCGAAACAGATCAGGTTGCCACCTCTCTTCCTCCCTTGCTTCATACTTACTCTCGTCGCCCAAAACTCACCACTCAAGCCCCTCAAACTGCTGATCAGCGGCCTCCTGTCTCGCCTATTCCTTCCTTCACTGAAACAGTCCCCAACCCACCTCCCCCACCTCCTACGAGGACCATTCATACCCGTTCCATGTCCGACATCACTAAACCGAGCCAGCCACTCAACCTTCACACCAACACTTATCCCGAACCCATTCCAAAAACTCCTGCTGCTGCCCTCTCTAGCCCAACCTAGAACAAAGCCATGCGTGATGAATTTAATGCAATTATTGCTAACGAGACTTGGGAACTTGTACCTCGTCAGCCTAATATGAATGTGATCAGATGTATGTGGGTTTTTAAGCACAAATTAACTTCCGACGGTCACCTTGAGCGGTACAAGGCCCGTCTTGTTTGTGATGGCAGGTCTCAACAAGTTGGCATTGACTGTGGCGACACTTTTAGTCCGGTCGTTAAGCAGGCTACTATACGGATTGTACTCACTTTAGCCTTGGCTCATTCTTGGTCTATCCATCAACTAGACGTCCAAAATGCCTTTCTTCATTGCACACTCGCAGAAACCGTTTACATGCATCAACCTTATGGTTTTCGGGATCCGTCCTATCCGACTCATGTGTGTCGCCTACGAAAGTCTCTATATGGTCTGAAACAATCCCCTCGAGCATGGTATCAACGCTTTACTGACTTTGTGTCGTCTATGGGTTTCAATCATAGCCAGTGTGATCACTCCTTATTTATTTACCGCAAAGGCGATGACATGGATTTCATTCTTCTATACGTTGATGACATCCTCCTCATCACATCATCCGAGATTCTTCGTTCAACCATCATGAAACAACTATCCGATGAATTTGCAATGAAAGATCTTGGTTGCTTGAGTCATTTTCTCGGCATCTCCGTCACTCACACTCCAACCGGCCTATTTCTCTCTCAACAAAAATACGCTTCAGATATCCTTGAACGAGCCGACCTTTTGTCATGCAAGCCAACTCTCACTCCTGTTGATGTTAATGGTAAACTGAGTGAAAACGACGGAGAACTCATGGACAACCCTACATTATATCGTAGCCTGGCGGGGGCCCTCCAATACTTAACCTTCACCCGGCCAGACATAACCTATGTTGTTCAACAAGTTTGCATGTTCATGCATGCACCTCGCATTCCCCACTTCAATGCATTGAAGAGAATCCTTCGCTACATCCAAGGCACCATCTCCTTTGGTCTTCACATGACAAAACCTAGCAACCTGTCTCTCATTGGCGACACGGACGCCGATTGGGCTGGTTGTCCAGACACACGAAGATCCACATCAGGCTATTGTCTATACTTTGGAGATAACCTCATATCTTGGTCATCCAAAAGGCAAACCACCATTTCCAGGTCTAGTGCGGAAGCTGAGTACCGGGGGGTAGCTAACATTGTCTCCGAGTTGTGTTGGGTTCGTAATCTACTTCTCGAACTCCATCACCCTCCGCTTAAAGCCTCTCTTGTTTACTGTGACAATGTTAGCGCTATTTATTTGTCCAGCAACCCAATTCA
This sequence comes from Lactuca serriola, assembly GCF_051521515.1. Classification (NCBI taxonomy): domain Eukaryota; kingdom Viridiplantae; phylum Streptophyta; class Magnoliopsida; order Asterales; family Asteraceae; genus Lactuca; species Lactuca serriola. Next base: position 117,218,337 of record NC_136408.1, read on the forward strand.
ACACCAGCGGACCAAACATGTTGAAATTGACATTCATTTTGTTCGGGAGAAAGTCCGCCGAGGCCAAGTTCGAGTTCTTCACGTTTCCTCTCGGTTCCAAATCGCTGATATCTTTACGAAGGGGCTGCCACGTGTTTTGTTCGAGGATTTTAGATCCAGTCTTAACCTTCGATCTCCTCCGGCTATGACTGCGGGGGCGTATTAGATATCGCTGTATTTCAGCATGTATATCTTGTAGAATATTTTATATATTGTAAAGATATTATAGATTATATTGCCTAATATAAAGGCACTCTGTAATTGTATTTATTCAGGGCATAATGAAATCAAAGCATACGATTCCAAAGCCTATTCTTTCATTCATTCTATAAATTTTTGATGAATAACTGTTAATAATCATTAATCATGCTGCATTTCAGTTGCCACCTATCTTCAACATTCCCAAATCACAGCTCCAATGTTATGGAGAATCAATATATTGTGTCGACAATGACATTCTTACCAGATGTGAAAATGGTGGAAGCCCACTTGAAAGATTCACACCAGTTGTTGCATGGAGCATTTCCACTTTCTGCCCTCTAATGTTCGGTGTGCCTCCCTACAACTCTGCTCTTGGAGAGACTCACCACGTCTCTAGAGGTAACCTAAATGTACTACTAGAACAGGTAATATTTTTCCTCTGCATCTGCATCGGTTGATTATTGACTCTTTTTCCATTTATTGTAGACAAAGTAGATACTAGGATTGATGATTTAGCATCGGAAATCGGCTTCAGCTTCTCCCGATATTTCTTCTGGAACTCATTTATTTCTGGCGCTCAGAACTTTTCTTTCCAAATCACATTTATTCCCTTCTTCTGAGTCAGAGTTATTGGTCACCACATGTTTGATGAAATGCCTGAGAGGTATTAAGAAGCAGTGCAAACGACATTTGACCCGAATTGATAAGGTTAGCCTCACCGGTTTTCAATCCTTACAGTTTTTCAGATTGAACTTACTGATATTTGTTTTTTTGTTTGTTACAGATGTTATGTTAAGACAGCTTGTTGATTGCTCCAGATGGCGCCATCAAGGTCAATGTTTTTCTTGGTTTGTGATTTTTATTACACTACATACCATGGTCTTTGTGTATTTTGTTGGTTATGTGGTACATTGACTCGATTTGGTTACTTGGGATGAGTTTTATCTGTTTTCTGCATATTCTTACATGTGTTACTAAAGTTTGATCGTTAAATATTGATAATGCAAGTGTTAAACATACACCAATGGGCATAGTAGAAAAAGATGAAAGCAGATAGGTAAGTTATTATATCCATGTTTATACTTCATATTCCAAATTTTATAAGTCAAAGTTGGTAAATTAATTTTTTTAGTTTTATGTATGAACTTAGGACTAAAAGTTTGTGTAGGTTTCAAAAACAAATTAAGATTTCTTGTGCTCCTTTCATGATCTGAATGTCATAAGCTAACAACATAGACACTTCACTCTTTCAATCACCATTTGCTCCACCGGACGTTGAAGACAAAGATTCCAATCTACACATACTCTCTTTGTGTGTGTTTTACTCATTTGTAGATTGCCTTTACTCCCCATGTCTTCTTTAAATTTGCCAATGCTATATTGCTTATATTATTAGATGTTTGTAAGGTTTGTGGTGTTGTATAAACAAGTTTAGATATCTCAGTTGAAAGTTGAACACTGTGGTCAAAGTTGGTAGTTATTTCAGATTGATGTCCATGCTGTTTTGACAAATTGGCTTAATTTCTTATGATAATCATATTCGATCTGTTTGTCATTGATTATTGCATTATATTTTGTGCAAGAAAAGGTGAAAGGGGGAACTTATCATAAGATAAAAATTTCTAATTCTGTGTTTTTGCTGCAGGAAAAAATGACTTTGAGATTGACATGCTTTTTTTTTGGGTTTCTTTTTCAAATCGACTACATACGAGGTAGTGGTTTCTTTTTCTTTCCTTTTTTTTAATAAAGAAAAAAAATTCCAAAATACCCATAAACTATAACCATATTTACTTTTCCTATTTACAACAAATTCTATCGTTTGATGGAAATTCATTTCTTTGTGGCTTCAACTTGTATCATCAACATAGGGACATGAGACTAACAAAATATTGTTTGAACAGGAAATATGTTTGCTTATAGCAGTAATATTGAACATTAATATTCAGTCGTATCTCATAAAGAATCCTAGCACACAAAAGGTAAAAAGTTTGCTTGCAATACCATGTGGTCATCGTATTATAATAAGTGGCACTCCACTTCAAAATAACCTAAAAGTATGCACTTTATATTATTTCATTTTTTAATTTGAATTACACAGCTTTTATACTTTTATTGCTTTAAAAGCCACTTTATTGATCATCTTTCTTGTATAATTCAGGAAGAGTAAATTACACGAATCGTCCCTCGTGCAAGTGTCAAAATGCACGTTCAGTCCCTATTTTCAAAAATTAACTCGGACCGTCCTTGAATAAAAGTTTTTTTTTACTCTGACCGTCCCTACAGATAGAAAATGACTATTTTACCCTTAATAATTTCCTTTTCAATTTTATTTATTTATTTATCAAATTTAAATTAAAAAGAAAATTAAAAAAATATATTGACACAAACCTGCCCATCCCTTCCTTTCCCAGATTCGCATCCCTCTCATTCACACCCATTCGTCTTCATCTCCATCAATCAAACAACCTCCCCTTCGGGCCACCCCTGAACATCTCACTACCACCGCTTAATATGTTCGCCGGCAACCCTGAAGCCACTCCGGTGAGATAATGAAACCGAAGGTTCTACTTCCACCTCCGGCCACCATCCGATTTGGAAACCTTCACCATCTAAAACTAAATTTATCTATGACACTCATGCCAGAACGAGATTTGCAGGTTCCTGATGCATCATCGCCGCCCATCTAGTTCTAGATTTCATACTGAAAATGATGATTTCACTAGATTTGAAGGTTTTGGTTTCATAAAAACCCCAAATCGACCCCTACTGGAATTGAATCAAGAAAAATCCCAAAAGCCGATTGTTTCAGAATTTGATGCTTTACTCTAGATTCCAGCACATCGAAGACGAAAAAAGAACATCCCTTATTTTGTTTTCGATGCTTTAATCGGATTTCCAGAAGTTGATTCTTTAATAGGGTTTCAAAACTTGATGATTTATATGGGAGGAATCTGCTCTATTATTACTGATGTATTAAATGGATCTTAGTGTTTGAAATAGATCTGATGAATGAAGGAGGGTGTAGACTGTCGAATGGTTGTGACAGGTGGTGTAAAGTTTGATTGTGTCGACTGTGATGGGGAAGAAAATGAACACGGTACAACTGGTGAGGTGAGGGTAAATGGCGAGGGGTAGCGGTGGTGCTCCATTTCCAGAAGTGGTGCAGATTACAGGTTATGGTGGTGGTTAAGTGTGATGGTTTCAATAGATTTGAAGTTATTTATTTATTTTTTTTTGGTACTGGTTTTCGAAATTAAGTTTAAGGTTTGATTTCTAGGTTTTGTTTGGATTTTGATTTATTTGAGATTTGAATTTCATTTGGATTTGATTTTACTGGTTAGTGGTGGTGGTTTGCCGGTGGTTGTTAAAGGTGGACAATGATGCCGACTTGTGGTAGATTGTAGGTGGTGGGTTTGCATATTTCCGATGGTGGCGGAGATTTCCAGTGTGGTGGTAGTGTGGTGGTAGTGATTAAGTGTTCTTCGACATGTGTGTGTGTGTGTGAGAAAGAGAGAGAGAGATTTCCTGATAATAATAATAATAAACGTAAAAAATAAATGAAAAAGGGCATTATAGTCATTTTATGTCTTACAAGGGATGAAATGTACAAATTCAAACTAACAAGGGATGAAGCATGAAACTGTTTACAATATGAAGGACGGTCCGAGTTAATTTTTGAAAATAGGGACTAAACGTGTATTTTGGCACTTGCATGAGGGACGATTCGTGTAATTTACTCATTCAGGAACTTTGGGTTTTCTTTAACTTTTGTTGTCTAGAGCTTTTGGGAGACAAGAAATGGTAATATTTCAATTTTTTTCTTTTTCTTCTTATTGTTATGTTATTCACTTATTTATGTCTATTTTCTTTTCAGTTATAAGGAAAAATATGAGTCACCAGTCCTACATGGAAATGACAAAAATGCATCTGATAGAGATAAGCGCATCGCTGTTACACAGGTTATTAGTTACATTTCCCTAAATGAAAAAATAGTTCATTAATATTAAGACAATAACCTTTTCCTATGATTAAATCTATAAAAAAAACTAACATTTATCCAAACTTACAAATAAGATTTAAGAAATTGCATTCAACCCTATTTTCTCAGGCCTTTAAAAAGTGTAGTTTTCCATGATAATGATGCTACAAACACTGGCAATCTTTCTAAAAATAGTAAGATTACTGTTTGGTTAACATTATCCAATTGTCAAGTGCTTACATTAATTGTTTTTATATTCTTTATTTTATAAAAAGTCAACTCACATTCTTTTTATCTTTTTTAATTTAAAGAGACAACTATATGAAGCCTTTTTGAACAGTGAGATTGTTCTTTCAGCCTTTGATGGTTCACCTTTAGCTGCTCTCACGGTCTTGTAGTCTTTTATGAGAAGGGTATTTATGTGTTTTGCACATAAGAGAGATCAAGAATCCAATTTTTTTGTTCTATTAACATGAGTCTTAGATAATCTTTCATATTCATAAGAAGCTGCAAATGCCAAAAATAATCTGTTTAGATCTGTCCCCGCAACGCGGGGTTCCCCATCTAGTTATGATAAACTATAATAAGTATAGTTTATGTTTCATTTACACTACGAACTCATTACAAAAGGTTTTCATTTCATATAAACGGGGTACGGATACAAAGTACCGGGTTTATATAAAAAGGGGTACATTACAAAGTACCAGATTTTCATATAAACAGGGTACGAATACAAAGTACCGAGTTTATACAAAAAAGGGTACATTACAAAGTACCACGTTTTCATATAAACAGGGTACGAATACAAAGTACCGGATTTATACAAAAAAGGGGTACATTACAAAGTACCGGTTTTTTCATATAAACGGGGTACGAATACAAAGTACCGAGTTTATACAAAAATGGGTACATTACAAAGTACCGAGTTTTCATATAAACGGGATACGAATACAAAGTACCGGGTTTACACAAAATGGTTTTATGATATTAAAACTACATTTCATCTAGAATTGTTAGGCTATAATTGCTAAGTGTACATATTAGAATTATATAAGAATTTAATCGCAATCGACTTAGAATTGGTAGGCTGGCCTGATTTCCTGTTCCTTGTTTGGTTGTGGGCCTAGGGTAGACCCATTACATTTGACGGTTTATTTAACTTAAATTTTATATAACTTATATACACGGGGTGATTATAGAAGGAATCTACGGGTCTTTCTAGGGTACATTATTGCATAACATAGGAGCTTTCATTTCACATTTTATAAAAAAAATATTGGATTTTCTGGAATCACACTCTATCGCTTTTACAAGGAAAACGAATTCTTTCTCAAATAAAAGTCTTACGAACTCACCAACTTAATTGTTGACACTTTTCAAAACTACTTGTATTCTCAGGAAATCAGTGAACAGGTAACCAACTGCTTTTGAGGACGGGACGCTAAGACGTTAAGTTCAAAACTCATTTTGTCATCATGATGTAATTTATTTGGAAACATGTAATTCGTACAACAACGAGGTTTCCAAGCCCGCGCCTTGTGGCGGGTATTTAAGCAATAAATTTATTTAAAGTACACTGCTATAAATGAAAAATCCCATTAATGGTCATTTTAATGTTTTTTTCTCAAATATTATGAACGTAGATTGCTTCAAAAACAAAAAAGTCATAAACCATAAGTAGGTTGCCTAAAGACCACAAACAATGTTATAACTTATAATTGATTTTTTTTTCTTATTAACGTATTGTGCTTTGAAAGTAAATTTGGTCCTAAATTTTTTTTTCTGAATTTTTTTTCATTAGGCTCCTTTTATACTATTGGTGTATACACAGTCCATAAAATAAATTAAATGATGAGTCAACTACTGAAAATCAATAATAATTGCCATGAATATGATTATAGCATGTTTTATGTGGTGTTAGGAGCAATGTTTTAAAAACTGGTGAAAAAACGGTTCAACCACCGATTTTATGCAAATTTATAGACCAGATCGAACATAATGTTTTTTTTTTTTTTTTTTTTTTTTTTTTTTTTTTTTTTTTTTAAAACCGGGTTGAACATGTGCGATAGAACCGGTAAATAACCATTTGCATCGGTTTATTGAACTTGAGTTGTTAGATTTCACTTTAGATTATTATTTTCCAAGGAAAACTGAATACTATTCGATCAATCAAGTTATTAGAAGTGTACCAACGGTTGAACCGGTTGAATCGACGGTCGAATCGGAAATCGGTCATCAAATCGGTTTAACTAAAAAACTTGTTTTTAAAACATTAGTTAGGAGCACATTTTTTGAAACCACATACTTGTGGTATGTGTTATGAAATTGTTTAATCAACATGTATAATATTACAACATGAATGATAAAAAGTAAGCCTATAGTCCACCTAAAATAGAATAAGAATAATAACTATAATTGTTAGTTTATCATGAACCCAAATTGCCATAAACTCTTAAATGACATTTAAATAAGAACGAAACACAAACCAGTTTAACAGGGCCACATACATAGCTTTTTATCAAAAATAATTTATATTTTAAAATGCAGTTGTGTTTTTCAAGAACAAATATTAGTTTATACAAAACTAATTATGTTCAAACGTCTTTGTTACTAGAAAGAAAATATACAATGGTTGTCGGGTTGACCAACTACTTTCAGATGGATCTTTCATTTGACCCTAAAAGTCAAACCATATAATCAACCAAAAAGTCACACAAAATGAAAAATACTTTTCAAAAAGAACTCACTTGATGATGTGGTAAAACTGGTTCTCTGGTAGATAAAGGTGTCAACTTCTTTCTTGAAGATGATTGGGGAGGGGCCGATGTGAGATAATCTTTGGCAAATAAGTTAAAAGGAGTTCTTTTCTATGCAAAATCATTTAAGGACATTAGAAAAAATCGATTGGTGGTTGAAGATATGGAATTTAAATCAAAATGAAGTATTTTTTTGTTACCTGAAAACAAAAAAGGTGATTGGGGAGGGGTCAAAACCAATAATGCACCCATTAGAAGTTGATTTGTTTGATCTTGAGATTGGAGAAAAGGGGAATTAGCTTATTTTCTATTGAAAAAGGGTATGGTGTCTACATGTCGACTATCTGCTCATACCAAATAAGAATAACAACATTTAAGAAAATGTGTTTGGTTATGAAAACTCACAGGATAGACAATTATTATAGTATTATCTTTTACGAGAAAAGTAATATTACAGTTACCTTTACGTTAAAAATACAAGCTTCCTATAGTTTTGTTCACTAGTAAAACTATACATCATCATTTTAAGTATGGCATATTTACTTACAAGTTATAGTCTTGGACATTTAAGACTGCTCCTCACTTTTTGGAAAATATAGGATTTTCCTGGTTCAAATACATACACTTTATACAACAACGATTCATAACTCATTTCATAAGAAAATATCGGATTTTATGGAAAACAAACGTGAACTTACGAATGACATGCATTTACTCAAACAACTACATATGAACTCACCAACTTAAATGTTGACACTTTTTCTTTGAAATAACTTGTATTCTCAGGGAACCGCTAAACCAGGTTAGCAACAACTTTTGGGGATTAACGCTCTGGCGTTAGTAACATCTTTTGGAACATCATATTGTATTTTACTTTTAAACATGTAATACATACAATCATGTAAACTTTTAAATATATATTATGGTGGTGTGTACTTTCTTTAATATTCAATTGTTATGATATTGTACATGACGTCCTCCGCCCCTGAATGTTTCCGCCATTCAAGTTTGGGGGTGTGATAGAAATGAGATGCATTGACTTACCGAGAACCTTCAGGTCATGCTGGACCCATGAAATGAAGAACGCAGCTGCAGTCGCTGGTCTCGGTGGCTCTCCTAGCTTCCTTTACGTCTCTGGCAGCAGCAAAGAGGTGGTGCTCGTCGTCGATTTGGTTGTGGTGGTAGCGCTACAATGGCGAGGCAGGTAGCTCGAGACTCCGACCATGGCAAGGAGGTAGTCGATCAGTCTTCAGCACGCCTCGGGTTCTTCGGCACTCATCGAGGGGACATCTCTAGTGGATCACGACTTCGACGACGGGAGGTGCGGCAGCGCTGGCTGGCGCGGTCGTAAGGGTGGCAGATGGTGAAGAGCTAGGGTTAAGGTTTGGACGTAACTTCCTTAAGACGGGAGGAATAGGTCACCGGGTTCAAAACCCATGTTCATGCAAACTTCAAAAGGATTGACGCTTCCAGTACCTACTTCTCATAAACTCTTCAAAGTGGATCCATAATTTACATTTCAGACCCCATCACTCCTAAGTTCTTTCAATTTAGGTCCTAAAAATTACCAAGCAGCCCCCATTTCTAAAATCCTTTTCAAATTAAACCCAAAACTTACACTTTAGCCCCTTTCCCTCCATAAATCTTTTCAATTAAATCCAGAATTTACCAAACGCACCCTGACTTCTGAAATCCTTTTCTAATTTAGTCCCGAACTTACACTCTTAACCCCCGACCTTTAAATTGTAACAATCAACCCTCGAGACCAACACCTTGCCATATAATTATTTATTTTAGGGCTACTATTCATTTGTTTATTTATTTATTAAATAAATGGGGTTTTACATTATCAGACATGTGCCATTCATACCTATTAAAGGAAAACATATAATAAGCTTCAAGTTCAAGATGTCCTTCTTTCTTTCTTCACGGTAACTTATCGCTCATTTAGCCATTCAACTACCTCTACCTTTCAATAATTTCCAGTATCTAGAAATTAACAAATTCAAATTATATACAAATGTTCTATTTAAATTCAATCAGATGAAGAAAGAAAAGCACATAAACAAAAGTGAGCTTTAACAATTAAACCCAATAGAACCTATATATTACAACTCCATGTAAGCAAATCCAACTTAGACAACCAACAATAATAAATGTAATAGGTTTCCACCAAGGTTGATTGAGGATTTGAGGTCATTGAATTGTCTTGTTGAAGCTTGATACTTGAATGATGGCATATTGACGACGAATCGACTGTGTAGTGAAAAAAGCTAGAAGACAAGAGCTAAAATCTGAATAGACAAAAAGCCTTGAAAGCATAACTCACTTTGGAAATGGTTGTGCTTGAAAACTGAAAAGTCGGTTTGGAAATCGGAAGAACCTTATTGAAAAATGATAAGTCATTAAAAAGTCCAAAAACTATTGAAAATGTAATGTCGTTAAAAAATATATAGAAACTGTTGAAAGCAAGGTTCGAACTAATGTCTAAGCTATAAACATTCCATGCGCTTAAACCATCCTAGCTACAAATTCCTTGAGTTTTTTTGCTGCATAATATTATTTATATTTGCTAAAACTATATATATATATATATATATATATATATATATATATATATATATATATATATATATATATATATATATATATATATTAATTACAACTCAACTAGGCCCTGAGATTAGGCGAGGTCCGGGGCGTTCACTTAGTTTTCCCTTCCTCAAGGGCCGACCTTGAATTTGTCAAAGGTTAACACTAATAAATAGCAATAAACTTTCACAAATCTTTCAATTTGATCACTACATCCAACTAACAAATGAAATTCCATTTAGAGTACCAACTCAAGAAATTAATCCAAGACTTCTTGTTGTTGTATTTGGGGAAATGCTAAAGGTGCATTTAGTTGCGGAAAAATGAGCCATTTTCTGGAAAAATTTTTCAAGAAAAATGAGTATTTTGAAAATGCGTTTAGTTTGTCTATTTTTCTAAATTTTTCACGGAAAATGAAAATTTTCCATTTTCTTAAATTACAAAGAAATTGGAAATTTTTGGAAAATCGATAATAATTGTTTTCATGTTTTTCTGATTCCAAATATTTTTTAAAACGATGTCTTTTTGAAACCTGAGTATTTTGAAACATGCTATTGCCTTTTTGAGTTTAGCAATCTTGGATGGTGGATAGAATTGGTCTACAAACTGCTCACGCATTTGAGCCCAAGTAGTTACGGTACCGAGTGTGAGTGCTTTTAACCAATCCTTTGCAGCTCCTTTAAAGGTAACGGGAAGCATCCTTAGCAAAACGATGTCTCTGTTAATATTTGGGACATTGAAGTAATCAGCAATGTCATTCACTTCATCGAAGTGTTTGAAAGCATCCTCATGATCCTTTCCATAGAATGGGATATCCTTTAGTGCTGAAAGGATATGCCCCTTCAGCTCGAATGTGGCAGTGGCAGGGATTGCAGGTTGTACTAAGCCTGGACCAACATCATCTCGAATTCTCTTTCTGTAAGCTCCCGTGGACATTTCTTCAATATTTGCCATCTCGTTCTTTTGCTCGTTCTCGGGTTCGCTCGTATGTTCTTCAAATTCAGGCTCGGTAACGTATTCGGATTCGGTTTGGACGGGTATTTGATCCAAGTGTTCAAGCTTTCTCTTGTTCTTTGAGGATGAACTTGACTCCCCCATTTTCTTTGAAAACACTGATTTGAATTCTTGTAAGGCTGTCTTCTTCTTGTGAACTGCAGACTCGGGATCTTCAAGTGGTATTACCAAAGGGGTGTTAGAGCCTCTGGTCATGAACTCCTGCAAACTAAATAACAAGGATAAAAACGTAAAACCGTACTAAGAGAATAAACTAAAAACTAAAAAAAACTAAAAGTCACAGTTCTCACGTCGTGAATCTATATACTCACGTCGTGAGTTCTGTAAAAAAAAAAATAAACCTTCCTAGAAACGAAAAAAAAACTAAGCAAATTAAAAATTGAAAACAGAGAATAAAAACTAATACTAAAAAAAAACTTTTGCTGGAAAATTAACTTTTTGCAGGTTTTACCCCACAAAAAGGATCGATTAACCTCAAGCACATAAATAATAAACTAAGCCGTTCCCCGGCAACGGCTCCAAAAACTTGATGTGCACGAAAGTACCCACTAATTTTAATATTTATAACCTAACAAACTTAGACTAACTATACACTTATAGGCAGTGTACCTAGTCAGATTACAGTATAGCTTAGGTAAGTCGGGTGTCGATTACAGGGAATGGTGTTATCAATTACTTTATTTACTACTAAATTAATCTAATTATTAACAAGCTAAAAGGGTTTTTATCTAATTTTGCAAGTTTAGATGAACTTAATTCTTTAACAATAACTTAATCAATAAACAAAAACACTTCTATTAATTCGAATCCACTTTCACTCAATGGTTATACATTAGCTATAACTATTACTGTTGGTGACCAATTAAGATAGTATTAGTAATTTAGTTCTAAATCTACTAATTATTAATCAATTCATGTAATTCTATTTATGTTCATACAATAGTTAACACATAATCAATTATTAAATAAGATTGGAGCCATGAAAGATTGATTAATCAAAACACACTTACAGTCATAATATGAGTTCTCTAACACAACTTAATTTAATTATTCTATTACTAATCTAAGATTGGTTTGATCTTAGCTCCAATAACTAGTGTTCACTAAATTATTAGGTATTCAAGTTCATGCATAATTGTGTTCACTAACTACACAGAACAAGAATTCAAAGAAATTAAATAACTTCTTCAAGCATGCTAGGTAAAATCAATCAACACAAGCATATCACCAACAATTAAGGTTAAATCTAATGCATTAAAACCATGAGTTCCAGCTTCATCTAGCTAACAGAAGCAGCTAGATTTAGCTGGACATATTAACAGGTAAACAAATGAATATTATAATCCAAAACATATTAAAGTGTACCAAACTATGAATCAACTTATGTACTTCTACTTCCTTGGTGTTGAAATCAGCTTCCAGGTCTTCTTCCTCTCTGAATTTTCGTCTTCAGGAACCCCTCTTAGCCACCAAAAGTCTTCCAAGTCGTAGGGTATAAGGATATATATATTTTCTGGAAAATCACGTTCCACGTCGTGGCAGGAAGCTCCACGTCGTGAATTCTTGAACTATCCGTATTTGCTAAGGATTCTTTCTTCGTGTACTTATCTTCTGGAAGGATCGAGTCGACGTCATGGCCTTTACTCTCACGTCGTGGCTTCAGCATATTCCGTGAATTTCTTCATCTTTTGTGCTTCAAGTCTCCAATGTTCCATATATTGTCACTTTTGGTCCCTCTCTTTGAAAATGCTTTATTTTGGCTGCAAATAACATTTTATCCTTATAAGTATCATAATTCTATATAAATAACCAAAATAATAATAAAATGTAGATCAATATTGCCTAAAAATCTTTATAAATATGACAATATCAAAATACCCCACACTTAGGCTTTGCTTGCCCTCAAACAAATCTACTTATTTGAACTCCAACTTTCATCACTAGCATTTCGTAGAACAATCCAACTCCAGCTCAGCCATTATGCCAAGACCTCAACGCATGCATTTGTGTCTAAATTTTTCCTAAAGTACCCCATACTTTAAATACTCACAATCTTCATAAACACTTGCCTGCTTCTTCCGAACAATGCTCATTTTATGCATCCCTCCGAATCCATCCGCAGAAAACCTCCTAACCTCAAGGTATTTTCGGTTGAGCAACCCAAGCATATATAATCTAGACAATTACAATTTATGATACCACTATGGAGCTCTTTGGAATTCTTCACTTTCTTGATAATTTGATCTTTGATTTCTTTGAATTCACCACCTTGTTGTTTGATTTTTGGTATCTACAACTTTTGAATTTCTTGGAATTTTGGTTTTTGTTCTTCATAAATTGACTTTGATGCTCCAAAAATTCTTCAAACTTTTTCTAGTAATTCTCTCTTTTTTTAACATGTAACTCACTTTTTCACTTAAAACCCTACATGCTTAAGCAGGGGCGCTCAACTTCAACCTTTATTGGTTAACGATAATAATTTTCCTGGATACATTTCTGGTACACGATGCTAAAGATATTGCATCCTTCAAACTAAGCGAGGTCGTGTTTTTGTTCCATGATTTCACTAAAATAAGGGAGGCCACAAATGCACTATGACGTGTATTGGCTCAACTAAACATTTAAGCTCTTATCGGATCATCCCATATAACACTAGCAACTACAGTTCAAAATATTGTTACTAGATTCAATTATTAAAAATTTCAAAATTTCAAAATTTTACCATTATCTAGCAATTAACTCTTTACCCCCTACCCCACACTTATTTCATACAATGCCCTCATTGTATGCTTAAATTAATATAAAAATTAAGAGAAGAGAGAAAAAGGAATAGACTCCCCTGGGATAGTGGCGTGATCATCTCCAAAAATGTGGAAAAACATGTTTCTCGAATATGGACCTCTTCAAATTAGGAACTAGGACTGGAACTCGATAGATATGTTAGTGAACCACGAGCAACGAATCGATGCTTCAATCTTAAATAAAAGTGGGTGCACAATGTAGAAGAATGTGGGAAAGCATACGCCACATTAGATGGAGGAAGAAACGAGTCATAACAGTCTTTGTAAAGACCCCAAAAGAAACTTGGCAAGCCATTAGGTAAAACATGCAAATGGTCTTCGAAATGGTGAAAATGAGCGCCACGTCGTGATGTAAGATACCACGTCGTGGATATTAATAAAATCGCGAATAGAACATCTCATCAGAACAATCCACGGCGTGAAAATAGGCACCACATCGTGGAGACTGGGCCTTTAGAAAAAAATACTCCTTTATTCAACCTAGCACGTCGACCAGCGTCTTAAAGAGTTAATACTCTTCTAATGCAGTATGTAAAAACACTTTTCTAACTCTATCCTCCCTCTCTTGAATGCACCCCACACTCATTTTTAATTGTGGGTGTCAACTCTTGACTTCTAGACTCGACCCGATTCTCGACTTGACTAGACAAAGACGATATTTTTGACTCGGCCTTATTCCCTTCTCAAAACTCCAAAGCTAATCTAGAAAAGAAACAACACAAAAGAAATAAAAGAGTAACATAATAGTTTAATGAAGTCTTACATTAACAACCCAAGTTTAAACATTAAATAACACCACACAAAATAAAAAAAAAACTAAATAGAAAAGCAATCAATCATCATACTCTCGTCCCTGCACTCCACTCGGTCCTTCCCCATCGTTTCTCGGGTTTCAAATCTCCTCCCATGTCGGGAAATAAGGATAATTAGGCAGCATGGATGGTGGTCGGGCCACACCCAAATGGGAATAAATACCCTCAACAAGTTGGGTACTATAAATAGCATTCCCACAGAGATTATCCAAATAAGTTCCCACCCTACTCTAAAAAGGGCGGGTGGGTACCCCTCCCATATGTTGCGGGGCAGCATGTTCTCTCTCAATCCCCCCTCGAGCTCTAACATTCCTTTGCCGAGGCCTTGGAGGTTGTTGTGCTGATTGCTCCCCATCTTGCCCTTCATCTTCCGGGGGTATAACAAAACCGCCCCCGACATTTACCACTACCCACATAATTCCCAAAACTTGAATGGTCAAATCAGCATCCGGTAATCGGGTAAGATTCCTCACAAAGTTAGGAGTCAAAATATGATACGACCGGGAAAGGCGAGTAACCAAATGTCCTCCCGTAATCGGACTCCCGGGCCTAGAATTAGTCGCTTTCTTCCCCATGAACGTCGCAAGCACATACGGTAAATCACAGCAAACCCCGGGGGTAATAATACTCCACAGATAAAACAAATTCTGAATAGGAACTTTATCGCCATGATGCTTGTGATTTATAGAAAAAGTGATAAGGGGATGTAGAAATCGGTATACGGGGTTTTGAATTTGTGACTCACTAGAGTCACGAGTATTGTACTCATAGTTGGAAATACTCCGCCAGAACTAGACATCCATAATGCCGGGATTAAAATCCCGAACACACCCATGCAAAAATGGTATGAAGAACGGGGATTGAGTCTCCACCTCCGTATAAAGTCCCATTCGCCAAGAAAATTCTCGAAGACTACACTCCCTATAAACACCGCCCAACCGGAAAACAAGTGCCCGGTTATAATTAAAGTCAATGGTGCGTTCTTCAAAGACTACGGTAGAGAAAAACTCCATCGATAATTCCCGGTACACGGGTTCTTGAATCGCGAACAAATTCCTCCACCCGTGACAAGTACAGGAAAAATGGTCCCCCTCATATATTTTTGTCCAATATCGTTCTAATTAAACAACCATTCCAACACCACCAAGCCATCCCCAATCGACAATCGGTGCTATCACAGACTCTCTGTTGTATAACCATCCCAACCGATTTTCATATGTAGTCAATAATGGTCGGGGAATGTTTCGTGGAAACCGATATTAAGGATGAATACTCGCCACATCAATTGGATTTGCCTTCTGTTGAACAGCCCTTCTAGGCCCCATAACTAAAAACAAAATTAAACCAAAGCAACAAACCACCCAAAGCATTAAAAATTATTCTGTTTACCCAGGAGTCACAATGTGGCTCAGAACGCCACGTCGTGGGATACAATCGGGACGTGGGCTTAGGTCGGTCACCGTATACATGATTTTAACCAAAAACAATACTTAGGGATTGTTCCTATTGCTATTTAAAGGACATGCAACCTAAAAACAGTAACCAATTTCCACCGATTTCGAAAATCTTATCATTCACTTAAACCCTAACCATGAAAATGTATAAATCGTAAGTAATAACTACAATTAATGGACGGAATACATACCAGATGGAGGTAGAAGACAAGAAATGCGAAAAATTTGGAAGAAAAATTGAAGAAGTCGGCTGTGGGGACCTTGCTTCTGTTCGTGAGGTAGTAAACAAATGGGGAACAATTCTGTGGTCAAAGGGTTTAAGAAATGGTCCCCCTACTTTAATTAAAGGCCACATCGTGGCAAGATTTACCACGTCGTGGGTTGTAAGTAAAAATGAAACTTATTCACGTCGAAATCATTCCCTATTTATTCCTTATAACCACGACGTGGCACAACATTCCACGACGTGGATACTGTTTGGTCAAAAGATAAGTTTTGCTAATAACTTTTATTTAAGTTCTTTGTGTTCAATTTATTACCAAAGCACCCCACAGTAAAATATATATATATATATATATATATATATATATATATATATATATATATATATATATACACACCAAGTAATAACATATAGATGATGACTAGATATCCTCCCTAAGCAAAAACTAAAAACTAAAAAGAAAGGAAAAGAAAATGCAAACCAAACTCGGGTTGCCTCCCAAGAAGCGCTTCTTTTTAATGGAGTCGTGAGCTGGACTCCGTGCCTCCTACGTTGAGTCATCTGAAGAATCCACCACTAGGATCTTTTGTTCCTTGAAACGCCTCTTGTAAGCTTGAACACGTCTTTTATACAGCTTTTTCGAATTTTCCTTTTTAGCTTTGACCTCGTCTCTATCGAGCTTGCTTTTTGTCCCTTTAGTCTCAAAGTTTTCTTCATACTTAAACTCCTTGGTATCCTCTTCTTCCTTTACCACTGGACTTGTTATTTTTGATGTAACTTCCTCTTCATTACTTGTGATCTCATCATCTTCCTTGCTCACCCAAGAAATTGGACTTGTGTATGCAATGACTTCAACTAAATATGGAACAATTTGTCTTGGTTTTGTTCTTTTGACTTGATGAATTGTCCTGATCTCTTCTCCCATGAGCTTCTCTAATTCTTCAAGTCCATTGTCTTCATCCATGTTGAACACTTCTTCGTGAGCATGATTCCTTTGAAAGCCATCTTCCATTCTAAAAACTTCTTTTTCATTACCAACCCTGAAGGTGATCTTAGACTCCCGAATGTCAACAAGAGCTCCAGCAGTGTTTAGTAGAGGGAGACCAAGAATAATAGGTACATTGGGATCTTCTTTCATATCCAATACTACAAAATCTATTGGAAAAATGAATTTCCCAATTTTTACTAAAATATCCTCTATAATGCCCCGGGGTTGTGTTACTGAGAGGTTCGCCATGTGAATAGTCATCTTTGTAGCCTTCAACTTTTGAATATTCAACTTCTGATAAAAAGAACAACGCATTAAATTTATGCTAGCCCCAGAATCGGCTAAAGCATAAACCTTCATGTTGTTCCCAAACTCACATGGAAGAGTGAGTCATCCAGGATCCCCCATCTTTTTAGGTATGTTGAAAGACCCAAACTTTCATACTTCACAATATCATTACTCCAAAACATGCTACTTGCATATTCATAAAAGCAATATTTTACATTGATAAAGGGATTACAAACTATTGGATACAAACCGTTTGTTACAAAGTGTTATATATATATATATATATATATATATATATATATATATATATATATATATATTACATAACTACCCAGGATATTGTAATTTATATAAACATAAACTGAAGTACAAAAGTACTATTACAAACTATTCTAAATCTTTCAACAGTATGTGAACATACTAATTACTTATCACCTGCAATTGTTAAACATTGATAGGGTAAGCGGTGACGCTTAGTGAGTTCAATAATAGATACAGTATAACGTTATGCCATATATATACTTCAATGTGGCAAAAGCAAAGAGGAACAACAAGTTGTATGTGTAAATCATGTGACAAGCGTTCATATCAATCAAAGACTTTATTCAAACATATACTTTTCAATGCTTGATATACATCAATAAAACTTTCGCTCAAATGGCATAGAAGACATGCAATTTCTGATTAACATCTTGTTAGATTTCAGGCTTATAGTTCCGTCTAACCATTTGCCAGTGCCATAGAATAGAAGTCGTTCTCTTACGGAGACATGCTCTACATGGCTACAGGCTACGTACCAGTACCAATGTGAATCTAAGTCCTTTAACTGATCACATGGTCAAAGGTATTACAATTGCTATAAACATAGCCAATAAAATAACACGGGAAAATAACTCAGAATAATAACACTGAAAAGCACATAGCACATATAACACATAACATACAATTGTTCCTATATATTGAGCTCACCTTAAGTTAACCGGGGGTTAAAATAGTAATTTGGACAACACTTCGGCTTTAAATATGACTTTCTATGTTGAAAACCGGGAGCTTAATTGAAAACCGGGCTCTGCGAAGGTAGGGCTTCAAAACCGAAAAGATAAAATTTTCGGGCTTCTCGGGGGTCTCGAGGCGTGTTTTGGGTGCTAAAATTGATACCGGGGCTTCGGGAAAAGTCAAAATAGTGAATATATGGAATTAGGGTGAAAAAGTGTCAATTTTCTAATTTTAGCCGGGAGGGTTCGCAGGTCTCTATTTATAGGGCTGAGGTTCGGAGGTGCGCTGGCAGAAGGGACACGCGGCTGCTGGAGCGACGGCCACGAAGCGAGAGGAGGGGAGCTGGCGTGCATGCGAGGCTCGGACAGGAAGCGGTAACGAAGCAACTCGGTGGCTTTCTTGGAGCGGGGCGTCGGATGCGAGGCGAGGCACGTGGCTCGCATCGGATTGGCCACCGATGCGAGGCGTGTCCAAATCTTAGTGGACCTCGGCCTCGGACAAATCAACTTGCGACACGTGCCGACTTCGGATTGGGCCACATCTCCGGCGACGCTGCTGCTTCGTGCGAGGTGACATGGCCTGACATTATTCATGCGAAAATTCTCGGTTTTCGGGCCCCGAACTTCTAAAATCCATAACTTTCGCATACGAGCTCCGTTTTTGACATTCTTTATATGCACGCGTAACGAAAATCACGCTCTACAACTTTTGTTTAGACTTCATCCGCTAATTTTGATTTATTTTTAATATTATTATTTTTAATAAACCGAGACAGGAAAATCCGTTAAAAATTCATAACTTCTTCATCCAACATCCATTTTCGTTAGAATTTTTACCGTTATACTACAAATAACGAGTCCTTCGATTCTCGTTTAGGATGTATCGGTCAAATATCGCTCGATCTAAAATTCGTGTTTTTAGCTGTCTACTGCTAAGTTGAAACTTCGAAAAATCATAACTTCCTCATACGAAGTCAGATTTTGGCGTTCTTTTTATCGAATTTCTCGGTTTAATGAATACTACGACTTTCATTTAGATTACTAAGGCTAAAAAAATAGTTTATCAAAAACTCACTTTTTACGTCATTCGGCGCCGTGCCGGTTTTGTCGCGGATCTTCGGTTGGTCATAACTTCTTCGTTATAACTCGGATTTCGACGAGGTTTTCGCCTACAAGTTTCTAACGAGATTCTCTACAACATCAAATAATAAAATTTTACTTATTTAAAATTTTATATTTTCGCTAAATTTCACTATCTGGCTTTTAATTGGAATCTCATAAGACTTCGAATATTTTCTGAGTGATTCTAAACATAGTTTTACTTCATTTGTAGTAAAAACCATTTGTTAGAACTCAACACTCAATTTCACATAGTATTTCACAATTTTATTCATTACAAAACACGATTTCAAAACGTGTATGTTACAAATACCTCCTCCTTTTGAGGATTTCGTCCCCAAAATTACATCGATTAAAATAAATGGGGATATTTTGCTTTTATCTCATTCTTATTCTCCCAAGTATAGTTTGGGACTCGATGATGTTTCCACTTGACACGCACCAATTCTCTTTCTTTATTGCGTAGCTTAGTTGTTCTTTCATTCACGATTTCTCAAGGCTCTTTGACATATCTTAACTTATTATCCAATTTCACCTCGGATAATGGAACTGTCTCATCGTAGATGCTCAAGCATTTGCGCAGATAACTTACATGAATCACATCATGAATACCTGCCAAATCTTCAGGCAATTCTAAGCGGTATGCTTGCTTTCCAATTCTCTGGATGATTTTGAAAGGACCAACAAATCTAGGACTCAACTTTCCTTTCTTCCCAAATCGCATAAGGCCTTTCCATGGGGATACCTTCAGCATCACGAAATCACCCAATTGGAATTCTATAGGCCGTCTTCTCTTTTATGTATAGGACTTCTATCGATCCTGGGCCGCTTTCATTCTTTCTCGTACAATTTGAATCTTGTCGGTGGTGTCTTGAATCATTTCAGGGCCTCCAAGGATCTTCTGTCCTACATCACGCCAACATAACGGCGTACGGAATCTGCGACCATATAATGCTTCATATGGTGGCATTTTGATTGAAGTGTGGTAACTGTTATTATACGAAAATTCAACAAGCGGTAAGTATTTATCCTAGTTACCACCGAACTCCAAGACACATGCACGAAGCATATCTTCTACTGTTTGGATTGTTCTCTCCGTCTGACCATCTGTCTGGGGATGATAAGCGGTGCTGAGAGCAACTCGAGATCCCAATTCGCGTTGCATACTCGCCCAAAAGTGAGAAGTGAAGCGAGTATCGCGATTGAAAATGATCTTTAGTGGCACACCATGTCTTGCAACAATTTCATCCAAGTATACTTGTGCATATTTCTCCATTGGAGCCGTTTCACGCATGGCGAGAAAATGTGCACTCTTAGTCAGGCGGTCGACGATTACCCAAATGCTATCATGCTGTCTAGCAGTCTTTGGCAATTTGGTAATAAAATCCATGGACAGCTCTTCCCACTTCCATACAGGAACACTAAGGCTTTTTGGAGTTCCTTAAGGCTTTTGGTGCTCTGTTTTGACTTGTAAGCATACTAAGCATTCCTATATATATCTTCCAATGTCTCTCTTTAATCCAGGCCACCAATAATCAACTCTTACATCATAGTACATTTTACTTGTACCAGGATGTATTGACAACTTAGACTTATGAGCTTCATCTAAAATCTTCTGTCTTAATCCACTAATCTTTGGAATCCATAGCCGATTCTTAAATACTTTTAATCCTCATGGATCATCAAGTAAAACATCAGCATAATGTACCATTCCTTCCTTCTTCACATTTTCTGGCTTTAAGGCCTCAACTTGCCACTTCTATAGTTCATCAAGAATAGTGAACTTCACCGTAGTGTGAGTAATAGTATAAAACATACTATTACGATAAACCTTCCTGCTAAGTGCATCTGCAACCACATTAGCCTTTCCAGGATGGTACAAGATTTCGCAATCATAGTCTTTGATCAGCTCCATAGCTCGTTGTTGTCTCTTATTTAGAGTTTGCTGACTGAATATATACTTGAGAATCTTGTGGTCGGTAAACAATTGGCATTTCGTACCAAAAAGGTAATGTCTCCAAAGTTTTAGGGCAAATACCACTGCAGCGAGTTCAAGATCATGGGTGGGATAATTCTTTTCATAATCTTTCAGTTGTCTTGAGGCATAGGCTATCACTTTACCACGCTGCATCAATACAAAACCGAGTCCCAATCTTGAAGCATCGCTATACACAGAGAAATCATCATCACCTTCTAGGAGTGATAAGATGGGAGCATGAGTCAAAAGATCTTTTAGAGTTGAGAAAGCTTTTTCTTGAGCTTCACCCCATTCGAACTTCACTTCCTTCCGTGTAAGACTCGTGAGAGGTACGGCTATACGAGAAAAGTCTTTAATGAATCTCCGGTAATATCCTGCGAGACCTAAGAAACTTCGAATTTCGGAAGCATTACGGGGAACTTCCCAATTTTGAATGGCTTCGATTTTGATAGGGTCTACGGATACACCATCACTAGAAATAACATGGCCGAGAAATTGAACTTGACGAAGCCAAAATTCACATTTCGAGAATTTAGCATAAAGTTTCTCCTTTTGAAGAAGTTCTAAGATTTCACGAATATGAACGGCATGATCGACTTTAGACTTGGAATAGATTAGAATATCTCCAATGAATACAATTATAGACTTATCGAGCATTGGACGACATACTCGATTCATCATATCCATGAATACAGCAGGAGCATTTGTCAAACCAAATGGCATGACAAGGAATTCGAAATGCCCATAACGAGTACGGAAAGCAGTCTTCGATACATCTTGCTCTTGTACTTTCAACTGATGATAGCCAGATCTCAAATCAATCTTTGAGAAATAACTAACACCCTGAAGTTGATCGAACAAATCATCGATGCGAGGTAGGGGTACTTTCTTGATAGTCACCTTATTCAGCTCACGATAATCAATGCACATTCGCATCGATTCGTCCTTCTTCTTGACAATCAATACTGGAGCACCCCAAGGAGAGGTACTCAGTCGAATAAAGCCTTTGTCAAGTAACTCCTGTAGTTGGATCATCATTTCTTTCATCTCGGCTGGCACAAGACGATAAGGAGTCTTTGCAATTGGAGCAGCACCGGGCACAAGGTCAATTCGGAATTCTACTTGTCTGTCCGAAGGAAGTCCAGGCAGATCATCGGGGAAAACATCAGGATATTCGTTAACAATGGGAATATCATTTACAATTTTATTCTCCTTTCTTGAGATGTCAACTGTATAGGCCAGATAGATAGGACAACCTTTCGATATGAATTTACGAGCTTTGAGGAAAGAGATTATTTTTAAGATCCTTTGTTCACCGTAGACATGAATAGGATCTTCCCCTTCAATAGGAATGCGTACCATCTTTTCGTAACACAAGAGTTCTGCATGGTTCTTTGACAGCCAATCCATGTTGAGAATAATATCGAAATTGGGCAAGGAGATAGGGATTAGGTTAGCAAGAAAATTATAGTCTTCAATTTCTATGACACAATCCCTATAGATTTTATCAGCAAGTAATGATATACTTCCTGCAGTGTCTACGTGAAGTGGTTGTGCGAGTGCATAGCAAACAGTTTGAAAAGAATGCGCAAATTCATAAGATATGAAAGAATCCGAGGCAGTAGAATCAAATAAGATGTGAGCAGGTATAGAGTTGACAACAAATGTACGCGTCACGACATTTGGGTCCTCACGTGCTTCCTCTACGGTAATTTGGAATGCACGACCCTTAGCTTTTGGCACCTCCTCCTTTTTAGCTGGAGTACTCTTCGGTTGTTGGACAGGGACTTGACTTCTCGCCGGTTGTTGAACAGAAGCTTGACTTCCCGTCACTTGGCTGTTAAGAGTAGGGCAAAAACGCTTCTTGTGGCTAGTAATACCACATGCATAACAAGTCACATCCTTCCTTGGTCAAGCTGGCTTTATGTGACCCGTTTCTCCACACCCATAACAGACAATGGATTCGTTGTCTATTTTGCATTGACCTGGATGATTCCTTCCACAAACGCGACATGAAGGCGATTGAATAGAAAAAGATTGTGACCTACTGCGGCCACGAAAAGCACTCTGAGATTGTGTTTGCTTGCTAGGATCAGTTCGAATAGATTGAGCTGGTGGAATAGTGGAAGCAGGAGTAGTTCTTTCAGTACGTGGATGCTTTGGAACAGTAAGAGTGGCACCACGTATTTCTAAGTCATGCTCACGCCTTCGAGCATACTCAACAACTTTATTGAATGACAAAACATCCCGATTGACAACGAAATCATGGATTTCGTGTCGTAGTCCCTCCATGAATAACTGAATTTTCTCGTCTTCAGTTGGAATATACTTCATAGCAAACCTTGCTCTTTGATTAAATTGATTTTCATACTCATTCACAGTCATTCCTCCTTGTTTAAGCTCGAGGAATTCCTTCTCCAATCTTCTCCTCATATCTAGAGGACAATACTTCTCTAGCACACGAGTCTTGAACAACTCCTAGGATAAGTTCTCCTGGTCACATCCATCGAGAGCTTCATATGTTGCTTCCCACCAGACTAAGGCTTCTCCAATGAGCATTGCAGAAGCATAGATAGCCTTGTCTTCATCATCCACATGAGAAACACAAAATACTTTCTCGATGTTCTGAATCCAAGTTAGAACAATTATAGGATTAAGGACACCGGAAAACTCCATAGCACCACTACTCTTGAAATCTTTGAACGAGGGATGCTTAACCTTTCCGCTTGAAGATTCTCTAGTGACTTTCACTTTTCCTTTATCATCATTCTTTTTGTGTTCTTCGAGAGTCTGTCGAATAACACCAGTAAGTTTACCTAAGAGTCGCTCCTCACGAGGAGATACTGGAGTATTCACTTCCTCGGGTTGAGGATATCGACCAACCTCAGGGGTATGGCTACTTACTTGTTTAGCCATCAATCTGAAATACAGAGTAAGATAGTATTTTAGAATATTAGGGTTTACTATTACCTAATACTTTTACTTATATATTTCTTATGGTTTGTATCCCTATACTTACAATGATTAAGTGCATATATTGAACTTCCTATAGTTTAAGTCTAAATACCAATCCGTGGAATTTAGTTTGCTTAAACTACTGCTCTGATACCATGGTTGAAAGACCCCAACTTTCGTATTTTTGAAAGACCCAAACTTTCATACTTCACAATATCATTACTCCAAAACATGCTACTTGCATATTCATAAAAGCAATATTTTACATTGATAAAGGGATTACAAACTATTGGATACAAACCGTCTATTACAAAGTGTTATATATATATATATATATATATATATTACATAACTACCCAGGATATTGTAATTTATACAAACATAAGCTGAAGTACAAAAGTACTATTACAAACTATTCTAAATCTTTCAATAGTATGTGAACATACTAATTACTTATCACCTGTAATTGTTAAACATTGATAGGGTAAGCGGTGACGCTTAGTGAGTTCAATAATAGATACAATATAACATTATGCCATATATATACTTCAATGTGGCAAAAGCAAAGAGGAACAACAAGATATATGTGTAAATCATGTGACAAGCGTTCATATCAATCAAAAACTTTATTCAAAGATATACTTTTCAATGCTTGATATACATCAATAAAACTTTGGCCCAAATGACATAGAAGACATGCAATTTCTGATTAACATCTTGTTGGATTTCAGGATTATAGTCTTGTCTAACCATTTGCCAATGCCATAGAATAGAAGTCATTCTATTACGGAGACATGCTCTACATGGCCATAGGCTACGTACCAGTACCAATGTGAATCTAAGTTCTTTCACTGATCACATGGTCAAAGGTATTACAATTGCTATAAACATAGCCAATAAAATAACATGGGAAAATAACTCAGAATAATAACACTAAAATGCACATAGCACATATAACACATAACATACAATTGTTCCTATATATTGAACTCACCTTAAGTTAACCGAGGGTTAAAATAGTAATTTGGACAACACTTCGGCTTTAAATATGACTTTCTATGTTGAAAACCGGGAGCTTAATTGAAAATCGGGCTCTGAGAAGGTAGGGCTTCAAAACCGAAAAGATAAAATTTTCGGGCTTCTCGGGGGTCTCGGGGCGTGTTTTGGGTGCTAAAATTGATACCGGGGCTTCAGGAAAAGTCAACATAGTGAATATATGGAATTAGGGTGAAAAAGTGTTAATTTTCTAATTTTAACCGGGAGGGTTCGCAGGTCTCTATTTATAGGGCCGAGGTTCGGAGGTGCGCTGGCAGAAGGGACACGCGGCTGCTGGAGCGAAGGCCATGAAGCAAGAGGAGGGGAGCTGGCGCGCATGCGAGGCTCGGACAGGAAGCGGTGATGAAGCAGCTCGGTGGCTTTCTTGGAGCGGGGCGTCGGATGCGAGGCGAGGCACGTGGCTCGCATCGGATTGGCCACCGATGCGAGGCGTGTCCAAATCTTACTGAACCTCGGCCTCGGAAGAATCAACTTGCAACCCACACCGGCTTCGGATTGGGCCACGTCTCCGGTGACGCTGCAGCTTCGTGCGAGGTGACGTGGCCTGGCACTATTCATGCAAAAATTCTCGGTTTTCGGGCCCCGAACTTCTAAAATCCATAACTTTAGCATACGAGCTCTATTTTTGACGTTCTTTATATGCACGCTTAGCTAAAATTACACTCTACAACTTTCATTTAGACTTCGTTGGCTAATTTTGACTTTATTTTTAATATTATTATTTTTAACAGACCGGGACAGGAAAATCCGTTAAAAATTCATAACTTCTTCATCCGACATCCATTTTCGTCAGACTTTTTACCGTTATACTACAAATGACCAGACCTTCTATTCTCGTTTAGGATGTATCGGTCAAATATCGCTCGATCTAAAATTCGTGTTTTTAGCTGTCTATTGCTAAGTTGAAACCACGAAAAATCATAACTTCCTCATACGAAGTCAGATTTTGGCGTTCTTTTTATCGAATTTCTCAGTTTACTGAATACTATGACTTTCATTTAGATTACTAAGGCTAAAAAAATAGTTTATCAAAAACTCACTTTTTACGTCATTCGGCACCATGCTGGTTTTGTCGCAGATCTTCGGTTGGTCAGAACTTCTTCGTTATAACTCGGATTTCGACGAGGTTTTCGCCTACAAGTTTCTAACGAGATTCTCTACAACATCAAATAATAAAAGTTTACTTATTTAAAATAATTTCACTATTTGGCTTTTAATTGGAATCTCATAAGACTTCGAATATTTTCTGAGTGATTCTAAACATAGTTTTACTTCATTTGTAGTAAAAACCATTTGTTAGAACTCAACACTCAATTTCACATAGTATTTCACAATTTTATTCATTACAAAACACGATTTCAAAATGTGTATGTTACATATGTCCCCCAATACAGCTCTTGAACTTTGCTCGCTTAAGATAACCTTAGAATTCTGCTTTAGTTGCTGGCGAGCGTCCAACAAGTGGAACTTTGCATATTCTGGGATTTTTGCGAGAGAATCAATAAAAGGAGTATTAATAGGAATACCCTTTATTTGTCGAATAAACTCCAAATGTTCCCTTTCCAGTGGAATTAAGATGTGCCTGAGACGGGAATGGTAAAGGTGGTCGGTAGGCTGAGACAGTTTCAGAAATTCTTTGTTCAGACAGGGGCCACATCGTGGCCGCATAAGGATCACGACGTGAAGCAGGTGTTTCAACAACTTCTTCATTGTCGAGCTTTGGCTTCTTCAGCCTTGGGTCAAGCTGCTGTGGTTCTTCTTCTAATGCTTTTAGGAACTCAGAAATGGCCTCTTCTTCAGTATCTATAGCCATTACATGAGATTGGATCTTCGTTTCAGGATTTTTCGGGGATAGCTTCTCATGAACCAAAGTGGTTAGTTGACCAAGTTGCACTTCAAGATTATTGATGGAGGCTTGTTGGTTTTTTATTAAAGCCTGCTGTTCTACCATCAATGCGTGATGATTCTTAACCAAAGTTCTTTGCTCATTAATAGCATAATCAGTAGCCTCGTGTCTCTTTTTTGAAGCTTCCATAAAGTTAATTAACATGTTCTCTAGATCGGGATTCTTCTCAATCAGTGGTTGTTCTTTTTGGTAGAAGCATCTGCCAGTTTATCTATATTTTACTTCCTTTTGCTTCTTGTATTCATCATAGCGCAGCCACTCTTTCTTTGGTTTCCTCCAATCTTCATCATACTTGTCCCCGCTCGAATAGCAAACTTGGGCTTTCTTGTTTCCATATTCGTCCAAGTTGCAATCTTTTGTCAAATGTGGACCACTACATCTCTCGCAACCAACTCTAATTACATGAATGGATTGGTCCATTTGTGTTAATCTTCTCTCCATAGTGCTAAGCATTGCCATCACTGCAGCCATCTCTTCAGGTTGTGCACCCCCAACTCCTTTAATGTCTTCATTCATTGGATTATGATATTCACGAGAGTGTTTTGCGAATTCTGCAATTAATTCCCTGACTTCGCCCAGATCTTTCTTTGTAAGTGGTCCTTGAGAATCAAGGAGTTGTCTTGTCATCACGTTTACCCCGTCATAAAATATTGACACCTCTTGTTGAATGTTAAGGTCATGTTGAGGACAATTCCCTAACAACCCTTTGTAATGGTCCCAAGCTTCATAAAGTGACTCTCCCAGGTTTTGCTCAAAATTGGCTATTGCATTTTTGAGTTTAGCAATCTTGGATGGTGAACAGAATTGGTCTAGAAACTGCTCATGCATTTGAGCCCATGTAGTTACGGTACTGGGTGGGAGTGCTTTTAACCAATCCTTTGCAGCTCCTTTAAAGGTAACAGGAAGCATCCTTAGCAAAGCGATGTCTCTGTTAATATTTGGGACATTGAAGTAATCAACAATGTCATTCACTTCATCTAAGTGTTTGAATGCATCCTCATGATCCTTTCCATAGAATGGGATATCCTTTAGTGCAGAAATGATATGCCCTTTCAACTCGAATTTGGCAGTGGCAGGGATTGCAGGTTGTACTAAGCCTGAACCAACATCATCTCGAATTCTCTTTCTGTAAGCTCCCATGGACATTTCTTCAATATTTGTCATCTCGTTCCTTTGCTCGTTCTCGGGTTCGCTCGTATGTTGTGCAAATTCAGGCTCGGTATCGTATTCGGATTCGGTTTGGACGGGTATTTGATCCAAGTGTTCAAGCTTGCTCTTGTTCTTTGAGGATGAACTTGACTCCCCCGTTTTCTTCCCCGATTTCATTGAAAACACTGATTTGAATTCTTGTAAGGGCGTCTTCTTCTTATGAACTGCAGACTTGAGATCTTCAAGTGGTATTACCAAAGGGGTGTTAGAGCCTCTGGTCATGAACTCCTGCAAACTAAACAAGGATAAAAACATAAAACCGTACTAAGAGAATAAACTAAAAAAAAAAAAAAAAAACTAAGTCACAGTCTTCACGTCGTGAATCTATATACTCACGTCGTGAGTTCTGTAAAAAAAAAAATAAACCTTCCTAGAAACGAAAAAAAAACTAAGCAAATTAAAAATTGAAAACAGAGAATAAAAACTAATACTAAAAAAAACTTTTGCTGGAAAATGAACTTTTTGTAGGTTTTACCCCACAAAAAGGACCGATTAACCTCAAGCAAATAAATAATAAATTAAGTCGTTCCTCGGCAACAACGCCAAAAAATTGATGTGCACGGAAGTACCCACTAATTTTAATATTTATAACCAAACAAACTTAGACTAACTATGCACTTATAGGCAGTGTACCTAGTCAGATTACAGTATAGCTTAGGTAAGTCGGGTGTCGATCACAAGGAACGATGTTATCAATTACTTTATTTACTACTAAATTAATCTAATTATTAACAAGCTAAAAGGGTTTTTTTTTTTTTATCTAATTTTGCAAGTTTAGATGAACTTAATTCTTTAACAATAACTTAATCAATAAACAAAAACACTTCTATTAGATCGAATCCACTTTCACTCAATGGTTATACATTAGCTATAACTATTACTGTTGGTGACCAATTAAGATAGTATTAGTAATTTAGTTCTAAATCTACTAATTATTAATCAATTCATGTAATTCTATTTATGTTCATACAATAGTTAACACATAATCAATTATTAAATAAGATTGGAGCCATGAAAGATTAATTAATCAAAACACACTTACAGTCATAATATGAGTTCTCTAACACAGCTTAATTTAATTATTCTATTACTAATCTAAGATTGGTTTGATCTTAGCTCCAATAACTAGTGTTCACTAAATTATTAGGTATTTAAGTTCATGCAGAATTGTGTTCACTAACTACACAAAACAAGAATTCAAAGAAATTAAATAACTTCTTCAAGCATGCTAGGTAAAATCAATCAACACAAGCATATCACCAACAATTAAGGTTAAATCTAATGCATTAAAACCATGAGTTCCAGCTTCATCTAGCTAACAGAAGCAGCTAGATTTAGCTGGACATATTAACAGGTAAACAAATGAATATTATAATCCAAAACATATTAAAGTGTACAAAACTACGAATCAACTTATGTACTTCTACTTCCTTGGTGTTGAAATCAGCTTCCAGGTCTTCTTCCTCTCTGAATTTTCGTCTTCAGGAACCCCTCTTAGCCACCAAAAGTCTTCCAAGTCGTAGGGTACAAGGATATATATATATTTTCTGGAAAATCACGTTCCACGTCGTGGCAGGAAGCTCCACGTCGTGAATTATGGAACTATCCGTATTTGCCAAGGATTCTTTCTTCGCGCACTTATCTTCTGGAAGGATCGAGTCCACGTCGTGGCCTTTACTCTCACGTCGTGGCTTCAACATATTCCGTGAATTTCTTCATCCTTTGTGCTTCAAGTCTCCAATGTTCCATATATTGTCACTTTTGGTCCCTCTCTTTGAAAATGCTTTATTTTGGCTGCAAATAACATTTTATCCTTATAAGTATCATAATTCTATATAAGTAACCAAAATAATAATAAAATGTAGATTAATATTGCCTAAAAATCTGTATAAATATGACAATATCACACACCCATCCATCCACCCACCCACCCACACACACCCACTCACTCACAAACATACACGTACTCCCTAACACACACACACACACACTCACTCACTCACTTACTCAAACACACACACACACACCCCTACCCACACATACACCAACACCCATGCCCACCCCCACCCCTACCCCCTCCACCCCCACACACACACATACACACACCCAACACCATTACCACAATCACCGACCTACCATCACCATCACCACTACCACCACCATTGTCTCCGCCGCCATCACCACCACTGCCATAATTGCTGCTGCCACCACCGTCACCGCCCTTACCCCCACCCTACCACTGCTACCATTTTCTAAAATTGAAAACCGATAGAAAAATACACATCAAAACACGTTTTCTAATTTTCTAAAACTGAAAATGAAAAATGAATAAGTTTTAACTAAACACATTTTCTAAATATTCCAATAAAAACTAGAAACGGAAAACGCAAACTGAGAAGGGAAAACGAAAAACGAAAAATGAAAACTGTTTTTCTGTAACTAAACACAACATAAGACCCACTGGGATATGAGGGAACGGTCTGTGAATCTACGGTTGGTTTCCGAAGGGAAACACAAATTCAAAATCGTTAGAACATATCTTTCCTACATGCTTCAATTATCAAATTTAGATCAGATTGTTTTGTAAAATTTGTAAATAGATAACCTTGTAATTTGTTTAATTTTAAATTTACATATTACTTGTAATGTTTAAAAAAAGTATTTCTTATGTAAAATCTATAAATATATCACCTTGTAATTTGTTTAATTTTAAATTTAGATTTTAATTGTAATGTTTTAATTTAGGTAATTAAATTAAATTTGAATATGTATTTATAACCTATGGCATACTAAGGCCCAAAAAGGAATTAAGTAATTCTATTTTTTAAGGAAATTTATTTAATGTGGGAAAATGCAATTAAAAAAGAAGAACCACAAAAGAGACACGTGACATATAAAACTAATGAGGAGGTGTAATACTTTGACACATAGAAAAAGGATATGAAACCTATAATTTTATTAGAATATATATATATATATATATATATATATATATATATATATATATATATATATATATATATATATATATATATGATTAGGTTATTGTATTCGAACTAATTATTTTACATCTATCGTATGTTATGAGAATTACTAAGATAATAAGTTGTTTAGCAATGCGAATACGTTCTACCTTACAAGAATATCGTCATTTTCATGAATTCTCGTTAATTTTATTTTATTTTTTGTTCTAACACATCGTTTTTCACTCATTTTCATTCTGTCAGAATACGAACCAATAAAACATTCTGACATAAATAAGAATAATAATAATAAATGTATAATAACCTTATAGACGATTTAATTAGTGAGAATGTGTGTTAATGACAATATTTATGTAAGATTAAACGTATTTATATTATCAAATAATATATATATATATATATATATATATATATATATATATATATATATATATATATATATATATATATATATATATATATATATATATAACGACGTTCATCATCGGCAATAATAAGGACAGAACAAGAAAGTAACTTATAAGCAAATGAAAATGTTCACATAAATCAAAACGAAAGAAATGTATGTTTCTGTAGCAGAAAACGACCATTTATGTACAACATCTACAAGTCCTCATCTGCTCATCTTTTACCCTTTAAGTTCCTGTAATAAAACACGCAATATATCACATCTCAATAGAACTTATTTGTTTGAATTTTATTTAAGGCTATGTTAAAATTTAAAACCGTATGCAGGTACTAACATTTTATTGCTATAATATTCATGGCCCATTATTTACAATCTCCATGATTATTATTAGTTTTATAGCGGTGATTAGATTTATAATCATCACACACTAATCAAGGAAGGATCATTTTCCAGCCTCATACTATCGGCGCAACAACGAAAAATAAATCATCGTTTTTTAATAATGATCTTTCAATGCTACAAAAGCAACAAAACTGTTGACAGTTAAGTTAGCCATGGGTAAGTTGAAGTTCTTAATAGTTATTTTATCGTTAATGTAAACGAAGTTTACTTTCTAGCTTTTTGAAATGGAGTTTTTTTTTAACATAGTTAAATGAAGGGTATAGCACTTACTTGAAAATCAATTGCATCCTCAAGTTTGTCGATGATTGTGTCCATTGTGGGTCGTTCCCGAGAAACAAAGCTTATGCATTGATAGGCAATTTCTTTGAATGTATGAAAACTACGAGTATCAATTTGATCTTTGATATCAGGATCAATTAATCTCTCCGGTCCGTTTTCATAATAGCGTCGGACAAGATTTATCAAATGTTGTGGGTTACCATCTACAAACTCTATTTGGTGATAAGCTGGCCTCCCACTCAACATTTCAAAAAACACAACGCCTAATGAATATATGTCTGACTCTTTGCGGAGAATGCCACTTCCATAGTAAATGGGGTCCATGTAGAAGTTGGTACCAGAAACTTTAGTAAAAATTTGACTACTTTCCTGATTTCTTGGGCCTTCTGTTGACAAACCAAAATCACAGATTTTAGCTTCTAGATTTTCATCCAACAAAATGTTCCCACTCTTGATATCCCTGTGTATTACTCTGTGGTCCTTCCCTAGACCCGAGTGAAGGTAGTCAAGTCCTTTTGCTGCTCCCAAGCAAATCTTAAGGCGTTGTGCCCATGTTAGGGAACGCCTCTTAATCGGGTCTACAAGATAATAATCAAGGCTTCGATTGACTGCATATTGGTAAACTATAATCATCTGATCGTCTTCATCACAGTAGCCAACAAAAGGGATGATGTTTGGATGGTGGAATCTAGAAATCAGATTAAGCTCAGCATGAAACTCCTTCTTCCCTTGGTGACCTTTTGGATTAAGGCGTTTGATGGCAACTGTGCAATTTTGCCAGCTTTGAGACAGTTGTCCTTTGTAAACCATACCAAATCCACCTTCTCCGATCAAAGTTTGAGGGTTGAAAGTTCTGGTTGCCAAGTTGATCTCGTTTAGTGATATTTGATAGCTATCCAGGCTTCGTGTGGTAATGTTATAAGCTGCTCCATGGTTCTGTGTGCATAACAACAAAAACAAATTTACTTAGAGATGCCTTGCTATTTTTGAGCTTTATTGAAAAATATGACAACAACAGTCCTTCGTAACATGAATCTTACAACCTCACATGTGATATTCTTGTTCATTGCATTTTTTAATTAAGATATTTAATTGATGAAATAGTATCAAACCCCCTTTTTTTATTTTAATATCTTAAGTTAAATTATTAACTATTTATTTGAACCAACATCATACCCGTTCCCCGAGAGTTCGACACCTTTTCTTACCTTAGACTATATTACTTTACCACCGGGTACACTAACTAGTTGTGTTTTAAAACTAGTTGAGATTCCATATGATTTTATAAATTTAAAAGTAATGGCAGTAAATCCCACATCAATCCCACATAGGTAAATCGATCTCTTTTTATTAGGATCATTTTTCGATAATATTGGGTGGGATCGTATGATCTGATTTTTAGAGCGTAAAATCATTCATAAAATTGTATCATCTTTACTATTTTCTAAAAAAATTCAAATATTTTTATTGGATTAACAATGTAGAATACACCTTTTAATTTGTTTATTGTTAAATAGTGTTTGGATATATATTTTTTCTGTTTCAAACTATTTATTGTTAACCAGATAGTTAACATATGGATGCAAATTAATTTTTATGTTTTAAATTGTTTTTTTTGAAGGATCTTACGATGTGATTCAATCTTATGATAACGATCTTACAAAACATTAAACAATCATATATAAAATGTAATGAACTCCTTTTTTATTCTAACATGTTGTACAGGTTGTAGAAAGTCATTTTTTAATTTTATGTTTCTGGCCTAAGTTCTAAATTTTGTTGGAAGTTTTATATAATTTTTTTTCACAAATTCGCTTCAAAAATACTTTTTTACAATTTTTTCTATACTTTTTAAGGATTCTTTTTTAAAATTTTATATATCTTCTTGCAAAATTTTTATATTATTTTACAAGATTTTTATACTTGTATTACAACTCTTTTAAATGATTTTTTTGTACACTTTTATACATTTTCGTTCACAATTAGACTGTGGGGAGTGGTTATAGCCAAACCACCAGCCAACACAGTGTCACATAGATATTTGAGCATTCCACAACCAACCAATAGGTTGTGGAAATGGTGTTTACCGGTGGTTGGTAGTGAAGAGGCAAAAAGAATGAGAGGGAAGGAGAGAAAATGGAAAGTGTCATAACCATTAGCCAATCATCTTATGCGTCTTGACAACCACTTCACAACCAACCCATCGGAGCCTGGGACGGTGTTCACGTGTAGATTGGTTTGCTACATAGGATCTCACGGGTGAAATAACCATCTTTATGGTAATATACAATTGTTTTAAACTATTTTTTTTTAACTAATTTAGAAATTTTCATTTTTTTTATAAAATTTTAAAGCTTATTTATACTATTTTTTGAAATTGTATTACAACCTTTTAGAGCTTTATTACACTTACATAAAATCATTTCTACATATATTTTTTAACTGTTATTTTTTATTTTTTGTTATTTATTTATTTAATTTATTTTTTACATTTAGCGTTGTTTTTACCCTTATTTACTATGAAAAATTTTATAAAAAGTTTTTAAAAAATGTTAAAAAGTTTATAAACTTTTTACAACTATTTCTAAATTTTTATTAGACATTATATATATAAGTTCTGTAAGAAATAAATATTTGGTAGGAAATGGTAAGAATTGAAACATTTGTATGGTTTTTGGTGAATTACAAAAATGAAAATTTGTATAATACAAATTAATATATAAAAAGATTCTAAGAAAATGCAACGCTGATTTATTCTTGCAATTATTCACTAAAGTTGTCCTAATATAGAATCAAAACTCGATTAAAAAAATGAATCATCAATCCTTTTTCCAAGTGCTTTTTTTTTTTTGTGAATAATGTTATATTTGTATTAAATGGTGATTTATTTCGTTGGTTGACCACATAACATGGAAATGGAACACTTATTACCATTCCTGTCATATACATACACACACACACACACACACACACACACACACACATATATATATATATATATATATATATATATATATATATATATATATATACACACACAAACACACACATACATATATATTAAAAAGCTCAATAGAGAACTATAATTAATCAAGGTACCAAGAAACCAATCCAAACCATCGAAATTTAAAGCCATCAACCGCAAAAGGAAGAGTTGTAGACATTTACAATGGACACGCATGCACCAGATTATACCAAAACTCACTTCCTTTATTTTAGTCCATGTTTTTTCTTGAAAAAAAAACCGACTATACCATTATTCATAATTTTCCATCCTCTTTCGATAGAGATCTATATTGATATATAAAAAATGATTTTTTTTTTCTCGAAAAAAAAAACCCAATTCATTTTCTTTGTTTTTTTAGAAAAGTTAAAGTTTGTTTTTATCGAAAAAAAATTAATAAATATATTAAAATTCATATTTTTTTGGTAGTTGTTAAACATAAATTCATATTGATGTAAAAAAAAATCTAAACTTTAGTTTAGATTTATATTGTGAATTTGCTCAGCTCAGATTCACAATGTAAATAGTAGTAAGTCATATTCACATTGTAAATTTTGAAAACTGAATTATATACGGTTTAGATTCACAATGTGATCAAATCCAATTATTGACTTTATAAAATTAATTTATGAGTGATCAAAACGTTAAAATATTAAAAAATTAAATCGAAATATATATTTCGATTTATATGTAAATTTCACTAAATTAATTTGTGAATGATTAAAGAGTTGAAATAATAAGTCAGATTCACATTGAAAATGTTAAAATTGAAATATTACAATTCATATTCGCTATGTGAATCTGAACTGATCAACACTTTTTTTAATTGATGTTGATGTTTATTAATAATGGACAAAAAATTATAATTTTTGGTATAATTAGTTTATTTGGGATAAAAATAAACTTAAATATTGGTAAAAAACAACAAAACGAAGTGAGTTTTTTTTGAGAAAAAAAGTTTGTTTTATATATTAACATGGTTCTTTATGGAAGGAGGACGAAAACTCATGAACGGTATATTCGTTTATATATATATATATATATATATATATATATATATATATATATATATATATATATATATCATGGCATAAAAAATTTAAACGAAGAAAAAAGAGGTGCAATTTTTTATATAATCCGGTGTATATGCTTGTAATGTACAATTCAACAACTATTCCCTTGGCCGTTGATCGTTATGACAACGCTCACGATTGATTCTTTGTTAATAATAGTTCTCTATTGCAAAAACGTAAGTAAAAAAGGTCAAAAGAGTGTAAAAAGAAGCTTTTAAAAGTGGTAAACACAAGTTTAAAAAATGGTTGTGAAATGTTGTAAAAAACTGTTAAAAGATTAAATAAAAATTGTACAAAAAGCATAGAAAAATTGTAATATTAGTTTGAAAAGGCTGAAAAATATTATAAAAATGTTACAAAAAGTAGATAAAAAGTTTTAAAGAAGCCTTAAAAGTTTAGAAAAAAAGTAGTAAAAAAACTTGGTTTGTAAAAACTTTGCTTATGCAAAATTTGTAAAAAGAAATATCCAACCAAACTCATACTAAAATTTAATTAAAACATAGGCGAAAACTATAAAATTGAAAGATGATTTGTTTACTGCGATGGAAATTGCTTATGCACTTTGTTGAATATACCGCCTTGTTTAATTTTTTTTTTGCAACTTGCACTAACAAACCATTTTTTAAACAGTTTTACAAATGGCCCATCTTTACAAACACTCCCTTATTCAAGTAAAATTTTATTTCAATGTTGAATGGAAAAACTTACTTGAAAGTGGAGTACTTCCTGAATCCTCTTGATGATCCTGTTCATAGTTGGGCGATTGTCTATGTTGGTACTGATGCATCGATAAGCGATCTTCTTAAATGTATTCAAAGAATGATTGTTAATTTGATCTCTGATACTGGGATCAATGAGCTTCTCCAGGCCCTCATCATAGTAGCGGTTGACCAGTTGTATGAGTGTCTGTTTCTGACCATCATAAATGCTCCTTTTATCGTAAGGGAGCATCCCACTCAAAATTTCAAACATGACAATCCCAAATGAGTACACGTCTGATCCTGCATTGACCATGCCACTTTCTTTGTAAATGGGATCTATGTAGTATCGGTTACCCGCAGCAGGTTCGTAGACTGGTGGCTGATTTGGGTTCACAAATCGTGAAAGTTTAAAATTGCAAATTTTTGTGTCCAGATTGTCATCTAACAATATAGTTTCACTGTTCACGTTTCTGTGAATTACTGCCATGTTGTCCCCAAGACCTGAGTGGAGGTACTTGAGTCCTGTCGCTGCCCCGAGACAAATCTTCATGCGTTGTGCCCATGTTAAACAACAACTCTTATTGGGGTTGTGGAGATGGTTATTAAGGCTACCATTGCTTGCAAATTCCATAACTAAAATCATATCATTGCCTTGATCACAATAGCCAATTAAAGAGATGATGTTTTCGTGGTTAAAGCTGGACATCATCTTAAGTTCAGTAAGGAACTCATCTTTTCTTTTGTATCCGTTGTGATTGAAGTCTTTGAATGCAGCTATGCGGTTTTGCCATTGTTTAAAGAGTTGTCCTTTGTAGACTTCACCAAATCCAGCTTCTCCAATACAAGTTTCAGGACTGAAGTCTCTGGTGGCCAATCTGATTTCCTCTAGTGGAATTAGAAAACGATTTAGATTTTCATATTCAAGGCTTCGTATGGTAGCTGTTGGAGAAATACGGGGGTTCTGCAAATACAAACAGAACCGAGTTTGCTTAAAGGTATGTCTTGATTCTGCCATTTACCTAAATAAATTATATTCCAGCACTTCCCATTTAACTTTTGTTTTCTTTATATATACATGACATGGCAAGTTGGGGTTATAAAAATTACAATTTTACAATTCTCTAGTTGACCTCTGTTTTTGTTCATGTTATGAAACAGTTGTAACATCTGAGACCGTTAGGATTAGGGGTGTAAATGAATCAAACGAACACGAACAAAGGCTTGTTTGTGTTCGTTTGTTTGACTTTAACCGAACAGCTAAACGAACTAACTTTTTATGTTTGTGTTTTTTCGTTAAGCAGTTTAATGTGTTTATGTTTGTTTATGTTTGTTCGTTTAGTTGATAAACGAACACAAATGAACACAAACGAAAATAAACAAACATAACCAAACACAAAGTCAAACGAACTTAACCTAACATCTATTAACAAGCACAAACATATAATAAAGAGTTTTTACTTTAGTATTGCATTAGTTTATTGTGTATACACGTACATGTATATAATAATAATAATAATAATAATAATAATAATAACAATCATAAATAAACGAATGAACATAAACGAACAAACGTAAACAAACATTAACAAACGAACGTAAATGAACCTAAATAAATGAATGTAAATGAACCAATGTAAACAAACGTTAACGAACGTAAATGAATGAACAAGAGCATTGTTCGTGTTTGTTCGTTTAACTAAACGAACTAGATATCTTGTTCATGTTCGTTTATTATTAAATAAACAAACGTAAACGAACTTTCTGCCGAATACTTCACGAACTGTTCGCTAAATGTTCAATTCATTTACAGCCCCTAGTTACGATAGAAGCCCTATGATTTCTATCTATCATGTACCATAATTTTAAATAAAAGAAAATTACAAAAAAAATTCGTAGAGTTGGAAAGTTTGAAATGATAATGGTCGGTTTTAGCCAAAGCATCTAAATTCTTTTAAACCAAGTGGGTAGCTTGAGACTAGTCAAAAAAGTCTTGGTAAGACAGAAAAATGTGAGAGACCCCACCTAAATTAAAATTACTAGTTACTACGAGTTCTATCGTGTTGAAAGTTAAAGCTAGACTTCCTTTAGTATAATCACATAAAAAAACTTACTTGCAAATCCATTGCTTCCTCAATTCTCTTGATGATCATGTCC
This sequence comes from Lactuca serriola, assembly GCF_051521515.1. Lineage (NCBI taxonomy): Eukaryota > Viridiplantae > Streptophyta > Magnoliopsida > Asterales > Asteraceae > Lactuca > Lactuca serriola. The sequence continues at coordinate 117,257,708 of NC_136408.1, forward strand.
ATCATAGGGCGATCCTTTAAGTTCCAACGAATGCATTGATAAGCAATATCCTTGAATATATTGAAAGAACGCATCTTAATTTGATCTCTTATATAAGGATCAATTAAGTTGTAGAGTCCCTCATCATAGTGGTGTCGGACCAAATTTATGAGTGTTTGTGGCTCATCACCATCAATGCTCCTCTTATGATAACCTAGCATCCCGCTTAACATTTCAAACAAAACAACCCCGAATGAGTAGACGTCTAATTCTGTGTTGACACTGCCACTTTGTTGGTAAACCGGATCCATGCAATAATCGGTACCTGCAACAAGTTCATAAGCGTGTGGCTGATTTCGCTTGACTAATATCGACAAATAAAAACTGCTAATTTTTGCTTGCATATTCTCATCTAAGAGTATATTTTGGCTCTTCACATCTCTGTGAATTACTACGCTGTCTCCACCAAGACCCGAGTGAAGATACTCGAGTCCTCTTGCTGCTCCTAAGCAAATCTTGAGGCGATCCGCCCATGTTAGTAAACGCCTTTTATCGGGGTCTTCAAGATAGGCATCAAGGCCTCTATTCACGGCGTATTCAGAAACCGTAATCCTCTGATTGCTTTCATGACTGTAGCCAATGAAAGGGATGATATTTTGATGGTGGAATCTGGAAATAATCTTGAGGTGGTTACGAAACATGCGATCTTCTTTACGACCATCTGGATAAATGCGATCGATGGCAACACTGCGGTTTTGTAGTTGTGCTTTGTAGACATCACCAAGTCCACCACGACTGATCAGAGTTTCTTGACTAAAGTTTTGGGTGGCCGAAAGGATCTCCACCAGTGGAATTACAAACTTTTCCAGGTCAACCCCTGATTCTGAAGAAGAAGACATTGTTTTATGAAATTACTTCGTGGCTTTGTTTGTGTATAATTCTGTGAACATAAACAAAATTGTGTTTAATTGCTTAGAGATGATTAGATCCACCCTCGCGACTCAATTTATATTGTTCTTAGATTAAAAAAATATCATAAAGAGTTGACTAGAACCAAATCCAGTAAATAATAATATCCCACTTGTACATCATATATTATATTATATATGTTGCGTTAATGCCTATCACCACCTAACCCTTTGTGTCAGCAATTGTGTAATTCTTATTTCTTTAATGATGCAATTATTGGTTATAACCTTGCCTGTTCGCATTACCAAACAAGCAAACATGTGATGCAAGTCATACCAATAAGTGTAGTATTCTTTAATTCGGTCTAGTTTGTCACCTTTCATCTTTATGGTCAAATACAATTTCATAAACTAACACAACTCGATATTGTATAAAGTCATTAGAACCATGATATATATATATATATATATATATATATATATATATATATATATATATATATATATATATATATATATATATATATATATATATATATATATAGGGTTAGGTTATAATATGGATGAACACCTATTGTGTTGACATGTGAATAATGCTATTTTATAAGAATTAGTAAGAGAATATGTTGTTTAATAATGTGAATACGTTCAATCTCATAGAACTATTGTTATTTTAATGAATTTTCACTAATTCAAATTATTTTTTGTTCTCATGCATTGGTTTTTTTTTTTATTATTATTTTTTTTAAATCTTACAGAATACGACTCAATAAACATTCTGATAGAATGAGAATAATTAAAAAAAAGTCTATAATAACCTTATATACGATTTAATTAGTGAAAATGCGTAATAATTACAATAATTATATAAGATTGAATTATTCATATTATCAAACAACATATTTTCTTTGTCATTCTCACGGAATAACATTATCCACACGTCCACACAATAGATGTTAATCTATATTTGAACCTAGTTCTCTCTCTCTCTCTCTCTCTCTCTATATATATATATATATATATATATATATATATATATATATATATAAGGTTGTAGAACTCGTTACTCGGTACCTGTTCGGCCGACTACCGAGTAGCGAGTACTCAGGAGTACTCGGGGAGTACTCGGATTTGGAAATTTGTGTAGAAATATTTTTAGTGAAATTATATATGTCAAAATCATAAGATAAAATCATAAGTTGATTGAAATATATAACAAAATTGGATACATGTGAATACACAAAAAATGAAAAAAAAACATAATGGTCTCACTTCGTGAATAATTACTCAAAAATTTAAGATATATGTGTAGTAATAATCGCATGTGTGTGTGTTAAATAATAATTCATTAAGTATATTATACATATTAATCAGCGAGTTGACCAGATCTCACAACACTACTAAGTTCAGTAAGGGGCCGATCGGGGAGTACTCGGGATTATGTAACTCGCCTCGGCAAGGGGGGGAATAGCGAGTACTCGGAAGAGTAATCGGCCAACTCGGCGAGTTTTACAACACTGTATATATATATATATATATATATATATATATATATATATAGGCTTAGGTTATAATGTGGATTTCTAGGTATTGTGTAGATGTAAGGCTAGTTTGTGGTCCAAGTATGTCACACCCCGAAACCGACGGCAGAAAATGTTCCTGGGTGGAGGACGTCATGCGTAATATCACAACCAATGTACATAGTAAGCATAGTAAACACAACCATCACATTACATAAGATTATTTACATTTGTTTCAAGTGTAGAAAACATAGATTAAACACATCAGTTTAAAAGCAAAAGTAAAGACAAGACTTCTGAATACTCCGTCTTCTCCAAAAATAAGCGAGATACCTGTTTAACGAGAACCTGAGATTACAAGCAATTTTAAAATATCAGCATAAAGCTGGTGAGTTTATAAGTAAGTTCGTTCTGGTGAAAGAAGATGTTCCTTTAGTTTTATGAAAAGTCATTTGTTAGGGTGCAAGGTCACTCTTGGATGTAGTGTTTTAGGCTTTCCCTCTTGTATGTGTAAATGGGTTGAGTCTTTCCTATAAATAGGAAGTGAGTGACTCCCATTATGTAAGAGAATCCATTTTGGAGTGTTAGACTAGAGAGAGAAACTTTGTACAAACCCATTTGTATATTCTTTCTAGATCTAATAAGAGCTTACAAAGATTTATTTACTCCTTGTGTTCTTTATTTTTCATGATGATTCACTAGATCTTTCATATTCCGCACATGCCATCATAATCAACACCACTACAATTGGTATCAGAGCGGGTGTTCTTGATTTCATCAAGAATTGATCCTTGATGACAATTTTGATTTAGTGATTCATTTTATGATCTTGGATCTTCTTGATTTAGAGATTTTTTGGATTCTAGAAATCGAATTCATCTTTGATTCTATTCATAATTCGATTTTCTTCACTAGAATTCAAGTGATTTTTACTTTCTCTCTCTAGAAAACCCATTCAAAATCACTTTCTTTCTCTAGAAATCTTCAAGTTTTTTGTGATCATGGTGCGTTTGGAGTATGATTCTTGGGTTGTAATCATTGAAGGTGTGAAATACGAAGTCAACAAATTTCAATTCTATGGATTATTGTTGAAAGGAGGTTTGATTTCATGGGATTCTTTGGTTTCTTATGGAGGTTTGAAAGATGATTATGGAAGATTGATATTTCAACAACTTTTGAAGATTGAATGTTTATATGATCTTTCCATGTTCATGATAGCTCGTAGCAAGAATCGAGAGGAAGGAGAAGAAAGAGACTTGTTTAATAAGAGATACATTTCTCTTGTTGAAAACCCAAGTGATCTTCATGCTCTTATGTTTGTTGAAGATGTTCTTGATGATCATCATGTTCTTGATGATGATGATGTTCAAGAAAAAGGAGTTCAAGTTGATTTTCAAGATGAAAAAGTTTTTTGCTCGATTGGAGTTCAAACCGATGATATTTTGTGTTCTTGTGATTCGTTTGAAGGAATGATTCCTTATCGGAAGCCGGTGATCCAAGAAAATCACAAGTATCAAACTCCAAAAGATTTGATTCAAATTCACAAAGTTGATGTTGTGGAAAGTGGGTTTGTTCATGAGATCAAGTCTTCAAGAAGCAAAAAGATGAGAAAGAAAAAGAAGAAGAAGATCAATCGCAAAAACAAGCGGGCTTACTCATAAAAATCGTCAAATGTTGTGAAGCCGAAATCCGTGAAGCAAATTTTGGTTCCAAAGCAACAATCTCCAAATGTTGCATTGAATTTGAAGTCAAAACCCAAAAGTGTTGGTGGTTCTTTTGAAGTTGTTCTTGGATCGTTAAAGAACATGAAGAACACAAAGAACGAGTTGTACATCTCGCATAATGGGTGGTACAATGTTCAAATTGGAGATTTTCTCGTTCCAACCAAAGAACCAAGATCGTCTAAATTTGATTCGATCGTTGCAAATAGAACTCGATTCATCAAAAAGGTATCTCAAATTCTCAAATGGATTCCAAAACATCCATGATTGATCCAACTATTTTTTTTAGATCAAGCCCAAAACAACATTAATTTTGTTTTGATTAAATCATAAGCCCAATCCAATTTTCTCACTGTTCATTCAAGTTGGATTTATAGCCCAAATTAATGATCGAACATTTCATTTGTTGTTGACTTTTTGAGTCAATATTCTCGTTCACACTAAAAAGGAGTCTGTACTCGAACAAATTGGAATCGAAAGTATGGAGATTAAGATCGATTACAACTGGACATCGACAAGTGTATTCATTTGATATGATCGACATCAACTTGGCATTAGGAAAGATTGAAGTCTGATAATGAGTAACGAAGGCAGTGAAATTGTTTAGAGTATTATCGCTGATGAAGATTTTTGATTAATTTTGTTAGTCGATGCTTTGAAATAGGAACATTTGAGGTTGATTATTCACGATTTTGGATTCGATTGAGGTTGATTTGAAAACGAAAATGTCGATTGTTTGAGTATTGACGTCGAATCGATTTGCTTTTGGATAATCGACTGGATTTGGAAGTCAACATGAGTGGATGGAAATCGATATTTGAATATCGATATTTGATTATTGATTGTTCGAAATCGATAGGGATTTTTTGGATATGATAGATTCGAGAATGAAACTGAACGATCTCGTATGTTTGTTTTGGAGTTGATTGTTGTGAAGTTTAAGTCGATTTCACATCTGTAATCGAAAAGTCAAGAACATGATGAACAGCGATGAAGAACAGTTCGAATAGCATGTTTGATCTACAATTACTCTGAAAAGTTGTCGATTTGTTGTTTGTCATAAAATGAACGAAAAGTCAAACAAATGAAAGTCAAAGTTGGGATTCTGATGAACTGGAAAATGAATTGGAGGTCAAACGAGTTTCATTATCAGTTTGAAAGTTGTTTTGGAGTCTATTGCAACAAAAATCAGTTTTGTGAAGTTGATTTTGATCGAAAATCATTGGTTTGAAGTAGTCTGATTTCGAAGGTCGACCGGAACAAAAGGGAATGTTTGATTTTTGGAAAGCAAAAGCATGGAGGCTGGATTCGTTAATGGAAATCGACATTGTTCTTGATGTTCAATTAAGAGTTAAAGGAAAAAGTCAAAGCAGAAAAATGCAATGTTTGAGATGTTGATATTAACTTTGATTTTCGATTTTGCTTTATCAAGTGAATGAATGGTGTCAAGAAATCGATGTTGGTTAGCAGATGGCTTGATAATGAATAGATGAAGCTTTAAGATTGTTGAATTGGGATTAGTGAGTCGCTGTTAATGATGTAGCTTCGAAACTATTTACGATTTGGGTCCCTGACATTTCTAAGAAGTGGCAGAAATAGTCCAGTTTCGAATATTGAGGAAAAATTGTGAAGAATGCTAAGGTTTCATGTTCAGTCCCTATAGTTTATGCGAATTGACGCTTTCTACCCAGCTTTGAAAAAGGGGGAAAGTTTCGCATTTTTGGCTGTTTTTGGCGCAACGGGTCCCTGAAAGTTTCAGAAAGTGACACTTTCTACCTGGTTTTTGAAAAATCTTGCAACTTTCACCTAAAAAGTCAAAATTTTTCATAAATTGGAAATTTTTTTTGGCTTTTTCGTGATTGTTTTTCCGTGCAAGATTTTTGGTGATTCATTTTTGGTACACATCAAGGGGGAGTATCGTGAAGACTACTCCTCGGGCGCTTCTCACCCTTAATGGGTTTTATAATCATTTTTTTATTATAAAAAGGGGGAGAATGATGGGTATTCTAAGCTTCTCGGGTTTGTTGAATATTCATTTGTGGATTTGAAGACCGGTGTTACTTCGAGGGGGAGTTTGGTCTTGATCACGCTAGCTTGTTGGAGATTGAAGCCGAACATCCAATCCTAACTTTGAGGGGGAGAATGTTAGGGTGAAAAGTCACTCTTGGATGTAGTGTTTTAGGCTTACCCTCTTGTATGTGTAAATAGGTTGAGTCTTTCCTATAAATAGGAAGTGAGTGACTCCCATTATGTAAGACAATCCATTTTGGAGTGTTAGACTAGAGAGAGAAACTTTGTACAAACCCATTTGTATATTCTTTCTAGATCTAATAAGAGCTTACAAAGATTTATTTACTCCTTGTGTTCTTGATTTTTCATGATGACTCACTAGATCTTTCATATTCCGCACATGCCATCATAATCAACACCACTACAATCATTACCCAAGAAAATACCATATTTTCTTATAAAAGAACTTTAGTTATCCATTTGTTAAACATCAGTTTTATGAAAAGTATGTTATCCCAGGAAAAACCCTTATTTTCCTTAAAAGTTAATGTTTGAATATCGATTCGGAACGTAATGTACAAGTATCTACCATACTTGCATCGTTAAGTAAAGTTTCCTTGAAAGTTTAGTTAGCCTTGGAAAGTACGTTAGTTTTAACACATATATAAAACTAATCAGTAGGTAGTGAACTAATACCTAAGGGTGTTACCGTTACCCTCTAGTAATCAAAACAATTATTACTTTGAGGTTAGTTCACTAGGTGCATTATTACTAAAAGTAAATCTATGTTATCTAAGTTGAGAGTTCTATAACCTTACGATAGACTAGATATGACTCGAAACAAGGTCAGTATAAGATTTATGACTTTGTCACCCGTAGGTCTGCCGGTCTGGCTGTAACTAGCAGCGAGGTGCGGGGTAGTCAGCCTCGTATAGATCTATACACAGAAGTCACGTTCTCCCTCCAGGAGATTCTGGTTACAGGGGTAGTCCTACACTCTCGTACTCGGGGAGAGTGTTACCAAGGACATGTCTCCAACCATAAGATTAACAAATTTACAAGTAATAATATAGAAAATCCGTTTTATGAGTGTCATAATTCTCTTGTGAAATATAAAACATAACATTTTATAATGAGTTTTACAAGTATCATTGTTTTAGTTTTGAAAAACAAATCCACAGTTAAGTTCCTAGTTGGTTGGTAAAACGGTATTCGGTGTAAAAGCATATAGATCATGTAAACGTTTAATACGAAATAATAAGTTTTGAGTACAAGTTCCCTTGTACTCTTGCTTGTATTCCCCCCCCCCCCCTTGAAAAGCATGAAAAACACGGAAAAAATGTAGGGGTATGAACTCACAGTTTAACGTAGGTTTTGAGTGTCAACGGATGCCCTGAACGCAAGCAGTCCCTATTATTCATGTGGTAACACATATGCGAGTTAGAATTAGGGTGTTTCATGACTAAACATGATGGGAAATCACCCTTAAGACTTGGAATCACTAAGACTAAGTTTCTCATGTTCCAAACTTAGTGATCTATTCAAGTTTAGGGCCAAATATGGGCATTAGAATGGGTGTATGATCATCAAAGTGAGTGTGCGGTTGGGGAATGTGGCCAAGATTGAGTGTGAGGCTGCACACACTACAGAGGGTGTGCGTGGCCGTACACAGGAGTGTGTGGCCGTACACTCCTCATTTGAGTCCAAAAGTTGATTTTTGAAGTGATTTCTCTACACTAAGGGAAGTTCTGAATGTTTGCTGCCACCCTATGAAGGTGTGCGGCCGCACACCTTCAAAGGACGAAGAACATGATGAACATGTTGAAGTTATAAGATTAGATTCAAGTGTTTACCACTATAACCAACTCGATGATGGAGTAGTTCACGATTAGGAGGCCTTCAAAGTGTTCTTGGTTGATGATCTTAGAGAGAGAAAGTAGAGAGAGGAAAAGGTGCATTCATGAGAAGAAAGGAGTGAATGAAAGGGGTATCCACCAATATATAGGGTTGGGTGTGAGGCTGAGGGGTGTTTGCGGCTGGGTGTGTGGCTGGAGAGTGTTTGCGGTTGGGTGTGTGGCTGCACACCTGAGTGTGTGGCCGCACACACCTTCTTTGATGTGTTTGACCCAATTTTGTGATGCTAAACACTTTCTAACCCTTCCCAAGACTCACATCTAGATTATACTAAGCCTAAAGCACCCATATGGACCCACAAAATTCGTTAAAAGATGGTGAACTCAAGTTTTAATACCGATACACGGATCAATTACATAGGATAGAAGTTTCGGGTTGTCACATTATCCCCCCGTTAGAGGGAATTTCGTCCCGAAATTCAGGTATACAAATACAATCATGGATCTTAGAAAAGGTGGGGGTACTTCTGTCTCATTGAGTCTTCATGCTCCCAAGTGAATTCCAGACCTCGCTTGGCATTCCAGCAGACTTTCACTATTTGGATGCAGCTTGTTTTGTACGCTTGACCTCCCGATCCATGATTTCGATTGGTTCTTCCATGGAGTTCAAGTTTTCATTGATTTTTATCTCATAAAGCGGGAACACGAGGCTTTCATCGGATAGGCACTTCTTATGATTAGAGACGTGGAATACCGGATGGATGTTGCTAAGTTTTTGGGGTAATCCGAGTTTATAGGCTACGGGACCAATCCTGGCGAGAATCTCGAAGGGTCCTATGTACCTCGGGTTAAGTTTTCCATGCCTTCCAAAATGTATCATGCCTTTCCAGGGCGAGACCTTCAACAATACACGATCACCAACCTGGAATTCCAAAGGTTTTCGTCGTTTATCGGCGTAGCTCTTCTGTCTGTCTCTAGAAGCTTTCAATCGTTCTCGGATTTGCATGATCTTTTCGGTGGTTTCATGGATGATTTCAGGGCCAATGAGAGCACTGTCGGGGACTCCACTCTTAGCTATCTGCGTGTCCCCTACCTCAACCCAGCACAAAGGGGATCTGCACTTTCGGCCGTAGAGCGCTTCGAACGGGGCAACCTTGATACTGGTGTGGTAACTGTTGTTATACGAGAACTCGATCAAGGGTAAATGAGTGTCCCACGACTTTCCGAAATCAATGACACATGCTCTCAACATGTCTTCCAAAGTCTGGATAGTTCTCTCACTTTGCCAGTCCGTCTGAGGATGATACGTGATGCTCATGTCTAGTTTAGTTCCAAAAGCCTTCTGTAAAGACTGCCAAAATCTCAAGGTAAACCTGCTATCTCGATCGGAGATAATGGACACAGGTACACCGTGTAGTCAGACTATCTCTTGGATGTAGATTCGCGTAAGTCTTTCCGTCTTGAACGTTTCTTTTATCGGTAGGAAATGAGCGGATTTTGTCAATCGATCGACAATTAAGCAAATGGTATCGTACCCACTCGGAGATTTGGGTAATTTGGTAATGACATCCATAGAAATCATCTCCCATTTCCACTCAGGTATCTCGGGCTGCTGGAGTAAACCTGAGTGTTTCTAATATTCGACCTTTACCTTGGCGCAAGTCAGGCACTTGCCCATGAAGGTAGCGATTTCGGCTTTCATGTTTGGCCACAAGTAAAGCTTCTTGAGATCGAAGTACATCTTAACCGAGCCTGGGTGTACAGAGTATCTAGCCTTGTGGGATTCGTTCATGACAACCTCTCTAAAACCTCCGAACTTTGGGGTCCAGATCCGGTCCATGAAACAATAAACTCCGTCACCTCTGATCTAAAGATTCTTATCCATTCCCCTCAAGGCTTCGTTTAATACGTTCTCTGGTTTTAGGGCTTCCAACTGAGCTTCTCAAATTTGTGCGGATAAATGGGAATGGATGGTCATTGTTAACGCCTTTACCTTGCGGCTTGGACTTTCGTTTCGGCTAAGTGCATCTGCCACCACATTGGCCTTGCCGGGATGGTAGCAGATCTCGCACTCATAGTCACTAAGCAACTCTACCCATCGTTGTTGTCTCATGTTTAAGTCTGATCGAATATGTGCTGTAGGCTTTTATGGTCAGTGAAGATCGTGCACTTAGTTCCGTAGAGATAATGTCTCTAAATCTTCAGTGCGAAGACCACTGCTCCTAACTCTAGGTCATGAGTTGTATAGTTGACTTCGTGTGCCTTCAGCTGTCTCGAGGCATAAGCAATAACTTTTCCTCGTTGCATAAGTACACAACCTAAGCCCTGATTGGACGCATCGCAATAGACAACGAAATCCTCTGTCCCTTCGGGCAGGGACAGGATAGGTGCGCTGCATAAGGCTCACTTCAACGTTTGGAACGCAGTGTCTTGCTTCTCACTCCAACAAAAGGGTACACCTTTCTGTGTCAGAGTGGTTAGGGGTTTGGCGATCCTGGAAAAATTATGGATGAATCTATGATAATAGCCGGCAAGACCCAAGAATTGACGGATTTCTGTGGGTGTCATTGGTGCCGACCAATTCTCTATCGCCTTGATTTTGGACGGGTCCACGTGTATACCCTCCTCACTTACCACATGACCATGGAAAGTTACCTTCCTAATCCAAAATTCGCACTTGGAGAATTTCGCGTACAACTTTTCTGATCTAAGGGTTTCCAACACTAACCTTAAGTGTTGTTTGTGATCTTCTTCACTTCTTGAATATACAAGTATGTCATCAATGAACACAATGACAAAATTGTCCAGAAAGGGGCGACACACCCTGTTCATCAGGTCCATGAACACTGCCGATGCATTGGTTAGACCGAAGGGCATCACTACGAACTCGTAGTGTCCATATCGAGTTTGGAATGCTGTTTTGGAAACATCATTCTCATGAACTCGTAGCTGATGGTACCCTGATCTAAGGTCTATCTTTGAGAAGTAACTGGCTCCCTGAAGTTGATCGAAAAGGTCGTCTATTCGAGGGAGAGGATAGCGGTTTTTGACAGTTAGCTTGTTTAACTCGCGGTAGTCTATACACATCCGAAAGGATCCATCTTTCTTCTTCACAAATAAAACCAGGGCTCCCCAGGGTGAGGAACTCGGTCTGAAGAACCCTCTGCTGAGTAGCTCATTAAGCTGACTGGATAACTCCTGCATTTCTGCTGGTGCTAAACGATATGGGGACTTGGCTACGGGGGTAGCTCCGGGAATTAAATCGATGCGAAACTCAACTTGACGTTCAGGAGGAATTCCCGGGAGCTCTTCGGGAAAGACATCAGGAAAGTTGCAGACTTTGGGGATGCCCTCGAGGTCTTTAACTTTCTGTTTCTCGTTTATCACATGAGCTAGGAATGCATGGCACTCCTTTCACAGAAGCTTTTGTGCTTTGATGCATGAAATGATGCGAAGATTGGAACTAAGTTTATCACCGTAGATCATGAGGGTTTGACCAGAAGGGAGATTGAAATGGATAGCTTTTTCTTAACAAAGGATATCAGCATGATTGGGGCTCAACCAATCCATTCCAATGATAACATCGAAGCTTTTTATAGATACTGGCATAAGGTCAATGGGAAAAGTATGTTCGTTGAGGGTAAGGGTGCATCCTATGAATATATCGTTAGCGTTTTCTTTCTCACCATTAGCCATCTCGACAGTAAATGTTTCGGTTAGTGGTTGAGGATTATGTTTAAGGAGATGTTTGAACGAATGGCTAACAAAACTTCTTTCAACACCAGAATTGAAAAGGATGCATTCATAGGAGTTGTCGAGAAGGAACGTACCCGTGACAACAGTAGGATCGGCGACTGCCTCCTCTTGCCCCATCGTTAGAACTCTCCCGACGTTGTTGGTTGTCATTGCCTTGGGGCAGTTTCGCTTGAAATGCCCGATCTCACCACAACCAAAACAGGCTTGACCGACACCTGATCCAGAGGCTTGATTGGTTGGTTGGGCTGTTGTTTTGCAGTTTCGAACAGTGTGGCCCTTTTTGCCACAGTTGTTGCAGATCATCTCATGGCATGGGCCGGAAATAAGATGATGGTAGTTGCACTTGTCGCACCTAGGGAGGGTACCAACATATTTACTGGTAGGTGCTTGAGTGGATAGAGTAGCAATAGGGATAGTAGCAGCATGGACTGCTATAGTTTGTTGCCTCTTTGAGGGCTCCTGCGAAGACTGACTCTTCTTCTGTCTCCAGGATTTTCTTTTCTCACCACTCCTTCTTGCTGGTTCAGGAGTGGTGGCCACTTCATCTAGATTGTGTCCATGATCAATCAAAGTTTGCGCCAGAAATTTTGCGTTGTCGAAGGTGTCTGGTTTAGCAGCCAAAACGTTTCCCTTGGTTGGCTGGGTCAGCCCCCAGATAAATCTTTCAATCTTATTGCTTTCTGGGGTGACCATTCCCGGACATAGAAGCGCTAGGTCTTCAAACCTAGAAGTGTAAGCAGCAATATCAGAACCCCTCATCTTTAGGTTCCAGAGTTCGTGTTCCAATTTCTGCATCTCGCCCTGCGGGCAGTATTCAGCAAGTAGAGGTCCCTTCATGCTCTCCCAACCCATAGAATTGGCTACTGGTAGGGTGAGGGATTTGACTCAGCCATTCCACCAAGTCAAGGCTTTGTCGGTGAAGGTGCAGGCATCAAACTTCACCTTATCGGCTTCAGAACAGGAATAGATTTCGAAAATAGACTTGATCTTCTCGAACCATCGAGTCAGAGCAATAACACCTCCAGTACCATTGAAAGATGTAGGTTTTGCGTTCATAAAATCTTTTTAGGAACACTCCTTCCAGTGTCCTTGACCACCTTCCTGGTTTTGAGATTGAGTACCGCCTCTTGAACCATCGGAGCGACCGGGGTTCATTTGAGACATGGAGGCTACTACTGCGGAAGTAACAGCTGCCTGGAACATAACATGATCAAATTGAGGAGGAGGTGGTGGCAGAGGGTTGTTGTTCTTTGAGCTGGGTCTCTTTCTCGGAGGCATCTTGATCTAAAATGATCAAGAAAGAGAGGATGGTAAGTCCTCTGGATTGAATCAAGAGATATGAAACAAGAGATATCTCATTATGACAGGTAAACTGTTCTACTATGCGATAATATAGGAAAGCTAACAATGCAATAAATTATCGCTATAGGAACGAATGAGTAGCAACACTTGAATGAGGATTTCTATAACGAAGTTGGCTCAAGAAAATACTCCCATAGTATTTAATGTTTCGTTGCGACAATGGCTCGTTGTTTGGATATTTGGTATGTTTTAGGCCTGCTGCACACCACAGTCACTCCCAAGCATATGTTGGCCGTGTCTCGAATGAATATAGTTGATCAGGCTATATAGACCCTAGACACGACTACATAACTGCCCAAGTTTAACCGCAACGCTCAACACCCAATTACTTATGTTTTGTTCTACTCATGGATATGGTTTCTGGCATTTAGATATTCTTGTATTCTTTTTGAAAAATAACTTATATTTTGAAGTATACTTTTAGTTCAGAGCACTTCGGCCCTTTAGTGTTTATAGTTAAATACCATGTAAGGTTCGGTATACTTAGTTCACTATAAACAAGGGCTCTGATACGAATCTGTCACACCCCGAAACCGACGGCGGAAAACGTTCCGAAGTGGAGGACGTCATGCGTAATATCACAACCAATGTACGTAGTAAGCATACTAAACACAACCATTACATTACATAAGATTATTTACATTTGTTTCAAGTGTAGAAAACATACATTAAACACATCAGTTTAAAAGCAAAAGTAAAGACAAGACTTCTGAATACTCCGTCTTCTCGAAAAATAAGCGGGATACCTATCTAACGAGAACCTGAGAATACTAGTAGTTTTAAAATATCAGCATAAAGCTGGTGAGTTCATAAGTAAGTTCGTTCTGGTGAAAGAAGATGTTCCTTTAGTTTTATGAAAAGTCATTACCCAAGAAAATCCCATATTTTCTTATAAAAGAAGTTTAGTTATCCATTTGTTAAACATCAGGTTTATGAAAAGTATGTTATCCCAGGAAAAATCCTTATTTTCCATAAAAGTTAATGTTTGAATATCGATTCGGAACGTAATGTACAAGTATCTACCATACTTGCATCGTTAAGTAAAGTTTCCTTGAAAGTTTACTTATCCTTGGAAAGTACATTAGTTTTAACACATATATAAAACTAATCAGTAGGTAGTGAACTAATACCTAAGGGTGTTACCGTTACCCTCTAGTAATCAAAACAATTATTACTTTGAGGTTAGTTCACTAGGTGCCTTATTACTAAAAGTAAATCTATGTTATCTAAGTTGCGAGTTCTATAACCATACGATAGATTAGATATGACTCGAAACAAGGTTAGTATCAGATTTATGACTTTGTCACCCGTAGACCTGCCAGTCCGGCTGTAGCTAGCAGCGAGGTGCAGGGTAGTCAGCCCTGTATAGATCTATACATAGAAGTCACGTTCTCCCTCTAGGAGATTCTGGTTATAGGGGTAGTCCTACACTCTCGTACTCGGGGAGTGTTACCAAGGACATGTCTCCAACCGTAAGATTAACAAATTTACAAGTAATAATATAGAAAATCCGTTTTATGAGTGTCATAATTCTCTTATGAAATATAAAACATAATATTTTATAATGAGTTTCACAAGTATCCTTGTTTTAGTTTTGAAAACCAAATCCACAGTTAAGTTCCTAGTTGGTTGGTAAAACGGTATTCAGTGTAAAAGCATATAGTTAATGTAAACGTTTCATACGAAATAATAAGTTTTGAGTACAAGTTCCCTTGTACTCTTGCCTGTATTCCCCCCCCCCCTGAAACACACAGAAAAAAGTGTAGGGGTATGAACTCACAGTTTAACGAAGGTTTCAAGTGTCAACGGATGCCCTGAACGCAAGCGGTCCCTATTATTCATGTGATAACACATATGCGAGTTAGAATTAGGGTGTTTCATGACTAAACATGATGGGAAATCACCCTTAAGACTTGGAATCACTATGACTAAGTGTCTCATGTTCCAAACTTAGTGATCTATGCAAGTTTAGGGCCAAATATGGGCATTAGAGTGGGTGTATGGTCATCAAAGTGAGTGTGCGGTTGGGGAATGCGGCCAGGATTGAGTGTGAGGCTGCACAGAAGAGTGTGCGGCCGTACATAGGAGTGTGCGGCCGTCATAGGAGTGTGCGGCCGTACACTCCTCATTTGAGTCCAAAAGTTGATTTTTGAAGTGATTTCTCTACACTAAGGGAAGTTTTGAATGTGTGCTGCCACCCTATGGAGGTGTACGGCCGCACACCTTCAAGGGAAGAAGAACATGATGAACATAATGAGTTTTTAAGATTAGATTCAAGTGTTTACCACTATAACCAACTAGATGACGGAGTAGTTCATGATTATGAGGCCTTCAAAGTTTTCTTGGTTGATGATCTTAGAGAGAGAAAGTAGAGAGAGGAAAAGGTGCATTTAAGAAAAGAAAGGAGTGAATGAATGGGGTATCCACCAATATATAGGGTTGGGTGTGAGGCTGAGGGGTGTTTGTGGCTGGGTGTGTGGCTGGAGAGTGTTTCCGGTTGCGTGTGTGGCTGCACACACAGGTGTGTGGCCGCACACACCTTCTTTGATGTGTTTGACCCGATTTTGTGATGCTAAACACTTTCTTACCCTTCCCAAGACTCACATCTAGATAATACTAAGCCTAGAGCACCCATATGGACCCACAAAATTCGATAAAAGATGGTGAACTTAAGTTTTAATACTAATACACTGATAAATTACATTGGTTAGAAGTTTCGGGTTGTCACAAAGTATTTTTCCTAATTTAAAGTAATTGTTTTTGATATAAAAAAAGTAATAATTTAAAACAATTTATTAAATAGCAACGGATACCATTCCATCAAATTATGAAATATATAGCATTTTATTGTAACAAATTAAGAAAATCCCCAAATTAACGGAAACAGTGGAAGCTACATATGTCTTTATCAAAGCTCAAATTTTGTTACGATTGTTTAGAATCAAGAAAGAAGAAGCAGTTTTTGAGAAGGTATTACACTTGAGAATCGTTTTTTATATGAAAGTTGAATTTGGAAAGTCATCAATAGGGTTTGTTTGTGATACAAATTCTTGAAGAATCCAAGGAACAAGGTCGACTTCGTTCAAGTCTATGTTCACGAACACGGCAAAAACAAATTTAAATCTGGACGATGATGACAATTTTGTTTCCCCAACTCCATGTATGAATCGTAATGTCAACAAAATTAGAGTATTATGGAATGTATGTTTACGAAAAGTTGAGAGTTTTTCAAAGGGGTTTTCGTTGACATACAATTTGGTTCAGTTTGTTGTCATGTTTTTTTTGTTAATTTTTTTTGGTATTTGAAACATATTTTGGAATGTTATTCTTCTAGATTCATTAAAGTTCGAATGGAATATAGTTTAGTCTTTTAGATTTATTGTGGGTTTTGTTTTGGTATCAACGTAGACTACAATTTTAGTTTTGATAGTATGATATGTTCCTTCATAATGTTAGTAGAAGTGAAATCGATTGTCTCTATTTGTATTCATGATCTCTGTTTAAGTTCTAATGGAATTTAACATATTCTTGTAGAAGTTATATGTTTTATTCTCCACATATGATACTTTCCTTCAGAAAGCTTGTGTATAGGAAATTGTTTGGTTCTTAAGTTCCTTGAGAATTGTATATTTTTTGTTAATGAAATGTTTGGTTATGTTTGTATTCATGTGTTTTGGGGAACTACTAATGGAATAAAGGTTAATGTTGTAGAATTCTTTTAGGTTAATTAGTTTCCAGCATCGTTAAAATGCTTTGTTTTCCAAGTATGATATGTTTATTAAGAATATTAGTAGAATGGAAATTCAATATTATTTTATCATGTTTATGTAATGATGTGAAAATGTTGTTTGTCATGCAGTGATTGTAGAAACAATAGTAATTCCAGGTACAAGTGTGAATAAGAAGAAATGTCAGCACTCATCAAGATCAACCCCAGAAAAGAAAAAACCTCGTCCTTTAAATGTTTTAATAGAAGGAAGGGTACTTAGGTAAAAGATAAAACTTGAGAAGGTGCCTCTTCAGTTAGAAGAAAAAAAGGTAGAACGAGATGGAAAAAGTGAATGTAAAAGAAAACATGAACAAGTTGTGGTAGAAAGGATGAAAAAAAATGAAAATAATAAGAAGGTAAGCAAGGTGAATGAAAAGATAAGAAAAACTGAAAGACATTATCCATCGGGTTTAAGAAGGCTTCCTACAAGAATGACACCAAGTAGGATTAATGTAGTCGTTAAAGTGTTGTCAGGAACACAAAAATAAAGCAGTTTATGATATGGAATTTGGTTCTTTTTTGAATTTACATATGGATGTTGTCCCAGGGTTGCTAAACTACTATCTTCTAGATGTATAGAATCCAGAAACCAATAGACTTGTGATGGAGAATGGAGTGATTTAAATAACAAAAGAGCTGGTGCATAAGATGATGGGTTTACCAATGGAAGGGGATGATTTGAGTAGAATGCCTTACAGTGAAACCGGTAATGAGATTCTGGAAGAATAGAAAGAACAATATGTAGATAAGAAGTTTCATGGGGAAGCATACGTGAAAATATTAGAAGTACAAAAGAAGACAATATTATATTCAGGTTGAACTTTCTTATTCTGTTCATTAACACCTTCATAGAGTCAATGGTTGGTGGTACCAATAATATCAAAGTGGTACCAATATTATATTCAGGATTTTTCGAAGATTGATTGGTGTGTGCATGTTGCACAGCCTACGAACTAGAAAGGATATGTGGAGAAGGGATGACAAAACATGCTACTACTCGGGACCTATTACTTTGTTATTGGTAATGGATTCATTATTTTAGATTTAAATGTGATAATTTGAATATAAATCATTTAATTAAGGTTTTTTTAACGATTTGTTTATGTATCCATTTTATTTCAGCTATCATATGTGTATAACATGAGGTATGAAAATATAAAGTTGGATAAAAGGATACCATTTATTGCACATGTAAAGGGTTATAAGCTGATAAAAAATACAAGAAATGGAAATTAAGTTAGGAGGGTTCGAGAGGCAACTCAGAGATAGTATCTCAGATGATGAGAGAATGGGGGTGAAGAAGAGGAGGAAGACTGCGGACTTTATCGAGACGTTGAGGTAGAGTTAATATTGTCTTGAATTCAAGTTTTGTTCTTTTGTGTTTTTTTTTTGTCAGATGTTAAAAACCTTTTTGTTAGTGTTAATTTGTATTGATTAGTGATTATAGACCAGGATGTGGAATTAGAAAGTAATTGAATCTGAAAGAATTGTTGTTAAATACTTTCTTTATTTCGAATATGTACAATAATATAGTCATATTGCAGGCATTTGTTGCTATATTGGAGCAAGTTATGGTAAATTGCTATCAAAGAAGAGTAACATGGAAGCTGCATTAAAACATGGTTTAGAAAAGTTTCTTGATAGTAAAGTACTGAAAGAGTGGTTAATTAAAAAGAATGAGTTATTTAATGAGAATGATTTTGTTAAGGAGAATGATATTGAAAATGAGATTCCATACATGGCAAATAAGTTATTGAATATCATGGACACTTATCACCTATTAGAGGATTGGTATGTAAGAGCAAGGATATAGACAAAGGATGTAAGCATGTGGAACTACGTATGGAAAATGAATTCACACAGATGATCTTACAATGACTCAGTTTTATAAGTTACCAGGTGTGATGGATGAAATTATAGATATGGCGACTAAAATAGAGATGATGTTTTCAAGTAGTAAACAGGTAGCTAAAGAAAACAATCCAACTATTGTGGTAGGATTTAATTCGAATGAAGGAAGAAATCTAGATGAGGAGCTGAACAATGTTGCCAATGAATATGATAATGGTAAAAAGGGAAAAAGGGACAAGAAATCTACAAATTTATTTCATTCCCTTTTTATCGAACGGGTGATTAGAGTTGGTGATAAATTGAAGAAGAAAGGAATTAAAATGTGCACTTCAATATTTGCACCTAAAAGAAATAATGGGTTAGTGTAAAATATATTATATGCTCAGTAATTGTAATATATTATATGATGTTATTAATATTATCAATATATTTATTTATGTAGGGACCCGATTTGGGATATTGGAGTTAGCGAAGTTTTTCACGAAGGATTCTTGTACCATTTTAAGAAGGATGTGTACATCCATTCTAGAATAATAGATTGTTGGGCAGCATTCCTTAATAAGATGAGGAGTATAGGGACAAAGGATCGATAGGTAGATTGTTCTTGGACACAAAATTTCTGGTATGGAATGTACATTATATTTTGTAAATTTCAATGTAAATTAGTAAGTGTAATATTGAAATTTGTGTTTTTCTTATTATTGTAGACAAGTGAAATGTTGCACAAATTGGGTTTAGGAGTCAGAACATGCAGATTGTTTGATGGATTGCTGAGAGTTTACATTAATAATTTTAAAGTGTTACCAAGTTTGAAAGATGTTGGGTTGGTTAGTTCTTTTGGAATAAATTTTTTTTACACATTCTTTAGAATTTAATATTAAGTTTTTTTTGTGCTTTCAACATGTTTTCATCCCAGTAGTGGATGTGGCTATGTATTATGTGGTGTGATTTGATCCGAGGACAGGAAAGTGCTTGATAATTGATCATGTAAACCGAAAAAGAAGCATTGACAGTGTATATGGAATAACACCTATCTTTTTCGTAATAGTAGAGCAATATAATCATTTATAATCATTCTATCACTTAATATAGTTCTATTTTATTATTTTATCTTAAATGTTTATTTTATTATGACAGTTGAAACTTTTGTGCAACTACTTATCCATACAACATCATTCAATAGTAAAAGCTTTAAGTGCAGCCCAACCACATGTGATGAACATTCGTTGACGCGTAGCGAAACCGGGACCAGATTGCGGAGTATATCTTATGAGGCACATGGAAAGTTATATGGGAGAAGGAGCAGGGCGATGAGATTCTAGTTTTACAGGAAAAGGAAATGCATATACAATTGTAGTTATGAATTTGAGGACCAAGTATTTGGCTAGAATGATGAAAGCCGAATTGAATGTGCATAAAAAAACGCTAGAGAGGGATTGTGCTGAATTCTCAAAGCTTGATGTACTTGAAAGAGAGTTACTTCTGCAAGAGAGAGGGATTGTGCTGAATTCTCAAAGCTTGATGTACTTGAAAGAGAGTTACTTCTGCAAGAACCAGCAACATCAAGGAAGAAAACAAGAGGAAGACGTCGATGTTAACTTTGCAGTTCGGTTTCATTAGATTTTTTATTTCTTGGTATTAAGAACTTAAATGAAGTGTGCTGAATTTGTTTTTGTTTGTTTTTTGTTTTTTGTTTTTTTTTTTTGTTTTATTTTTTGTTTCAACTTTTGAAGGGTTTTTTATTAAGTAGGATTTATTTTGAATTAAAAAATGTGTGTTTTCTGGATGAATATGGATGGTAGTTTTTAAACATAATATGTGGTTAACAGTTACACTATTCAAGTCTTTAGAATTTTATTTATCTTTTATGTTTGTATGTTATAATTCTGGTAGAATATTCAAATAATTAGTGTTTAGAACAAAAATTTGAATGGATGGTTGATAATGTTCTACTAGATAGGATGTGGTGAATGTACATATTCTATTAGAACATGTTAAGAACGTAATGACTTTGGAAAATTGAAAAGTATAATTGGTGTATTATATTAGAATGATGTTAATTTGATATTGGAATTTAAGGTGTAATTTGTTTGTAACTCTCTTTGTAGTAGGCATTAGACTTTGGTATAGTAGGCCTCAGACTTTGGTAGTTTGTAGTAGGAATCAGAATTTGATGGTTTGAAAAGTATAATAGCTGTATTCTATTAGAATGACGTAAAATCGATATGATAATGAAAAGTTTACTTTATATTCTATTAGAATTAGCATACATATGTGGTTAACAATTACACTATTCAAGTCTATTTATACTTAATTTTTGAATTAGCATATATATGTGGTTAACAATTACACTATTCAAGTCTTTAGAATTTTATATATCTTTTATGTGTGTATGTTATAATTCTGTAGAATATCCAAATAATTAGTGTCTAGAACGAATGTAGAATGGATTGTTGATAATGTTTTTGGTAGATATGATGTGGTGATTGTACATCTTCTATTAGAATATGTGAAGAATGTAGTGACTTTGGTAGAATGAAATGTATAATTGGTGTATTCTATTAGAATGATTTTATTTCGATATTAGAATGTAAAGTGTAAGTTGTTTGTAACTCTCTTTATAGTAGGCATCTGGCTTTAGTATTGTAGGCATCAGAGTTTGGTAGTTTGTAGTAGGCATCAGCCTTTGGTGGATCGAAGTGTATATTAGGTTTATTCTATTACAATGATGTAAAATCGAATGATGTTAAATTGGTATTTAATATAAAGTGTAATTTGTATTCTATTAGAATGATGTAAAATCGAATGACGTTAAATTTGGTATATAATCTAGGCATCAGACTTTGGTACAAACATTATATTAGAATATATGTAATATTAAGTGTAATTTGTATTCTATTAGAATGATGATAAATTGTGATTTAACTGAAAAAGTATACATAATTGTAAAGGAATGTAAAATGAAATAAAAACATTTGAAATATGAAATAATTATTGTTATGTAAATGGAAAAAGAAAATTTTAAACAATAGTCTATTAAGCAATAAACCAATAACCAAAAATAAAATAAAGACATTGTAAACTAGTTTTCTGTATTCTTTAGAGGACAATTTCTCTTGTCGTGAATAACCATCCGTTGACATGATGCACACAATCTCTTGGGTTTCAATCCTTGAAGTTGAAGCATTTCATTTTTAGTTTTCAATCTTTTCCCTCTACTGCCAGAACCTTTGTTCTGAATATCTGATGGGTTCTAAATGTCCACCACATCAGGAATAGTGACTTTTAGAAGGTTCTTATAGTATGTGTCTCTGGTGGGAAGTTCATTTGAATCGTCTATATACTTTTTTTTTTCAACTTATGCTGATCATCGAGATATGCTTGTAAATTTTCTGGATGATGACTCAAGCTTGATACACAATTATGAAGAGTTGAGACAGTTTCAATGGCATACTTGTCGGAATGTATGTCATATCCGGAGTCCGAGAATCGCCTCTTAAGTAATTCTGTTGGAATAACGTCCCTTCTCCAACGTTTCAATATGTACTGTGATGGAATTTCAACACGACTGTAATACTTAAAAACACAAAAAAATATGTCTACACAATATACCAACATGTTCGAAATTCATGCAACTGCACACGAAGGTATCTTCTACTGTTGAACTTGTAACCTGTAAAAAATGAAATATGAAAAATAAAATGATGTCATTAATTTTCATTTCAATGTAATGAAATATTTTAAATTAATAAAGTATACGTACTTTGAATTCAATATCCTTGAGAATTCTATCGTAATGATATTCCTGCACTGTTTCATCACCAATTTCTTTTTGAGTTTGCCTAGTGATAATGCTTTTCTTCTCCAATATAGTAATTGTGTCAACACCATCTTCAGATGACACACACTTTTGGAAACAAGTTTCCTTGTATTTTAACATCTCTTCCTGAACTTGGTAAAAAATGGTACGGGTGTACACTTTGGATGCATGAACTTCGTACGAAAGATGTTTGATTATTTTAGGAAAAGTGTTGGAAGTCTTAAAATCATTGAAATTTTGATTATATCTTTGTCGTTCCAAATTAGTGTCAAAAGACATCACAAAATGACAAGACACAAACTAGAAAGGGTAATGTTTTGAAATGGCCAATTTTGGCTTTCGGACAATGATGTAGTTCGCATAAGACCAAGCATTGGTATATCCTTGAAAAATGTTGGTATCCATGATCTACGCAAATCGTACATAACATTCAACAACTTGTTATTTGTAATATTGAAATCCATCAACAACCATTCCCAACCAGCCTCAAATGCTTATGGTTCAATTTTAGAATTCCATATTAAACCGTGGAAACAATTACGGAACTTTGGATTGGTCAAAATTTCAATTGATATGTTGTTAAAATACATGGATGTGTTAGTATCGATAAAAATTTGTTTGAAAGGTAATGATATGCAGGATATAGTGTGTAATCAAATTTTATTGTGATGGAAGAATGGCAATTCTTTATGACCTGGTATGATACTGATGTAATTGGTATGGCTATATAATTATGATATGAGTATGAGAATTAAATTGTACCTTTTTTGTTAACTTTTTAGTTATATGCCACATGCAAAGTCTATGTTGTGTCGTTAGAAGAAGTTCTTTAATAGCTTTGGACAATGTTAGATCCTGATCTGATATTATCAATGTAGGTGGTTTTGTAAATGTCTTCAAGAACGCCTTAACCAGCCAAGAATAAGAGTCATAGTCTTCTTTACTCAGTAGACCAACACCAAATGTTACATATTTTTATGCTTATCTATATCAGTGAGTGGAACAAAAACCATGTTCTACCTATATAGAAAATATGTTTTAGATAAATGAAAAAGAATTATGTAACATACACGTTTTGAAATCATGTTTTGTTATGAATAAAATTGTGAAATACTATGTGAAATTTAGTGTTGAGTTCTAACAGATAGTTTTTACTAGAAATGAAATAAAACTATGTTTAGAATCACTCATAAAATATTGGAAGTCTTATGAAATTCCAATTAAAAGTCAAATAGTGAAATTTAGCGAAAATATAAAATTTGAAATAAATAAATTTTATTATTGAAAGTTGTAAATAATCTCGTTAGAAACTTGTAGGCGAAAACTTCTTCGAAATCCGAGTTATAACGAAGAAGTTATGACTAACTGAAGATCTGCGATAAAACCGACACGGTGCCGAATGACGTAAAAAGTGAGTTTTTGATAAACTAATTTTTAGCCTTAGTGATCTAAATGAAAGTTGTAATATTCGTTAAACCGAGAAGTTTGATAAAAAGAACGTCCAAATCTGACTTCATATGAGGAAGTTATGATTTTTCTAAGTTCCAGCTTAGCAGTAGACAGCTAAAAACTCGAATTTTAGATCGAGCGATATGTAGCCGATACATCCTAAATGAGAATCGAAGGTCTCATCATTTGTATTATAACGGTAAAAAGTGTGACAAAAACGGATGTCGGATGAAGAAGTTATGATTTTTTAACGGATTTTCATGTCCCGGTCTGTTAAAAATAAAAATATTAAACTTAAAGTCAAAATTAGCCAACGAATTCTAAACGAAAGTTGTAGAATATATTCCCGCCTACGCGTGCATATAAAGAACGTCAAAAAACAGAGCTCGTATGCAAAAGTTATGGATTTTAGAAGATTGGGGCACAATTTTCGAGAATTTTCGCATGAATAGTGCCAGTCCACGTCACCTCGCACAAAGCAGCTGCGTATCTAAGACGTGGCCCAGTCCGAGACCAACGCATGTCCTCTTCGTGTCCTCTTCTGATTCGTCCGAGGCCAAGGTCCAGTAAGAACTAGACACGCCTCGCATCGGTTGACAATCCGAAGCGAGCCATGTCTCGCCTACCAGCCTCCGACGAGCCCTCGCATCCGAGCCACGTTCGAGCCTCGCTGGCCCTCGCATCTGCTGACAACTGTTCGCTTCTCATCCCTCGGATCAGAAGCCTCGGCCCTATATAAAGGGAGGCATGTGAGCCTTCCCTGCTAGTTTTGGAAATTTGCCACTTTTAGCCCATTTTTCCATATTTTCTTCATCTTAACATTCCCCGAAGCCCCGGTATCGATTATAACCCCCGAAATGCGCCTCGAAGTGCTCGAGAAGCCCGGGAAATTTATCTTTTCGGTTTTGAAGCCCTACCTTCACAGAACCCGGTTTTCAATTAAGCTCCCGGTTTTCAACATAGAAAGTCATATTTAAAGTCGAAGTGTTGTCCAAATTACTATTTTAACCCCCGGTTAATTTAAGGTGAGTTCAATATATAGGAACAATTGTATGTTATGTGTTATATGTGCTATCTGCTTTTCAGTTTTATTATTCTGAGTTATTTTCCCGTGTTATTTTATTCGCTATTTTTATAGCAAAAGTAATACCTTTGACCATGTGATCAGTGAAAGGACTTAGATTCACATTGGTACTGGTACATAGCCTCTGGCCATGTAGAGCATGTCTCCGTAAGAGAATGACTTCTATTCTATAGCATTGGCAAATGGTTAGCCAGGACTATAAGCCTGAAATCTAACACGACGTTAATCAGAAATTGTATGT
Organism: Lactuca serriola; assembly: GCF_051521515.1. Taxonomy (NCBI): domain Eukaryota; kingdom Viridiplantae; phylum Streptophyta; class Magnoliopsida; order Asterales; family Asteraceae; genus Lactuca; species Lactuca serriola. Next base: position 117,283,031 of record NC_136408.1, read on the forward strand.
CTTCTATGCCATTTGGGCCAAAGTTTTATTGATGTATATCAAGTATGGAAATTGTTATGTCTCATTGATTGTATATCTTTGAATCAAGTCATCGCATGATATGAAAAGATTAACAGATGATTCACATACGCCTTTGTTGTTCCTTGTTTCTCTTTGCTTCTACCATATTGAAGTATATATATGACATAACGTTATATTGTATCTATTATTGAACTCACTAAGCGTCACCGCTTACCCTATCAATCTTTAACAATTGTAGGTGATAAGTAACTAGTATGATCACATACTGTTGAAAGATTTAGAATAGTTTGCAATAGTCTTTTGTACTTCAGTTTATGTTTGTATAAATTACAATATCCTGGGTAGTTATGTAATATATATAACACTTTGTATTAATCGGTTTGTATCCAGTAGTTTGTAATCTCTTTATCAATGTAAAATATTGCTTTTATGAATATACAAGTAGCAAGTTTTGGAGTAATAATATTGTGAAGTATCAAAAGTTTGGCTCTTTCAAAAATACGAAAGTTGGGGTCTTTCAATCATGGTATCAGAGCAGTAGTTTGAGTGAACTAAATGCCACGGATTGGTATTTAGACTTAAACTATTGGAAGTTCAATATATGAACTTAATCATTGTAAGTATAGGGATACAAACCATAGGAAATATATAAAAGTATTAGGTAATAATAAACCCTAATATTCTAAAATACATGTTACTCTGTATTTCAGATCGATGGTTGAACAAGTAAGTAGCCATACCCCTGAGGTTGGTGGAGGCCCTCAACCCGAGGAAGTGAATACTCCAGTATCTCTTTGTGAGGAGCGACTCTTGGGTAAACTTACTGGTGTTATTTGACAGACTCTCTAAGAACACAAAAAGAATGGTGATAAAGGAAAAGAGAAAGCCATTAGAGAATCTTCAAGAGGAAAGGTGAAGCATCCCTCGTTCAAAGATTTCAAGAGTAGTGGTGCTACAGAGTTTTCTGGTGTCCTTAATCCTATAGTTGTTCTAACGTGGATTCAGAACACCGAGAAAGTATTTCGTGTCTCTCATGTGGATGATGAAGACAAGGCTATCTATGCTTCTGCAATGCTCTCGGAGAAGCCTTGGTCTGGTGGGAAGCAACATATGAAGCTCTCAACGGATGTGACCAGGAGAACTTATCGTGGGAGTTTTTCAAAACTCATGTGCTAGAGAAGTAATGTCCTCTAGATATGAGGAGAAGATTGGAGAAGGAATTCCTCGAGCTTAAACAAGGAGGAATGACTGTAAATGAGTATGAAACTCAGTTCAATCAAAAAGCATGGTTTGCTGCAAAGTACATTCCAATTGAAGATGAGAAAATTCAGTTATTCTTAGAGGGACTACGACATGAAATCCATGATTTTGTAGCTAATCGGGATGTTCTATCATTTGATAAATCTTTTGAGTATGCTCGAAGGCGTGAGCATGACTTAGAGATACATGGTGCCACTCTTACTGTTCCAAAGCATCCACGTACTGAAAGAACTAATCCTGTTTCCACTAGCTCAATGTTTTTCTATTCAATCGCCTTCATGTTGCATTTGTGGAAGGAATCATCCAGGTCAATGCAAAATAGATAAGGAACCCATTGTCTGTTATGGGTGTGGAGAACCTGGTCATATAAAGCCAGCTTGCCCAAGGAAGGATGTGACTTGCTATGCATGTGGTATTACTGGCCACAAGAAGCATTTTTGCCCTAATCTTACCAGCCAAGTGACGGGAAGTCAAGCTTCTGTTCAATAACTGGCGAGAAGTCAAGTCCCTATCCAACAACCAAAGAATACTCCAGCTAAAAAGGAGGAGGTGCCAAAAGCTAAGGGCCGTGCATTCCAGATTACCACAGAAGAAGCACGCGAGGACCCAAATGTTGTGACAGGTACATTTCTTGTCAACTGTAGACCTGCTCACATGTTATTTGATTCTGGTGCCTCAGATTCTTTCATATCTAATGAATTTGCGCATTCTTTTCAAACTGCTTGCTATGCACTCGCGCAACCATTTCACGTAGATAACTGCGGGAAGTATATCATTACTTGCTGATAAAATATATAGGGATTGTATCATAGAAATTGAAGGCTAAAATTTTCTTGCTAACCTAATCCCTATCTCCTTGCCCAACTTCGATATTATTCTCGGCATGGATTGGTTGTCAAAGAACCATGCAGAACTCTTGTGTTACGAAACGATGGTACGTATTCCTATTGAAGGGGAAGATTATATTCAAGTCTACGGTGAACAAAGGATCTTAAAAATAATCTCTTTCCTCAAAGCTCGTAAATTTATATCGAAAGGTTGCCCTATCTATCTAGCCTATACAATTGACATCTCAAGAAAGGAGAATAAAACTGTAAATGATGTTCCCATTGTTAACAAATATTCTGATGTTTTCCCCGATGATCTGCTTGAACTTCCTCCGGACAGACAAGTAGAATTTTGAATTGACTTTGTGCCTGGTGCTGCTCCGATTGCAAAGACTCCTTGTCATCTTGCGCCAGCCGAAATGAAAGAAATGATGATTCAACTACAGGAATTACTTGACAAAGGCTTTATTCGACCGAGTACCTCTCCCTGGGGTGCTTCGGTATTGTTTGTCAAGAAAAAGGACGGATCAATGTGGATGTGCATTGATTATCGTGAGCTAAATAAGGTGACTGTCAAGAACAAGTACCCACTACCTCGCATCGACGATTTATTCGATCAACTTCAGGGTGGTAGCTATTTCTCAAAGATTGATTTGAGATCTGGCTATCATCGGTTGAAAGTACAAGAGCAAGATGTACCGAATACTGCTTTCCGTACTCGTTATGGGTATTTCGAATTCCTTGTCATGCCATTCGGTTTGACAAATGCCCCTGCTGTATTCATGGATATGATGAATCGAGTATGCCGCCCAATGTTTGATAAGTCTGTCAATGTATTCATTGATGATATTCTAATCTATTCCAAGTCTGAAGCTGATCATGCCGTTCATATTCGTGAAATCTTAGAACTTCTACGAAAGGAGAAACTTTATGCTAAATTCTCAAAATGTGAATTTTGGCTTCGCCAAGTTCAATTTCTCGTCCATGTTAATTCTAGTGACGGTGTATCCGTAGATCCTACCAAAATCGAAGCCATTCAAAATTGGGAAGTGCCCCGTAATGCTTCCGAAATTTGTAGTTTCATGGGTCTTGCGGGTTATTACCGAAGATTCATTAAAGATTTTTCTCGTATAGCTGTACCTCTCACTAGTCTAGCTCGAAAGGAAGCAAAGTTCGAATGGGGTGAAGCCTAAGAAAAATATTTCTCGAATTTAAAAGATCTTTTTACTCATGCTCCCATCTTATCACTCCCAGAAGGTGATGATGATTTCTCCGTGTATAGTGATGCTTCAAGATTGGGACTCGGTTGTGTGTTGATGCAGCGTGGTAAAGTGATAGTCTATGCCTCAAGACAACTGAAAGATTATGAAAAGAATTATCCCACCCATGATCTAGAACTCAATGCAGTGGTATTTTCCCTAAAACTTTGGAGACATTATCTTTTTTGTATGAAATGCCAATTGTTTACCAACCACAAGAGTCTCAAGTATATATTCAGTCAGCAAACCTTGAATATGAGACAACAACGAGCCATGGAGTTGATACTACGCATGACGCCATCCACCCTCAAACGTTTCCGCCATTCCGGTTTGGGGGTGTGACAAAACTCTCCAGGGTCTTACACCGGGTGCCATGGGAACCCCTATATGGTCTTAAATAAGGATGTCATGGAAACCCTCCAAGGTCTTACACCTTAGTGCCTCGGGAACCCCCCGAGGTCTTTACCTGAGATGCCATGGAAACCCTCCAAGGTCTTATACCTAAGTGCCCCGGGAACCCCCTGAGGTCTTCCACGTAAGTATCACATAATCACTAGCATACTCCCTATCACATACCTAGTTAACATGCCACAAAATACAACTTCAGCTAGTGTATCACATATCATAAAATAGGTCGCATTGGTGCCTGAGACCCATTGGTATGGTGAGGAGACTCACTTGGCACTGTTGAAGTCCCACAAATGAAACCCCAGCTGCTGGTTGACAGATTCCTGAACTGCTAACATTCAACAATACCCAATTAATAATTGCGTTCCAAGCCCAAGGTCTAACTCACACCCCAAAGGCCTAATATTCAAGTAATCGGCCAAAGCTCAACATATGGGCTAATTTTCCAAATTGGGCTCAAACCTTTAAATAGTCTTATTCAAAGGCACAACCATTTAGTCTAGTCCAAACATTCAACATTCTAATTGCCTGGTATTATATAATCATTAAGGTCCAAACTATGGCCCATTTAAGGCCCAATTTTCCAAATTGGGCCCAAACCCCTTACAAGGGCCTTACCCTAGGCCCATTAAATTATTCTAGCCGAATTGCTTGTTCTTGGGTGGCCCATTATTATCTTAATCATCAAAGCCCAATAGAAAGGCCCAACACAAGGCCCCAGTGAAATTAGGGTTTCACATAATGATTAGGGTTAAGTGTTCCTTCTTAAACAATTAAGGACTTAATCCATTATGTCCAATATTTCCTTTAGGTTAATTTGCCAATGTTGTTAATTAATATTTTAAGTTTGTTAACCGATTCTAGAGCGAGTCCCAATCAATCCCCAAAATTAGGGCTTCATGGCATTTAGGGCTTTCCAAACCCAATACAATCCGACTAGGCCCAAAGTTAAGTCCCTAGGCCCATTAGGGCTTCAAGCATCCCAACCGAATCAAACATGACAAAGCAAAGCACAATGCTACCTGACAAGACGGCTGGTGGCGGCAGCCACCACCTCACAGTGGTCGTTAGGGTTTCTTTCCATTATTCAATTTTCGATACAATTTACAATGAAAATACCCAAAAGTAACACACATACTAACTAAGCTAAACATATACACACATAGACATGCACACAGCGACCACCACACGACGACTGGTGGTGGCAGAACAAAAAAGTCAGCGATAACCACCATGGTTGGCAACAATGGTGGTCTGTCACGGTTTCCGCACAAAGCAACACCATACACCATATGCACACTAGAAGGAGAGACAACACGTTCATCTTGGCTCGAAAAGAAACTCAACACCCACTTGTGGTGGGCCGCGACGGCAGCAACAACACGTGAAGCTGGCAGCAGCAGCTTCTCGGTGGTTCACGGTCCCAACAACGATAATGGTGGCCTGAGGTGGTGAAGGCGGTGACATTGCAGCGGCAGAAGAGGCGATGGTGCATTTGAGGATGGTGGCACACAACCTTGACATCGTCTGCAACCATCATGGCGTCGTTCACGTTCGTTCCTCCATCCGCTCACGTCGTCACCGACGAAGAACATAGCGGTCGCGACGCTCGTTGATTTGTTGGTGGCTCCAAGATGCCGACGACTGGAGCAAGGCGGCATAAGGGTGGCGGTTCTCCAGCTTCAGCAGACGAGGGAACAACAATGGGTGGTGGGGGTCGTGAAGCTTGCGGTCGTAAACAGGAGGATGGCGACCAACCTTTTCCTTAGGTTTAGGGTTTCGCAATTTATATATACCTGGTCACACAAACACATTGCCATAATGGCAGAATTGGTCCCTCCCCATAAACACTTTCTCATCACAAGCCCAAAATTTACTCTTTATACCCCCGCTCCCTTAATTCTTTTCATTTTATGTCTAAAATTTACCTTTTTAACCCCGCCTCCTGAAATCCTTTACAAATTAAGTCTAATACTTACCAAATAGCTCCTTGGCTTTCCAAAATCTTTTCAAAATAAATTCCAAAATTACTTTTTGACCCCCGAATGATCCGATTTCTAACATTTGGCTTCCCAAAACCAATAATCCCCTAAATAATATGAAATTATTGCGACTATTCATTCATAAAATTTTATCTATTTATTTGTTAATTAAACAGGATGTTACAAGTAAGAACCTCCGTTAGGTGTAGGAGATGTTTACTTTTTATCTTACTGTATATGAGAATAATATCAAAATAAACGACCACAAAAGTTCCAATGAATGGTTTTAACACCTGGTTTATGAGCCGAGAGAAACTTCTAGGTGCGTTGGACAAACAAAAACGCATGACCAACCACTCATAGAGATCATCTTTAGTTTTAAATGTTGTCTACCATTCATCACCTAGGCGAATATGGATCTTATGATACCCACTTTGTAGGTCGAGTTTAGAAAACACCTTGTACCTTCCAACATGTCTAACATGTCATTTAATCGAGAGTGGGAAATCTATAAGCCATTGTTATCTTGTTGATGGGTCTGCTATCAACACACATACACCAACTACTATCTTTCTTTGAAACCAACAAAGTTGGGACTCCACAAGGATTCATGCTTTTGCATATGAGAACTTTTTTCAATAAATCCTCGACCTGTTCTTGTAGTATTTGGTTTTCCTTTAGGCTCATGCGATAATGTGTTGGGTTGGTAACTTAGATCCTAGAATGAAATCAATTTGGTGCTGAATATCATGCATGGGTAGAAGTGTTATTGGTGGTAATTCACTAGGGATAAGGGACTTAAATTACGGTAGCATAGGTGCTAATTCGACAGTTATGTTATTTTGGCCCCTTCTTATATGGAACATGTAGCAATAATAGCATAAATGACATATTCACCCTTTATCTCTTCTTCAAAATCTCGATCAGGCTATTTTTCTTCACGTAGTAAAGAGGGTCGTGGGTTTACTAGATTCTATCAAAGGTACTAAAATCATTTTCACTACCTTCACTTTCATAGTAATATGTGTTTTCCTTCCGTTTTTCTATCACATCCCTATCAAATTCCTAAGGTCACCCAAGCAGAACATGACATGCATCCATGTCTACACTATCAAACCATAATTCATCTATATTTTCCAATGGAAAAAGGGATTTTACAATAGTCAGTGATGCATATCTCTCTAATCAACTCGATCTGTGCTATTCTATATAGATGCGGATGCCTTCTGGTGGGTAGTTTGAGTTATTGCACGATTGTTTGATAAACAATATTTTTGGTACTCCCACCATCAATAACGATGTCAAATATCTTCAGATGTACTGCACAATGAGTCTAAAACAAATTATGGTGTTGTGAGGGTTCTTTGGTCACCATAGGTGCAAGCATAATTTGTCGGATGACACATGATTTGGCTGTGTCATCTTCACAAAAATTCTCATCAGTTGCATAATAAATCTGAACTTCCTCGTTATCACCCTCATCACTAGCAACCTCGTCATCAACTTCTCTTTCTTCTCTTGTGGTAAAGTTAACTTTGGTTGTTGTTCCTATGCAATCGCTAGACCAATGATTGCAAGACAATTAACCCGATATGCCACATTTAAAACACTTCCCTAGTATTTGTCGAGCATAAGGGTTGATGGATTTCATGGTGGTGGTAGTGGTCGAGGTGATGCATTTATCCTTGTCGGGTGCTTGTGGCCACATGGCGGTTTTCTGTTGGCTGTGATCTTGACCCACCGGTGAATTTATTCCGATTAGTAGGGAATGAAAAGGTTTTACTACTCTTTGCCAATTGTGTTTCAGCCCTAATAGCCAGATTATACGCATCATCCAACGTATATACGAGTAATAGAGATATTCTATCTTGAATCGTGGGGCGTAATCTGTTAGTATAGCACTTGGCCTGTTGTGATTCGGTTTCGATAAGGTTGTACCGAGCAGCCAATCGATGGAATTTGGTGGTGTAACCTCCACTGATCGATCTCCTTGCGTGCATTTTTTGAACATGTTGAATAAAATTTGAACATCGCACCTTCATCACCGTCATCTTCCTCGAAATCAGAGTCTTCCCTATTCCGTTCTTGTTCTTGCATCCGTAGTCGATCATAAGCGTTGATGACCATTCTTGTTCTTGATTGGACAACGATGATGTTCCCATTGGAACCAGTTCAACACATCCCTTTCAAAGGAAATAAAAGCAACTTTGATTTGTTCTTCCGGTGATAAGTGATTGAGGTAGAAATAGCATTCAACTCTAATCACTCAACCATCGGGATTCTTGCCATCAAATGTAGGAATATCTGATTTTCAGCCTTTAATTTCAAAAAATCTAGTAGAATCGGTCGTATCTTTTCCAATTACACATTTTCTGTAATTAATGCTTTCAATCGGTTTAGAACAGGAAGAATTCACCGTACTCGGAATTTATTCATCAGGTTGTTTGAGAAATCGTTCCAGCATCTGCTTCAATTAACCAATTTCTGGACTGAACCTCCATTTCATCAACTCAAACTACTATAGTCCTCGTCATTACTGAATCATAATTGCTTCATCACCAATCCATTAGACTAGCGATCGATAATCCTTGTAAGCTAAAATTGAATCTCCGACAAATCAAAAATTGAAACTTGATCATCAACAATGAATCCATGAAATCTGAAATTGAGTCGTCGCACGTCTCAGAAATTGAATCACTTTGACATGAAATACTGCTATGATACCAATTGGAGTAATCTAGATCTGAAGATTGAACTGATTACTCTTGACTGAATGATTATACTAGATTAAACTGCTTTCAACAGAACAAGAAATTCCCCCTCAATACTAACACATTGATGCATGCTATTTAAAGCTATATTAGCCGACTTAAGTACCCTTCTCAACTCAAACTTAATGTAACAGAAGTAAAAGTCAACCATTACAGTCAAACACTTAAAGCTTAGTTCACCTGGTGTAGGTAAACCATAAAGGGGATTTACGAACACACATTACCCATTAGGCCATCCATCAGGCCATTACCATGTTCTTTGATCAGCAACTACAGCAACGGGTTTGAGAATATGAGAAGCATCAACCTCAAACTATAGGAGCATGTGATTGGATTGAATCACCAAAGAAGGAATTGGGTACTCTTGTGTTTTCTAAGATATAGGAACAAAAAATCTGGAAAATGACTTTCAAATCCGGCTGTTGTTAAGATTGAATTATTTATCAGTGTGTATCATAAATAAGTATGGAAAGGTCCTATATAAATGTCTATATAGGCAAATATGTTGCAGTTCCCCCACTCTCTATAATGACTCTTTTGGAAAGACAATGTACTCTATTTATATCATACTCAATGGATTGGGAATATTCTTACAGAAAGTAAAGAACTCACTTAATTACAAATGAACACAAAATAACTTTTAAAAAAATGATATGATTACAATAATCATAAACCAAAATAAAGGAAATACATATGCTTCTGTAGCACCAAACGACCATATTGTCCCCACCAGCGGCGTACAACATCTATAAGTCATCGTCTTCACATCTTTTGCATTTTAAGTTCCTGAACACACCAAATATCACATCTCAAAAAAGTTTATTTGTTTGAAATTTTATTTAGGCTAAGTGAAAATTTAACATGGTATCATATTCTTCTCTTTTGCCTTTAAGAAGAAGAGAAACAGAGGATTGAAGCAAACAAAAGGAAACACTTTTTTCTAAAAGAAAAAGGCAGACATGTACTAACATTGGATTGTTGTATAACTTTATTTTTTTACTAGCAAAATATACATATCCCTTTTTTACAAGCTCCATGATAGTTTTAGACTTCTATAGAAGTTTTTTAATTATCACACACTCATCTAATGCTGATTCTTTTTAATTATGAACTATGAATGCTACAAAAGGAACACAACTTTTGAAACTTGAAAGTCATATTAGACTCATGGGTATGTTCTCAATAGTTATCTTATTGGATTTGTAAAAAAATGTGTATACCCTCCTACCGGTTTACCATACTGAATAATTCATGCATGTTTACATTCTTGCTTTTTTTAAAATGGACTTCTTCAGCATAGTTAAATAAAAGCACTTACCTGAAAATCAATTGCATCCTCAAGTTTGTCGATGATTGTGTCAATCGTGGGGCGTTCTCGAGAAACAAAGCTTATGCACTCATAGGCAATTTCTTTGAATGTATGAAAACTACGAATGTCAATTTGATCTTTAATATCGGGATCCATTAATCTCTCGGGTCCATTTTCATAGTAGTGTCGGACAAGATTTATCAAATACTGTGGGTTACCATCTACAAACTCTATTTGGTGATAAGCCGGCCTCCCACTCAACATTTCAAACAACACAACACCGAATGAATATATGTCTGACTCTTTACGTAGAATGCCGCTTCCATAGTAAATTGGGTCCATGTAGAAGTTAGTACCTGAAACTTTTGTAAAAATTTGACTACTTTCTTGGTTTCTAGGGCCTTCTGTTGACAAACCAAAGTCACATATTTTAGCTTCCATATTTTTGTCTAACAAAATGTTCCCACTCTTGATGTCCCTATGTATTACTCTGTGGTGCTTCCCTAGACCTGAGTGAAGGTAGTCGAGTCCTTTAGCTGCTCCTAAGCAAATATTGAGGCGTTGTGCCCATGTTAGGGAACGCCTCTTAATCGGGTCTACAAGATAATAATCAAGGCTTCGATTAACCGCATATTGGTACACTATAATCATCTGACCGTCTTCATCACAGTAGCCAACAAAAGGGATGATGTTCGGATGGTGGAATTTTGAAATCAGATTAAGCTCGGCATGGAACTCCTTCTTCCCTTGATGACCTTTTGGATTAAGGCGTTTGATAGCAACTGTGGAGTTTTGCCAGCTTTGAGACAGTTTTCCTTTGTAAACCACTCCAAATCCACCTTCTCCAATCAAAGTTTGAGGGTTGAAATTCTCGGTTGCCAATTTGATCTCGTTTAGTGGAATTAGATTACTTTCTAGGCTCCGTGTGGCAATGCTATTAACTGTTCCTTGTTTCTGTGAATACAAGCAGAACCAAATTAGCTTAAAAAGTCTGAGCTACTATTGACTTTTCTACTCTAATAAATGAATGTTTTTTTTGTCAGTTTTTACACTCTCGTTTAATTTGCCAAATTAATTTTGTTGTTATTAAATTTTTTTTCCACATGTCATTTTATAGGTGTTTCTAATTTTTTTAATTCCACATAATATTTAAATATAATAATTGTAATAAATATAATAATAAATCTACCCTAATAAATGAAAATGTTATTGCCACTTGTCATTCTCTAATTTATTTGTCCACATGTCATTTTGTCATAATTTTGAAATATATTTATTTTTCACTTGTCAATTACTTTATTATTCATTTCCACTATATCATTAATTTAGTTTCCATAAATTAAACCTACTATAATAACTATTAATTTCAAATTTGAAATTTCAATTTCAATTTTAAATAAATTTACACTTTAAACATTTATATTTAACATTTTATTATAATAACTCGTTTAGTACACGGGTCTAACAATTAAACACATAATTTTAATTAATTTATTTTTTGCACGTTTTTTTTCATAATTTTCACTTATTTCATATTTCAAATTCAAAATAAACTTTTCATCTAATCGCTATTGTTTAACATTATGTTTTAATTAACCTATATAATATACGGGTTTCACAACTAGTTGATATCAATGTTATTAATGGACTTACCTTTTAATTTCAAAATTCTCAAAATTAAAGTTTATTAGTTTTTTTGTTTATTTATTTAAATTTAAAAGATAAAAAAATTTATATTATAATAATTTTTTATTTTTCTTATTTTCTTATAAATTCAAAGTTCTCAAATATTTTGACATTTATATTTAATTTTTTTAATTAACCCATTTAATACATGTGTCTTACGATTAGTTATTGGATAATTTACAACAATAGTCCTTCAAAACAGAAATCCGAGTACCAACAAGTTAAATTTTGTCTTTAGTTAGTTTCTTTTATGTTTTTAAACAAGACATTAAATTGACGCAAACAATCAGAATCGGTTTAAAGGTTTCTATGTTGTTTCCCCTACAAAGTTGCTTCTATTAATTGTGGTCGTTTATCTTGATGTAGGGTATTTTGGAATTTTAAACATTTAATCATGTTCTAACCTTATTTTTATATATCCAATTGCCTAATAAAAAATAGTAAATTACAAGAATGGTACCTATGGTTTAGGGTAATTTACATATTTGGTCTCTAATTTATTTTTTAACTCGGAAATTTCGTACTGTTTGTTTTTGTTGCGCACTTAGTCTGTCTTACCTAAAAAGACTATTTTGCCCTTGATTTTTTTAATTTATTAAATAAACACACCCACAACCCCACTTTCACCTCATTTTAGCCTACCTTACCTACACCACCTTATATAAATAAATTAAAAAAATCAAGGACAAAATATTATTTTTAAGTAAGACAGGGACCAAGCATGCAACAAAAACAAACTGTAGAGACCTTTCAGGCTAAAAAATAAGTTAGGGACCAAACTTACAAATGATTCCAAGCCATAGCGTTCGTGTAATTTACTCAATAAAAAAACATATGATTTTAAGATACAAAGAGTATAGTACCCAAAATTACGTAAATAGTGCCGTGGTTTTAGACGCTCTAAGAGTAATTAGGTGGGTTGAAGTGTTGCATTTTTAGTTTTGTGACACATATGCTTTATTTATTTTTGCAACAAAATGATTTATCTTGGTAATGGTTTTAAAATGGGTTATTTTACAAACACTACTTTATAAAGCTAAAAGAAAAAAAAAAAAAAGAACTTACTTGAAAATTTTGTGCTTCTTGAATCTTCTTGATGATCCTCTTCATAGTTGGGCGATCTTTTAAGTTCATACTAATGCACCGATATGCTATTTTCTTGAATGTATACAAAGAATGAATATTAATGTCATCTCTAATATTCGGATCAATGAGCTTTTCCAGGCCGTCATCATAGTAGCTTTTGACAAGATTTAGGAGTGTTTGCGGCTGAGCGTCGTCAATGCTCCTTTTTTCAAAAGCGAGCATACCACTTAAGATTTCAAACATAACGATCCCAAATGAGTAAACATCTGATCCTGTGGTTATCATGCCACTTTCTTTGTAAAGGGGATCAATGTAGAATTGGGTACCCGCAGGACGTTGGTAGATTTGTGGCTGATTTTTGTTGACAAATAATGACAAACCAAAATCACAAATTTTGGTGTCCAGATTGTCATCTAACAAGATACTTGAGCTCTTCATGTCTCTGAGAATTACTGCCCTGTTCTCCCCAAGACCTGAGTGAAGGTACTCGAGTCCTCTTGCTGCCCCCATACAAATCTTCATGCGTTGTGCCCATGTTAGACAAGAACTCTTGTTGGGGTCTTGGAGATGATAATCAAGGCTACCATTTCTAGCGAGTTCCAAAACTATAATCATTTCGTTCTCTTGATCACAGTAGCCAATTAAAGGGATGATGTTTTCGTGTTTGAAGCTGCACAACATCTTAAGTTCAGTAACGAATTCATTTTTCCCTTGGTGTGAGCGCTGATCGTAGCATTTGAAAGCAACCGTGCGGTTTTTCCATTTTTTAGAGAGTTGTCCTCTGTACACTTTACCAAATCCACCGGCTCCGATAAAATTTTCTGAACTGAAGTGGAATCCAGTTGCCAATCTGATCTCTTCTAGTGGAATTAGAAACTTTTCAGGTATATCATATTCAAGGCTTCCTATGGTGGTAACTGTTGGTGAAGCACGGGGTTTCTGCGAATACAAACAAAATGGAGTTTGCTTAGAGGTATGTACTGATTCTGCATTTACCAAAATAAATTATATTCCCGTACTTCCCATGTATCTATATATTGTTTTTTTAATTTATTCTTTTTTTATATACATAAATAACTCGTTGGGCTTATGAATGTTGGAATTTTACAATTCCCAAGTTGACCTCTGTTTTTTGTTCATATATATACATGTGGTGGAACAGATTGACTTCGGTTCAATTTGCCTAGTTATGAAACAATCGTAAGCTGAAAACATAAACATGTAAATTTGAGTTGGTCAAAAAGATAAAGCAAGACAAGCTTGGTTTTTAGGCATGATTCTTTTTAGGATTCAGATTATATGCAACAAAGTTATTAAGGTTCTTCGTCCTAATTTACATGATCTGAAATTTACATAATTTTATGGCTTAATTCAATTCTTTTTGTTTTATGTCACTGATCGGTTACCTATGAAGTTTTAAATGACCTTGTAGTTAAACTAAGTGGAATAATATATTTTCTTTTATTATGTAAGATTTTGAATAGTAATTTTCACATATCTTCTGACTATATTTATAGCTTCGCGTCTATTTGGCTGAATGGGTTTTAAAAAATGTGATTTAACCATGGAAAAAAGTTAAAGAAAATATTATGCTTATACTTTTGAAGAATAAAGACTTAAAAAATAAAAATTACCCTAAAATTTTTAAATAATTTATTAGCTTCATTGGCTTTTCATTTTTTTTGGGTTTGTGTTGGTTAGCTATTTATTATTGATGTTAGATGTCATATTAGCATCTATATCATACATAGTTATAAAGCTAGCATTTTTTCTTGAATCTCATGCATACGAAACCCCCTTTTTTAATTTCTCAAACCACATTCATTTGAAACCCCTTTTTTTAACTAATGCAACTCAAAAGTTTTCTTAATTATGATTTAACACTCAAAAGTTTTATAACTTATATTATATTTAATTAGTATTTATTAAGAAGTTTACTATAGAAAGGTCAATCTTTTGGGAAGACAAGCATACAAATCATATACAAATTTCAGAAAGAAAACAAACTTAAAGGTTTTTGTGTTGGGTTGAGGTCTTATGACCATTTTTGGAAATATGTTATTATATTAGAGTTTTTTAATTTGTAAGTTTGTTATATTAATTTGTTTTTTTATATTTTCTTCGTTTTTGAATTATTGTAATACACTTTTAGAGATATGCTATTATATTAGAGGTTTAAATTTGTAAGTTTGTTATACTAATTTGTTTTTATATTTTCTTTGTTTTTGGATTATTGTAATGCAGTCGTTGTATATTGTGGTTTAATCGTTAATATATTGATCATATGCTATATAGGGTGATGTCAAAAATATTTAATTAAATATTTTAAATATGTTTTTTTTTGTTTTGTAATTGTGTCATTTCAAAAAGATATTTAATTAAAACTCATGCATATGTTATACTTTCCACCTTCTTCTTCTCTCTCTCTCTCTCTCTATATATATATATATATATATATATATATATATATATATATATATAGAGAGAGAGAGAGAGAGAGAGAGAGTTAGATTCATATATAAAACCATAACTATTGTGTGAGTGTATAACTAATCCTGGACCAATCATTTTAGAGAGATGTAATAATAACTTTATCTATATTTAATTATGGTAAATAATTAATTCTTTTAACAATTTCCCTTTAATCCCATATGACTGAAGCCTTTGATTCTTAACCCCAAATACTTTTTCAAAAAAAATTTCTCCCTCCATCCACCCTTTTCACTGGCGACAGAAGTCATCCATTGTCGCCTCCCCTACAGGCTATAGCGACTGCAACCCTCCATTGTAAGTTTCCCAAAGAGGCATGGATTTAAATAACCCCTTCCCGAACTTGTCTTCGACGGTAATCTCTCATCTATAATTTGTAATTGGCCATTATTTTTCGTGATACTTTCTTTAAATGTCATTCGAGTTTTAGGTTTTCAAGATTCAGTCAAAGTGTTATAACACTCAATTTTCAATTTGGGTTTTTAAGATTTTATCCCAATTTCGGTATATGATCAGATTTAAAAAAAACAATTTTAATATTTCTTTTGATCATAAATTATTACTTCGCTTGATTTGAAATTAGAGGTTAGTCAAACTGTTGCAATCATCATCCTTTAAGTTTTGATAAATATCTTATTTTGTTACTAACCTTTGATCAGTCATACGGTGGTAATGATTTTATTATTTTACTTAAATGGATGTGTATGAACTTCCCAATTGGTTAGTCTATTTCTTACCCTTTTGTTAAGCTTTTCATTTTTATTCTCTTTGTTACACATTTCAATGTATATTAATATTAGTACCAAATATATTAATTTTCATGTTTATAGATTTGTGATGCTCCACAAATTGTTCTGCCAATCTCGATGGTGAATGTGGTTTGGGAAATTCGGCTAATTGGACAAGGGAATTTTATCCATGTATTTCTAAATTAAATACGAGGTAAGAAACACAATCACTGGAATCGTCATTTTAACTTTGAAATCTGGATATTAACATAAGTTAATCATGGTTTATGGGTATTTCATTGTGTAGGGAGCTACAAGTACAATTCAACTTGCATATAAATGGTATAATCCCACTAAGGAGATTTTTGGAAAGAATATAAGGTTCTTTCTTGAAAAATTATACATTCACTTAAGAAAAATAAAATTATAGATAAATGTATTATTTAAGAATGGAAAATTGAAACAAATTTTTATAGAATTTTCTTAAGTTATTATGTCTTTTTTTTCACATTCTTACTGAGAATCGATATAATAATCTTTTGAAACAATTTTTTTGTTTTTCTTGTAGAAGAATGGAAAGCATAATGAAAACTAAATCTTGAATGGAACGCATAACAATGGAATGCAAAATTGAAATTGATTCTTGAAGAATAAATCGCTAAACTGACACTGATTCTTGAAGAATGGAGCATGGAATTGACATTGATTTTGAAGAGCGGAATGCAGAAGATTATAATGTTTATTTAGATTTGAAATGTTAATTTGTATTGTCAAATTTTGATCTTTAAAGTTCCCTAAATTTTGGTTTCTGTATATATTTTTAAAATGTTGTATATATTCTTGTTTCATGTTATAAAATGGTTCATATTTTAATAATATATATTCTTGATTATATTGTAACATATTTTTCTTAAGGAATGATATGTTATTGTCTTATATATGACGTGAATTCTTTTAGAATGTTACATCTAAAAAATGTATTCTTGAAGACCGACATAATAAAAAACTATTAAATAAGATCATATTCTCTAAGAATGAAAAAATCAAAATACTATTAAATAAGATTGTATTCTCTAAGAATGAAAAAAATCAAAATACGTGTTCATGTGTGTTGAATCAAAATGTATTCTGAAAATACTTGATTTGATTTAAATTTGTTGTCTTTTTGTTAATTAATTTTACTTAATTAGTCGACTAAAATGTAGATATTTGGCATTTCTCTCTCTTTAATAAAATGCCACATTTCCATTATAATTAATATTTGTAGTTATAGAGTACATGTTAGTGTATGTTAATAACATGTGCCCTAAGATCACATTTATTTATTCGTTTTAATCTAACGGCCAAAATTTAGTCATACATTCACACAATAGTTGTGATTCACATTTGATTCTAACCCTATATATATATATATATATATATATATATATATATATATATATATATATATAGGTCAAAACACTTCAACCAAAATGCAGTTAAAATCTAATATTTCAAATGCTTTTTAATAATAATTGTAAAAGTTTCAACATGTGTTACTTAATTGATTGATTAATAAAAATATTAATGTTTTGAAACTCCTAACTCTTAAATTTATATTATTTAATTTGTTAGTTAACTAAAATATTTTTCCTACATAAAGATAACATTTGTATGTTTGGTTACTTATATTTGTTTATTGAATTAGAAAACAAGTTGTACATAGAATGACTACTTCAATTTGACATAAGAATCGATACCACTAGAGAGGTATGTTGTCTTTAACCGGCAGTAGTAGATCCACATACCCTTTTTAAATAATTATATTAATGCTTAGTAATATCTATTATATATTCTTATTCACCTTAATTTGATAGGTACAAATTAAGGAAAAGGATTCCTGACGCACCAACATAAAGTCAAATGTACGCCTTGCAAAATATGTAATTAAAATTAAATATCATATTTACTAATCGACTTATTTTAAAACTTTTGATGATATTTATGTATAATGAAATATTTTGTATGACTTTATTCTTAATTTCAATGTTTAATATTTGAAAGTTCATATATAAAACCTTAGATGTTTTGGTGTAATACAAAGTTTATTAGTTCAATATTGTTTATTAATAGCTCATTCAAAATAACTCATCTACCCTAATAAATGAAAATGTTATTGCCACTTTTCATTCTCTCATTTAATTTGTCACATGTCATTTTGTTATAATTTTGAAATATATTTATTTTCCACTTGTCAATTACATCATTATTCATTTCCACTATATCATTAATTTAGTTTCCATAAATTAAACCTATTATAATAACTATTAATTTCAATTTTGAAATTTGAAATTTCAATTTCAATTTCAAATAAATTTACACTTTAAACCATTGTATTTAACATTTTATTATAATAACTCATTTAGTACACGGATCTAACAATTAAACACATAATTTTAATTAATTTATTTTTTGCATGTTTTTTTTTCATAATTTTCACTTATTTCATATTTCAAAATCAAATAAACTTCGCATTTAATCGCTCTTATTTAACATTATGTTTTAATTAACCCGTATAATATACGGGTTTCACAACTAGTTTCTTATTTTATCCAAAAAAATATAATCGGACATAAGAAAAATAGATTATATTAATGTTATACAGAAAGTTAATGTTATTTGATAATTCGGTTAATGACCAAAACATGACTAAAAACGTAAATTTCAACATCTTTCTATTTTTTTCCATAATTATTTTAACCACTTAAATGCATTCTTGCGCAGCGCGTGAGGTTATGCCTAATATACTTATAAAAGAAACATTTTTCCTTTTACCACATTAATTTGAAACACCCATGTATTTTTCCTTTCATAGATTTGGGAGGTTTGACAAGATAATGGACAGTTTTAACTAATACATAAAACTTGTTTTATGCCAAGAGATTATAGGCTGGAGGCCTGGAGACTATAATCATAGTCGTGGTACGTAAGACAGAAAAAAGTAAGACACCCAAGTTACTAAGAGTTTATCTTGATGTGAACTATTTGTTTGAGTTTCAATTAATCATATTGAAAGTTAAAACTAGACTTCCTTTAATATAATTAAATAAAAAGACTTACTTGCAAATCCAGTGCTTCCTCAAGCCCCTTGATGATCATGCCCATTGTAGGGCGATCCTTGAAGTTCCAACGGATGCATTGACAAGCAATATCCTTAAATATATTGAAAGAACGCGTCTTAATTTGTTCTCTTATATAAGGATCAATTAAGCTGTGGAGTCCTTCGTCATAGCGTCGGACCAAATTTATGAGTGTTTGGGGCTCATCACCATCAATGCTCCTTCTATGATAAGCTAGCATCCCGCTCAACATTTCAAACAAAACAACCCCGAATGAGTAGACGTCTAATTCTGTGTTGACACTACCACTTTGTTGGTAAACCGGATCCATGTAATATTCAGTACCTGAAATAGGTTCATAAGCTTGTGGCTGATTTCCGTCGACTAATATCGACAAAGAAAAATCACTAATTTTTGCTTGCAGATTGTCATCTAACAGTATATTGTGGCTCTTCACATCTCTGTGAATTACTACGCTGTCTCCACCAAGACCCGAGTGAAGATACTCGAGTCCTCTTGCTGCCCCTATGCAAATATTGAGGCGATCCACCCATGTTAGTAAACGCCTTTTATCGGGGTCTTCAAGATAGGCATCAAGGCTTCCATTCACAGCGTATTCAGAAACGGTAATCCTTTGATCGCCTTCATGACAGTAGCCAATTAAACGGATTATATTTTGATGCTGTAATCTGGAAATAATCTTAAGCTGATTACGAAACTCGCGATCTCCTTGGTCACTATGTGGATCAGCGAGATCGACGGCAACCGTGTGGTTTTGCAGTTGTGCTTTGTAGACAACACCAAATCCACCACGACTGATCAGAGTTTCTTGACTAAAGTTTTGGGTGGCCGAAAGGATCTCCACCAGTGGAATTACATACTTTCCCAGGTCAACCCCTGATTCTGAAGAAGAAGACATTGTTTTATGAAATTACTTCGTGGCTTTGTTTGTGTATAGTTCTGTGAACATAAACAAAATTGTGTTTAATTGCTTAGAGATGATTAGATCCACCCTCGTGACTCAATTTATATTGTTCTTAGATTAAAAAAATATCATAAAGAGCTGACTAGAACTAAATCCAATAAATAATAAAATCCCACTTGTACATCATATATTATATTATATATGTTGCGTTAATGCCTATCACCACCTAACCCTTTGGGTCAGCAATTGTGTAATTCTTATTTCTTTAATGATGTAATTATTGGTTATAACCTTGCCTGTTCGCATTACCAAACTAGCAAACATGTGATGCAAGTCATACCAATAACTGTAGTATTTTAGACAATAAAATGAAAGTACATTGTTATTTCTTGCATTTGCCTCCTGATTTGATTGGGCAAAATGCAAGAAAAAAGCAATGCACCGAATCATTTTCACTGCATAATTCTACTCAAAATCCAAAACTTGACAAAAATAGAAGATTAAAGATTTACTTGAAAGTAAAATACAAAATGGTCCCTGTATTTTTTTTTAATTAATTGCGCTGAGCCTAAAAATTGAATCTTTTTTTTTTTCAATTCACATTCTCTTTTTCAAATTTGAATAATTGCTCAAAGTAAAGTGCTAACTATTCCGTGCTATAACGAAGTGAAAGAATGGGGCTCTAATGCATAAAAATAAAATTGTAACTTGTTATTGCTTGCATTTGACCCAAAAAAAGTTAAATAATAATAACAATAATAATAATATTTTTCTTGTTATTTTAGAGAATTAAATTGTAATTTAATTAAAGTAATAATCTTCTTTAAAAAGATGGGCGAGGGTTGTCTAAATGAATTAACACTAACCATTAGAAAGTTTCATATAATACCGACCATGATGTACAATTCCATGGCCATACCAAGGATTAACAATGTGATGTCGCATGTCGTATGGACCATTAGGTACAAATGATCCAGACTCATAGTGTAGATCCACTCCACTCTACCCTAAACCTGAAATGTGTAAGTTGTAACAATGGCATACGTGTAGTAATTACATACAAAAATTATAATTCATATTTGATATAACTTGCAACTAATCCATCACATACCTGATGTACAGGCCAGGTTATGAATTTCTACTGTAACAATGGCATACGTTTAGTATATCCTATTGGTGTTTCAAAATAAAAAATTAAGACAAAGTGGAAGAATATACTACAAAACTAAATAAATATATAAATAGTGCCTAAACGACTAAAAAGTTATTACATGTAATATAATATATAATTAAAGTATGTAATTATGTATAATCACAAATTAGTATGAAGTGGAATATAGTTTATTTAAATGTATAGAACTTACATCATGGTAGTATAAGATCATTCTTTGGTTTGTCAATTTCAAGTGTTCTCCACACTGTACCAGGCTACCAGTAACTAAACGTATCAAAAGACAAAAATACCCTTTGCCTAAAAACATGAATCCTAAAGGATATGGGTAAACCTGATTGCTTTCTCCACACCCCTTTTTTCCTGTAAAAGCCAGTTTCCTGTGCTAATCTTGTATTTATTCCTCACCTTAAAGCAATAAATACAATACAATGATCGTTATCATATATTGTAATTAAATGTTTTGATTATTACCTCTAATATTGTAATTAAATATTTTGATTATTACCTCTAATATTGTAATTAAATGTTTTGATTATTACCTCTAATATTGTATTTGTTAACAAAGCAATTTCATCATTATAAAACTTTGATTTTCTTTTAATGGCTTCTACAAAAGCTTTTTGTGTTTTGGACGTGGACCATATTGCTTTTTCCTCCTCAATTTCAAGAAGCGCATCAGTAATTTGTGGCATGCTATAAAATGCAAAAGAAAGAATCAAGTATGAGGAAACATTGTTATAAGGTTGATTGATAATAAAATAAACACTTTTGTTAAACTAATTACCATAGCCGATTCTTTCTTATCCTCCACCAACATATTAGTAGAGATATTTGCAATCTAATTTTGTGCTGTTGGGTATTCCAAGTTTGCCCTCTGAAACAATCATAAAATCATCATTATAAAGAAAATAATGAAAAAACCATGAATTTAAAAAACATGCAATATGCAATTTTAATGTGATGATTTAAGGTATGATTGATATAGTTGGATCTTGAATTAGATCTTCGGATAATGGGCTAAAGAAATACATGTGGTTTTGATTTAAATTGTAAAGAACCCTAGTTTCAGCAGAAAAAAAAATCAGTTTTTATGCTTTTCTAAGAAAGGGGTTGGGTGGAAGAAAGAGAGAAAGCATGAGGCGACTCGTATAGACGTTGAACCATCTTGTTTACTCCTTTTCTAGACTCTCGTAAGTCTTATAGATGCTTCTTCTCAATCTCTACCCTCCACACCGACCGTCGCTTCTTCTTCTCCATAAGGTACCGTGGATTTGGTTTCATCATTGCTGGATAATAAAGGTAACTATCATCTTCACTACCGGTAATCTTCAG
The DNA here is from genome assembly GCF_051521515.1 of Lactuca serriola. NCBI lineage: Eukaryota > Viridiplantae > Streptophyta > Magnoliopsida > Asterales > Asteraceae > Lactuca > Lactuca serriola. The sequence continues at coordinate 117,305,387 of NC_136408.1, forward strand.
GAGCAGATCTTCTGGTATATTGATTTTGTGCTACCGTTACAAAACATTGAAAAATCCAAACCTAAAAAGGCATATAAAAGAAACGCAGTCACAAAAACAAAAAGAATCAAGAAAAGATGTAGAACCTTTAGCATGAATCCATCTTCTTGCTCTGAACCCTATAGGTTAGACCATCTTTGTGCGTGTGTTTGGGTGCGAATCGTAAAGGTTTGACGTGGAAAGGGACGAAAAAGAGAGGCTTTCGATTTTCTGATCTGGGATTTTCTCTTTTCTTTCTTGATGATCTTCCTTAACTTCCCCGAGAATCTTGGTTGATGGTGGTTGATCTAAGTTTTCTAGGGTTAGGGCTACTTGTGTGACGAAAAAGGGGACTGTATCTTTGGCAGAGACAGATGAGAATAGGTTTAGTGTAATACGTATATGATTGGTTACATGCTTAATATTTTTGTACATCAGGTAATACATATTGTACCTCTTAATTTTCAAGAAATAGTCAATATGCATAATATATATATATATATATATATATATATATATATATAGAGAGAGAGAGAGAGAGTTAGGTTCAAATGTTTTTACTATCTATTGTGTGCCTGTATGATTGATTCTAGACCAATCATTTTAGTTATTTTAAGAAAGTAATTAATGCATATTAAATGCTGAAGATGTAATTAATATTTATTATATCTTGAACATGTAATATGCATTAATTACTTTCTTAAAATAACTAAAATGATTGATCCAGAATCAGTCATACATGCACACAATAGATAGTAAAAACAAAATAACCTAACCCTATATATATATATATATATATATATATATATATATATATATATATATATATATATATATATATAGGGCTAGGTTATAATGTGGATGAACACCTGTTGTGTGGACGTGTGGATAATGTTATTTTATAAGAATTACTAAGAGAATATGTTGTTTAGTAATGTGATTACGTTCAATCTCACAGAACTATTGTTATTTTAATGGATTCTCACTAATTCAAATTCATTTTTTGTTCTCATGCATCGTTTTTTTTTTTTCTAAAATAAACATTCTGATAACATTCTGACAGAATAAGAATAATTAAAAAAAAAAGTCTATAATAACCTGATAGACGATTTAATTAGTGAAAATACGTAATAATTATATAAGATTGAACGTATTCATATTATCAAACAACATATTTTCTTTGTCATTCTCACAGAATAGCATTATATACACGTCTATACAATAGATGTCAATCCACACTAAAGACTTGAATAGTGTAGCTGTTAACCACATATTATGTTTAAAAACTACCATCCATATTCATCCAGAAAACACACGTTTTTTTATTCAAAATAAATCCTACTTAATAAAAAACCCTTCAAAAGTTGAAACAAAAAATAAAACAAAACAAAACAACAAACAAAAAACAAACAAAAACAAATTCAACACATTTCATTTAAGTTCTTAATACCAAAAAATAAAAAAGCTAATGAAACCGAACTGCAAAGTTAACGTCGATGTCTTCCTCTTGTTTTCTTCCTTGCTGCTGGTGATTCTTGCATAAGTAACTCTCTTTCAAGTACATCAAGCCTTGAGAATTCAGCACAATCCCTCTCTAGCATTTTTAATGCACATTGAATTCGGCTTTCATCATTCTAGCCAAATACTTGGTCCTTAAATTCATAACTGCAATTGTATCTGCATTTCCTTTTCCTGTAAAACTAGAATCTCATCGCCCTGCTCCTTCTCCCATATAACCTCCCATGTGCCTCATAAGATATACTCCGCAATCTAGTCTCGGTTCCGCTACGCGTCAACGAATGTTCATCACATGTGGTTGGGCTGCACTTAAAGCTTTTACTATTGAATAATGTTGTACGGATAAGTAGTTGCACAAAAGTTTCAACTGTCATAATAAAATAAACATTTAACATAAAATAATAAAATAGAACTATATTAGTGATAGAATGATTATAAATGGTTATATTGTTCTACTATTACGAAGACCATAGGTGTTGTTCCATATACACTGTCAATGCTTCCTTTTCGGTTTACATGATCAATTATCAAGCATTTTCCTGTCCTCAAATCAAAGCACACCACGTAATACATAGCCACATCCACTACTAGGATGAAAACATGTTGAAAGCACAAAAAAAAATACTTAATTTTAAATTCCCAAGAATGTGTAAAAAAAAATTAATTCCAAAAGAACTAACCAACCCAACATCTTTCAAACTTGGTAACACTTTAAACTTATTAATGTAAACTCTCAGCAATCCATCAAACAATCTGCATTTTTGACTCCTAAACCCAATTTGTGCAACATTTCATTTGTCTGTAATAATAAGAAAAACACAAATTTCAGTATTGCACTTACTAATTTACATTGAAATTTACAAAATATAATGTACATTCCATACCAGAAATTTTGTGTCCAAGAACAATCTACCTGTCGATCCTTTGTCCCTATACTCCTCCATCTTATTAAGGAATGTTGCCCAACAATCTATTATTCTAGAATGGATATACACATCCCTCTTAAAATGGTACACGAATCCTTGGTGCAAAACATCACCAACTCCAATATCCCAAATCGGGTCCCTACATAAATAAATATATTAATATATTAATAACATCATATAATATATTACAATTACTGAGCATATAATATATTTTACACTAACCCATTATTTCTTTTAGGTGCAAATATTGAAGTGCACATTTCAATTTCCTCCTTCAATTTATCACCAACTCTAATCAACCGTTCGATAAAAGGGGAATGAAATAAATTTTTAGATTTCTTGTCCCCTTTTCCCCTTTTACCATTATCATCTTCATTGGCAACATTGTTCAGCTCCTCATCTAGATTTCTTCCTTCATTCGAATTAAATCCTACCACAATAGTTGGATTGTTTTCTTCAGCAACATGTTTACTACTTGAAAACATCATCTCTATTTTAGTCGCCATATCTATAATTTCATCCATCACACCTGGTAACTTATAAAACTGAGTCATTGTAAGATCATCCGTGTCAATTCATTTTCCATACGTAGTTCCACATACTTACATCCTTTGTCTATATCCTTGCTCTTACATACCAATCCTCTAATAGGTGATCAATGTCCATGATATTCAATAACTTGTTTTCCATGTATGGAATCTCATTTTCAATATCATTCTCCTTAACAAAATCGTTCTCATTAAATAACTCATTCTTCTTAATTAACCACTCTTTCAGTACTTTACTATCAAGAAACTTTTCCAAACCATGTTTTAATGCAACTTCCATGTTACTCTTCTTTTATAGTAGTTTACCATAACTGTGCTCCAATACAACAACAAATGCCTGCAATATGACTATATTATTGTACATATTCGAAATAAAGAAAGTATTTAACAACAATTCTTTCAGATTCAATTACTTTCTAATTACACATCTTGGTCTATAATCACTAATCAATACAAATTAACACTAACAAAAAAGTTTTTAACATCTGACAAAAAAAAACACAAAGAACAAAACTTGAATTCAAGACAATATTAACTCTACCTCAACGTCCAGATAAAGTCTGTAGTCTTCCTCCTCTTCTTCACCCCCATTCTCTCATCATTTGAGCTACTATCTCTGAATTGCCTCCCGAACCCTCATAACTTAATTTCCATTTCTTGTATTTTTTACCAGCTTATAACCCTTTACATGTGCAATAAATGGTATCCTTTTATCCAACTTTATATTTTCATACCTCATGTTATACACATATGATAGCTGAAATAAAATGGATACATAAACAAATCGTTAAAAAAACCTTAAATAAATGATTTATATTCAAATTATCACATTTAAATCTAAAATAATGAATCCCTTACCAATAACAAAGTAATAGGTCCCGAGTAGTAGCATGTTTTGTCATCCCTTCTCCACATATCCTTTCTAGTTCGTAGGCTGTGTAACATGTACTTACACCAATCAATCTTCGAAAAGTCCTTTACTAGAACTAATTTCTCAACCACTTTGATATTATTGGTACCACCAACCATTGACTCCATGAAGGTGTTAATGAACAGAATAAGAAAGTCCAACCTGAATATCATATTGTCTTCTTTTGTACTTCTAATATTTTCACGTATGCTTACCCATGAAACTTTTTGTCTACATATTGTTCTTTCCATTCTTCCATAATCTCATTACCAGTTTCATAGGTAGGCGTTCTACTCAAATCATCCCCTTCCATTGGTAAACCCATCATCTTATGCACCAGCTCTTTTGTTATTTAAATGACTCCATTCTCCATCACAAGTCTATTGGTTTCTGGATTGTATACATCTAGAAGATAGTAGTTTAGCAACCCTGGTACAACATCCATATCTAAATTCATCAATGAACCAAATTCCATATCATAAACTGCTTTATTTTTGTGCTGCTGACAACACTTTAATGACTGTATTAATCCTACTTGGTGTCATTCTTGTAGGAAGCCTTCTTAAACCCAATGGATAGTCTCTTTCAATTTTTCTTATCTTTTCATTCACCTTGCTTACCTTCTTATTATTTTCATTTTTTTTCATCCCTTCTACCACAACTTGTTCATGTTTTCCTTTACATTCTCTTTTTCCATCTCGTTCTACCTTTTTTTCTTCTAATAGAAGCGGCACCTTCTCACGTTTTATCTTTGACCTAAGTACCCTTTCTTCTATTAAAACATTTAAAGGACGAGGTTTTTTCTTCTCTGGGGTTGATCTTGATGAGTGCTGACGTTTCTTCTTTTTCACACTTGTACTTGGAATTACTATTGTTTCTGCAATCACTGCATGACAAACAACATTTTCACCTCATTACATTAACATGATAAAATAATATTCAATTTCCATTCTACTAATATTCTTAATGAACATATCATACTTGGAAAACAAAGCATTGTAACGATGCTGGAAACTAATTAACCTAAAAGAATTCTACAACATTAACCTTTATTCCATTAGTAGTTCCCCAAAACAAATGAATACAAACATAACCAAACATTTCATTAACAAAAAATATACAATTCTCAAGGAACTTAAGAACCAAACAATTTCCTATACACAAGCCTTCTGTAGGAAAGTATCATATTCGGAGAATAAAACATATAACTTCTACAAGAATATGTTAAATTCCATTAGAACTTAAACAAAGATCATGAATACAAACAGAGACAATCGATTTCACTACTACTAACATTATGAAGGAACATATCGTACTATCGAAACTAAAATTGTAGTCGATGTTGATACCAAAACAAAACCCACAATAAATCTAAAAGACTAAACTATATTCCATTCGAACTTTACTGAATCTAGAAGAATAATATTCCAAAATATGTTTCAGATACCAAAAAAAAATAACAAAAAAACATGACAACAACCCAAACCAAATAGTATGTAAACAAAAACCCCTTTGAAAAACTCTCAACTTTTCGTAAACATACATTTCATAATAGTCTAATTTTGTTGACATTATGATTCATACCTGGAGTTGGGGAAACGAAATTGTCATCATCGTCTAGATTTAAATTTGTTTTTTCCGTGTTCGTGAACTTAGACTTGAATGAAGTCGACCTTGTTCCTCGGATTCTTCAAGAATTTGTATCACAAAAAAACCCTATTGATCACTTTCCAAATTCAACTTTCATATAAAAAACGACTCTCAAATGTAATACCTTCTCAAAAACTGCTTCTTCTTTCTTGATTCTAAACAATCGTAACAAAATTTGAGCTTTGATAAAGACATAGGTAGCTTCCACTGATTCTGTTAATTTGGGGATTTTCTTAATTTGTTACAATAAAAAGCTATATATTTCATAATTTGATGGAATGGTAAAATCGAATGATGTTAAATTGGTATTTAATATAAAGTGTAATTTGTATTCTATTAGAATGATGTAAAATCGAATGACGTTAAATTTGGTATATAATCTAGGCATCAGACTTTGGTACAAACATTATATTAGAATACATGTAATATTAAGTGTAATTTGTATTCTATTAATTTTATTTATCATTTATGTTTGTATGTTATAATTCTGGTAGAACATTCAAATAACTAGTGTTTAGAACAAATTTAGAATGGATGGTTGATAATGTTCTGGTAGATAGGATGTGGTGAATGTACATATTCTATTAGAACATGTTAAGAATGTAATGACTTTTGAAAATTGAAAAGTATAATTGGTGTATTATATTAGAATGATGTTAATTTGATATTGAAATGTAAGGTGTAATTTGTTTCTAACTCTCTTTGTAATAGGCATCAGACTTTGGTATAGTAGGCCTTAGACTTTGGTAGTTTGTAGTAGGAATCAAACTTTGATGGTTTGAAAAGTATAGTAGGTGTATTCTATTAGAATGATGTAAAATCGATATGATAATGAAAAGTTTACTTTATATTCTATTAGAATTAGCATCTATATGTGTTAACAATTACACTATTCAAGTCTATTTATATTCTATTTGAATTAGCATATATATATATATATATATATATATATATATATATATATATATATATATGTGGTTAACAATTACACTATTCAAGTCTTTAGAATTTTATATATCTTTTATGTTTGTATGTTATAATTCTGTAGAATATCCAAATAATTAGTGTCTAGAACGAATGTAGAAAGAATGGTTGATAATGTTTTTGGTAGATATGATGTGGTGATTGTACATCTTCTATTAGAATATGTGAAGAATGTAGTGACTTTGGTAGAATGAAATGTATAATTGGTGTATTCTATTACGAGTATTAGAATTAAATTGTACATTTTTTGGTAACTTTTTAGTTATATGCCACATGCAAAGTCTATGTTGTGTCGTTAGAAGAAGTTCTTTAATAGCTTTGGACAATGTTGGATCCTGATCTGATAGTATCAATGTAGGTGGTTTTGTAAATGTCTTCAAGAACGCCTTAACCAGCAAAGAATAAGAGTCATAGTCTTTTTTACTCAACAGACCAACACCAAATGTTACACATTTTTATGGTTATCTATACCAGTGAGTGGAACAAAAACCATGTTCTACCTGTATAGAAAATATGTTTTATATAAATGAAAAAGAACTACATGTTTTATTAAAGATAAATTAAGAAAAAAACATACCTATTTGTGTTGAACATGGTATCAAGTGATACAACATCCCCAAAAGCATTATAGTTAAACTTAGTTGTCTCGTCTGCCCAAAAAAGTGTATTTAGCTTCTTGTCTACAACTCTATACTCAATAGTAAATTTCGGGACATATTTCTTCCTTTCGTTCATCTTGTCAACAAGAAATTTAGAATCCCTCCCACCTAAGAAACAATTAAGATTTCTCGTACTATTTTTGAAGTCAGAAACCAATCCTCGATTAGAATGACAACCAATTATGCCAATATAAAATCTATGTGCTTTTATCGCACCAATGTTTTTCTTGGACATGTTGTGAATAAAACTTTCCTATGCGTAATCAAGTTTTCTCTTGGCACGTGATAAGTGAATAGTTTCCTTACTAAACAAAGCATGAAAATGTTTCTTGGTAAAATCATGAACCACATACTCTTCAGTGCCATGTGTTATCTTTAAAACAATTTTTGTGTTGCAATCCACCCTGAATTAATCTTTTCTTCTTTTAGGCTTATTGTGTTGAATGTCGAAAGGATCAACTTTACCAGTGTTGGGCTTGCCTTCACAGTTACATAATAAATGTCTTTCCATAACGCAACGTTGATGTTCTAAGAGTCCCAAGTCTCACATCAAATCTAGCTTTTAATGCATAGTTTCTATACATTGTAACAACATTAGCATATGAATCATATACTTATTTGATCTTTGGCTTAATATGATCAGATACTTTGGGGGTCCAATACAGTGAGCCACCAGGTGAAACGTAATCATATTCAACAACTGATTGTTCTGAAAGTAATAAAACATAAATATGTATACAGTCAATTTATTGGGTTAAAAGCTATGTACTGTTTTGTATTCATTAATATTATCAAAAATCCATATTATATAAGAATACAAAATTTATATATAATATGTATATTAACCGATGTTACCATGTAGTAAATCGATATTATGTTCTATATCATCGTCATCAGATGAGTAATTCTTGATTTCTGCATCTTCAAATTCTTCTAACAAAAGCACTGAAAGTAAAATATATAGAGTTAAATTCTATTGGTATTGGGTACGTTAAATCATTAAAATAATCACCTTTATTAGATTTACTTCTTTCACCAATTGACAATTCATTGTTGTAAAGTGTGTCAGAACCAAGGTTTGCATATGAATAACCGCCTTACAAGAAACAATTTCATAATTAACCTTTAAATGTTTATTACAAAACACATTATGAAAAATGAGATACTTCATAAATAACAAAAAACTCACATTCATTGATGTTACTAGTATCAAGAGTCTGTAAATTTACTTTGTCAAGTGTATCGTACTCAGAAAATCCAAACTCTTCTTGTTGTTCTTCATAATTGATAGGAATTACTTGCTCATCAATTGAAAGTACTTGTTCCTCCATTAGAATGAATGTAATAACATACACTGATATGTTTTCCTGCAAAGTTAAGAAAAAATAGAAAAATGAATAAAATCAACTTGATCAATAGGAATTTCAAAGAACAAACAACCCAAATCGGTGTAACTGATAACGCGTGATATCAACGGTTATTAAGTTAATAATGATTTTATGATTTTAATTTATTTTTTTAAAAGATATCATCCATTAATTGATAATATCTTGTTTTATGAGAATAAATTGTTAATTAGCTATAGTTTTGGTACCTTTACATTATCTTCTAAAAAATTAATATATCATCTAAAATTGAATGGTGATTTCAAATCAAAAATTATTTACTCGTGTAAACAAATTATGGTAATCACCCGGAATTCTGAAAGAAGTGGCACAACATTTGAATTTTAGCAACTAAATAAATGACTGTTATAAACAATTTACATGATACAACTTTATAAACAACATTATACTAATGTTAATAATATAATTTTGTTTCACTTTTCTTTCAAAATAGTATTAACCTTATGGGTTCTGTTATCCTTATAAGCCCAGAATTCTAGCAAAATTGCAGCAACATTTTCATTTTATAAAATATGTATATGAATTCTATAAACGATTTACATTATAAAAATTCTAAAACAGCAATATACAAATGATAAGACTAGAAATTTGTTTTCATTTTCTTTCAGAATACTATTATCGTTGTAAACCCATTTTATTCAATATATACTTTCTGTTAGAATCGCAAATTATATCTTCATTCAGCTTCACATTGCATTATGACATTTACAAGATTATTAAACATTTAAATTTACATTGTTGAATAATTCAAACATACTTGTGTAACATCCAAGAAAATCGATACTGTTCATTATATAAACTAAAAAAATCACCAATTAATATAATAAAATCTACCCATACATCAAATGATGTATGGATTTATTTGAATTACATAATGAAAATACCTAAAGCTTCTAAAGCTTCTTTGATAGAATCAACCCATACATACATATAAGCGAATGCTTATTTTTATTGAAACATAAAATCTAAAACATCTAATTAAATTTCTAGGTTGATTTTCTAGCAAATGGGCAATTTCGCATGTCATGATTCACCGGCTGATTACAAATCGAACATTTTTTTCGATCGAACTCTTCAATCCTACTTGAATTCTTCGGAGGAGGATCCATTTGAACCTTGAAATCGTTGTTTGCTTGTTGCTGCAAAAAAATGATACTAACACCTATTGTATCGAATTAGTTAATTATATAAACAAAAACTGCAATTCATGTGTACCTAATATCGATTATTGTTTGGATGCTCCATTCCAATTTCAAAGAAAAAAACACCGAGCGAGAATGATGTACATGAAGTCAGACGTATAGAGATTGTATATGGGTTAAAGGACAATCAATACAATTTAAAACTATATCTATAATTAGCCTAAAAATAAGGGATTTGATTAGGAATAATATCTTATTTAATTAATGAATTATTTTTAATTATTTGGTGTAGAATGATCCCTACATCCACACAATAGATGTGGATTATATGGATTATATGTTCAAATATTCTAACTAATTATTGTGTTGATGTAAAGATGATTGTGGACCAATCATTTCAAAAACCTAGATAAGGGTAAAATTGTAATGTTAGCTATTAATTAATTTTGGTAAATTTAAATCAAATAATTAGCCTTTAAATAAGAATCGGTTTCATATCTTTAACCCAAAATCTGGTTCGGCCGCAACTAAAGATTTCCTTCTACACCATCATTAGAACATACGAACACCACCAACCGTCTTTTTGGTTCATGTGATTCCTGCAACAACTTTAAGTCTTTTGTAAGTATTTTTCAATATGCTAGACTATAAATTATATCCTATTTGTTTTTTTTCTTATTTAATAATACTGATGGGTTGTTGTAACATTATTGGGTGTATACGCGCCACCACTTCTAGTTTGCTTCTTACGTTGTTTAAACAAGTTACAGTGAATGAATATGTAAAACTATTATTTTGAATAGGAACATATTTTGTTAATATCAATTTTTTTCTAATTTGGAACTAGAGCTTTTGGTTGAGGTTAGGTGCTTTCTATATATATATATATATATATATATATATATATATATATATATATATATATATATATATATATATATATATATATATATATACTATCTTATAAAATCTCACTATTTTTAAAAATAGATTGAATAAAATAATAATATTTTTTTAAGACATCCAAATCATTAAGCTAATTGTACAACTAATCACTAATAAAATAATATTAAAATTTAAACAAACTCCTATAAATCTTTTCTTCCAAAGTTTTGACTAGATCTTTTTTCATCCAAATAAATACTCAACGTCTCCTTCATTCTCTCATGTGAATTCAAGTAATTTTGAAATATAACCTCTCCTAAACCAATTTATACCCCCCTCCTCTAGAACCTAGACGTCGGGACCTGTTTCTTTACTCAAAACATGTTGCTTCATTCTCCATCATATCTGCCTTCCGTTAGGTTTTCTTTGTGATTATTAGATTCGTTTTAGTTTTTTTTTTTTTATTATTTTCCATTTGTATATGCAAAAGAGAAGCATGAGTTTATGCTTTTTTTTTTTTTTTTTACTTTTTGAATATTTGTTGTGGTTGTTATCGGCTGTTTGACTTGGTGAGTTCAGGTGTAAGGGTATCTCTTCTATTAATGGTTATAAAGGTGAAGCCCGAATCGACTGAAAGAGGTCGTGGTATATAGTGGCTCAAGTAAAGGTGTTCGACTATGGCTCACGGTTGTGTTTTGTTTTGTTAACGGTTCGGCTATGGTGGTCGGTGTGGAAGAATGTGGGTGATTTGTTTTGCGAAACTTTTTAATAATTTTTCTTTGTATCGACTTTGAGCTGAAGTTATTTTCTTGGTTCTATGACACAGCATCACACGCATTAGGTTCATGAGCCTTTCACTTGGGTTTTTCACAAAAATCAAGTATAACACATTATTCTCTCCTTTTGAAAAGCAATAGGATATGTCGATATTTTCAATATATTTTGTCTTCTTATGTGAAGATTAACCAGGATGTAGAATAAATTACGGGAAATAATTGACCAAGAGAAGCTGAAAAAGATTTTATTACTTCTTCATTACTCAAAGCGAACAAAGCAATGTTGATGAATAAGTCTCAAAATATGAATTCCAGAATTTGGGTTAGTTTAAACTATCATGGAAAATGAATTTGGATGGATCTACTTTTTGGTTGCTTTTGTATAGAAGCCAATCTGAAATTTCCTGTAAGGCAAATTTTGCTATATCTCTTTTATTTTTACTTTGTCGGATGTTTCGTTTCTATCCATCTTAAGTTTGTATTTTATAATGGAACTACACAACATAACCCTATGGTAAATTTTGAGTTTTGTAATTTCCCACATATATGATAACAAACATTGCATGTCGTATGTATTGATTTCTATTTTATTTTGTTTTTTTCGTCTTAAATTTTTTATCTTTAACAATGGTAGGCAAAAGATAACATAGGACAACGATGGATCTAAAGCTTTTAGATATATATGAAAAATGTAACTTTTTAAAATTTAACTTTTAATTATGTTCTCTTAAATAAAATTAACTAATCTAAGACAATACGTAAAAGTTATTATTATTTTATAGTTATTACGTAAATGACTACTCCATGGTAGTTATACAGTTTATTAAACAAAATCAGATATAAAACAATATATAAAGGTTATAATTAGTATAACGTATTAATTTCATTCAACTGATGATGTAATGCTATGCGATTTAGTATTTACTCAAAAAATTACCTTCAAATTCATACTAAAAATAGAAGACAAAACTTCAAAAATAGTCGTTGTGGTTTTTGAAAATCTGAAGTTTAGTCCCTAATTTATAAAAACCTCACAGATTGTCTCTGTGATTTCTAAACTTTTAACAAATGGTCATTTTCGCTAACTCAGTTAGCTTTTGGCCTTAAATGAAGGGCATTTCTGTCTTTTTACTATCACAAGGATCATTTATGAAGTTTTGCCATTATTTAAAATAATAATAATAATAATAATAATAATAATAATAACAATAATTTAATATTAAAGGTCTCTCTCTCTCTCTCTCTCTCTCTCTCTCTCTCTCTCTCTCTCTCTCTCATCGTTACCACTACAACGTTATTTCTTTCTCTTTTATGAACTCTAAAAATACCGCTGCCATATTCTCCGGAAGTATGTACCCCCACCGATTTTTTTGTCTTTTTCCTCTGTCACCTCATCTCCTCATTGTTGTTCACATTCCTTAGAGCTATAAGGTTTCCGTAGAGAGGGTCTCTACAGAAGTCATGGTCATTTTACAAATCTTAGTTTTTCATGGTCAAATTCTTCATACACACCCTATAATTTGGTCATTTCATGAATTTTATTTATTTTTAATATGACATGTTTCCTAAAATAAACTAATGATTGAATTGAAAATAATCATTCTCCATCGAAAAGAAATTAATTGTCAAAACAAACTATTTGTCGCCCGCCGCTTTGCGCGGGTAAACGGCTAGTATATATATATATATATATATATATATATATATATATATATATATATATATTCATTTAAAAATTAAGTTCACAATTTCTATGTGCATTAATAATGAATTGGGTTGGTGTTAAAAGTTTATTGCTAAACAAAAAACTGAAATAATAATTTTTTCGTTACTTATATTAATATAACATATCAAGATTTATCTATTTTTCCCAAATTTAGGTGTTGTAAATGAATTTGACAAAAAAACTGATTTTTATATTGTTGATATATATTGCATTACAGGCGTTTGTGAAAATGTCTAATAAAGAATATGATGGTTAAATTATTGAAGAACACAAAAAAAATTCTGACTTTGTTATTTGTGTTACTTTGGTTTTGACCATGTGGTGAAGAATGGAAAATAAAAGCAACAATATTCGTTGAAGAATGGAAAAGTAAGACAATAATACTCGTTCAGAATGGAGCAATATATTTTTTTTCTGTCAGAATGATTAACAACAATATTCTATCACAATGTATTAACGTTTTACTTTGATTTCAATGTTTTTATTTGATTTTTAACCATTCTCAGATTTATTCTTAAAAAATAAATGTAATTATTAACCATTATTATTTATATTTTTCAGAATAAATGTCATTTATGTATGTTTACAGTTGTATTTGTTAAAAATGAATGTAATTACTGATTTTAAGATATTAAAATTCTTTTTTTGGTATTTATTAAAAATTATTAATTTTGATAATATATGTTTATAATATTCTGTCAGAATTTAATGTTCTTTTTAAGATAATCATAAACACGTTCATTTAGAACGTCCAAATTAATATATTTATTATCAAAAAAATCAGATTTTTAAAGTTTAGAGAACTATTTTTTCCTTAAAATCTGCAATTTTTCTTTTTTAAATTTATGTTAATTGACTAAAATACTCTTAGAATGAAATTAGATGATATTTTTTAATATTTTTAATTTAATAATATGTATTATTCACTTTTCTTAAAATGAGTAAAATGATTGGTCCATAATTATTCTTACATCCACATAATAATTAGTTAGAATACAATAATATATATATATATATATATATATATATATATATATATATATATATATACATATATATATATATATACATATATATATATATATATATATATATATATATATCTTTACTATCTTATAAAAGAAATCCCACTATTTCTAAAAATAGATTGAATATAATAATATTATTTTTTTAATACGTTCAAATCATTAAGCTAATAGTACAAGTAGTCATCAATAAAATAATATTAAATTTTAACCTGTGTTTTGAATCCTTATATTTCTCAACAAATTCTATCTCCTTCCCTGAATTTCGGATAATTCAAAATTTGAAACCATCAGAAAATACATGTTGATTCAAATATCCCTCCTGCAGATGGCTCTTTTTTAACAGGTTTTTATTTTAATCCTTATTTGTAATTGATTTCATCATTTTTAATTTTTTTTGTATTTTTATCTTATAAATATATTGGGTGAAGGCTTTATTTTATCAGATTTGTTCCTAAAAAGGTTTTTACTATGTTTCTTTAATGTGTTCGCTTTGCAGGTTCAAAGAACTCAACCAAGAGGGCCAGTTAGAGCATTGTATTACCATTAGTTTGTATATTTTGGCATCTTACTTTTGCAATAAAGAACAGTTAAACACAAGATTTGTCATGATTAATATGGTTTATATATTTTTCATCTTGTTTAGTCTAAAAATGAAACCTTTTTCATCATTGGTCCTTATACTATCAAGTTTCATCACATGGACTTCCTGATTACGATGATTATTGTCTTTATTATAAGGTTCTATATAGATTTTGTTCAATATTTTAAGGTTTCGAGAACCTAAATCAATATGAATCCTTGAATTACATAACATCGTTGAAAATGTTTTAATTTGTGACCAAACTTGGTTTAAAATCACAATGAACAAGTTGACACCTAAGTATTTTGGCCTTCTCAAAGGCTTATTTATCGACTTTTGAATCACAATACCTGATATTCTAAGGTTTATTTTTATAAACTATTATTTATATATTTTAGCATTTTACTTTGTAGGACATTAAATTAATAAATGAATTAAGGAAAACGAAAAAAAAAAAAAAGAGGACGATAAACAGTACAAGTGGTTTGGGTATGTATAAATGGAAGTAATAACCATTTAGGGGGTGTTTGGCAAAAAAAATTATTACTTATTAGTTTATTAGCTTATAAGTTAATAAGTAAGTGTAGGGTAATTTATGAAAAAATGATGTATTAGAGGTTCCCCACCGGAATAAGTTATTTTAATCAAAACACTTTTTTAACTTATAGTGATGTGGAACGTAAGAAGTTGTTTTAAAAAAGCTTAGCTAAACACCCCCTTAATATGGTATGATAATGCTCTTGAAAAATAGATGTCATTTAATATTCATTTCTCGAAGTGAACGCAAAATGGTTTTAACTCTAAAGAGATCAAATTATTTGCCGCCCGCCGCTTTGCGCGGGTAGACGGCTAGTATATATATATATATATATATATATATATATATATATATATATATATATATATAGAGAGAGAGAGAGAGAGAGAGTTATTATGCGAACAAAAAAAAGTGTGTGGACTTGCAAACTCGTAATCAGTTCATCATTTTTCAACGTCAAAATCACCAATCTTCTACAAATGGTGCATCTAAGCGATGATTTTAAGATATTAAAATTCTTTTTTTTGTATTTATTAAAAATTATTAATCTTGAAAATATATGTTTATAATATTCTGTCAGAATTTAATGTTCTTTTTAAGATAATCATAAACACGTTCTTTTAGAACGTGCAAATTAATATATTTATTATAAAAAAAATCAGATTTTTAAAGTTTAGAGAACTATTTTTTCCTTAAAATCTACAATTTTTTTTTTTAAATTTATGTTAATTGACTAAAATACTCTTAGAATGAAATTAGATGATATTTTTTAATATTTTTAATTTAATAATATGTATTAATCACTTTTCTTAAAATGAGTAAAATGATTGGTCCACAATCATTCTTAGATCCACACAATAATTAGTTAGAATACAATAATATATATATATATATATATATATATATATATATATATATATATATAGAGAGAGAGAGAGAGAGAGAGAGAGAGAGAGAGAGAGTTATTATGCGAACAAAAAAAGTGTGTGGACTTGTAAACTCGTAATCAGTTCATCATTTTTCAACGTTAAAATCACCAATCTTCTACAAATGGTGCATCTAAGCGATATTTAGGCTCAAAAAAGAAGATTTGACAATTTTTTTTTTTTTTTTGAAATTTGACTGCTGATTAGCACAATCACCAATCATATGGACTGCTGATTAGCAAAATCAGCAGCTATATGGACTACGGATGTGGAAAATCAGCAGCCATATGCACTGCTGTTGTTTCATCAACAGTCCATCTCTCTCTCTCTCTCTCTCTCTCTGTGTGTGTGTATATATATATATATATATATATATATATATATATATATATATATATATATAAACTTAGTAAATTTGTGTGTCCTGCTGCATTGCGCGACACAACTAGACTTCAATTATAGAGGATTTGATATTCAATTCTCTATACAATGAGACAGACGAAGGGTATAATTATCGTTGATTATGCTACTTTTCCTTGTTATGATAGCATATGGTGGTGTTTGAAGGTGGATGCACGAAATAAAACTTATAGAAATAGTTTAGAGCTAAATTGTTCCCTTCCAGAGTATTTTTTTTAAAGAAACCTTTTTATTTGGAGTACAAATGTTATATTTTGAAATGCTTAATGTCACAATTTTCAATAAAATGTTTAATTTTTATTTACGAATATCGTACATAGTTCACATTACTATGTGAGTTTAATTTTTTTGTTAAATTTAAGTATAAGAATTAATTTTTTTTGAAATTTCGGAGTTTCGGATTTGTTCTTGAATTTTTTTTTTATATATTTTTTTCGAAATCCAAGTTTTTAGTCTAGGATCCGGAATGTTGGTCCGAAATTAGTAAAAAAAATTGTTTTTTCTTGGTCCAGAATATCTATTCCGAAAAAGTAGTTATTTTTTGCAAAAAAGGTTTTGATTATGTCTTTTAAAAATAAATTAAAAAATGATTAGATTATTTAATTTCCACAAAATATATGAATACTTGACCCGAAAAAATCAAGGGTTTTCATAAAAAAACCCCTAAAAATCTTAGTAAAACCCCCACGCATCATTTTAATCATATCAAAATATTTAATTGGATATAGCATTCTGTTTTTTTTTTAAAATCTTTTAACTACTTTTTGGTTATTTTACATTGATTTTAATTTTGACGCTTTGTTCGTTTATAAGTTTGTATTCGTCCGTGGCTTATACGGTTACTTTTTAAACGAATGATTTTAATCTGAAATCGACTTTTAAAACACTAGATCATCCAAACCCGTAATTTATTTTTACAACTTACGAATATTATTTCATAAAAAATAAATGTAATGAAAGTATGTTTAAAATGAAAAATATAAGTAAAATGATTGAAACATTATTATAAAAAAAGGGAATGTAAAAAAACTTAGAAAAATGTTAATAAAAAATTATACAAAAATTAAAAAAGCTAAAAACATTAAAAAAAAAAAAAAAAAAAAAACTAAATAAAAACCTTAACTGGGTAAGTTAAAATGTTTAGATATTTACATTTTGTTCCTTTATTTTTAAACTTTCTGATTTTTTATTCGTTTACATTATTTAATCATAACTTTTTGTTTATCCGGAACCGGCTTTTAAAAAAATGGATCATTTAACATATTTTAAAGTATTATGAATGTTTTTTTTTTGCTAAATGTTTTCTTGTAAAATAATATAAATAGAAAAACATGAATAAACGTAAGTAAAAAGTTATACAAAATGAAGAAAGCTCTAAAAGTTTTAAAACTTAAAAAAATGAATCGTATAAGTACAAAATATTTAGAGAATGCGTCGGAAAAAAATTTAAAAAGTCAAAAATCATAAATCATAAAAAAAAGTCGAATATTCTAATTATGGCATAAATATAAAAGAATATATATATATATATATATATATATATATATATATATATATATATATATATATATATATATATATATATATATATATATATATATATATATATATATATATATAGGGCATGGTGAATATGGCTGTCATGTATACAAGCTTAAATATAGAACCTAATAGAATTACATATTTTCATCCAAAAATCATTTTTGTTTGTTTAGAAATCAATTAAAATCTATTAAAAATTGTTAAAACAATGTATATTAACAATATAAACAATCAAAAAGTAATATCTAACATCACGTATGATTGTAGACGGCGATATCAATAGATTGATTTTTAAAAATATATACATGGGGATTTCAATGAGGAAAAAGAAAGTAATTCATTATTATAGGTAATATATACAACAATTTGATATTCAAAATATCAAAAGATTGAAATTGTCATTAATTCCAAACGTGAGTTCCTATGGATTTAATTACGAGGTGTCTTTGGTTCATTTTCATGGAGATGGAGTAGACATAGTTTTTAGAAGCTGAATTCTAAAAAATTTAAGAAATGAAGAATCTAAATGGAATGAAATCAAAAATGTGAAAGTCTGAATAGCTTAATGGTGTTAGTTTTAAATCAAAACTACGTCGTTTTGAGTAGTTCTACACCTAATGTTACATACATAACAACCACATATTCACTTTTTCCATATATATATATATATATATATATATATATATATATATATATATATATGATTAGGTTATATTGTTCTAACTATCTATTGTGTGCATGTAGGATTGATTTTGGACCAATCATTTTAGTTATATTAAGAAAGTAATTAATGCATATTAGATGTTAAAGATATAATGAATATTAATTAGAACTTCAGCATTTAATATGCATTAATTACTTTCTTAAAATAACTAAAATTATTGGTCCAAAATCAATTCTACAAGCACACAATAGATAGTAAAAAAACATTTGAACCTAACTCTCTCTCTTTCTCTCTCTCTCTCTCTCTATATATATATATATATATATATATATATATATATATATATAGAGAGAGAGAGAGAAAGAGAGAGAGAGAGAGAGAGAAAATTGCAAAAATGGTCCATGTTGTATGCATTTTCTTGGGTTTTGGTCCAAACCACGAGTTTTTTGGTTTTGTGGTCCTTTTGGACTGGTTTGTTTGTGAGAGTGGTCCATGTACTTAACACCCATTAAAAAGAGTCCGTTAACCCCCTCATGTGCCTTGCACGTAAGGGTATTTCTGTCTTTTTACTTCCAGAGACCATTTTTGCATACGAAAAATAAAACCTCCTTTATATATCATTGTCTATTTTCCATTCCCATCTTCTTCTCCAACGTTCTTCACTCTTCTTCCCCAACGACTTTTTTCTTCCTTTTCTCCTTCCTGACCTGCAATCGAACAATGGTGGTTTGTTTTTTGTGGAAATCTCGCTGTGGTGAAATTGTCTTGGACACCACTGAATCCCGGAAGGAGGTTTTATGCGTGCCCTACTAAGGATTCTGTTTGTGGGTTTATCGGGTGGGTTGATCTGCCTACGTTTGCTAGGAGTAAAACCATCATACCTGGTCTTCTAAGAAACATGAATACATTTGAGGAAAGGTGTAATGGGCTGATAAGAAGTATGAATATGTTACAAGAATAGTGCGATGAACTTTTAAGCAGGAACAACATGTTGGAGGCAAGGTGTGATGCATTGAAGGATGAAGGTTTCAAGTTGAAGATGTATTTATGTGCAAGCTGATTTATGTTTGTGATTTTTATCTTTAGTATGTGGTCTATCTAAGGGATAGGGTTAGACAAATGTGGGGTTTTTGTTGATCAAGTGATGCAGGGTAAAAATGGTATAATTTTGTTTTATGTTAACTTCATCATGTTTGTAATGAATTCCAATGTTGTTAATGATATTGAAGTGTGAAATGTGTTCAAAATGTGTATCAATAGTCAAATATAAGCACATAAATAGAACCAAAATGTAACAAAAGTACATTACCAAAATACATGTCATAAATTGACCAAAATGCACATTTCATTAACCACATGAGTGGAACCAAAAACAATTACCAAATTAAGCATACAAGTGTCTATACACCATACATAACCACATCATCAAACCATAACTAAAGTTTTAAAAAACAAACAGTTTTTAACAACAAACAACCAAATAGTCATTGCAGCACAACAAACAACCAAAATCACTTCTTGGATTGATTCCCACCTTGCCGTTTACAGTTCCTAGAGTTGTGTCCATTATTCTTGCATTTGCTACAAGTAACACTGATATCTTTCCTTGATGGCTTTAGCACACCATCATTTGTTGGCCCTTGGGAAGGTTCTTCATGCATCTCATTGACTCCATCACCTTGACTTGCCTTCTGCCTTTTGCTTAACCTTTCACCCTTACTTTGTCTTCCTTTTCTCTTAGGCCTTCCAACCTGAGTGCGATATGGAGGAAGGACTAGCTTTGTTGGACAATTACTTTTAGGCCACATGAGTCTCCCTTTAATTGGTTCCACCTTAAATGAATAAGCTTTTTTCCATGTCTCTAGCCAATACACCTTGTGTACCCACTTGTAAATGTCAAGCTCAGCCTCAGGGTCTTTGCTCATTTCATTCAGAGTTGCAATTGCATGCCTGTAAGGTATTACCATTAATTCCTACTTTCTGCAAGTACAGGTTTGGTTCCTAACATCCACCACACGCTGATCTTGCAATGCTCCAGTGACTTGATACTTGTTTGCCCCATTCCAGCTAGCAATATATTGCGAAGCAGCTTTTTTCCTTGCAACTAGGATGTATGTTGCTATAGGTGTTAGTGGACCTTTAGCCTTCTTCATTGCCTTCATTGTTGGATTAGTGTCTAAGTCCATACCTATTTTGGTATGTACTTGACCCAATGGTGCATGGTCCTTTTGGGTTGCCTTCACCAAAGCAACTTGATAGGATGAATTATGGAGAGAGAGGATTAATTATGATTTATTAATATATTATGAGAATAATATATTAAAGGAGAAATCATATTGTTTAGTTAATATTAGTCAATAATTATTAAGAATTAATTTTGTGGCTAAAAGAGATTAATTAAACTTAAGGGACTAGAACTGTCAATTGTATGATAGTTGAATATTGGGCTAATGACTCCATAGAGGATGGAGTGGACGAATTCTATGGGGAAACCCATTAGAAATCATCCAAGGCCTCTAAGGAGGGAGTCCATGGGTTGCTTAGGGCCTAAACAGTCAAATTAGGGTTTCCTTGTTAGATAACCCTAATAGCCTCACTATTTAAGGATCCCTAGAGCACCAAAAACGTGGCTAAAAGTTTCCTTAGGGTTTCCACACGTTTTTGGGTGCCTCCTCTCTTATCATTCTTCATCCTCTTGCTCTTGATGTTTGTGAGCCATTAGAGGAGTGACATTTGTGACTCTAAGCTTTCTAAAGCCATTACAAAGGAGGATTTGAGATTGTTATTGCTACATAACAATCAAGGTAAGGTCTAAGACCCCATTCTTATGTTAATATGATTAATTGTATGCTAGATCTAGGGTTTATAGATTTGGATATTCAATTGCATGTTCATTAGACAAACTAGATCCAAAAACTATTAGGGTTTGCATGTACACCATAGGAATGCTGTTTTGCTCATAACCCATCAGTGGTATCAGAGCCATGGCTGTTTGTTTGATGTATTTGATGCTATTGTGAATTATCCTTGCTTAAAGATCGATATTTACGGTTTCTGGGGGCTGAACTCGCCGAGTCCATAGATGAACTCACCGAGCCCATGGTGAACTCGCCGAGTTCATGCCTTACTCGACGAGTCAGCTGGTTAGAAAGAGGGAAAATTAGGATTTTGTGCTATTTTGGCTTAGGATTATTACCAAAAACGTTTTTGATGAATAAAATCCGATTTTTATTGATTTTGGGTGAATATCATTACCAAAATAGAAGATAATTACCAATTAATCAAATATTTGTTACCTTATAAGATAATGTTTAATTAATTGAGTTATTTGATGAATTATCTTGCAAGAATTTGGAATAGGTCAAATTAGATAACCACCAATTAATTGTTAATTCCCTTATTTGAATTTTGTGATCTAGAATATTCTTGATAAAGTTTGGAAAAGTTTCAAATTAATCCCTTTAGGTTTTATAGTTTAAATTTGAACTTAAAAGTTTTGTTTTTGAAATTTAAATAAGTTAAACCCTAATATTTTGAAATGTTTCAAAACTTGCCCTCAAGTTTTGGAATTTAAAAGTTGATTAAAAGTTTAATTTAGAAATGTTAAATTCTAAAACCCTAGTATTGTTTTGAAAAGTTCAAATAACACCCTTATGGTTTTGTTAATTGATTAAGGTGTATAATTAAAAGAGATTTAATAAACCCATAAATTTTTTGTTTACATTTAATTAAATTAAAAGTATAATTTATTAAATTAGAACACCTAGTATTTTAAAAGTGTAAAATACACCCTATACTATATATAACATTAAAAGTCTAGTATTATATATGTATGAGTAAACAGTCAGTCTTACCGTTAGTAGGCCTCATTCATGAAGATGGTCTATAAGGGGTGTTTATGGAAATTGCCTATAAAATGGCGATTGAATGGATATTCACTCTTACCCACCGCACTCTTGACAGTGGAGGATTGTTAGCCGAACGGGTAGGATAGGACAAAAACCTTCCATTATAACTATAATGAAGTACAAAAGTAACTAAATGCTTTTACAAAATTCCCAATCTTAGTTACTTTAGGCAAAAGTGAATTGATGCAATTCAATGAAATTACACTTTGGGCCTTTGCGAAGACGTTAGTGGAGCGTGTGTGGTTAACCGGCACACTAAATGGTTCTAAGCAAAGGTAGCAAAGGGTGACTCATTGTTTGTCATAGTTCAGTGGAGCGTGTGTGGTTAACCGGCACATCGAATAGGTGACTGTAACATTGGGGTCACCATGTAAGTTTGCATGGTTATTCACACCCTATTTTGTGATCCTCGGCATCCCAGTCACAAATCGAGGGGCATATCGAGATTCAAACATGCCATTGAAAAGTTCAATGAATCTCAAAAGATCTAGGAATTTTCAATAGATTTAAAACTTAAATTTGTTTTTCGTTTTTCATGGTGGAAATTGGTAAATCGTCATTTACCTACCTTCAAATATTCTGCAACTAGATTATGGCATCCCTCTTCTAGGTTGTAGAGTATTGTGTTGGATCCTAGCCTCGATGTTTCATTTGGGTGTCACATCGAGGATTCTAATCAACTTATCTTCAATTTTCTCCCGTTTTGTAGATGTCAAAGTATGAGAACTATTGTCTTCCCAAATTCCATGGAACAAGCTTTCCAAATGAAGATGATATTCCGCGATTCGATCGGGGAACAAGAGATCATGCTTCACTTCCTCCACCTCCTCCAATTATTCTCCCTAACCCACAAGTTCGAAAGCTTGAAAAGTTCAAGCTCACTTAAGCCCTTTTGGCAAGTAAACATGGGAAACCTGTGTGTATACACGTCTTAAAGATGAAGTCACACATTGATAGGTTAAGAATGTTGGGTGTCGAGATTTCAGGTAAGTTGGCTATTGATTGGGTTCTTCAATCGCTTCCTGAATCACATAGTGAGTTTGTTAGAGAGTACTATATGATGGATAATGACGTGATCCTCATTGATTTGACCTATTTGCTTATAGCTGCTGAATCAGAAATGATTTAGCGAGCTGGTCGAGCAAATTTCTCTAGTAAATCAAACTCCCAAACTTCAATGGATATTGAAAATGGTGACATTGGAGATCTAGAAAAGGTAAATTCTGAGATAGTTCCTTGTGCCATTCCAAAAGAGTCCACTTGCTTCTATTGCCAAGAGAATGGGGCATTGGAGACGAAGCTGCCCTATTTACCTAAGAGATCTTAGAGATGGGAAAGTCAAAACATATGGCTCTACTTTAGGTAAAATCCATTAACTAACTCCTTAAGTTCCTATTCTAGATTTTTGATACATGATGTAATAAGATTACATTTTGATGTTTTGTAGGATCGAAGAAAAGAGAGGAAGCTTAAGGGAAGAACTGAGCTGAATCTAATCATGAAGAAATGGATTTCGATTGCATTGCTTGAAGATTAGATTCTTAAGCTACTACTTGGAGTTAGAATAGATTGCTTAGGAATATGTAACAACATAGTTTTTCAATTGCATTGTAAGGACAAATTTTCCGCAATAAAATAAATTTTGATTTTATATTATTTATTTATCTTTGCAATGACGTGTATGAAAATTTAATGTTTGTAAGTTTCTATGGATTTGATTCTTAATTATGTTATTTGTGGAAAGGTCAAGAATTTACCAAATAGGGAAAGTTTCTCATCGCCCAAGTTTCAATTGGACAGAGACTTGGAATCATACATCTTGGTTGCATGATGAATGAGAAATTTCATATTTGGAAATTAGACTAATTCGTTGACAAAGTGTCAAGTGAAGGACTAGGAGATCGAGTACACAAGGTTGTGTATTGATCAAGTCCATCACAAGAGTAACAAAGATATTCATCATGATTTGCTAAGGTTAAGTAAATATGATTATAATTATGAAGATTAAGTGTAATTCTCAGTTGATTTAAAGAGTTTCAATAAATAGTAGAACGAATAAAGAAGAATCAAGTAGGCAGAAATATAAAAGTTTCTCTATTCTAAGAAGAAGGGAGAGTACCTTTTATTATATTTTTATGATAGGTCTTAATGATTAAGAACCATATCTCAATTGATCCTCCAAGTGAGTCTTAGTACAATTGTATGTCTAAGAAGAGGAATCAAAAAAATTGAAGAAATGGTTAAATCAAGAAGTCAATCATACTTCGTTCCAAAAACAAGTCTCAGAGTTAAGATTGTGAATTGAGTGACAAGTCTCAAGAAGGTTTATAACATTCATCAAATTTGGAAAAGGTTTTCTTATTCTTGCACATTTGAAATTGGAAAGTTGTGATGTCTTGGATAAGACAAAGACCAACTAGGACCAATTTTGTGAAGTGTTTTTTCTTGATAAAAGCCACACTAACTCTTGAATATTTGTTTGTCAAGAAATGTTTATTGACAATAGAATCTTATATGTCAAGGAGTCAGTGGGAGTATCAATGGTCTTGAAAGGTTTCAAGAACAAATTAAGAATAAACCTTATCAATCATCACTAGCACACAACTTGAGGTTTATGACCTATCGTGTTGACATTATTTTATTTCTGTGCTATTCCAATTGAGTTAATTATGCATGTGAGTTCTATGAGTTCTCATTTGAACGCATAAAAGGCAAGCACCTTGATCAATGAAAAGTACATTGATATGAAAGGGTTAGCTGCTTAACTACTTGGAAGACATGGTGGGCACTCGTGTTACCATAAGGCAAGAAATCAAGATTGAGAAAGTTCAGTCCATATGAGTTTGGATTTGTCGCAAACTTTGGTTTTGACAAATTCGCATGGATAGGAACACATACACCATAAAATCTAAGTGTCATAAGATTCCCTCCTTCAAGAAAATGACTGTGAGGAAATGCTTTCACTAAGAGAGATTTTAAGAAGATAGTAATTCTGAAAATTGTATTCTCGAATCCGATTATGATAACGGTATCCCTTTCCATAATTCGCATTGTGAGATTTGGCAATTAGTCTGAATTGTTTAGACACACATATGAGTTATCTAAGGAAAAGGTGTATAAGTTTAAGAAGCTTAGATAAAGGATTATCAAAGCATTAGGTATTAGAAATATGAACTTCAGAATTTCAATAAGTATTGTTTTCTGGAAGTTTAGTTGTTTTCTAAAAGATGTCAAAGCTAGTGGGAGCATAAGTGTTATGCTTATATGATAATAATCATCATGATAGTGGGAGCATAAATGTTGTGCTTGTATGATTATTAAGGCAAGTATTGCAAGTTAGCAATATCAATTATAGAAAACAAGATTTATACTTTGCAAAGTCGTAAGGGTTGAAAAGTTGTTTTGCTATAATTAAGGGAGAGAATATTGTACTTCGTTTCAAAATCTAAAGCTTAGATTGAGAAATTTTAATAAATTTAGTCAAAGGATACATAGTGTGTTCTTAAATTTCGATTATGATTATGGTATCCCTCTTCATAGTTCGAATTTTAAGAACGAGACACATAAAATATTATGGCAGAAGATTGATAAAGTATCATATCTTTATGTAAGACATTATGCATCGTGTCCCATACGCTTTGAGTATCGGATTGATTGCTAGTGCTATTATATTTGACCATTCTAAAATTTTCCAAATGTCTAGCGCATTTAGAGGGAAAAAGGACAAGAATCGGTTTTGACTAAGATAATTAAACAACTATCAAAGGACGATCCAAAGCTCGTTGAGGATTGGTCGTTTGTGAGTAGTTGGAAGTATGATATTGGATGGATCATATCAACATTATTTTGAATAGATAAAATTCTATTAAGAATGAGTTGTCGTAAGGCAAATATGGAAATGTTTCCATATTGGGAGTTGGATATTAAGAATCTATATCTAGATTAGAAACCTTTATGCAAGAAGGATGTTCAAAGGAATGTACATTGAGTGAGAGACATCATATCTATAGAATTGTTTCTGATAGAGACTGGCCAAATCTTGATGATTTTGAGCTATAACTTTACGAAAGAATCATTGCATAAAATGTTAGAATCTAGCATAAGTAACAAGAATTTGATATTCTTATACTTCTGATAAGGATTGGGAGTTGTGAAATGAGTATGATTGGAAATGTGTTCATTTGATCTATTTCACAAAGTAAGGACCGTAGGTAAACATTGTGTACATGCTGAGAGTATGGGACAAGTGTAGTAATAATTCCAGTAAGAAGTTGATTACTCGAAACAACAAATAATGAGTAATCAATATGGTGATTAAATAAAATCTTTTATTTATACCCAGAGTTTGGGGCCATATGGGATTGGTATTATTCTTGTGTTTCACTTTGCATGTTTTGACTTCCTGAATAATTAAATTGGTTCAAAACAATCAAATTATTCGAACGGAACACAGTCGTTCATATGTTGGAAGTAGGTATGAATGAAGACTGTCGTGAATTGGTGTGTGGATTGTCTAAAGTGTATTAGACATAAGCAAATGTTTGCTGCAACGTTCATGAGTGCTTATGAATATGATTTGAGCATTAGATTAAACCCACACTCACTTGGATCACTTCATGGATTTTATCATGAGTGATTGGTGAGACGATAATATCTTATATTCTTGAAACCGAGATGTGTGAGTTGTATCTTGCGATTCGGTTACACATTGATAATATATAACCGCACTAGTAACTTGGTGTCATAAAACATATTGTTGTGTGTGATTCGGTGAGTGAGAGCAAGCAAGCATTGAATCAAAGTTTATTCGTTCCTTTTATCCAAAGTAGGATGAAAGCGATATCTTTGGGCCCCTCGATGATTTAGTGATGACACATAAGTGCTTGGCCAAGCCGGGACTAATTTGATGTGTTCAATTGTAGTCTGTTGTCAGTCGTCATAAATCGGAAATCGGGAAACAGTACAGATAAAATGATTGAAATCCATGTCTCATATCTATACGATATCTAGAATGGAGGAATATATGATCCCTTATCTAAAGGACACGCTTCTAATAGGATCAGAGTTGACAGCGGTTTTTGAAAGCTACGATTGCAGATTAGGATCTGAAGTCATATGTAGAATAGTTATTAGACTTATCCAAGTGGGAGACTGTTGCATTAGTGTCTAAGTCCATAACTATTTTGGTATGTACTTGACCCGATGATGCATGGTCCTTTTGGGTTGCCTTCACCAAAGCAACTTGATAGGATGAATTATGGAGAGAGAGGATTAATTATGATTTATTAATATATTATGAGAATAATATATTAAAGGAGAAATCATATTGTTTAATTAATATTAGTCAATAATTATTAAGAATTAATTTTGTGGCTAAAAGAGATTAATTAAACTTAAGGGACTAGAACTATCAATTGTATGATAGTTGAATATTGGGCTAATGACTCCATAGAGGATGGAGTGGACGAATTCTATGGGGAAACCCATTAGAAATCGTCCAAGGCCTCTAAGTAGGGAGTCCATGGGTTGCTTAGGGCCTAAACAGTCAAATTAGGGTTTCCTTGTTAGATAACCCTAATAGCCTCACTATTTAAGGATCCATAGAGCACCAAAAACGTGGCTAAGAGTTTCCTTAGGGTTTCCACACGTTTTTGGGTGCCTCCTCTCTTATCATTCTTCATCCTCTTGCTCTTGGTGTTTGTGAGCCATTAGAGGAGTGATATTTGTGACTCCAAGCTTTCTAAAGCCATTACAAAGGAGGATTTGAGATTGTTATTGCTACATAATAATCAAGGTAAGATCTAAAACCCCATTCTTATGTTAATATGATTAATTTTATGCTAGATCTAGGGTTTATAGCTTTGGATATTCAATTGCATGTTCATTAGACAAACTAGATCCAAAGCTATTAGGGTTTGCATTTACACCATAGGAATGATGTTTTGCTCATAACCCATCATTCATGACATTGCATATCCTCTTCATTAGATACTCCCTAATGAACTCTAAACATGAAATTACAGGTTTGTCCCTGGCTTTCTCTATCTTCCCATTATACGCTTCACACATGTTTGAAATCAACACATCAGAAACTGCTCTTCCTGCACATTACAAAACATACAATTAATGATGATAAATAACTGAAACACATAATCATTACCATATGCAAACATATACAATTACTTAAGAAATGACTCCTTGCCCAATGTATAGGAGGAATCTGCTTCAACCATTGACATGCCTCCTTATCATACTCACTAAACTCCTTCATCAAATGCTCAAACTCAGGAATGGTGGTTGCTGATGCACACCTCTATAAATGGTCCCTGTACTCAGTTTGCCCCCACTTTTTTCTCATATTGTCATGAATATGTCTAATACAATACCTATGCTCAGCATTGGGAAACAATTAATCAACTGCAATTTGTAATCCCTACATTAATCAACAGATAATAGTTAGAATTAATTTCTTGGTAAAAAAACACAATCTAAATGATCAGTTGATGAACTGCAATTTACCTTTTGCCTGTCACTTATGAAAGTATATTTTGAGTTCCTCCAAAGCTCCAAGTCACCCCCAAGGTTTTCTAAATACCACTTCTAGCTAGCTGTGTTTTCAGACTCAACAATTGCATAGGCCAAGGGATAAATTCCATTGTTGGAATCTAGACCAACTGCTGTAAGAACCTGAACAGGGAATGGGCCTTTCATGAAGGCACCATCCAAACCTACTAAGTCTCTAAGACATGCCTTGAAACCTTTTTTTAGTGGACCCAAGCATACATAAATCCTTCTAAACTGACTTGTTGGGGAAGCAGGGTTACCATTAGGACACACATCTATTTTGACTGTTATGTTTGGGTTTGTAGCTTGAAATTCAAGAGCATAGTCCCTCAATAATTCAAACTGTTTTGTGTAGTCCCCAGTTACACGCTTTCTTGCCATATCTTTTGCCCTAAACACCTTATCCATCGAAATATCCACCTGGTAGGTCTTTTGAAAGTTGTCTTGTATGGATCTCAAAGGAATCGTTGGATCCGCACATAACTCTCTAATCCACTTCTCCCTAACAGATGCGAGTACGACACCTTCTCCCATATAGCACCTCAAAGGGTGGCATACCAATACTCGAGTAATAGTTTTTGTTGTAGGATAACTCAGCCAGTGGTAAAAATGTGTCCCAACTCCCTCCGAAGTCCAAGACACATGCGCGCAACATCCTCAAGCGTATGACTTGCCCGCTCGCTCTCTCCGTCCGTCTGTGGGTTGTACGCGGTGCTGAAATGCAACCGCGTGCCTAAGTCCTCATGAAATTTCTTCCAAAATAAGGAAGTAAAACACACGTCTCGATCAGACACAATCGAGACTGGCACTCCATGCCGAGATACATCCTCCCTCACATAAATTTCAGCCAGCTTCTCTGCAGAAGAGCTTTCACTAATAGCAAGAAAGTGAGCACTCTTCGTCAACCGGTCCACAATCACCCAGATCTCGTCGATTCCATGCGTCGTCCTTGGAAACTTGGTAATAAAATCCATAGTGATCTGTTCCCACTTCCGCTAGGGAATCTCCAGAGGCTACAAAGGACCGTGTGGACGTTGGTGCTCTGCCTTGACTCATCGGTAAGTCAAACACCTCTCAACTACCCACGCAACATCGTTCTTCATACAGGGCCACAAGTAATCTCTCTTCAGTTCCAAATACATCTTAGTGGCCCCGGGATGGATCGATAATCTCGATCTATGCGCCTCCTCCATTAGTATACCACGTGCCCTGCTTGTAGAGGGCATCCAAATCCGCCCTCGATAGGTCATAAGCCCTCGACTATCCGTCACAAACTCAGATACCTGCCTAATCACCCGCTCTCTCTTGATGTTCTCCAGTCTCACAGCCTCTGTTTGGGCCTCTCAGATGGTATCCAATACCGGAGTCATCACCGTCATCCTCATACATATATCTCGTATCGGGGCACTCTCCGCCCTGCGGCTCAAGGCATCGGCTACAACGTTAGCCTTGCCCGGGTGGTACAAGATTTCACAGTCATAATCCTTTATCACATCCAACCATCTCCTCTGGCGCATGTTCAGGTTGGGTTAATCCATCAGATACTTTAGACTCTTGTGGTCCGTGTATATTGTACACCGAACCCCATACAAATAATGGCGCCATATCTTGAGGGCGAACACCACTGCCCCTAACTCCAAATCATGAGTAGGATATCTCGTCTCATGAGGCTTTAGTTGCCTCAGTGTATATGCTATCACATGCCCCCACTGCATCTGTACTGCACCCAACCTAGATATAGACACATCGCAATTCACCACAAAATCTTCCAGTCCCTCAGGAAGGGCTAACATTGGAGCTTCGCACAATCTCTGGCGAAGAGTCTCGAACGAAGTCTACTGCTCCGGACCCCAAACAAAAGCAACACCCTTCCGGGTCAGTTTGGTGAGAGGAACAACATTCCTAGAGAAGTCTGTGATAAATCTCCTATAGTAACCCGCCAATCCCAGAAAACTCGTGATCTCGGTGGGGGATCTCGTCACCTCCCAACTCATAACGGCATCAATCTTGGCCGGATCGACCAAAATCGCATTCTAGTTAACGAGGTGTCCTTGGAACTGGACCTCACGTAACCAGAAATCACATTTGGAGAACTTGGCATAAAGCCTCTCCGATCTCAACACTCCAAGGATCTCTCGCAAATGCTCCTCGTGCTGGTCACTAGACCTCGAATATACTAGTATGTCATCGATGAACACGATCACCGATCGATCCAGCATAGGCCTACACACCCGTTTAATGACATCCATGTAGGCTACCGGGGAATTGGTGAGCCCGAAAGGCATCACCACGAACTCGTAATGACCAAAACGAGTCCTAAATGCTGTCTTCTGAATATCCTCCTCACACACCCTCATCTGATGATATCCAGATCTCAAGTCGATCTTGGAAAACCAAGACGCACCCTGCAACTGATCGAACAGATCATCGACCCTTGGTAGTTGTAACGGTTCTTGATCGTCAACTTTGTCAACTCCCAGTAACTGATGCACGTCCGATGTGAACCATCCTTTTTCTTCACAAAAAGGATCAGAACTCCCACGACGAGCTACTCGGTCTACTGAAACGTTTCCCCAGTAGCTCCTAAAGCTGAGAGGATAATTCCTGCATCCCTGGCAGTGCAAGGTGAAAAGGTACCTTGGATATCGGCGCCGCACCCGGTATCAGGTCAATCCGGAACTCTACCTGCCTCTCAGGAGGCACACCCGACAACTCCTCATGGAAAACATCAGCGAACTCACACACTATCGGCACCTCTGAAACAGAACTCGGTCTGTGATCAGCAACCCGCGTATCCATCACATACACTAAGAAACCCATACAACCCTGCTGTATACTCTGCCTTGCTCGAGCACAAGAACAAAAAGTTGATCCGGACCTAATACCCTCTCCGTACACCGTAAGCACTCCCCCACTAGGGTCTCGAACAGTCACAAACTGACGCTCACAGTCTGTAACAGTTCTGAATCGGCTCAACCAGTCCATGCCCATAATGACACAAACATCTCCCAACGCAATCGGTCCCAGGTCTATTGGAAACTCAACACCGAAAACCTCAAGTACACATCCCCGAATCACATCAGTAGCGTAAACCACGCACTTGTCGATGATGCTAACTCGCAGAGATTGACTCAATGCCTCTCGTCGGATGCTAAGGTGACGACTAAAAGCTATCTGCACAAAGGATCGACTCGCACCCGAGTCAAATAACACCAACGCAAGTACCGAATTCACAAAAAAAGTACCTAAACAAATCACAATAAAAGCATAACATTTCATTAACAAAGGAAATCAAGAATACATAATAGCCACTACATCAGGTGCTGCGCGGACCTCCTCCTCCGTCAACTGGAAAGATTTACCACGAGCCCTCGGAACCTCGCCTTTTGCTGGCCGACTATCAGTAGCTCGTGCAGCATCAGGGGCAGATTTTGTGCTGATCCCTATAGCAGCTATGGGCACTCGGCCTTCCGATGGCCCGTCTGGTTGCAGTGAAAGCAAACCGAAAATCCCTTGGGGCAATCTTGCACGATATACCCCTCCTTTCCACACTTGTAACACACACCTGATCTGCACACACCATGATGGCTCTTGCCGCACTTCCCACAAGTGCGGACCTTCTGACCCCCAGATCTCGAATCAACGACTTTGCCCACTTGGCCACCGGCTGAGATTGTGCTGGCCGCCAATCTCTCTTTGAGAGTTAGCATCCTCCCTGGCCTGGGTCTCCAACTCAATCTCCCTCTTCCGAGCATTCACCTAGAGCTCGGAAAATGTCCGGTATGTCGAGTTCGCCACGAACTCACGAGTGTCTCTCCTCAGAATGCTTAGATATCGGCTCATATGTGCCTGCTCGGTAGACATGTGCTCAGGGCAAAACAACTCCCTCTCGTGAAACATCCGTGTAATCACAGTCACGGACTCCATCTCCCGCTTGAGGGACATGAACTCCTGGGCTAGACGTTCCCTCTCCACAGAGGGAACATACTCATCTCGGAACATGGTGGTGAACCTCTCCTAGGTCACCGTTGTAATCTCTGTAGTAGTGAAGTCAGTCGTCACAAACTTCCACCAGTGCTTCGCCCCTTAGATGCTCTGGAAAAGAACAGGTGTAGATGCATCCCTTAATGTCAGAGATCCACCTCATCGCGGCTATCGGATCCTGAGTCCCATCAAAATCTGGTGGCTTTGTGTTGCTGAACTCTCGGTACAGCAATGAGTCACCCCCCTGTGGCCTCGCCGCAGCGACAACTGCAGTGGCTGCAGCAGCAGCCACCTCAGTAACATCATCATATCTCTCTCTTCAAACGTCTCAATCAGTGTGGTCTTAATAGACCCAAACATATCCGGGATAGCCTCCCAGATCGCCACGGCCACCTCATCGTGAATCATCCTGTGGATCTCCTCATCACTGGTACCACGGGTACCACTGCCCCTGCCGTTGTGGTGCGTAACCACAATGATGCCTATGAAACACAACATAAAAGAAATTAGAGACTCGCTCGAGTATACTTGCACTCGATACTCAACCCTACTTGTTCCTTAGTACCCTAAGGACTCTTACTTGGACTGCTCACTGATCTGGTGTTTTCAGTAGTACGGGCCATATCCTACCTTCCAC
Source organism: Lactuca serriola (assembly GCF_051521515.1). Taxonomy (NCBI): domain Eukaryota; kingdom Viridiplantae; phylum Streptophyta; class Magnoliopsida; order Asterales; family Asteraceae; genus Lactuca; species Lactuca serriola. The sequence continues at coordinate 117,339,326 of NC_136408.1, forward strand.
AACGCATCCGTATTCACCCCAAGTCCTCTTCCTAGGATCCCAAATCACAAGTACTCTATATCTCGCTAAACACATGCTACCCTCCAGTAGACCACTCATAAGCTCCTCGCTGCTACCCACTCACTCTCGAAGCATCTCATAGTAGCAGTTTTCTCCTAGGCTAAGGCAGCACAAATCAGGCCACTCTAGTCCTAGATATGAATACCTAGCCTACTCTAGCATGCATAGAAAATCACATGATATCTCATAACACATAAAGTAAGGGTATTTTGGGAAATCACCGTTCGGGCGCTCGCTGATCGTACACACTGCTCCGTTCTGCTTGTCTCAAAATCTTTACTATTTTAGAAAAATTGTTTATTTTATAAATTTTTTTCTCAAATCCTCAGTTTGAGTTCAGATACACCCGAAGGTGCATCCAAATCCCACAAACCAAGGCTCTGATACCAACTTGTAACGACGTGGATTTTCAAAACAATTTTTCATTTTTCAAACATAACATATCTCATAAAGTAATTCGAAACTCAAATGTATCAAATATTATCACAGTAAAACATATCCCCGAATCTCAAATACATAATGCTCTATCAGTGTGTACAGATCATACTGGCGCCTTCCCGCGATCCTCGCTAGTACCTGAAACACATATCACATAACACGGTAAGCATAAATGCTTAGTGAGTTCCCCAAAATACCACATACAACTCATAAGCCAGTCAAGGCTATAACTCGGTATGACCCTCCGGTCAATGTGTCTCAGCGGGACCCTCTAGTCCCGTAGCTCGTTGGACCCTCCGGTCCGGTATAGCTCGTTGGACTCTCCGATCCGATCTAAATCGTAGGATCCTCCGGTCCGGTCTAAATCGTTGGACCCTCCAGTCCGGTCTGATCGAGGACCCTCTGGCCTCATGAGTCGTTAGACCCTCTGGTCTGGTCTATATAACACATAGCATACATATAACACAATGCACATAAATCTCAAACATACACATACACAAAAGACCCTCCGGTCTGCGCATAGATACCACTCTAGGTAATGTATAGTGAAAAGACTTACCTCGGGAAATCTCAGAAAGTCTCGAACTCGAAATACTGATCTAGCCTCCGCCTAATCACCTAAAGTAAATTACCTTTAATTAACAACGACTCTCAAAGGCTAGACTAATCCCTTCCTAATATCTCTCAGAAGGGGAAAAGACCATTTTACCCCTCCAATGGTCCAAAGTCCAATTGTTGACCAAACCCTAAAAGTCAACAAAAGTCAACGCCTGCGAGTACGCTGCGCGTACCAGGTCGCTACGCTTAGTGTACTCGTCCACTACGCTGATATCGGGCTGATTGAGCCCTACGCCCCGTGTACATTGATTTACGCTCAGCGTTCGTTCTAGTTTTACTATTTCCTCACATAAAGTCTTAATCAATTAAGACCTTGGCTGAAAATGCAGATCTGGACCCCCTATAGCCTCCTAATCTAAAAAGTCGAAGACTTTAAGCCTTTGCATGGCTGGTTTGGCTTAAAACACTCAAAACCTTCATCTATTTTCGTCCTTAAGCTCATATCTCATGCATGGTTAGTTCTTAATGGCCAAGATTGGATTTTTATGACTTCATGTGATACCCCCATTTTCACGGCCAGAAAAGACCGATTTTGTTTATGCTTTATAAAAATCGGAGTATCTCTTTGAATAAAAATGTTGCGGAATTTGTTCCTAGAAAAACACAATAAATACGTAATCAAAACATTTCCAAAGAAACGTATTTTATTCATTTTAAAACATTTGGGATGTCGTTGTCAATAAAGAAACATAAGCATAAACATAACTTACATTCATTATCAATAGTGATTTACATCTCCTTAATCTCTGAGTGTAAGGTGGCATCATAACAACACCTGTGATATAAACAAAACCGAGTGGGTCAGGTTGGGAAACCCGGTGAGTACATAGGCTTTTCAACCTACAATAATATAATTATTATGTTTAAACAATCAAGAAATCAACCCAATTACCCATCCCCATTATCTTCTTTATTCTTAAGGATCTACCCTAAGAATCAGCTATTCCGCTTTCATTCATTCCTAAGGATCATCTTAAGGAATCAGCATGAAGTCCATCATTGCCATGGTTTACACAATAGGCACTAAGTCTGCATAGTCGCCATGGATTAGGCACCAAGTCTGCATGGTCAGTAGGGTTTAGGCAACAAGTCTACATGATCGCTAAGGTTTAGGCACTATTTCTGCACAGTCACTAGGGTTTAGGCATCAATTATGCATGATCGCTAAGGTTTAGAGTACACCGGGTGAACACATCGTTCACAGCACCTACAGGTTGTGAGCATGCTAGTGTTCCACTAGACTGTCTAGAATCGTTTATGGTTGTCATCCATACTCTGCTGAATGACGGGGCCATTATTTGGGAAAAGGCTTCTCACATCGTCCACCTCTCACCCTCACCTCACGGTCTATTTCACCTCTCAAATCATCATCCAACTCATACTCCATCTATTACATCTACCCATGTTTTACCCCAACATTATCGTAGATATAAAATACATATACAATTTAAATAATTTAAAACATGTATAAAATCGTTCATCCAGCATAGACAGCAAGTATTCAAATAGTATGCACACATAGCACGTAATTTATATAAAATACTTCGTATCTATTTGTAAGATGAAATAGACTATGCACTCACTTGAAAGGTGGTGACTCAGCACTCAGACAACGCTTCGATACTCTCAAAACAATTTTCCTTCAATAAAACCTATTATCAATACCACTAGGGTTTAGTCTAACGATAACCGCGACAAATTAATAGTCTGATTATTATTATTATTATTATTATTATTATTATTATTATTATTATTATTATTATTATTATTATTATTATTATATAAGCATTAAACGATACTTATATAACTCATATTAATAGCCCAAATAATTATTTTAAGGACCTAATAACATTACTATAATTATTTGAAAGCTATATTAAAAATGGCGTAAGCGTAGCTCACTTACAGCGGATTTTAAAGAAAACCAGGCTTTGCTCGGAGCAGCATTTCGAAACCGAAAGACCCTTTTTCTCGGGACTTCCTTTGGGAGCTAGGGGGTTTATCTAGGGTTTATGGGAGGTTAGGAGCCCTAGAGAGAGAAACTAGTGAGAGAAAGAAGTGAGAATGGAGTGATTTCCTCGGCAGCCTTTGCAACGCTTTTATAGGCGCGAGCCGTCGGACTATGCTGCTCGTTCGGAAGGGCTACGCTGGGCGTAGTTTCGGATAGGATGCGAGGTGTCGGTCTCCGGGTGGTGCGACGTGGAGCTTGCTGGGCCGAGGAGTGCGAGGTGTACGCGGCGCGTTCCGAGCTTTGTACGTGGGGCGTAATGCGAGGGTGATGCGTCCTTCATCCGAAGCGAGACCATGCTCAGCAAGTGACGGCTGAGATTTGGCCACATCATCGTATCTAGCAACAACTTCACAATTTTTCCTTTCCGACTTCTAAAAATCATAACTTTCGCATACCAGCTCTGTTTCTGACGCTCTTTATATCCATGCGAAGGCGGTAACGTACTCTACAACTTTTGTTTAGACTCCGTCGGCTAATTATGAAGATATTTTAAAAGTTAAATTATTAACAGGCCGGGACATGATTGGTCAGTTAAATTCTCATAACTTCTTCATCCGACATCAGTTTTTGCCCATCTTTGTCTTGTTACGCTACTCTTAACGAGATCTTCGATTCTCGTTTAGATCGTGTCGGCTAAAAACCGCTCGATCTATTATTCGAATTTCGGGTTGTACAGTGCTAATCCGAAACTTCGAAAAATCATAACTTCGTCACACGAAGTCAGATTTGGGCATTCTTTTTATAGACGCTCTTAGTTTAATGTATTCTACTACTTTCTTTTAGATCGCTAAGGCTGAATATCACTCTATCGTAAATTCACTATTTACGTTTCCCGGTGCCGTGTCGGTTTTGCCGTAAAACTTCAACGAGCCATAACTTGTTCGTTATAACTCGGATTTCGGTGTTCTTTATATGTATGGAAACCTTGTAAAATATACTAGAACTTGGTTAAGATTATTTAATCTAAATAATCTTTGGCCGAAAAGTCATTTTCGACACTTATTGCCTCTAAATTGACTAGCCCGGATCTACGGGCGTTACAATTATCTCCCCCTTAGGATGATTATGTCCCAGAATCATCAACGAAACAGGGCTCACATGATGACTCCATAGGTTATCTTTTTATCCTAGGTAATAATCGTAACTTTCATGTTTCTTCGAGTATCTAATTTTAAGACTTCCTAATCGCAGGCAGTGCCCGATCTTGGACCCGCTCTCTATCTCGTGTTAGACTTCCAACCAGGATCTTCATGTTGTGATCTAGATCTTTATTGAAGACTCCTTCTTTTAACAAAGTTGAGATAAGTTTCTTCCTTCAATTAGCATAATAGACCGATGGGTCATGTTTCAACGACTTCTCATCGTATGATGCATCGTTTGGACTCAGGTCTTTTAGAGTCAAATTCCAGAACAGACTATACCTTCCTTCATGTTCTAACCACATCTTAAATGGTAGCATTTCTAGCTACAAGCAACTTTTCGCGATACCTCTACAGATCGCTTTTTATTCCAATCTTCCGTCTTAAGTCAGATGCTACATCGAACTTGATTTTCTAAGCCACATAACATACTCCGTGTAGTCGGACTCAATTCGATATGACTACTAGGGTCAGAATATCAACAATCATCTTCTTAGTCATTACCGAAACGATGGTACGACATACATGAATAAAACGGAATCAATTACTAGCTTCTTGGTAACCTTGTGACTTTCCCTGATCCAAGCGCGAGTCCTGTGCTTCCGGTAGTATATGCATCTACTACCTTTCACACCTACTCATACTCGTCCCAAGTATTGTCTCACAATTTTCCAAGTCACCATACAAGAAAATCACACAATAGTTTAACACATTAGATAACAAAACGAAGGCTTTATTATTTCTCGAAACTATTACATATGTGTTCAAGTTTACCCTAGACTATGTCTCTAATAGGCTACATGATATGATTCTATTCCCTTGGTCATGACTTGATCTTCGGGTATGAATTCCTCATCCTTGGTTCCTCGTGTTGATTTCTACCTCGTCGAGGATCATGTGGAATGCCCTTGGCCTTGGTAGTGTGTTTAGCCTCTCTGCCTCATTTTTCTTTGGGCAGTCCCTAGAAATATGCCCTTCTTTGTTACATCCATAGCACACCTTCTTGTTGGACGCACACTTGCTGGCGTAATGCCCTGTCTTTCCACATTTGTAGCAAGTCACATCCTCGCTACATTTCCCGAAGTGCTTCTTTTTACACTTCTCGCACCACTTGGCTTCACCTCCTCCTCCTTCGTCAGTCTTTGAGAATTTCCTTTCATTGTTGGATTTTGAAGATTCTTCATGCTTCCTTTTCTCGCCAACTTCAGCTCTCTCCAGACCCCTTTCCCTAATCTGGGTCTCAACATTCCTGGCTGCCCAGATGGCGGCTTTCAAAGTGGTAGTTTGCTTAACCATTGGACTGAAGTCCGCTGGTAAGCCGAGGGCAAATTTGTTAACCTTGGAGAGTTCAGTTGGGACTAGGTAAGGAACCAGCTTCATCTTTTCCGTAAAGCTTGCAGTGTATTCTGTAACACCCATTCTTCCCTTCTTCAGATTCTAGAACTCGTTGTTGATTTCCATAAGATCCTGCTCAGATCAGTATTGCATCTTCATTTGCATCAGAAAATCCTCCCAAGACATCTTACTAGCTTCTCCCTTAGGCATTGAATCAGCTAGTAGCTTCCACCAGCTCAGTACTCCAGATTTCAATAGAGGAACCGTGAGAGTGGTCTTCTGCCTGTTGCTACACTCACAACTCTCAAACATTGTCTCCATCTCGGAGATCTAGTTCATGACTTCCACTGGCGTCGGGCTTCCGGATAGACTCGGTGGTTTGGATGCCATGAAATCCTTGTATTTGCATCCACGTCCGTCATTTCCTCTATCCTGGTGGTTTTGCCTAACTATCGGTGGGTTGGCTTGACCAACAGTCCCACTATAGTTTCCTCCTTCTGACTGCCCATCATTCAGCTCGGGCTGTTCAATTGGTACCGTAAGTTCTTCTCAGTTCTGTTGAAGTAAACGCCTAGTTTCCTCCATTTGGCGATCCAACATCATCTGGATCATCGCTTGCACTCTGGCCATTGTTATTGGCTCAGGTGCCACTTCTTCGACAACAGGTATTTGTTGTAGCACTAGAGGTTGAGGGGGTTGGTTCCTATTTCCATTTGCATTTACGTTTCCGCTACGAGTCCTTGCCATCTTTATCCATACACCGAATAAGGTGAATCTAGATCTTTATTTAGGATTGACGTTTAAATCTTCCTTATCACTCCAAAACGTTTATATGCTAGTTCTAATATGGTATTCGTACGTTTAGAATCCTAAACACATAAGGTTTCCAGATCCGGTTGGCAACAAACCATAGATCCGATCAAACGATAGCATAACCAATCATTTAGCACGTAAAGGCAATTTAGGCATCATTCCTAAAATATGCTAGTACTTGTGTCTATTCAGGTGTATTACCTAAATCTATTAGACACACTCCTCACAATCTTTGCTTAGCATTCTAAGTTTATGTCTAGAAATAAATCCATATTCCTAGTTCGCTTAAACTAATGCTCTGATACCAACTGTGACATCCCCATTTTCATGGCCAGAAAAGACTGATTTTGTTTATGATTTATAAAAATCAGAGTATCTCTTTTAATAGAAATGTTGTGGAATTTGTTCCCAGAAAAACACGATAAATACGTAATCAAAACATTTGCAAAGAAACGTATTTTATTCATTTTAAAACATTTGGGATGTCGTTGTCAATACAGAAACATAAGCATAAACAGAACTTACATTCATTATCACCAGTGATTTACATCTCCTTAATCTCTCAGTGTAAGGCGTCATCATAACAACACCTGTGATATAAATAAAATGAGTGGGTCAGGTTGGGAAACCTGGTGAGTACATAGGGTTTTCAACCCACAATAATACAATTATTACGTTTAAACAATCAAGCAATCAACCCAATTACCCATCCCCGTTATCTTCTTTATTCTTAAGGATCTACCCTAAGAATCAGCTATTTCGCGTTCATTCATTCCTAAGGATCATCCTAAGGAATCAGAACGAAGTCCATCATTGCCACGGTTTACACAATATGCACTAAGTCTGCATGGTCGCCATGGATTTGGCACCAAGTCTGCATGGTCACCAGGGTTTAGGCATCAAGTATGCATGATCGATAACGTTTAGGCACTAAGTCTGCATAGTAACCAGGGTTTAGGCATCAAGTATGCATGATCGCCAAGGTTTAGAGTACACCAGGTGAACACATCGTTCACAGCACCTACAGGTTGTGAGCATGCTAGTGTTCCACTAGACTGTCTAGAATCGTCTGTGGTTGTCATCCATACTCTGCTGAATGACGGGGCCATCGTTTGGGAAAAGGCTTCTCACATCGTCCACCTCTCACCCTCACCTCATGGTCTATTTCACCTCTCAAATCATCATCCAACTCATACTCCATCTATTACATCTACCCATGTTTTACCCCAACATTATCGTAGATATAAAATACATATACAATTTAAATAATTTAAAACATGTATAAAATCGTTCATCCAGCATAGACATCAAGTATTCAGATAGTATGCACACATAGCACGTAATTTATATAAAATACTTCATATCTATGTGTAAGATGAAAGAGATTATGCACTCACTTGAAAGGTGGTGACTTAGCACTCGGACAACGCTTCGATACTCTCAAAACAATTTTCCTTCGATAAAACCTAGTATCAATACCACTAGGGTTTAGTCTAACGATAACCGCGACAAATTAATAGTCTGACTATTATTATTATTATTATATAAGCGTTAAACGATACTTATATAACTCATATTAATAGCCCAAATAATTATTTTAATGACCTAATAACATTACTATAATTATTTGAAAGCTATATTAAAAATTGCATAAGCGTAGATCACTTACAGCGGATTTTAAAGAAAACCAGGCTTTGCTTGGAGCAGCATTTCGAAACCGAAAGACCCTTTTTCTCGGGACTCTGGGAGCCTTGGGGCTTCCTTCGGGAGCTAGGGGGTTTATCTAGGGTTTAGGGGAGGTTAGGAGCCCTAGAGAGAGAAACTAGTGAGAGAAAGAAGTGAGAATGGAGTGATCTCCTCGGCAGCCTTCGCAGCCCTTTCATAGGCGCGAGCCTTCAGACTATGCTGTGAGTTCGGAAGGTCCAACATGGAGCTTGCTGGGCCAAGGAGTGCGGGGCGTACACGGCGCGTTCCGAGCTTCGTACGCAGGGCGTAATGCGAGGGTGACGCATCCTTCATCCAAAGCGAGACCATGCTCAGCAAGTGACGGCTGAGATTTGGCAACGTCATCGTATCTAGCAACAGCTTCGCAAGTTTTCCTTTCCGACTTCTAAAAATCATAACTTTTGCATACGAGCTCCGTTTTCGATGCTCTTTATATCCATGCAAAGGCGGGAATGTACTCTACAACTTTTATTTAGACTCCGTCGGCTAATTTTGACTTTATTTTAAAAGTTACATTATTAACAGGCCAGGACATGATTGGTCCGTTAAATTCTCATAACTTCTTCATCCGACATCCGTTTTCGCCCATCTTTTTCTCGTTACGCTACTCTTAACGAGATCTTCGAATCTCGTTTCAGTCGTGTCAGCTAAAAACCGCTTGATCTATTATTCGAATTTCGGGTTGTACACTACTAATCCGAAACTTCGAAAAATCATAACTTCCTCATACGAAGTTAGATTTGGGCGTTCTTATTATGGACTGTCTTGGTTTAACGTATTCTACGACTTTTATTTAGATCGCTAAGGCTGAATATCGCTCTATCGTAAATTCACTATTTACATTTCCCGGTGCCGTGCCGGTTTTGCCGTAAAACTTTAACGGACCATAACTTCTTCGTTATAACTCGGATTTCGGCGTTCTTTATATGTATGGAAACCTTGTAACATATACTACAACTTGGTTAAGATTATTTATTTTAAATAATCTTTGGACGCAAAGTCATTTTCGACACTTATTACCTCTAAATTGACTAGCCCGGATCTACGGGCGTTACACTTCATAACATGAAATACACTAGCAAGGGACAGATCTAGATCCTTAGAGTCATCAACTCACAAAACCATCAAATTTTTGGACAAAAACCCTAAAATGGTCCATAGAGCACAAATCCAATAAGGTTGAGAAAGCTTTAAGCTTTTTACCTCTAAATGATGCTCTAACCTCTGTAAAGCTCAGATCCAAGGCTTGCACTCCAACTCTAGTTTCTATAATGGCCCTTCTTCTCTTAACAATCTCACAAGAACACTTTATCAAGCTCAAACATACACACACAAGCTCTAAAATGCAGGTTGGCTCTTTTAGGGCTTCACGCTCTGAAAATGGTGGTTGGGATGGAGGCCATAATGTTCTTTTTATAGTGCTCAATCCTCATTTAGGGTTTCATGTCTGAGCCTGGTACGCCCCGCGTACACCTTGGTACGCCCAACGTACTAGGCAACCTCCGCGTTATAGTCGCGTCCATGGGTACGCGGAGCGTACTCTTGAGTACGCCCAACATACCTACTTGTTATTTTGGGCTAAATTCGACAATTTGGAAAAGAAGAAGGCTTAAAGAGTTATACCTGAATTTCGGGGTGTTACATATATATATATATATATATATATATATATATATATATATATATATATATATATATATATATATATATATGTTATTTTGATTCTTACATTTATTGTGTGTTAGAATGCAACAATACGCATTTAGTAAATTAAATAATTATTTAATTAAATAAATATAGATATTAAATGATTTTCCATAAGTATATGCATATTAAATGACTGTAATTATAATTCTATTTTTATGGAAACTAATTAAATCCGTCATTAATGTTAGCAATAATATTCTTTAAGAATGAATTGACATCTAGATTTTATATATGAGTTCGTATTTTGTTTCAGTACTCACTTAAATTACAATTAAGTTGTATGGAATATGAAGAATGAGGGTGTATTGTACTCTCATTCTTCTGGATATGAAATTATTCTGAAAAAATATTATTATTGACATTAATTACGAATTTAATTACTTTACATAAAAATGAGTTATAAGTATGGATATCATTTAATATACATATAATTATTATTAAATATTTATTGGTGTATTCTAGCACACAATATATGTGAGAAACATTTGAACCTTTCTCTCTCTCTATATATATATATATATATATATATATATATATATATATATATATATATATATATATATATATATATATATATATATATATAATGTGATTGATTAGACTTCACACAGAAAAATATGTACTTTTTAACATTATGAGGGAGTTTTTTTAACACCACCGAAAATCAATAATAGGTGCCTTCAAACAGCCACATTAAAATATGTCAACAAGTCAACATTCATTTTAAATTATAAATTCAAGCTGTAATTAATTTAAAATATTTAAAGGAAACCCAAAGCATTGACTTTAGGTACCAGTAGTCTCGATCAAATGTTAGATTCCTTTTACTTTGTATATATGATATTTATTTTGTTAATTGCATCAGTTACTGCATGGACATCGCATTCATTCATCGTGGTATATCTTGAAATACAAAAAACATGTTTTATGATAAAAATCACAAAACTTGCATCTTTAATTTTGAGATTTGTAAGCTTATAAACCTAAACAATAGTACCAGTATGTACGTAAGCCATCGGGCCTTTGATCTCTATTCACAGGTTTCATTTCATTTGGTAAATTGGCATTGTTGAGACTCTCGCTGTTTTATGACAAAATTTGTCGTATGTTTCATTTCATTTACTTATGACAAAACTTCAAAAATGATCCCTGTGGTTTTCAAAAATATCAAGTTTAGTCCTTAAGTTCAAAAAAACTCACAGATAGTCCCTGTGGTTTCAAAACTTTTAACAAATGGTCCTTCCGCCTAACTCCGTCAACTTTCTACCATTAAGTGAGGGGCATTTTCGTCATTTCAATACACAGGGACCATTTATGAGGTTTTCTCTATTTAAAAAAAAAAAAGAAAAAAAATATAATTATTTAATTAAAGGGCCCTACTCTCTCTCTTTCTCTCTCTCCCCTCTCTCTCTCTCTCTCTCTCTCTCTCTCTCTCTCTCTCTCCTAATTGGAAAATTGGGGAAAATTGACTCGTACATCCACCATACTCGTTTACCCCATTCCATTTTATCTTCATAGAAACAGGTCACGACCTTAATTGCTTCTCCAATCGCTATTCGATCATTTGATTTGCGTTCGACTGCAAGTGACCCTGAAGGTCGACCATGGCTGCCTTTTCCTCATAATTCAAGAATCAATCTTCCTTCAAATTCAGCAACAACAATCGATTCGATCAAGTAGGTGGAATCTACGAAGAGTTCTGGATGCGTGAGACTAGTGTTCGTTCGTGGGTGTGCGAGAGAGAGAGAGATTGTCTGCGGAGGAAACACTGAAGGTGGGAAGCTACAATGCATTGCTGAAGAGTACACATCCAGAAGAGTACAAGTACTACAAAGAAGAAGAAGCCTTCGAATCCTCTCATGACGTTTTCCGATCGGCGTTTCCTCGTGGATTTGCGTGGGAGGTGATCAGCGTTCATTCTGGACCTCTGGTGATATCGTACAAATTCCGACACTGGGGTTACTTCGAAGGTCCGTTCAAAGGCCATAAACCTACCGGCGAAATGATTGATTTCTTTGGCATGGGCATCCTCAAGGTACTCTTCGTTTCTCCGACTGAAATAAGTATAATTTCCGATGTATAAACTAAAATTCGATTTGGTTTTTGGATGAAATCGGAAGGTTGATGAATCGTTGAGAGCAGAAGATGTTGAGATCTATTACGATCCGACAGATCTTATCTCGAAGCTGCTTAAGGGGGAGTTGATATCTCAGGAGGAAAATGCCGCCGCAGATGCTCCTCCGGCAAACACCGGTAACTGCCCATTCGAGAAGCAAGTATGATCCATTGAGATCTGTTCATTCAATCTCGATCTGTTAATGTCTGTGATCTTCTAGTGCGCGTCTTTAATTTTAGTATTGGAGGGAGAGAGAGAGAGAGAGAGAGAGAGAGAGAGAGAGAGAGAGGCCGTTTAATTAAATAATTATATATATATATATATATATATATATATATATATATATATATATATATATATATATATTTAAATAGAGAAAACCTCATAAATGGTCCCTGTGTATTGTAATGACGAAAATGCCCTCACTTAACGGTAAAAAGCTGACGGAGTTAGGCGGAAGGACCATTTGTTAAAAGTATTGAAACCACAGGAACTAGGTTTTAAACTTAGGGATTAAACTTGATATTCCTGAAAACCATAAGGATCATTTTTGAAGTTTTGTCTTTACTTATTAAGTAAGTGCATGACAAGAATTGAATGTCGCATACCCATTATATGAAACGTTATTATGAGAACGTCAGGTTACTGAGCATTTTGATTCTACCACCTTGTGCAAATAGACAAATATATATATATATATATATATATATATATATATATATATAGCGAAAGGTTATTTGAAAAACAAAAAAAAAACTAAAAATCATAAAAATGAATAAAAAAATACTTAGAGATTACAAAAAAAAAATAATTTAATTTTTTTATAAAATAATCGTTGGTTTTTTAATAATTTCGCTGATAAAAAAAATAAAAAATCAATTTTAAAAAAAAAAATTCTCTTTTGAATATATATATATATATATATATATATATATATATATATATATATATATATATATATATATATATATATATATAGACTTAGGTTCAAATGTTTTCACTATCTATTGTGTGCATGTATGATTAATTATGGACCAATCATTTTAGATATTTTAAGAAAGTAATTAATGCATATTAAATACTGAAGTTGTAATTAATATCCATTATATCTTCAACATGTAATACGCATTAATTACTTTCTTAAAATAATTAAAATGATTGGTCCAGAATCAATCATACATGCACACAATAGATAGTGAAAACAAAATAACCTAACCCTATATATATATATATATATATATATATATATATATATATATATATATATATATATATATATATATATATATATATATATATATATATATACAGAAAACTAGTTTGTTGGGTGTATAAATACTCTCCACTTCCATTATGTCGGATTTTCGTTAAAAAGAAATAATCCTCTAAGATGCAGTTGTAACAAGTCACAAAGCTTTGGGTTTAAGTAAGCTTGTGTATAAGAACAAAAAAGATAAAAAAAAAATCAGTAACATTAATATTGAGTCAGTGAAAAATATAATTAAAGCATAACGCAACTATAGAGAAAAATCAAACGAGCATTACATCCAGTACCTGGTACGCATAATTTCACAACCAGTTTCATATATCCAGAAGACCAACTCTTTTTCTCCATGGGATATCGTCTTAAGTTTGTCCTCAATTGTTGGATTCTTCATGAAAAATTTCCCAATATCAGAAAGGAACAACGGGAAAAGGGGATGAGAGAATGGCAGACTGGTGTTATCTTGCTGGTTCTTTCTCCGTAGGAAATGCTTTCATAAAGAGGTCTAATCAAATTTCCAGACTTCGACTTCATTTGACGGATTTATTAAGAAACAAAATTAAAATTAAGGAGATGGGTACTCTGATGATGATGATGAAGGTGAAGTTGATATGGTGTCTGAGGGGGAAGATGAAGAAATCGCTATAGATTGGGGGGTGAAAACTGATACCAACTTTTTTATAGATTATTTGATTTATGTAGAATAGTTAATGGAAAATTTCAGTGTAATTATTAACTCTAATGAACTAAATAAATTCGGTGTTCCATTTGCACCAAATTTATACTAATGTGTTTGTGGTTGATTGTAAGAAAAGGTTTATCCCTCCGTCTCGTAATGTACAGAAAAACAATTGAGCTTAATTTTATGGGATTCTCAGCTATAAACATTGCCGATATTAATTAATATTTAATATTCTTTTTAGTCACATGAAAAATAGAGGGATACAGCTATATTTCTTATGAGTGATAAGAGATTAAGTATGAAGTATGTTGTTATTTTTTGTGCATTTTTTACTACTCTCTGCTTTATAGTCAAATATTCTCATTTGTGAAGTATTTCTACCTTCCGTTGTATATATGAAGGGCTTAAGCATTTTAGATTTCTTAATATTGGTCATTGCTAGGATTCACTTCAGGTTAAATAAAACACATCTTGAAAATTTGGTGCTCCCAGGTGTAATGAAATTAGCTAATTATTTAAAGTTGCCTTTGTATTCTTCCAAGGTTAAATTAAACACATATTTTTTTTGCTGATTTACTTGATTATGAGCTCAGTTATTTAAATTGCTTTTTTTTGGTCCCTGATTATAGCTAAGTTTTTCAAATTTGGTACCCAAAAGCTCTGTGTCAAACTTGGTCCTTATTTTGATTTCTCCCAACATTAATTATGTTGGTCCTTTTGTAATCTAAGTTAATATCCTAGCTGTTAGTTTTCATAAAATTACCATTTCTCACACAGACCAAAACTGAAAAATGGTGTACTGTAGTGGCAATTTTTTGTAATTTCTTCTTATTTGTTAATCAAGGTCTATAAAATTTTAAGTGTGCATAATGCATATGCTTTACATTTTTAGTATGCATTGTAATTGTATTATTTGTTAATGTATGTATTAATAGAATTTGCAACATACGTACGTTATTTTAACTATATAACAATGTACTTACACCGTTTCTCAAAATCACAAGCAGGTGTATTTGTGTGGTTCCCAGTTTAACCAGCCATTGCATACCCAAAATGATATCTGAATTACAAAGCTCTAAAGGAAGAAAAATTTCCAACTATCACAATACCCTGCATTTGAATTTTTACCCCTCTACACAACCCTTTTCCTATAACTTCTATCATGTAATTTTGAGTCTTAATCATGAAGTTGTGAGTAGCCCCACAATCTGCGAGAATTATAACCCGTTAGTTGTCAATTTTGCCCTCCAACTTCATGGTTCTTGGGTTAGAAAAGCCGATCACAGAATTTAAGTGAACTTGAACCGGTTGTTGTTCTATGATAAACCATTTTCACTTTCTTTTTCAACATTTTCTTCCAACTCTTCTTCTACCTGTTGAGTTGCTAAGACACTCATCTTTTTTCGTTTTTTACATATAAGGCCAGGGGCAAACTTCTCATCACACCGGTAGCATAACACTTGAGACTTCTTTTGTTGTAATTCTGCATTTGAAAGTTTTCTAAATTCTCCCCACGCCTTATCACCATTCATTGTCGTTTCGTTTTGTAGGCTGCGGTAGACGAACCTCAACTTTAATGAGAGGATCTAATCCGTTTATAAATTGGCTCATGAAGAGCCATTAGGAATTGCTTAAGCAACATGCGCTCAACTCGTGCCAAATCTTGATCAGAAAACGTCGATGCTCCCATTGGAACCACTTCAACGCATCGCTTTCAAAGAAATAAAAGCAGCTTCGATTTGTTCTTGTGGTGGTAAGCAATTGAGCTAGAAATAACACATTTGATTACATGATCTCAGTAATTTGTGGTTTCAGTCGGTTTAGAACAGGAAGGATTCACCACACAGACCACACTCGAAGTTGATTCATCACTTTGTTTGAGCAATTGTTCTAGCATCTTCTTCAACGAAACAATTTTTGCTTCAAAATTCTCTTTTAGTGAACCGATATTAACCACCATATCATCATCTTGCACTACTACACTAGTCCTCGTCATTACTGAATCGTAATTGCTTCTTCACCCATCCATTACACCAGCGATTGATAATCCTTGTAAGCTAAAATTGAATCTCCGTCAAATCAAAAATTGAAACTCGATCATTAACAATGTTAAGTTATGACAGAAGTATACAATGAACAAATCTAATTGAAATAAAGCAAATGAAATTCAAATATATATAAAATACAAGAATCAATTTACAGAAAATGTACTTGTTTGATGATTACACAGAAATATAATCATGAAATTGTAGAGATTGAGGCCTGCATTGCAGTGTCCTAAGACATAAATTTTCCTGGTAGGGATCTGTCAAGAGGATACAACAATCAATCCAAGAAGTGATCTTGAATTTGACGAAATTTCTATGTTCCCTTCATCTTCACGAAGAACGAATTTGAAAGAGAATTTTGTGGTGTAAAATGATTTTTGTAACCCCTCACAGATGAATGAAAACAGATATTTATAGGTATTAGTTATGACAGTTGGAAACTGTCAAAACGGAAAATAACTGTCAAACCTGTCATTCATTAATTACGAATTTAATAAAAATAAAGAATAAAAATTAATTTCGTAATTAAAAATTATTTAATTAATCAGGAAGACCCCCAAGGCCCAAGGCCCATCTTTTGACCATTAAATATTTTCTTAAGATTAGCCTATTCTGAGTCCATTTAGGCTAATCCAACACCACAACCCAAGCCCAATATGCTTAACCTATTACTTGACCCATTTAATTAAATGAGTGGGACAAGACATATAAGGTGGGAGAAGGTTTTCTCTTCCACCAATGTGGGATAAGTCCCACATTGTAATGCAAAGTTCCAACAACACCCCACATTTTCTATTCAAACTCCAAGAATACCCCACATTTGATTAGAAAATAAGTGAACTTTGATATTCAAATAAGGGAAGTTAGATATGACATGCATCTGAACAGGTGTTGTAAAACTTGAACATTTCATAGTGACTGCTACTTGGATCTACTTTGTGGGTAGTGAACTAGAGTCTTGAACTAACCACTTTTTATAGTAGAATAAAACAAGAAGTATCACACATATCATATCGAAACATAGATCATTTCTTACTGTTGTGTTCATTTCGGTCGTGAACGATCCTTTCTTCATGAGACTTTTTGAGAGCTTAGCCATATCAGCTCCCAAAGATGCGACCTCAAATCCATCTCACATAGGTAATGCTAATCTGGAACAATCCGTACTATTCCACTATAAAAGCTATTACCATTATTAAGAATAAATAATTCATCCCTATATCATCAACGGAAAACACAAAATAAATATCATAGGAGTGAGCATACCTTTGTGGTAGCTCTTCTTTGAGTCTTCCCCAACTAGTTTTCCTATTGAACCTAGACCATGGGATCTCCAATGTTGCTAGGTTAGGTTTCCGCCAGGTGGTGACTCATTTTGTTGGCTTTAAGCCCATTCCCCTCGATGTGAAGAGAACTTGCTCTCTACTAAGGCCTTTTGTCAAGGGATCATCTATATTTTCCTTTGACTTTATGTAACTAATGGAAATGAATCCATTCTTCAGCAAATCTCTTATTGTAATATGTCTGCGCCTAATGTGTTTCGACTTGCCATTGTATATATGATTTTGTGCTCTAGTAAGAGCAGCCATACTATCACAATGTATGCCAATGGCAGTAACAGGTTGAGGCCACAGAGGAATACCTTCTAGGAAGATTTTAAGCCATTCAGCTTCTTCAGTAGCTTTGTCTAAAGCAACAAACTCTGCTTCCATTGTAGAACGAGTATTCATAGTTTTCTTAGATGATTTCCAAGAGATAGCGGCTCCACCAAGAATGAACACATATCCACTTGTGGATTTTGCCTCTGAAGTATTGGAAATCCAATTTGCATCACAATACCCTTAAAGAACAGGAGGATATTTCATGTAATGCAGTCCATAATTTATTGTATGCTTTAAATATCTAAGCACTCTCACTAATGCGTACCAATGATCTTTCCCAGGAATGTGGGAGTAACGACTCAATCTACTTACACTATAAGCCAAGTACAGTCTAGTACAATTCATAATATACATTAAGCTACCAAGAACTTGAGTATATTCTAACTGAGCTACACTATCACTTTTATTCTTCTTAAGATGACTTGAAGGATCAAAAGGAGTGACTACTGGCTTGTCATCATAGTGTCCAAACTTCTTAAGTACACTTTCAATATAATCAGACCGAGTAAGAGTATAACCGTATGATCTTCTTAGAGCTCTTACACCAAGGATCATATCTACTACTCCCAAGTCCTTCATGGAAAAGGAGGAGTGTAGCATTTTCTTGGTTTGATTGATTACATCCAAATTACTACCCAATATAAGCATATCATCCACATAAAAGCATATGATGACACAAGCAATCTTGTATTGTTTGACATAAACACATTTATCACATTCATTAATTCAAGTCCATTAGAGAGTAATGTGTTGTCAAACTTCTCAGGCCATTGCTTTGGAGCCTGTTTTAGTCCATAAAGTGATCTAACTAACTTACAAACTTTGTTTTCTTGACCCTTAACCACAAACCCTTCAGGTTGGTTCATATATATCTCTTCATATAGTTCACCATACAAGAAGGCAGTTTTCACATCCATTTGGTGTATTTCCAAATCGTGAATGGCTGCAATTGCTATTAATGTGCGAATTGATGTAATTCTTGTAATATGTGAATAGGTGTTCAAGAAGTCTTGACCCTCTTTTTGACGATACCCTATAGCTACTAAACGAGCTTTGTACTTCTTAATGGTACCATGAGGTCTAAACTTCTTCTTGAATATCCATTTGTGCCCAATTGGTTTTTGCCCAGGTAGCAAATCTACCAATTTCCAAGTGTTATTCGGCATAACAGAATCAATCTCACTTTTGATTGCCTCTTTCCAAAAGGGAGCTTCATACGAATCCATAGCATCCTTGTAGGTTTGTGGTTCCTTATTCACTACATAGGTCATGTAATCAGATCCAAAATCTTTGGCTATTTTGCCCCATTTTCTTCTTCTGGGTTCTAAGTTCTCTTCTTGAACCTTAGAAAAAGTCTTTCATTTGATTGTAAAATTTTGTCTGGAATGGTACCATTTAGTCCATCATCTAGAGGTCTTTTCCTAGAGCAGGTAACCTCTTTCCCTTTATCCTTAAAAAGAAAAATATTTTCAAAGAATTCAACCTCTGCTGATTCCATGATGGTTTGGTTATGGATATCATCAATATGTGATTTAAACACAAGAAATCTATAGGCTGCACTATTCATGGCAGGGCCAAGATAGATGCAATTTATGGTTTTCGGTCCAAGTTTAGTCCTCTTAGGAAGACGTACTTGTACCTTAGCAAGGCAACCCCACACTTTCATCCTTTTATAAGAGGGTAACCTCCCTTTCCACAGATGATAGGGTGATTTATCACTCTTTTTATGAGGAACTCTATTAAGCATTGAATTTGCTGCAAGACATGCTTCTCCCCACAGATTATGTGGTGCTCAAGAAGTAATTAACATTGAATTAATCATGTTTTTCAATGTTCTATTCTTTCTTTCTGCCACTCCATTTTGTTGAGGAGTATACGGAGCAGTTGTTTGATGTATAATACCATTTAAAGAACAAAATTCAGCAAAGTCTTTGGATTCGTATTCTCCTCCTCGATCAGACCTTAGAATTTTGATCTTTTTGTCAAGTTGATTTTCAACTTCAGCCTTGTAATTCTTAAAATAATTCAAGGCTTCATCTCTGGTATTTAACAAATAAATATAACAATACTTGCTGCAATCATCAATAAAAGATATATAATAATTCTTTCCTCCTCTTGTAAGTGTTGCTCTAAAATCACATAAATCAGAGTGGATTAAGCCAAATATTTCATTAGATTTTTCAACTTATTTATGAGGATGTTGTGAAAAATTTGATTCTACACAAACCTCACATTTTATGTTTTTATCTAATGAACATTTTGGTAACATGCCAAGTTTTGCCATTCTTTGAATAGAACGAAAATTGACATGTCCCAAACGAGAATGCCACAAAATTGAAGGATCATGCATATACATAGAAGAGGAGCTAGTAGTGCCCATTATTGCATTAGCATTAACATTGGTTACATCATTGTTTGGTGTTTCAACACCATAGTATAAAGGTAAAACACTCACTTTGAAGAGACCCTCACTAAGGTATCCCTTTCCAACATACACCCCACCCTTGGTGAGAACAAACTTATCAGACTCAAATACAAGTTTGAAACCTTTGTTACTAAGAATAGGACCAGAAATCCAACTCTTAGTAATTTCAGAAACATGCAAAACATCACTTAAAATGAGTTATTTTTCAGAAGTCAGTTGCAGCTTCACTTTTCCCTTTCCTTCAACTTTTGCAGTAGAGCCATTCCCCATAAACATTGGTTCAGAATCCGAGACTTTCTGGTATGTAGAAAACATAGTTCAGGAGTTGTAAATGTGCCTTGTGGCAATCCACACAATTGCTAACCATGTTGGTTTGAATCACAACAACAAACTGATTTGGTGATTCAACCATGTTGGTTGGACCAGAATTTCCTCCACCAGAATTACCACCATTGTTTCCATTTTTCCCTCCACTATTTCCTCCTTGACCCCTCCTAAATCTGCAATCTTTGGCCTTATGTCCAATTTTGCCACAAACATAGCATGGACCAGAATTCTTCTTGAAATTCTTCTTGTTAGGGCCATGATTTTTGCCACCTTTTGAAGAGTTTTTGGAGACTTGCTTCCCTTTCTTGTTGTTGTGCTTTGTCGTTGAAGTACTTGCTTCTCCAACAAGGTTTGCACTTGGTTCCAAGGAATTTATATCTGCCTTCTCATTCAATCTGTTATCTTCTTCCACACGAATTCTCAACACAAGTTGCTCAAAACTCATGTCATCAGTTAAGTGCTTAACATATAATTTGAAATTCTTCCAAAAAGGAGGAAGTTTTTCAATGATTGAACCAACAAGAAAGTTAGAGTTTATACCCATACCTTCAACTTCAAGATCATGTGCAATGACTTGAATTTCCTCCACTTGTTTGAGGACAGATTTGGCATCCACCATCTGTTATATATATATATATATATATATATATATATATATATATATATATACACACACACACACATCATATAAACTTAATAAAATTTTGTGTGTTGCTGCATTGCACTACACAACTAGACTTCAATTATAACAGACATGATATTCAATTCTCTGTCCAGTGAGACACACAGGGGGTATAATTATCCCCGCGTATGCTATTTTTCTTTGTTATGACAGGAGATGGTGGTGTCTGAAGGTGGATGTGGGAAATAAAACTTATAGAAATGGTTTAGAGCTAAATTACTCAGAGGTTTTTTTTTTCAAAGAAATCTCTTTATTTGGATTACGAATGATACATTTCGAAATGTTTAATGTCACAATTTTCAATAAATTGTTTAATTTCTATTCACAAATATCATATATAGTTCATAT
Source organism: Lactuca serriola (assembly GCF_051521515.1). Classification (NCBI taxonomy): domain Eukaryota; kingdom Viridiplantae; phylum Streptophyta; class Magnoliopsida; order Asterales; family Asteraceae; genus Lactuca; species Lactuca serriola. The sequence continues at coordinate 117,360,725 of NC_136408.1, forward strand.
TACTATGTTTGTTTAACTTTTTGTTAAATTTAAGTAAAAGAATAATTTTTTTTCTCGAAACTCCGGAGTTAGTCTTCGGTTTTCAGATTTGTTCTAGAAATTTCTGAGTTTTTATTTTTTATTTTTTTTATAATCCAAATTTTTAGTCTAGGATCCGGAATGTTTGTCCAAAATTAGTAAAAAAAAGTGTTTTTTCTTGGTCCCAAATATCTATTTCGGAAAAAGTGGTTATTTTTGCTAAAAAATTTTTGGTTACTTCTTTCAAAAAACAAATTAAAAAGTGGTTAGATTATTTAATTTCCATAATATATGAATAGACCCAAAAAATGAATGATAGGTGCCCTCAAACAGCCACATTAAAATATCTCAACAAGTCAACATTCATTTTAAATTATCTATTCAAGCTGTAATTAATTTGAAATATTTAATGGAAACCCAAAGCATTGGCTTTAGGTACCAGTAGTCTCGATCACGTGTTAGATTCCTTTTACTTTGTGTATATGATATTTATTTTGTTAATTACATCAGTTACTGCATGGACATCGCACTTATTCCTCCTGTTATACCTTGAAATGCAAACGACATGTTTTATGACAAAAATCTCAAAACTTGCATCATTAATTTTGAGATCTGTAAGCTTATAAACCTAAACAATAGTACCAATATGTACGTAAGCCATCGGACCTTTGATCTCTATTCACTGGTTTCATTTCATTTGCTAAATTGGCAGTTGAGACACTCGCTGTTTTATGACAAAAGTAGTCACACGTTTCATTTCATTTACTAATTTAGTAAGTGCATGACAAGATTTGAATGTCGCATACCCATTATATGAAACATTATCATGAGAACGTCAGGTTACTGAGCATTTTGATTCTACCACTTTGTGCAAATTGTTATATCTTCTATATATTTGTAGAAAACTAGTTTGTTGGGTGTATAAATATTTTCCACTTCCATCATGTAGGATTTTTGTTAAAAAGAAATAATCCTCTGAGATACAGTTGTACCAAGACACAAAGCTTTGAGTTTAAGTAAACTAGGTTGGGACCCTGGGAAGAAGTATTGAAACTATAAAAAAAATGTATGATGTTTATAAAACACTTAGTAAAGAGATGCAAGCGTCACTACTAGATGTTTAACCAGCAACTTCAGGAGCAGGTTTGAGAATATGAGAAGCATCAACCTCAAACTATAGAAGCATGTTAATGAATTGAATCACCAAAGAGGGAATTGGGTACTGTTGTGTTTTTTCAGATGTAGAAAAAAAATTCTGAAAAGGACTTTCAAATCGGGCTGTTGTTAGGATTGAATTATTTATCTTTAAGGGGGAGTATTAGTGTGTATTGTACATTGGTATGGAAAGGTCTTATAAATGTCTATATAACCAAATATGTTGGAGTTCTCTCTATAATGACTATTTTGAAAAGACAATGTACTCCATATATATCTTACTCCATGTATTGGCAATGTACTTATACAAAGTAAAGAAAACACTTAATTACAAACGAACACAAAATAACGCTTAAGCAAATGATATGATTACAATAACCATAAAGAAAAACGAAAGAACTATATATTTTTCTGTGCACAAATCGACCACCGTCCCCACCAGTTGCATACAAGGTCTACAAGCCGTCATCTTCTCATCTTTTACATTTTTTGTTCCTTTAATAGAACACACAAAATATCACATCCAAAAATAATTTATCTGTTTGAAAGTTTATTAAAGGCTAAGTTAAAATTTAACACCGTATTATATTTTTCTCTTTTGCCTTTACCAAGCAGAGAGGCAGAGGATGGAAAGCAAAGGAAACACTTTTTTTTAAAAGAAAAAGGCACACAGGTGCTAACATTGGATTGTTGTATAACTATATTCTTTTTACTAGCAAAATATACATGGCCCTGTTTTTACAGGCTCCCTAATTATTAGTTTTAGACTTCTATACAAGTTTTGTAATCATCACACACTCATCTAATGTGGATCGTTTTAACTATGAACTTTGAATGCTGCAAAAGGAAAATAACTGTTGAAACTTGAAAGTCAAATTAGAGTCAAAGGTAAGTTCTTAATAGTTATCGTATTGGAATTCGTTTTTGTAAAAAAAAAGGTTACCATACTGAATAATTCATGCATTACATTCTTGTTTTCATAAAATGGACTTCTTCAACATAGTTAAAGAAAAGAAATTACTTGAAAAATCAATTGCATCCTGAAGTTTTTCAATGATTTTGTCCATCATGGGTCGTTGTAACAACCTGGAATTTTCTATCCTATCCAGTCTAACACTTCATTGAAAGTCAAACTCATTCCTGCTGTCATTTAGCACAAATAGGAGTTTATTTGAGCGTTCTGAGCCTTGTACACTTAAGGGATAAGTGTCGGGATTTATCTGCTGAAGTTATAGCTCAAAGAACAAGTCCAGAACCCCTTGACAAGGAGTTCACGGCCACCACAAGGGAGTTTATGGTCGTAAACTCCATGTGGTCCGTAAACTCCTCCTATATAGTGAAGTCTTGGCCATTTTTGTTCATTCCTTTCTGTCCCTTGGCTGAAATCCTCTCAAGTATCATCCCGATCTTCATCCCCGATCTTCAAAACTCGTAAGTTTCTTGCCCTAACTAGTTGATATCTTACATGAACTAGTGATCTTACATGATTTCATCTGTGAAATCATTCCATTTGTGTAGATCTTCAAGTTTCACCAAGAACACACTAGTGTTCTTGGCCAAAACCGACCATTCAAGCTCCTAGGTCGTAAGTACTCTTGTTCTAACTCGTTTTACACTCGGTTTAACATGTTTAGAGCTTAGAAATCACAAAGAAACTCAAGATCAAAGGAGTTTACGGCCAAGACATGTTCTTGGGCTGTAAAGCCCCATAAGTGGGGCAAATTGCACCCTAGTCCCTTACCAAGCCTTGGAACTTAGTCTAGAACCATACCCCATTGAACTACAGACTTCAAGCAACGAAATGGTACTTCCCACCATGAGTTTACGGCTGTAAACTCATGGGGAAGTGGTCCCCAAGCCGTAAACACAAGCTAAGGTCATTCTTGGACCTTAAACTCACCTAGCCTCTTGTTTAGCCTTAAAACACTTAACCACTTAAGACACATTGCCTTTAAGTCTCAAATGGCGACCCATTAGAGAGTTTACGGCCAGGAGTAAACTCCCCTAGGCCGTAAACTCCATTAAGTATGGTCCATTGACCATAAACTCACTTACAATGCCTTGCAATCTTTTGTTGCAACCCAATGGCCTCCTAGCACTTTGACTAAAGTGTTTTCCATGCATTAGGATATTTATACTTGTTTAATTAGTGTTATAATCACTAATTGTATATATATATATATATATATATATATATATATATATATATATAATGTCTTTATATGTTATTGGGATCATTGTGTGTGTTTAAGTCTTCACTTGACACCAAGCACTTGTCCGATACTTCCATCCGATCTACTCACTGCAGGTGAGTTCATACCCCTTAATTAACCTTTTAAATGTTTTTAAATGTTTATAAATGCTTTTATGGGGGGGGGGGGGAATAAAAGTTGAATCATGCTAGTTAGTACATCAATCACATGTGATTAATAACTAGCATACAATTGGATTTACTACACTTTTAGCTGTTTACTCAGTATACTACTTCCAAGTGACTTACTAAAACGTTTTCACATTTTAAAGCTCTTTACCAAACTATCTTACATACTGTATGTTTCCTTTCAAACTCTGTTACAATTGTGTTTCAAACAAAGGTTTTCATATACTTAAAACTATCTTATAAACAAAGTACTTTCAAATCGTTTTATAAACTGACATCAAGTCATCATTTCTTAGTTATTAAACTCTTCAAAGGTTTTACAAAACTTCTTTTATACTTTTATATTGTCAAATGCATGCCCATATATGTATAATTATATAAGTAATGTTTAAAGTACTTAGGACGGCTAGCTCGCTTTATTTCCTTTTCCTCGTTGGGATGTGGCCTTAGGGCATCGGTTAATCGTCTGAATGTCGTCTAAATATTAGTTATATATCATGTATACATATATAGACATAAAAGTTTCATCATTCAGTTCAGTACCTTATGGTAGCAAAGGCCTACTTCGGTTATACACGTACATTACAAGTAACTATAATAGCTATAGTTAGGAGATACTACTTACTATTCCAAGTACAAGGAATCACACAAGAGTCAGTTCATTCATAAGTATATACTAATACAATACTTACTATATGAAGAGATACAATTACAGAAATACAATTACAAGAATACTAATACATTACATACTATATGAAGAGATACTATTACATACAATTACAAGACATACAACTACAAGAGAAACAATTATAGAGATACGATTACAGAGATACGTTTACATAGATACGTTTACATAGATACGATTACATAGATACTATTACATACGTTACGGGACTTACCATTCCACGCCCAAGGCTGCTAGCTACAGTAGGGAAATGTACATCGACGGGTGTGTACGGTTGTACTTTTCGGCGAGTTTCCACGTCGTGAATATCCTAGTACAAATGGATACAATTTTAGATATTATATTATTTTCCTTCTTACCTTTACTTTGTGACACATTCACATAAACGATGAGGTAGAATATATTTGATATATATATATATATATATATATATATATATATATATATATACACACACACTATTTTCCTTATTACCTTTACTTTGTGACACATTCACATAAACGATGAGGTAGAATATATTTGGAATAGATATACTATTTTCCTTATTACCTTTATTTGGTAATGCATACACATGAACGATGAGGTAGACTATAGTTTATAATAATAATAGTTATACAGGGGAAAAATTGTCAAATTTTTAGTGATGCTTACATTTCAAAACAGTCGGGTCTTGGTAGAAGGCTACTTTCAAAACAGTCGGGTCTTGGTAGAAGACTACTTTTTATACTAGTAGGAAATATGGGATTTTCGAGGGTTTTCAAACGTTTAGAATTACTTACAAACACTTTCATACTTATACAAACTTTTTTTCAAACATTTTCAAGTCTTTCCTTTACAGTTTTACAAGTCAAAGACACATAAATACTTATGAATTCACCAACTTTATTGTTGATACTCGCTTTCAAAATAACTTGTATTCTCAGGTCACAAATAGACAGGTACGACGACCATGTTTTGTGAAGACGGAGCAGTCAAAACTCGTCTTTTATTTGGATTATTCATTATGTTGTTTTATACTATGAAAGAACACACTTGTAATTAAAATTATACTATTAATGCAATGGATGATATTGTTGCTTGTTTACTACTTTGCATTGTTGTGATACATTACATGACGTCCTCCGCCCCAGAACGTTTCCATCGTTCTCGGTTTTGGGGTGTGACAGATTGGTATCAGAGCATTGTTTATAGTGAATTAAGTATATCAACCCATAAAAGATATACTAACTATAAATACAATGGGATTAAAATACTCTGACCAAGAGTATATATATACTTTTATATAATAAAATATTTAAATAAGTATACATACCTACATTCATACTAAAATCAGTGTCACAATGACAAGAACAAAAGTATTACGGTTGTTGAATATCACAAGTAAGCTCGGGGATGTATGGTCAGTCCTGGGAATGGCATAACCTGATCAGTTATGCTGGTCCGAAGGGTGATTAGCACATGCCCAAGAATGGTTGTGATGTGGAAACAAGTCTAAAAACTTACCAACACTACCACAATGAGAACCCTAGAATATAACTTAAGTCTAAGATACTATAGGAGTATTTGGTGTTACTATAATTTCTTTCTTGAGAACTAAAAAGATCTTCATTACTAGGTGAATAGTTGCTAAGTGGATACACTAAGGTTATATGTAACTTGGATGACATAGACTTAGAATCTGTGAATTTTTGCTTTACCCCTGTTCCTTGTGAATTTGAAGTTAATGTCACTTATTCGAAGGCCTATCCTGTTTTGATTACATATAACTGGTACACACTTTACAAATAGTGAAGTAACTAATGAATATGATCTAATAATTATCTAATTAGTTCGTCTAATAATGATTTCCTTACCCTAATTCTCGCGTAGATAACATGGCTGGACTCCATCCCGATGGCAACCCGTACCTACCGAACGAAGGCAATGTTGGATGGTTTGGAGAAGAACCAGAGGATGATCATCCAATCCCTTTGAATGATCACCATGATGAAGACCTTTCAGATGATGCTAACTTCGAGCCCTAAGTTGAGAACCTACCCCGGTAGCTCGCATTCCAATTCCTAACCCTCATCCGGCTTTTTATGGTCCGACGCCCCCTTGGGTAGACTGTTTGGAGACATGGAGTGAATAGCAAGATCATCCTATGCCGTTTAATGGAGACCGAAGCTTCTACAACATAAGCGAAGGAAGCTCAGCAGACAGAATTCTTCCAATTCTGGTCCGTAGAGTTGCCCAAAACGAGATTCAGGGCAGGACAGCTCTCCATCGTATCACAGAGGTTGATGCCAATGCAAGAATGCATACCATCCGCACTAGCTGAGAGAGACCATGAGACCCTTCTACAAGCACTAGCTGAAACACGAGCCGAAGTCATAGAACTCCGAGTACGCCAGAGAGTGTACGAAAGACACATGCTTGATATGGAACGTCAACTGGCTGAACTAAGGGTTCAACAGAGGGATGACCGTCACCAGTAGGAAATGCTTTACTTTCCTTCTTTGTCTTAAGGAATTGTTTTTCCTGTCTATGCCCTATGTGACACTTTTCTATGAAACTATCTTGTACTGTAGGTACTTTTAGGTAGGCCTTTATGCGGCCAAAAACTTTTCTACTCCGAATATGATGTAAGACCTTCTACAAGGTCAATTTTCCCAGAATTATTATGTCATAAACACCAATGATATTGACAATCGACAAACTTCTGTGTCACCCTTTGTTCAAATACATTCATCATACTATCGTTGGAATCTACCTAAAACCCACTCTAGTCAAGTTATTGGACTAGGGTAATTTAGCTTAGGGATCATTCCCAATTCTCTTTCAAAGGTTGGATCAGGTTATTCACCAACCAATGGTTCCCCCGGTTTGGACGACAAACGTCTTAAGAGCATTCTGTGAACTACTTCTACTCTGTACTAGGACTACATCATAGGGATGTAGGTCAAGCCCTCGAGATCACACTTCTACTCTTTACATAAACAATCGAAATACATCTAGGTTCAACCATAATCGCTCACAAACTCCTTATCTTTCGTCTTATAGAATCATGTCGCATCCGGAAATAGTAAGCCGAACAACGAAACCCCTATCATTCATATCGACGCCGCTACATTTCAAGCCGCGGTAACACCTGCCGTGACAGCTGTCCATGCAAACCTCAGCTCTGGCAACGCAAACAAGATTGACAAAGGGGTTGACAATTCCGATCGTCGTAACGATCCGAGAAATCAACAAATAGTAATAGTCGCAAACATCCAAAGCAACAACTAAGAGTTCAAGAAACGGAAACGTCAAGCCTAGAAAGAGTGCAAGCGATTTCAAAGGCTTGCCGTGAAACAACAAGTGGCAACTCCTGTCGTTTCAGCACCGATCAGACCATATGAGGGAAAATTTCCGAAGTGTAACAAGTGTAGCTTTCATCACAACGGGGCTTGTCATGAAATGCGATGCTGCAATTGCTACAAATTAGGGGACCATGCCCGTAGCTATGGAGCGTCGACACAACCCATCACTCGAGTCCCTGACATCGGAGTCGGCTCTGCATGCTATAGCAGTGGTGAAACCGGACGCTATAAAAGGAAATGTTCAAAGTGGATGAACAAAGAACACACCCATGTCCACATAACTCTGAGTCAACATGTAACATTCGGATTCTTAGAGTTAGGGTTTTCTAACCCCTTTAGAGGACGGTTATGTGGAGCAATTGGTCCCTTCTCGAGTTTATACTTCGGATCTGGACTCAAAGAGGTCCAGAGACCTTAACCGTTGGAGCTTTATGAGTTATTTTGGGAGCCATGAACTTAGGACGTCATTTTTGGGGCTAAATCACCAAATGATACCATCTAGATAATATATGAGTGTCAAGGTCTGAACTTTACGTGATTATTATGCTTGGGAAGGCCAGATCTATGGATTAGAGGAACAGATCGGACCTCAGGAGGTCAATGGAGTTTGTGCATGGCATGAACCCACCGAGTCCAAAGACCAAACTCGACGAGTAGGGTTAGGGTTTCACGTAAATAACTCAGTGAGTAGACTTTCCGAGTTGGGGGAATAACTCAGTGGGTCAGAGGGGGATTAGAGGACTGGAGTTCAAGGCAGAACTCGCCGAGTTGTTCTTAAGACTCGGCGAGTTGAGTCGGGGTGGCCCCGCGATTCATGCTTGGTGACTCGTCGGGTAAGGGGAGGGACTAGACACGCCAAGTGGGACTAAAGAGTTAGTGGACACATGAAGACTTGTCGAGTTGCCAGCGTGCACTCGACGAGTCGGGTCAAGGTTTGACCATTGACTTTTAGGGTTTTGGTCAGCAATACTACTTTTGGATCAGAAAGGGGTAAAATGGTCTTTTACCCTTCTGTGGATTTTAGGAAGGGGTGTAGTCTAGCCTTGAGAGCCGTTAATGATTTAAATAATTATTTTATGTGATTAGGTGGGGCTAGGTCATTGTTTCGAGGTTCAGAGACACCGAGTTGTGACTTTCTGAGACATTCCCGAGGTGAGTCTTCTCACTATACATTACCTAGTGTGGAAACCCTAAGCAGACCGGAGGGTCTTATATGTTATGTGCTATTTGTGTATATGTGTTTGTGATATGTGTATGTTGTGTGATATAGATCGGGCCGGAGGGTCCAACGAGACAGACCGGGTCGGAAGACCCAACAATACAGACTTGGAGGGTTCCGCTGAGACACATCGACCAGAGGGTCATATTGTGGCATTGAGTGGCGTATGGGCTGTATGTGGTATTTTGGGGAACTCACTAAGCATTTATGGTTACCGTTTTGTGTGAAATGTGTTTCAGGTACCAACGACAATCACGAGAAGGCGCCAACTTGATTGTACACATTGTGGGAGTATTTTGATGAGATTCTGGGGAAATGTTTTTGATTACTTATATTTGAGATGGATGTTTATGATTTGAGATACATTTTGATTTTATTATGAATTATGAAATTTGAAAATTTTGTTTTGAAAAATCGGTGTTACAAGTTGGTATCAGAGCCTTGGTTTGAGGGATTCAGATTCACCTTCGGGTGTATTTGAACTCAAATTGAGGATTTGAGAAAAAATTAATAAAACAAACAAATTTTCTAAAGTAAAGAAATATGAAAGAGATGGAATGAAGGAGTGTGTACAATTAGCAATCGCCCGAATGGTGATTTCCCAAGATACCCTTACGTTTTATATTATGAGATATTATGTAATGAGTTATACATGCTTGAGTAGGATAGGTAATCATGATAGGACTGATTTGTGATGCCTTAGCCTAGGAGATTCCTGCTACTAAGAGAATACTTGTGAGTGAGTAGGTAGAAGTAAGGAGCTTATGAGGGGCTGATTAGGGTATAGCCTGTATATGGTATGCTTGTGATTTGGGATTCTAGGAAGAAGACTGGGAGTGAGTACTGATACGATGCGGAAGGTAGTATAGGGCCCGTACTACTGGAAGCATCAGATTGGTAATCAGTCCGAGTAAGATTCCTTAGGAAACCAAAGAATCAAGTAGAGTGAGTGATCGAGTATGAGTGATCTCGATTGAGTATCTGATTGTTTTGTGATTTTATTTCAGAGACAACATGGTGGTTACGAGACGACAGGATGGGGACAGTGGTACTAGTGGTACTCGTGATGAGGAGATTCGGAGGATCATTTAGGAGGAGGTAGCTGCGGCTATTCGGGCGGAGCTTTCCGAGATGTTTGGGTCTACTTAGACCACATTGATTGATACGTTTGATGAACATTATGCTGCTTTGACTGATGCTACTGTAGCCGCAGCCACTGCAGGTGTTGCTGCTGTGAGACCCCAGGGTGGTGATTCGTTGTTGTACCAAGAGTTCAGCAACACGAAACCACCAGAGTTCGATGGTACGCAGGATCCGATCGCTACGATGAGATGGATTTCAGACATCAAGGGATGTTTCTATACGTGTTCGTGTCCGGAGCACTTGAGGGTTTGGTTCACATTGAACCAGCTTCGCTTAGGGGCGAAGGACTGGTGGAAGTTTGTGACGGCGGACTTTTCGATGGCAGAGCTGACTGCAGTGACTTGGGAGAAGTTCACTGCAATGTTTCGTGATGAGTATGTTCCTCCGGTTGAGAGGGAACGTTTAGCCAAGGAGTTTCTGACCCTCAAGCAGGGGACCGAGTCGGTGACAGTGATTATGAGGATGTTCCATGAGCGGGCGTTGTTTTGCTTTGAGCATGTGTCTACCGAGCAGGCTCGCATGAGTCGTTATCTGAGCATACTGAGGAGGGATATTCGTGAGTTCGTGGCGAACTCAACTTACCGGACATTTGCTGAACTCCAGGCAAATGCCTGGAAGAGGGAGATCGAGCTAGAGATTCAGGCGAGGGAGGAGGTTGCGTCTCAGAAGGGTGATTGGTGACCGGCACAGTCGCAGCTGGCCGCCAAGCAGGCAAAGCCCGCTGATTCGAGGTCTGGTGGTCCGAAGGGTCGTACTTGTGGGAAGTACGACAAGATCCATGATGGGGTGTGCAAGACGGGGGTGCGTTACAAGTGTTGGAAGGAAGGTCACTATGCGAGGGATTGTCCTAAGGGTTTCTCGGTTTGCTTTCATTGCAACCAGACCGGCCATTGAAAGGCCGAGTGCCCCCAGCTTCAGAAACCAGCACAGGGATCCACACCTGCTGCTAGAGCTACTGAGACCCAGCCAGCGAAGAGGAGAGCCTTCCAGCTGACTGCGGAGGAGGTCCGTGTAGCGCCTGACGTCCTGGCTGGTATGTATTCTTTCATTTATTTGTGCTGAGATTATGTTATTGTGCTTATGTTATGATATGCGTAGGTACTTTTCTTGTGAGTTCTGTACTTGCCTTGGTGTTGTCTGACTCGGGTGCGAGTCGGTCCTTTGTATCTTTAGCTTTTAGTCAGCATATCAGTATTTAGAGAGAGGCATTGAGTCGACCTCTACGAGTTTCCATAGCTGAGGAACGAGCGATGCATGCTACTGATGTGATCCGTGGGTGTGTACTTGAGATCTTTGGGGTGAAGTTTCCGATAGACTTGATTCCGATTCCTATGGAGGATGTCTGTGTCATTGTAGGCATGGACTCGTTGAGTAGATTTGGGGAGGTTATCGACTGCGAGCGACACTTTGTGACCATTCGGAACCCTAGTAGGGGAGAGCTTACAGTGTATGGTGAGGGTACGCGATCGGGGTCGACATTTTGTTCAGCCGCTAGAGCGAGACAGATTCTACAACAGGGATGTCAGGGATTTGTAACGTATGTGATGGACACAAGGATTGATTCAGAGAAACCGAGTTCACTTGATGAGGTTCCGATAGTGCGTGAGTTCCCGGATGTGTTTCCGGAGGATTTGCCGGGTTTTCCTCCTGAGAGGCAGGTAGAGTTCAGTATCGATTTCGTTCCGTGGGCTACACCTATCGCCAAGGCGCCCTATCGTCTTGCGCCTCCAGAGATGCAGGAGTTATCCTCGCAGCTTTAGGAGCTGCTGGGGAAAGGATTTATTCGGCCGAACAGTTCGCCGTGGGGAGTGGCTATCCTTTTTGTCAAGAAAAAGGATGGTTACCACCGGATGTGCATTGATTACCAGGAGTTGAACAAGTTGACGGTCAAGAACCGTTACCCGTTGCCAAGGATCGATGATTTGTTTGATCAGTTGCAGGGAGCCTCTTGGTTCTCCAAGATCGATTTGAGGTCTGGATATCATCAGGTGAGGGTGCGAGATGAGGATATCCAGAAGACGGCGTTCAGACTCTTTACGGGCATTACGAGTTCGTGGTGATGCCTTTCGGGCTCACCAATGCACCAGCAGTGTTCATGGACCTCGAGATCCAGAGAGCAGCATGAGGAGCATTTGAGAGAAATCCTCGGGGTTTTGAGATCGGAGAGGCTTTATGCCAAATTCTCTAAGTGCGATTTCTGGTTACGAGAGGTCTAGTTCCTAGGGCATCTCGTTAACCAGAAAGGGATATTGGTCGATCCGGCCAAGATTAAGGTGGTGATGAGTTTGGAGATGCCAAGGTCACCTACAGAGATCAGGAGTTTCCTAGGATTGACAGGCTATTATCGGAGATTTATCAGGGATTTCTCCAAAATCGCCGTGCCACTCACCAAGTTGACCCGGAAGGGTGTAGCTTTTTCATGGGGCACAGAGCAGCATGCCTCCTTCGAGACACTTCGCCAGAGATTATGCGAAGCCCCGGTGTTAGGCCTTCCGGAGGGAATGGAGGATTTCGTGGTGTATTGTGACGCGTCGATATCAGGGTTGGGAGCAGTGCTTATGCAGAGACGGCATGTGATAGCATATGCATCAAGGCAGCTGAAGCCTCATGAGGGAAGGTATCCCACCCACGATTTAGAGTTGGGGGCAGTGGTGTTCGCCCTCATGATCTGGCGTCACTATCTGTATGGGGTCTGGTGTACCATATACATGGATCACAAGAGCCTGAAGTATTTGATGGATCAGCCCAACCTGAATATGCGACAGAGGAGACGTGGTAAATGATTATGATTGCGAGATCCTATACCACCTAAGTAAGGCTAATGTGGTAGCCTACGCCTTGAGCCGTAGAGCGGAGAGCGTCCCGATTCGAGACATCTACATGAGATTGACAGTGATGACTCCAATGTTGGACACCATTCAAGGGACCCAGGCGGAGGCCGTCAGAAAACCAGAAGAGAGAGTGAGTTATTGGGCAGGTTTTGGAGTTCGTTACCGATGGCTGGGGGCTTATGACTTTTCAAGGTCGGATTTCGGTACCGTTTGTGGTCAGGACGCGTACCATTCTAATGGAGGAAGCACATCGATCAAAGTTCTCGATCCATCCCAGGGTCACTAAGTTGTATTTGGATCTAAAAAGGGAGTATTGATGGCCTTGTATGAAGAGGGACGTTGCGTGGTTCGTTGAGAGGTGCCTAACCTGTCGTAGGGTTAAGGCCGAGCACCATAGACCGCATGGTAAGTTGCAGCCGTTAGAGGTTCTCGAGTTGAAGTGGGAACATATTAGTATAGACTTTATCACCAAATTGCTGAGGACTGCGAGGGGCGTCGATGCAATTTGGGTGATTGTAGACAGATTGACGAAGAGCGCTCATTTCCTTGCTATCAGTCAGAGCTCTTCCGCAGAGAAGTTGGCAGATCTCGATTGTCTCAAATCGCGACATGGAGTGCTGATCTCGATTGTCTCAAATCGAGATGTGCGTTTCACTTCCAGGTTCTTGAAGAAATTTCATGAGGAATTGGGTACGAGGCTGCATTTTAGCACCGCATACCACCCACAGACTGACGGGCAGAGCGAGCGGACGATTCAGACGCTCGAGGACAAGCTCTGAGCATGTGTGTTGGATTTCGGCGGGAGTTGGGACACGTATTTTCCCTTGGCAGAGTTTTCGTTCAACAACGGCCATCATTCGAGCATTGGTATACCACCCTTTGAGCTGTTGTATGGGAGGAGGTGTCGGACCCCCAATTCCTGGGGAGAGGTGGGGCAACGTGTAATGGGTAGTACAGAGATCGTGCTTCAGACGTCAGAGCAGATACAACAGGTTAGGCGAAGGTTGTTGACCGCTCAGAGTCGCCAGAAGAGTTATGCGGACAGGCGCCGGTCCGAGCTCGAGTTTCAGGTCGATGACTTCGTGCTCCTGAAGGTCTCTCCTTGGAAAGGAGTGATTCGATTCAGGAAGAGGGGCAAGCTGGGGCCCCGATATATTGGTCATTTCAGGGTGATCGCGCGGGTAGGCAAGGTAGCTTACCGCTTAGAGCTGCCTGCAGAGTTGAGTCAGATTCACGATACCTTTCACATGTCCCAATTGAGGAAGTGTATCGCTGATGAGTCGGCAGTGGTTCTGTTAGAAGATATCCAGGTGGATACGGGTTTGAATTATATTAAGAAGCCGATTGCGATTCGAGATCAGAGGGTAAAGATTTTGAGGAACAAGGAAGGGCCTCTGGTGCAGGTCCAGTGGAAGCATCGGAAAGGGCCAGAGTTGACTTGGGAGTCGGAGCGTGAAATGCGTGAGCAGCACCCAGAGTTGTTTGTCGAGAAAGACTTCGAGGGCGAAGTCTGATTCTAGTGAGGGAGAATTGTAACATCCGGATTCCCAGGTATATTATTTTAATATTTTATTTTTGGAGTTTGTGGAGGAACTCGGCGAGTTGGTGCTTAGACTTGCCGAGTAGTGTAGCGGATTATCATCCGGGTTCACGACTTGACTCGGCGAGTCCATTAATGGACTCGGCGAGTCCATGTTGTTTAATGAAACCCTAATCCCCCAGGTTTGGAGCCTATTTAAGGGCACTCATAGCCTCCCATTGCGGCTACCAGTCCCTTGAGAGAACCCTAAGTGAGCTAAATCGTTTGTGAGGAAGGAGAGACCATATTTGATCTTTCTATCATTGGTTTAGCAAGAAGAAGGCGATCAAGATCAAGAGGAGGCTGAAGGAGGTGCGATTCTAGTGATTTCAGAGTTTAGAGACTTCATCTTGAGGTATTTATTTGGACCTTCCTCAGTTTTGGTGTTGATTCTTAGAGTTAGGGTTTTCTAACCCCTTTAGAGGATGGTTACGTGGAGCAATTGGTCCCTTCTCGAGTTTATACTTCGGATCTGGACTCAAAGAGGTCCAGAGACCTTAACCCTTGGAGCTTTATGAGTTATTTTAGGAGCCATGAACTTAGGACGTCATTTTTGGGGCTAAATCACCAAATGATACCATCTAGATGATATATGAGTGTCAAGGTATGAACTTTACGTGATTATTATGCTTGGGAAGGCCATATCTATGGATTAGAGGAAGAGATCTGACCTCAGGAGGTCAATGGAGTTTGTGCATGGCATGAAATCGCCGAGTCCAAAGATCAGACTCGGCGAGTAGGGTTAGGGTTTCACGTAAATAACTCAGTGAGTAGACTTGCTGAGTTGGGGGTATAACTTAGTGGGTCAAAGGGGTATTAGAGGACTAGATTTCAAGGCGGAACTCGCCAAGTTGTTCTTGAGACTCGGCGAGTTGAGTCGGGGTGGCCCCGCGATTCATGCCTGGTGACTCGTCGAGCAAGAGGAGGGACTAGATGCCCCAAGCGGGACTAAAGAGTTAGTGGACATGGGTAGACTCGTCGAGTCGCAAGCGTGCACTCGACGAGTCGGGTCAAGGTTTGACCGTTGAATTTCGTTGACTTTTAGGGTTTTGGTCAGCAATAGTACTTTTGGATCAGAAAAGGGTAAAATGTTCTTTTACCCTTCTGTGGATTTAAGGAAGGGGTGTAGTCTAGCCTTGAGAGCCGTTAATGATTTAAATAATTACTTTATGTGATTAGGCGGGGCTAGGTCATTATTTCGAGGTTTAGAGACACCGAGTTGTGAGTTTTTGAGACATTCCCGAGGTGAGTCTTCTCACTATACATTACCTAGTGTGGA
Organism: Lactuca serriola; assembly: GCF_051521515.1. NCBI lineage: Eukaryota > Viridiplantae > Streptophyta > Magnoliopsida > Asterales > Asteraceae > Lactuca > Lactuca serriola. The sequence continues at coordinate 117,376,358 of NC_136408.1, forward strand.
AACCCTGAGCAGACCAGAGGTTCTTATATGTTATGTGCTATTTGTGTATATGTGTTTGTGATATGTGTATGATGTGTGATATAGACTGGACTGTAGGGTCCAATGATATAGACCGGGTCGGAGGGTCCAACGAGACAGACCGGGTCAGAAGACCCAACAATACGGAACTGGAGGGTTCCGTTGAGACACATCGACCAGAGGGTTATATTGTGGCATTGAGTGGCGTATGTTTTGTATGTGGTATTTTGGGGAACTCACTAAGCATTTATGCTTACCGTTTTGTGTGAAATGTGTTTCAGGTACCAACGAGGATCGCGGGAAGGCGCCAGCTTGATTGGACACATTGTGGGAGTATTTTGATGAGATTATGGGGAAATGTTTTTGATTACTTATATTTGAGATGGATGTTTATGATTTGAGATACATTTTGATTTTATTATGAATTATGAAATTTGAAAAATTTGTTTTGAAAAATCGGTCTTACAAGTTGGTATCAGAGCCTTGGTTTGAGGGATTCGGATTCACCTTCGGGTGTATTTGAACTCAAACTGAGGATTTGATAAAAACTTTATAAAACAAACAAAATTTCTAAAGTAAAGACATATGAAAGAGATGGAAAGAAGTAGTGTGTACAATCAGCAAGCGCCCAAACGGTGATTTCCCAAGATACCCTTACATTTTATATTATGAGATATTAGTAATGAGTTATACATGCTTGAGTAGGATAGGTAATCATGATAGGACTAGAGTGGCCTGATTTGTGATGCCTTAGCCTTGGAGATTCCTGCTACAAAGAGAATACTTGTGAGTGTGTAGGTAGCGGTAAGGAGCTTATGAGGGGCTGATTAGGGTGTAGCCTGTATATGGTATACTTGTGATTTGGGATTCTAGGAAGAAGACTGGGAGTGAGTATTGATACGATGCGGAAGGTAGTATAGGGCCCGTACTACTGGAACCATCAGATTGGTAATCAGTCCGAGTAAGATTCCTTAGGAAACCAAAGAATCAAGTAGAGTGAGTGATCGAGGATGAGTGATCTCGATTGAGTCTCCGATTGTTTTGTGATTTTATTTCAGAGACAGCATGGTGGTTACGAGACGACAGGATGGGGACAGTTTTACTAGTGGTACTCGTGATGAGGAGCTTCGGAGGATCATTCAGGAGGAGGTAGCTGTGGCTATTCGAGCGGAGATTCCCGAGATGTTTGGGTCTATTAAGACCATATTTATTGAGACGTTTGATGAACATTATGCTGCTTTGACTGATGTTGTTGTAGCCGCAGCCACTGCAGCTGTTGCTACCGCGAGACCCCAGGGTGGTGATTCGTTGCTGTACCGAGAGTTCAGCAACATGAAACGACCAGAGTTCGATGGTACGCAAGATCTGATCGCTGCAACGAGATGGATTTTAGACATCGAGGGATGTTTCTATACGTGTTCGTGTATGGAGCACTTGAGGGTTCGGTTCGCATTGAACCAGCTTCGCTTAGGAGCGAAGGACTAGTGGAAGTTTGTGACGGCGGACTTTTCGATGGCAGAGCTGACTGCAGTGACTTAGGAGAAGTTCACTGCAATGTTTCATGATGAGTAGGTTCCCCCGGTTGAGAAGGAACGTTTAGCCAGGAGTTTCTGACCGTCAAGCAGGGGACTGAGTCGGTGATAGTGATTACGAGGATGTTCCATGAGCGGGCGTTGTTTTTCACTGAGCATGTGTCTACCGAGCAGGCTCACATGAGTCGTTATCTGAGCATACTGAGGAGGGATATCCGTGAGTTCGTGGCGAGCTTAACTTAACGGACATTTGCCGAACTCCAGGAAAATTCCCGGAAGAGAGAGATCGAGCGAGAGACTCAGGCGAGGGAGGAGGCCGTGTCTTAGAAGGGTGATCGGCGACCGGCACAGTCGCAGCCGGCCGCCAAGCGGGCAAAGCCTATTGATTTGAGGTCTGATGGTCCAAAGGGCTGCACTTGTGGGAAGTGTGGCAAGATCCATGTTGGGGTGTGTAGGACGGGGGTGTGTTACAAGTGTGGGAAGGAAGGTCATTATGCGAGGGATTTTCCTAAGGGGTTCTCGGTTTGCTTTCATTGCAACCAAACCAGCCATCGAAAGGCTGAGTGCCCCCAGCTTCAGAAACCAGCACAAGGATCCGCACCTGCTGCTAGAGCTACTGAGACCCGGCCAGCGAAGGCCGAAGCACCGAAGGCTAGATGGAGAGCCTTCCAGCTGACTGCGAAGGAGGTCCGTGCAGCGCCTGACGTCGTGGCTGGTATGTATTCTTTCATTTATGTGTGTTGAGATTATGTTATTGTGCTTATGTTATGATATGAGTAGGTACTTTTGTTGTAAGTTTTGTACCTGCCTTGGTGTTGTTTGACTCGGGTGCGAGTCGGTCCTTTGTATCTTTAACTTTTAGTCAGCATATCAGTAATCAGAGAGAGGCGTTGAGTCGACCTCTACGAGTTTCCATAGCTGAGGAACGAGCGATGCATGCTACTGATGTGATATGTGGGTGTGTACTTGAGATCTTCGGGGTGAAGTTTCCGATAGACTTGATTCTGATTCCTATGGGGGATGTCTGTGTCATTGTAGGCATGGACTGGTTGAGTAGATTTGGGGCGGTTATCAACTGCGAGCGACAGCTGGTGACCATTCGGAACCCTAGTGGGGGAGAGCTTATAGTGTATGGTGAGGGTACGCGATCGGGGTCGACATTTTGTTCAGCCGCTATAGCGAGACAGAGTCTACAACAGGGCTGTCAGGGATTTGTAGCATATGTGATGGACACGAGGATTGATTCAGAGAAACTGAGGTCAATTGATGAGGTTTTGATAGTGCGTGAGTTCCCGAATGTGTTTCTGGAGAATTTGCCGGGTGTGCCTCCTGAGAGTCAGGTGGAGTTCAGTATCGATTTGGTTCCAGGGGCTGAACCTATCGCCAAGGCGCCCTATCGTCTTGCGCCTCGAGAGATGCAGGAGTTGTCCCCGTAGCTTCAGGAGCTACTGGGGAAAGGATTTATTCGGCCGAGTAGTTCGCCGTGGGGAGCGCCTATCCTTTTTGTCATGAAAAAGGATGGTTCACACCGGATGTGCATTGATTACCGGGAGTTGAACAAGTTGACGGTCAAGAACCGTTACCCGTTGCCGAGGATCGAGGATTTGTTTGATCAGTTGCAGGGAGCCTCTTGGTTCTCCAAGATCGATTTGAGGTCTGGATATCATCAGGTGAGGGTGCGAGATGAGGATATCCAGAAGACAGCGTTCAGGACTCTTTACGGGCATTTACGAGTTCGTGGTGATGCCTTTAGGGCTCACCAATGCACCAGCAGTGTTCATGGATGTCATGAACAAAGTGTGTAGGCCGATGCTGGATCGCTCGGTGATCGTATTCATCAACGACATTTTGGTGTATTTGAGATCCAGAGAGCAGCATGAGGAGCATTTGAGAGAAATCCTCGGGGTTTTGAGATCGGAGAGGCTTTATGCCAAATTCTCTATGTGCGAATTCTGGTTACGAGAGATCCAATTCCTAGGGCATATCATTAACCAGAAAGGGATATTGGTCGATCCGGCCATGACTATGGCGGTGATCAGTTGGGAGGTGCCGAGGTCACCTACAGAGATCAAGAGTTTCCTAGGATTGGCAGGCTATTATCAGAGATTTATCAGGGATTTCTCCAAGATCGCCGTGGCACTCACCAAGTTGACCCGGAAGGGTGTAGCTTTTTTATGGGGCCTAGAGCAGCAGGCCTCCTTCGAGACTCTTTGCCAGACATTATGCGAAGCCCCGGTGTTAACCCTTCCGGAGGAATGGAGGCTTTCGTGGTGTATTGTGACGCGTCGATATCAGGGTTGGGAGCAGTGCTTATGCAGAGAGGGCATGTGATAGCATATGCATCAAGGCAGCTGAGGCCTCATGAGGCAAGGTATCCCACCCACGATTTAGAGTTGGGGGCAGTGGTGTTCGCCCTCAAGATCTGGCGTCACTATCTGTATGGGGTCCGGTGTACCATATACACGGATCACAAGAGAGTTAGAAGTACTTGATGGATCAAGCCAACCTGAATATGCGATAGAGGAGATGGCTGGACGTGGTAAAGGATTATGATTGCGAGATCCTATACCACCCAGGTAAGGCTAATGTGGTAGCCGATGCCTGGAGCCGTAGGGCGGAGAGCGTCCCGATTTGAGACATCTGCATGATATTGACAGTGATAACTCCAGTGTTGGACACCATTCGAGGGGCCCAGGCGGAGGCCGTGAGACCAGAAAACCAGAAGAGAGAGCGAGTTATTGGGCAAGTGTCGGAGTTCGTTACCGATGGCCGGGGGCTTATGACTTTCCAGGGTCGGATTTGGGTACCGTTTGTAGGCGGGACGCGTACCATTCTAATGGAGGAAGCACATCGATCAAAGTTCTCGATCCATCCCGGGGCCACTAAGATGTATTTGGATCTAAAAAGGGAGTATCGGTGGCCCTGTATGAAGAGGGACGTTGGGTGGTTCGTTGAGAGGTGGCTAACCTGTCGTAGGGTTAAGGCCGAGCACCAGAGACCGCATGGTAAGTTGCAGCCGTTAGAGGTTCCCGAGTGGAATTGGGAACAAATTACTATGGAGTTTATCACCAAATTGCCGAGTACTGCGAGGGGCGTCGTTGCAATGTTGGTGATTGTAGACATATTGGCGAAGAGTGCTCATTTCCTTGCTATCAGTGAGAGCTTTTCCGTAGAGAAGTTGACAGAGATGTACGTGAGGGAGGTGGTATCGCGTCATGGAGTGCCGATCTCGATTGTCTCAGATCGAGATGTGCGTTTCACTTCCATATACTGGAAGAAATTTCATGAAGAATTGGGTACGAGGCTGCATTTTAGCACCGCATACCACCCACAGACTGACGGGCAGAGCGAGCAGATGATTCAGACGCTCGAGGACATGCTCTGAGCATGTGTGTACGATTTTGGCAGGAGTTGGGACACGTATTTTCCCTTGGCAGAGTTTTCATACAACAACAGCCTTCTTTCGAGCATTGGTACGCCACCATTTGAGCTGTTGTATGGGATGAGGTCTCGGACCCCCATTTGCTGGGGAGAGGTGGGGCACCGTGTAATGGGTATTACAGAGATTGTGCTTCAGTCGTCAGAGCAGATACAACAGGTCAAAGAAAGGTTGTCGCTCAGAGTCGTCAGAACATTTATGCGGACAGGCACCGATCTGAGCTCGAGTTTCAGGTCGACGACTTTGTGCTCCTAAAGGGCTCTCCTTGGAAAGGAGTGATCCGATTCAGGAAGAGGGGCAAGCTGTGGGCCCGATATATTGGTCCTTTCAGGATGATCGCGCGGGTAGGTAAGGTAGCCTACTACTTAGAGCTGCCTGCGGAGTTGAGTCAGATTCACGATACCTTCCACGTGTCCCAGTTGAGGAAGTGTATCGCTGATGAATCGGCAGTGGTTCCGTTAGAAAATATCCAGGTGGATACGGGTCTAAATTATATTGAGAAGCCGATTGTGATTCGAGATCGGAGGGTAAAGATTTTGAGGAACAAGGAAGTGCCTTTAGTTTAGGTCCAGTGGCAGCATCGGAAAGGGCCCGAGCTGACTTGGAAGCCGGAGCGTGAAATGCGTGAGCAGCACCCATAGTTGTTTGTCGAGAAAGACTTCGAGGGCGAAGTCTGATTCAAGTGGGGGAGAATTGTAACATCCGGATTCCCAGGTATATTATTTTAATATTTTATTTTTGGAGTTGTGGAGGAACTCGGTGAGTTGGTGCTTAGACTCGCCGAGTAGGGTAGCGGATTATCATTCGGGTTCACGACTGGACTCGGCGAGTCCATTAGTGGACTCGGCGAGTCCACGCTGTTTAATGAAACCCTAATCCCTCGGGTTTTGAGCCTATTTAAGGGCACTCATAGCCTCCCATTGCGGCTATAGTCCCTTGAGAGAACCCTAAGTGACCTAAATCGTTTGTGAGGAAGGAGAGACCATATTTGATCTTTCTATCATTGGTTTCGCAAGAAGAAGGTGATCAAGACCAAGATGAGGCTGAAGAGATGCGTTTCTAGTGATTTCAGAGTTTAGAGACTTCATCTTGAGGTATTTATTTGGACCTTCCTCAGTTTTGGTGTTGATTCTTAGAGTTAGGGTTTTCTAACCCCTTTAGAGGATGGTTACGTGGAGCAATTGGTCCCTTCTCGAGTTTATACTTCGGATCTAGACTCAAAGAGGTCCAGAGACCTTAACCCTTGGAGCTTTATGAGTTATTTTAGGAGCCATGAACTTAGGACGTCATTTTTGGGGCAAAATCACCAAATGATACCATCTAGATGATATATGAGTGTCAAGGTATGAACTTTACGTGATTATTATGCTTGGGAAGGCCAGATCTATGGATTAGAGGAAGAGATCTGACCTCAGGAGGTCAATGGAGTTTGTGCATGGCATGAAATCGCCGAGTCCAAAGATCAGACTCGGCGAGTAGGGTTAGGGTTTCACGTAAATAACTCAGTGAGTAGACTTGCCGAGTTATGGGAATAACTCAGTGGGTCAGAGGGGGATTAGAGGACTGGAGTTCAAGGCGGAACTCGCCGAGTTGTTCTTGAGACTCGGCAAGTTGAGTCGAGGTGGCCCCGCGATTCATGGCTGGTGACTCGTCGAGCAAGGGGAGGGGCTAGACGCGCCAAGCGGGACTAAAGAGTTAGTGGACACGTGTAGACTCGTCGAGTCGCCAGCGTTCACTCGACGAGTCGGGTCAAGGTTTGACCGTTGACTTTTCAGGCAATGAATCAGTTGCCTTCACAAACACTTCTACTCTAACTAATTGGAATGCTTTAAAACAGGAAGTTTTTAATTACAAAATAGCTGCACGTCCTAATAGACATAGAAAATTTGAAAATGAACTTGCGTCTACAATGGATGTCGCTCTTGGGATTTTAACTGCATGTTTAAATATTCCATAATTAAAAGAACAAGTGACTTTTTTTCTTCTTCTTTTTATTTTTAGCAATAAGAAATTAGTATTAGTAGTTAGAATTTGCAAAGGGGTAAATAAAGTCAATTTAGTTAGGATTTGTGAATACATTGTATTAGTCATTAATCATGCTTGTGTGCTTTTTTGTTGGGCAAGATCGTTTAACCATAATTATAATATAAAACTTTAAAAAAATTACATTTTTTGATATATATATTTTTTGTTTTGTTTTGTAGAGGATACTAAAGAACAAAGTGATAGTGATGCCCTTGAGAATAATCCACAGTACACAACCATTTATGTAGGCAACCTTAGCCCTGAAGAAGTACTTTTTCTACAAATGTTGCTTAAGGTAGTGGAGGGCCTTTATGTAATGTGATGGATCAACCTCTTTTAAAGTTTCATCTACATCTAGTTTTATTCTTCTGACATGCTTTTTGTATTTGGTTTAATAGCTGAGGGTCATAATCAAACCCACGCCTTGTGTTGGTGTAGGGCCTTTATGTAATGCACAACAGGTTTCCATGATGGCATGAAAGTGGTATTAAGTATTTGCATTCTTATTATATTATACCCCTCACATTTTCCCAAATTACCCCTTCCTCTACAATGTTTTTTTTGTTTCTGTGTATTTTGTGCATCAGGTAAAGTTGATGGAAGAAAGGAATATGAAGCCACTTGATTTAAATCTTGCAAAATTATCAGCAAGAGACTTGGAGTTGAATTTAGCTAAGTCATTATTGAGTGAGATGGGCCAATGTACAACTGCTTATCCATATAATCAGCTGTTTGGAGCATTACTCTTAAAGAATTATGAAGGCAAGATGCAACTTTACTTAGTTGGAATTTGATGTACATAGTAGGTTAGATGCAAATTTATATATTGTAAGAAATAGAATTCTATGACATTCAATTTATGCAATGGATTCTATTTTTTGTATATGATATTTTATTTTCTATTATGAAACATTAAATACAAATTTAATTTGAAAATAAGTAAATCTATAAAGAATATTTTTTTTAAACATTTAAAATTATGATACGCAAAAATGTGTGTCGTCTTCATTTATGACATGACCTTTCTTGACAGGGGCTTTCTTGATACGCATTGCGTGTCATTAACACGCGCGTCGTAATGTTACGACACGCGAATGTGTGTCGTCTTCCTTTATGACAGGGCCTTCCTTGATACGTATTGCGTGTCGGAAACGCGCGTCGTAATTGTACGTCGTAAATGAGCGTCGTCAATGCGCGTCGTCTATAGACGACACGCAAAAGCGTGTCGTCTCTGTAGGCCTTCCTTGACGCGCATTTGAGTGTCGTCTGAGCCTTTTACGACACACAATGAGCGTCATAAAAGGCAGTTTTTCTAGTAGTGCATTAATAATTTTTTACTGAAAATTAATAACTTTGACATTTTTTCATAAACATAAAACTCATACCTTTATTATTTTAAATGAGAATACAAATATAATAAGAACAAATATTATATGATTAATGTTAGAATTATATCTCATTAACATTAAAATTATAGTGAACATGAATTTGTCAAGATACATTTTCTCACCTGTTTCTTCTTCCCACTGATAAAAGAGGAAACATTGATCAATTATGGTATAAAAACAAATCAGTGATTTCGTTAACAAAAGCTATAGGAAATCAGTTACAAGATAAAGTCCTGATTGAATTGACAGAAACGAAATCATCATTTTTTTAAAAAATTTAAAACTGAAATTCATAAGAGATATAACCCAATATGGCAATATGTCAGGTTCATTGGTCGGAACCTTTTTCTTTCTACACACGGTCTTGTGTTCCTTATCAATTAAATATGTCATCCATTTTGAAATCCCTTGAAGTTAGCCAACAATATCGTTAAAATACACCCAATTCATATTATTATTAATATGAATTGAATCCCTTGAAGAAGGAACCGATGAAAGATAAAAGTTAAAAGGTTTCCTAATCAACATACTAAATTAAATTGAATGAAAAATTGAATACCCTCCATATTAACACAGAAATCGATTTTAATACCTTTTTTGTTTAAATTATGTTATTAGATATTTTATTTTATTTGAAGCTGTTTCTTTTAGCTAACCATATATATAGAAATTAGTTGCTTATCTTTTTTCCTTTAAGGTTAATCACATCTGACTTTTTCATCCACTATTTGCCTTCAAGTTTACGAAAAATCCATCATGTGAGGATCGTCTTTATTTGATTGCTAAGTTCCTGGCTTGGGTATCATCTAGAAGAGTATAACACCACGCAATTTAATCATGTAAGTTTTTGTTTAATTTTTCCGTCATATTAATGAAAACTGCACAATTACTCATTTTTTGTTGTTGTTTATAACTATAGAAATGAATACACATATAACTTTCTATCTGAAACTATACATTCAATAGAATGACTATAGAATGACTGAATATGTAACTTTGAACGGTGTCCTACCTCGAACTGATACACTCCCATAATGGTAAGAGCAGCAACTGGGTCTTCAACAGATAAACCCTAACTTCTTCATCCGTCTTGATGACCATCGGAACTTAAAGTAATATCCTCCTTATGTCTGCAAATTGTAATTCATTTTGAAATTTCTCCCCCAAATCATCACCGTCACTCGATTAAGATGAATCCAATGATGGATATCAACATGCACGTCTGTTGAATGGAGTTTATGGATTATTCGTAGCTTTCTTCGTGATTTATTGGGGATTATGTCGATGATTAAAGTTGTTGATCAGATGCATATATCGATTGAAGAATTTTGGTGGAGGTGGATGAGTTACGGTATGCGAGAGTTAGGGTTTAGACGAGATATTTTGATTTAGAGATGGATAATGTAAAGACTTTTCGTTTGCAATTTTGACTGACATTTTGATCTATTGCCGGCAAACATTATACCCAATAAAAAAATATTGGGACAATATTTGTAAATAAATAAATAAAAAAGATATTAATATATTTTAATGTCGTGGAAAAATCCCTCCATATGACCCACAAAACTCAAATTCTTACTATTGACGGACCATTTTTTTTCATCTATAATTTAGAACTACATTTAAAACCCTTGAATTTTCATATATTGAATAATAAAACACAATATAAATTTTGTAAATAATGACTTATTAAATTTGGTTATATATTATTCTTGTGATTGAGTTATGTCAAATTAATACATGTTAAAGTTGAGATGTTTTAAATATGTTTTCATTTTATAAAAAGTGGAATATGTAACATAACCTAAAAGATTATAAAAATATTAGTTTATTATATATAAGAAAAAACTAATTTTAGGATAAAATTACAAAATATACAATTCATGGTTATCTTCATAATTATTTTTTTAACCTAAAATAAATAAGTATAACTAACGTAATTAAGCTTTATGTATTTATAAATGGATTTACTTTTAAATTATTCATCATATTTTATATTTGTTTTATAACATTTCAATTATTTGTAACAATATACATAACTAATTATTTCGCATACAATTTGTATTTTAAATACAAATTCTAATTGTATTTATTTTCTTTTTATAGATGATAGACTATAATATGAATTCTATTTTTGCTAAAGAACGAAGAAAGTTAAGGAAATTATATTTGGATAATAGAAGGATTAGAAGATTATTTAACAAAGCAGCCAATCGTACTTCATCTACCTCACAACCTTTTTACATTACCCAGAACGGTAATTATTTTCTACGTTAAGTTTTTATTTTTTTGTAGAATTAATATGTTATGTGTTATATAATATAAACATTTCATATCTCTATAATTAACTTTAATATTAATATTTTTTTTGTTATTAAATGTATTTCAAATTATATGTAGTTATTAATATACATGAAATATTTTGTTACATTGCAATAATTACATGAATAACAAGTTATATTTTTTTTCCAGCTTCTTCTACCAATCATCATAAAAGTCGAACACTCTCATCAAATCACAGACCGTATTATACATTTTGAAATGCCATCAAATCAACCAATTCATCAACAATCACTCTCACTTCTTCATCCAAGCAGTTTTCTCCAGGAGTGCACAACTTAAAAGGAAAGTCTGCAAATGTATCTCCTATACGTATATTCGACCTAACAATAGATGATGCTATTAATGCTCCATTCAATCCACAGATGGAGGTATAACAAAACCCAATCATCATAAATACAAAGATAAGTTACATACGTAAGTTATATGTCTTTATTGTTTAATATGTTTTTATTTTATGCATCCTATTTTATATATGTTTATCAACATATAAATCAATATTTAACATGTTGGATTATTTTTTAACTTAGGGTTATAGATAAAAATTTAATTAACTTTGTTTCTATTTTTTAACTTGTGACTGTAATAAAATTTTAATTAAACTTTGTTTCTGTTATAGATTCCAAGTGAAAAATTTATTCCACTTTAGCTAAAGAGCAACGAAAACTAAGGAAGTTATATTTGGATAATAGAAAATTCAAAAATATATCTACCTTATCAAACGGTCAAACTTCGTCTACAACGCCATCTGTTAACACGAGCCAGAAACGTAATTATTTTGTGGGCTTTCATTATTTTTATTATCCGTATATATGTTTATTTACATTACCCAATTGTGTTTAAGTTTCATTATTATTAATTAATTTTATTATTAAACAAATTTGTAATTATATGTAGTTGATGTCTTCAATCGTCCTCAACATTTAAACTCTTCAAAAAAGTTCACACATTTTTCGTCTCAAAAGGAAAATGTTAGCTATGAGAAGACTCCTCAACGTCATTCTACAAACTTGCAATCTCCTTCAAATCTGAATTCTAGGACTCCACTTTCCAATATCTCAAATGGTATGCATATTAACTACGTTATACATTATCAGTTATTTTACATTAAATTAACTACATGATTAACAACTTATTTTTCCTTTAGCTGTTTATAACAGTCAACATAATGGTCCAAAACCCTTATTAAATAATCGACGATATCCTACATCTTCTAATCCCAAGAACTCAAAAAGAAAGTTTGCACATATATCTCCTATACCTATATGTCACTTAACGACTGATAGTGATATTAATGGTGGAGATATTATCCAACCAACAGATGTTGGTATATCAAAAGGTAATAATCATAAACAACATTTTATATATTCTAAGTTGATAATTATAATTTTTATTTATATTTACATTTTTTTATAATGTTCTATTTAACAGGTTATTTAGATCATGGTGATCAGAATGTTGTTTGTGAACTATGCCAAGCTAAATTATGGAAAAACGAATCTTCAAGAGGCAATAAAACAGGGAATAAGATATTTTCTCTCCGTTGTGGTTATGGGAAGGTAGAACTACCTCCTTTAAAAGAACCACCGCAAAGTTACAAACAACTTTATCATGTAGTAGATTCTAAAAGCAAATACTTCATGAAAAACATCCGTCGTTACAATTCAATGTTTTCATTTACGTCGATGGGTGGGAAATTTGATTCATCAATTAATAGAGGAAATGCACCATACATATTCAGGCTTAGCGGTCAAAATTATCATACCATCGGAAGCCTTCTCCCTTCAAATGGATGTCAACCATGGTTTTCTCAGTTGTACATATATGATACCGAAAATGAAACCTCAAATAGACAGAAATGTTTATGGTATATATTCAGTTATACTCTTACTTTCTATGATCACTTTAACAATATTAATTTTATATAACTTATGTATATATTAAAATAATTTTATTTACAGGGGAAGCAATCATCCTTCTACATCAACTGATGATTCAACTAATCTTCAAATTATAGAAGATTTGAAGCTTATGTTGGATTCAAATAACGAGTTGGTCAAGTTACGAATTATTGGAAAAAGACAGCATGATGGAAGGACATACAACCTACCAACTGCTTCTGAGGTCGCTGCTTTAATTGTAGGAGACATTGGTGATTTTGTTGATAACAGAGACATCGTTGTTCAAACTTCGTCTGGATCTCTATGCCGTATGAGTGAATTACATCCTTCTTACCTTGCTCTACAGTATCCTCTACTATTTCCATATGGTGACGATGGTTATAGAGTTGACATCCCCCATAGAGGTGTTACGTCTTCGAGCAATAGCAAGCGTCCAAACACTACAATGAGGGAATTTTTCGCTTACATGATTCAAGACAGGGATAATTCTTTCTCATTGATTTTGAATTCAAGAAGGCTTTTTAAACAATTTTTGGTAGATGGTTATACAATGATTGAAAGCGAGAGGTTATATTACGTACGGAAGAAACAGAAAGTTCTTCGATGTGAATCTTATGATAATTTACGTAACTTTCAACATCAGGGGAATAAGAACATTTCGGAATTTGGCCAACGTGTTATATTACCTTCTTCTTTTACTGGTGGTGCACGTTACATGATGCAAAACTACTTAGACACCATGTCTCTTTGTAAGTGGTTTGGATATCCTGATTTTTCCATATCCTTTACGTGCAATCCAAAATGGCCCGAAGTTCGAAGATTTCTTAAGGACACTACGCTTAAACCAGAGGATAGACCTGATATCCTATGTAGGTTATTTAAGATCAAACTTAATGCGTTGATTAAAGACCTACGTGAGAATTCAGTATTTGGCATGGTTCAAGCAGGTATTTAAATTTATTTATTCATACTAACCATATTATATTATAATGTTGTGTTTTATTTAAAATATAGTTATATTACATACATTATTTAATTTTTTAGTACAAATTTGTTTATTTCGATATATGCAGTTGTGTATACAATTGAGTTTCAAAAGCGCGGGTTACCTCACAGTCATATTTGTCTATTCATGCAACCTGATTACAAGCTTCCTACAGTGGAACACATTCATCAATTTATTTCAGCTGAGATTCCAAGTATTCACCAAGATCCTGCTATGTATTCACTTGTGAAGGAGTTTATGATACATGGTCCATGTGGTGCTCAAAATGTCAATTGACCTTGCATGGTGGATAACAAATGCTCTAAAAACTTCCCAAAGAATTTCTTTGAACATACTTCAATTGATGAGAATGGTTTTCCTATATATAGGAGAAAAATCGATGGATCGTTTGTAGAAAAATCTGGTGTCCAGTTAGATAACCGAAATGTTGTTCCATACAACAAATATCTGTTGAAAAGATACCAAGCACACATAAATGTTGAATGGTGCAATCAGGGATCTTCTATCAAGTATTTATTCAAATATATTAATAAAGGTCCAGATAGAGCTACTGTTACTTTTGTACAAAACAACAATGGTTCTGATAAAGATGATACAGTCGATGAGATAAAAGAATACTATGACTGTAGATATCTTTCTGCATGTGAAGCATCTTGGCGAATTTATGGATATGATGTTCATTACAGACATCCTTCAGTGATGAGACTTCCTATTCATCTACCTAATCAACAACAAGTTGTCTACGATGCAGATGATGATATCGATGGTGTTCTTAACCAGCCTTCAGTTGCTTCTTCGATGTTCACATCTTGGATGGAGTGCAACAAAGTTTGCAAACAAGCAAAAAAACTAACTTATATTGAATTTCCAACAAAGTTTGTTTGGAAGCTTGATTCAAAAACTTGGAAGCCAATGGAGTTCGGATATTCGATTGGCAGACTTCATTCACTGTCACCTAATCTTGGCGAAGCATATTTCTTAAGAATTCTTTTAAACAAAGTGAAAGGACCAAAATCATTTGAAGAAATCCGCATGGTTAATGGTGAAATATGTCCTTCATTTAGAGATGCATGTTATGCTCTCGGCCTCTTAGATGATGATAAAGAATACATCGAAGCTATTAAGGAGGCAAGTCAGTCTGGATCCGGTTATTACTTACGTTTTTTATTTGCTACCATGTTATTATCTCACAGCTTGTCTAGCCCAGATGTTGTGTGGGAAAATACATGGGAATACTTGTCGGATGGAATTCTTTACAATCAACAACAATGATTAAAATCTCCAGGTACTATAATATTCTTTACTTATTTATTAAAATACATTTTTAAATCAATATACAATATTAATTTATTGAAAAGAACAAATTTGTTTATATATTTTTTGGTTAATATTATACCAATTTTCTTTCAGGTTTATCACTTAATGAAGATCAAATTAAGAACCTGACTTTGTTTGAGATTGAACAAATTTTACTTCGTAACAATTTAAATCTCATAAATTTTACAAGGATGCCTTTGCCCGATGCTGATTCTGTATCCTCTTCAAACAATCGTCTTATTAGTGAGGAGCTATATTATGACATACGAAATTTAAAGAATGAGTTTGATCAGCTTTCAATTGCATTAACATCTGAGCAACAAAACATTTTTGATGATATAATGACTGCAATAAACAATAATGAAGGAGGTGTTTTCATTGTCTACAGTTCTGGTGGAACGGGTAAAACCTATCTTTGGAAGACATTATCGACCGCAGTTAGATGTAATGCTAAAATTGTTTTAAATGTTGCTTCAAGTGGGATCGCTTCTTTATTATTAACCGGTGATAGGACAGCACATTCAAGGTTTATAATTCCTTTGGTTCTTACTGAGGTTAGTATTTGTTCCATATCACCAGATAGTGAACTCGCCAGTTTATTACGAAAAACCTCATTAATCATTTGGGATGAAGCACCCATGATTCACAAGCATGCATTTGAACCTTTAGATCGAACTTTGAAAGATATATTCAAGTGTCATAATCCTATAAATGAAACTTTGCCATTTGGAGGGAAAGTAATTGTTTTTAGAGGAGATTTTAGACAAATTCTGCCTGTCATTCCAGGTGGTAGTAGACAAGACATTGTTAATGCTTCATTAAGTTCATCATATTTATGCCAACAATGCAAAGTCTATCAACTAACCAAGAATATGAGGCTAACTGTTGGAAGTGATACATCTGCTTTTCAACAGACAATGGATTTTGCAAAAAGGCTTTTGGATATAGGAGAAGGGAAACTTGGTGGTTTTAATGATGGCGAAGCGATTATTGATATTCCGGATGATCTTCTGATTAATGATCCTTATGATCCTATAGGTTCGTTAATCGAGTTTGTATATCCTTCAATTCTTGAAGCTTCTAGCAATCCAGAATATTTTCAACAAAGAGCAATACTTGCTCCAAAAAATGAAGTTGTCAGAAAAATAAATGATCGTTTGCTTGCATTATTTCCAGGAGATGAAGTTAAATATCTAAGTTCAGATAAACTATGTGAATCTGAGTTTGTCCATGATCACTTTGATGCCAATTTATACTCACCTGATGTTTTAAATGGTCTTAAAGTCTCAGGTCTGCCTAATCATAAGTTAGTTTTGAAAGTCGGGGTTCCAGTTATGTTACTGAGAAACATTGATAAAAAAATGGCTTATGTAATGGCACTAGACTACAGGTGATATCTTTGGGCAAACATGTTATTGACGCAGTTATCATAACTGGAAGTAATATTGGAAATCGGACATTTATCCCAAGAATAACCTTCACACCATCTGAAAAAAAAATCTCATTCAAATTCCAAAGAAGACAATTTCCATTAGCTGTTTGTTTTGCAATGACAATTAACAAGAGCCAAGGACAGTCCTTATCTAAGGTTGGTTTGCTTTTGAAAGATCCAGTTTTTACACATGGTCAATTATATGTTGCCCTATCTAGAGTTCAAAGTGGAGAAGGA
Organism: Lactuca serriola; assembly: GCF_051521515.1. Lineage (NCBI taxonomy): Eukaryota > Viridiplantae > Streptophyta > Magnoliopsida > Asterales > Asteraceae > Lactuca > Lactuca serriola. The sequence continues at coordinate 117,392,993 of NC_136408.1, forward strand.
TTAAAATTGTTATTTTAGATAAGGATGGTAAACTTACAAATAAAACTTCTAATGTTGTTTATAAAGAAGTCTTTAGAAATTTGTAAGTTGTTTGTAAAATTTTATTCCTCATAACCTGTTTTCTTCTTATTATTAATAAGATTTTGTTAATTTTTCTTTTATAATTTCTTATTTTTTATAATATACGTTTATTTTAACAACTTAATTTTTAGATTTATTTACCAATTTTAATTTACTTCACTTAGTGGGGTTGTTTTATTTTTACAATAAATTTAATATATCATTATATTATATCGTAACGTTTTTTTTTCACAAATAAAAACTATATAATATATATTGAAATTTAATTTCACATACTTATTTGAATCAACAATTTTAATTTTACATAACTACATAAAATAAGTATTCATTAATAATTTAATTATATGATTTGATTAATAATTACGATATTTTAATATGAAAATATAATTAATTTCGCACCCGTTGTTCCCACGGGTTATAAACTAGCATTCTAATATATTGAAAGGAAAAAACTTACTTGAAAGTTCAGTGCGTCCTCAATCCTCTTGACGATCGTCTAAGTTGGTGCTAATGCATCGATAAACAATTTTCTTAAATGTATACAAAGAATGAATGTTAATTTGATCTATGATACCAGGATCAATGAGCTTGTTTAGGCCGTCATCATAGTATCGTTTGACCAGCTGTATGAGTGTTTGTTGCTGACCATCATCAATGCTCCTCTTTCTCATAAACGAACATGCCAGTCAACATCTCAAACAAAACGATCCCAAATGAGTAAACCTGTAATCCTGTGGTAACCATGCCACTTTCTTTGTAAATTAATGGGCTACCCGCAGCAGCTCTGTAGAGTTTTGGCTGATTTGGTCAGGTACAACTAGTAGTGAAATTCCAAAGCCACAAATTTTGGTGTCCAGATTTTCATCTAACAATATAGTTGAACTATTCACATTTCTGTGAATTACTACCCTATTCTCCCCAAGACATGAATTGAGGTAGTTGAGCCCTCTCACAGCTCCCATACAAATATTCATGCGTCGTGCCCATGTTAAACAAGAACTATTATTGGGGTCTTGGAGATGATCTTCAAGGCTATAATTGCTATTGAATTCCGAAAATATAATCATTTCCTTGCCTTGATCACAGTAGCCGATGTAACGGATGATGTTTTCGTGGTGGAATATGGACATCATCTTAAGTTCAGTTATAAGGAACTCATCCTTATCTTGGTGATGGAAGCGTTTGAAAGCAGCTATGCGGTTTTGCCATTGTTTAGAGAGTTGTCCTCTGTAAACTACAGCATAATCTCCGTACATTTCGATATAATTTTCTGAATTGAAGTTTCTGGCCGCCAAGGTGATGTCCTCTAGTGGAATTAGAAAACTTTCTAGGTTTTCATATTGAAGGCTTCCTATGGTAACATTTAGAAAAGCATGGTTTTTCTGTGAATACAAACAGAGTTTGTTTAGAGATACGTAAAGAAATTATATTCCAGTACTTCCCATGTAACTATTGCTTGTTTATCTTTTTTATACAGAACATAACTGGTTAGGGTTATGAAAATCATAATTTTACAATTTCGTCGACCTCTGTTTTGTCATATGATCATATACTTGAGGGAGAACAGATTGATTTCGGTTCAATTTGCTTTGTTATGAAAATAGTTGTAATCAGAAAACATAAACAGGTAATTTGAGGAGGTCAACAAGATAAAGACAACCATGCGGTTTTTGGCATGATAATTTTTAGGATTCAGATTATATGCAACAAATTTATTGAGTTTCTTGATCGTAATTCACATGATCTGGAGGTAATAGTTGTAATCAATTATTTTTGTTTTAATTCAGTCGGTTTCCTCCAAAGTTGTAAGTGACCTGGTGTTAGTTTAATTAACTGAATGGAATAAGATATTTGCTTTCATAAAGTAAGTTTCTGTATAGTAATTTTCAAATATCTTTCGACTATATTTATAGTTTTGCTTCAATTACGTTTCAAAGGGTTTTCAAAATTTTGATTGAGCATGGAATAAAGTTAAAGAAAATATTATGGTTTTGCTTCAATAACAAATACATTACAATTCTATTTTTTTTGATAAAAGTATTTGATTTATAACGGTATACAAAATGATTGAAATTTTGAAGGTGATGAACCCTGAAATTCCTTTGTAGTCTAGTGTATAAAAAATTGTGTATACCCTTTGTTTTTGTTTTTTTGGTTGGTTTTATCCTATAACTTTCGTTTAACTTTCCAGTTTTACAATTTTTGTTAAATTGTAATTGTTTTGTTACTTATACCTTTATATAGTACACAGTCTTATTGTAACTGTTGTATCTATATATTGAAGTCTATCGCACACAACCCTATTTAAAGGGTTGTTCACACATTCCATCATGATATCAAGCCATATGTACGGCTTTCACTAGAAACCCTAAAACAACAGCTACCTTGGTGTCGATGGCGGCTGCAGCTGCCTAACATCCATTGCCACCCTTCTCTTTGTCGCCATCTCATTCTTGCTACTCCTTCCTGCCGTCTTCAACTTCTCATCATGGTTTCAGCAATCTCTCTCCCCCGATTACCTTCAAGAACCTCCACACCGTCAACGACTAACAGTTAACCCGTAATTGCACTTATTAATGTTTATTCACTTTTAGCTTTAAACTTCCGTCAATTGCTCAAATAAATTTTTTTGCAACATACCTTTCTTATGCAAATGTGCTAAAGTTCATGGCCATATAACCAAAACATATGAACCTCAAGTTGATGATGATAACGATTCGGAGGCCATTGATATTCAAATGAATCTTGGTTTTATTCTACATGTGATGCTAATCTCTTACGAATTATTTTTACATCAATTGTACATTAAAGATCTTTGTAATAAGCTTGAAGATTTCTTCCTTAATAACAAGATATCAAATATGCTTTAACTTCAGGAGCAATTTATCAACACCAAAAGGGTGCGTCCATTACTATTTTTTGCAACTCCCTTAAAAACAAAAACTTAGCTAAAGCTCTCCAAGTGTAACACTCGGTTTCAGATTTGCCCTGTTACGGGGGCTGCAGCCGAATCATCAGTTGTCAAGGGGTCTAGGGCTTCGAGAAAGGAAGGATTTAGCCCATTTCAGATGTAGTTGTCATGGTTTAAGTGATCCATGTATTTAATTGTGTCTTCGGAAGCCAAGGGTATGACTGTAAATTGATAACTCGATCTTTTATGGTTTTTGGGTTTTATTCGGAAGGTTTTAAGGCTTGGGTGTGTTGTTAGGAGCATATGGCTTCTCCTCACCTTTTCGTGGATATAAGGTTCGTTGGAAACGGGACTAGGATGCTAGGTGGCATGCACGATAGTACACCCAACGTAAGATGGGGTATGCCCAGCGTAGAGATGGAAAAGTGGACGCGGGTTTGGGAGACGTACGTCCAACGTACGCTCAAGATCCCCAAAAGCCTAATTGTTAGGGTTTGCACCATATATAAAGACCATATGTCTGCCCCAACCTCCATTCTCTCAGCCTCTACTATCCCTAAAGAGTAGAAATCGAACCCTAAGCCTCTTGTATGCTTTGTGAGCTATTTTTGTGCACTTTTGGCATGGTTTTTGGTGATTTAGAAGAAGAAGGAGTTAGAAGTGGGAGCAAGAACATGAAAAGAGCTTGTAGATCCAGAAGTTTGGCATCTTTTCTGACTTACTTGAGGTATCAAGCTTTAACCTTGACTATTTCATGTTTAGATATAGTTTTGGGGTGTTATTTGTGGTATTTGGCCCTATAGTTGAAACTTCTTGTATTTTGGTAGTTCCAGTCCATAAGAGTTGTCCTTTTGAGCTCTTGGAAGCATTTAGAACCATAAAATCGGGCCTTGATGGTTAAGCCACAAACATACAAGTGTTAAATGGTCACAAAGTGTGTTTAAGGACTTAAATCATGTCTTAAACCCCCATCCATGCATGCAAAGATATAAAGTTTGTAACTTTATGGTTTAAGACGTCTTAAAGGGCCCCGATCTATGTTTTGGACGTTAGGATTCAACAAACTAAGTCTCAAAGGAGTTTCACAAGAGGCTGATCAGTACCCCCGGCATACCCCTAATACACTGCGCATACTGGGTCAACCTCCCCAAAGTTGGTCAAGGCCGACGTATGTTGGGCGTACGTGCCATGTACACTTTAGAGTAAGGCTAAGTTGTTTTTGGGCCTTAGGATGTTAGGCCTAAGTTTTTTGGGCCTCATAATCCACTTTAGAGTAAGGCCTCTGGGCCTAGACCTAGGTTTTGTATTGGGCCTTGGTGGGCCTAATGGTTTTGGGATTTAGTGGGCCCAATGGGCTTGTACATTTGTGCCATCGGAGAATTATTATTTAACAAAGATTGTTGGGCTTTAAGTTAAGGTCCATGTAAGGGTTTGGGCCCAATTTGGAAAAATGGGCTTTTAGTGGGCTTTTATGGATTTTGGAGTTTTGGACTTGTTTGGATTTTGGAGTTATGAATCATGTTGGGCCAAGGATAAAATGGTCATGTTACCCCAAGTATGGATTATAGATCGTGGTTTGGGACCCAATTGCTAATTGGGCGATAATTTGGTATTGACAACTTGAGGAGTTGCCAGGGCAGCAGCTAAGGATTTCTTGTAGCGAACTTCAGTAGTGTGAGGTGAGTTACCTTCCAGGTATAAGTGGGTAGAAAGAACCAATGCCGACCTACTAGTAGTTGTTTACAATAAAGATGATTATCTTTGTGATAATTCTCTGGTATGCCACTATATTAAGATTTATGTGCTTGCATGCTATGTTATTACGTGGTAATGGTAGGGGGTGAAGTAGACCCTGTAACTGGTCGAAAGAGACTGAAGGGGTAAACCAACACCCAAATATGCTTGGCAGCATGTGATTTATATGCTTATATGCTAGGATATTATGTGGTAGTGGTAGGGGTGAAATAGAACTCGTAACTGATTGAAAGAGACCGAAGGGGTAGGCAAGAACCAGAATATGCTAGGCAGTATCCGGTTGAAAGAGACCGAAGGGGTAGGCCAGTACCCAGATATGCTAGCCAGTATCCGGTTGAAATAGACTAAAGGGGTAGGCCAACACCCTGATATGCTTGGCGGTAAAAGTTTGAAAGAGACCGAAGGGGTAGGCCAGCACCCAGTTATTCTAGGCAGTATCCAGTTGGAATAGACTGAACGGGTACGCCGACACCCTGATATACTCGACGGTAAAGGGTTGAAAGTAACCGAAGGGGTAGGCCAACACCCAAATATGCTAGGCAGTATGTTTTTTGTATCGTATGTGGTATGATGGAGTAACTCACTAAGCTTTGTGCTTATGGTTTTTAGTTTTAGTTTCAGGTATTTCAACTTCGAAAGGAAATGAGTCGGCATGATCGTCGCGCATCACACTATGATTTTTCGCACATGAGGTCTTTGGGAGTTTAATAAACTAATGATGTTTTCTCATGACATGTTTTGGATATTGGTTTTGATTATGATATGGGATGACACTATTGATGTTTTCAGATTACTGGTATTTATAATTACTTAATTAAAAATGAAATTTTTGGTCATGAATTTTGGGATGTTACAAGTTGGTATCAGAGCCTTGGTTTGAGGTATTCAGACACACTTCCAGGGGTGTCTGGACTCAAATCGAGGTTTTGATAGGATTTTACAAGAAAAATACTTTTCTAAAATTAATTAATGTTTTTAAATAAAGAACAAGGAGTGTGATGCGTGAAATTCTCCGAGCTCAAGTAAGTTCTTCCCCCAAGATACCCATGCATGTTATAGTATGATATGAATTGTGAATATGTAAACTGCATGCTAGATTAAGGCTAAGGATCTAGGAAGGATACCTTGTATGCTTACTGTATGTGCTTATTAAACTATATGCTAGTATTGATTAGTCAATGATATGATGGCCTGATTAGGATATGCTTGGTTTTGGTTACTTAATGCTCGAATGCTGCTTGCTTTGTGCTTTTAGGAGTTCTAGTTATCTTTAACTGACTAGTAAATGAATACGCTAAGTTACATACTATGAGGACTAAATAATTTCAAAAGGTTAGGTTTAGCCCTAAATAATTTCAGAAGGTTAGGTTTAGCCCTATTTCACAACTCTTGTTTGAGTCCAACCGTTATAGGGAGAGACCTTTCATTCGAAGAATTATCTAGTCTTAGTAATATGTAATGGTATTCGCCAACTAGTTAGGGAGACGTAGCAGGGACTTCTTACGCAGTTGATGGCAGAGAGTGGGTCGGAGGTTACCCTAGGGCAAGCCTAGGATGAGATTAGAGCAGCGAGTGGTAGTAGTGAAAGGAACTTGGTAAAGTCAAGGAAATTCTTGAGGAAAGTACTAATATATGTGGAAGGTAGTATGGGCATGTACTACTGAAAGCATAGGATCCGTACTCGAGTCAAGGAGGGTTAGGATAAAACAATGTAACTTATGGTGTGTGTGATCCCTCGATATATGATGAGTATTTTGATGACTGTTATGATATATTTTCGAGTATGGTGATGCTACGTGGTAGACCAGATGATAGTTCTGGTACCAGCGAGGGATCAAGCCGGACTCTGTAGTCGGGAAGCCTGATGATCAGATGAGGGAGTTTATTTCATCTGAGATTATGCGTAGTATCATTGACCAGGGCCTTGTGATCTTCTCTATGGTCAAGGAGGTCACTTTGGAGATTCTAGATGAGAGGTTGAGTGTATTCTACATCGATATGGCAGCCATGATGGGGACACATATGTTGATGTTTCAGGAGTTCAGAGCTTGTGGAGCTCCAGATTATCATGGGGCTAGGGACCCCATTGCTTGCAGCAGATCGTTGGCAAATGTCGCTAACACTTTTTGTACCAACTGTTATCCCGAGAGGGACAAGGTCCAACTTGCTTCCTGTATCCGGAAGGACAGGACACATGATTGGTGGGAAGAGGTTGGTAGTGATTTGGATGATGATGTGGTTGATGCTATGTCATGGGATGACTTTTCAAATAGATTCCAGGCAGAGTTTTCCTCGATGATTGAGGCATATCAGTTGGCGCAAGAGTTTTTGGATCTCCGTCAGACTACTGATACTGTGGCAGAGATCACTGCCATGTTTTGGGAGAAGGCTGATTTGGTACCATAATATGCAGCTGATGTGGAAATGAAAAAGGTGAGGTATCATGATATATTGCAGAATGATAACAGGGAGTTCGTGAGTATCTCAAGGTGCGAGACCCAGAATGATAAGATTTCTAGAGCCCGAGAGCGGGAGACTGATTTAGAGCACATTGGGAAGAGGGGACCAAACCAGGTGCATATATTGGAGGGTCCCGGGAAGAGACCCAAGTCTTCTGATCAACGTTCGAGTGGCCAGAAGAGTCGTAGTCAATGTAGCAAGTGTGGGAAACTACACAATGGGACTTGTCGTTCCGAAGGTTTGGGCTGCTACAAGTGTGGCAGATTTGGTCATGTTAGCAGGGATTGTCCTTAGGGGGAAGCCCGTTATGTTTCTACTGTGAACTGGTGAGCCACAACAAGGATGACTGTCTAATGTTGAGGGGAGGAGCAGTGAGTGCGCCTACTCCAGCTACTTTGAGTATCACCGATGGATAAGAGGGTAGGGCAAGAGCCCCAGTGCAGAGGAGCCAGGCATTGCAGTGTCTGGCAGGGGAGGCTAGGACTCCAACAGATGACATTGCGAGTATGTTATCTGTTGCTTTTTTCATGGTTTTATCAGTATGTATGAAATCTTGCATCGGTTGGGGTAAATGTATATTTGGGTTATTTCTCTGCTTATGTTTGGGGTTATATCTTAAGAAGTATTATATACCATTTGGATTCGATGAATCGTTAGTGGTTTAGTAAGGGGTTGTATCTTATATAGCGAGTTCTAAGTGTTCGGTTGTTATTTTGGGTTGTGTTCAGTTAGAATTCAGTGGTTCTGTGAGAATGGAAGTTAGAGTGGGGTTTTGTCAGCTAGGGTAAAGGTTAAGGCTTCTAGTCACCAACATGGGAACTCAAGGAGTTGGGATAGTATCATGGGAGGTAGATTGAGGTATCGGAATGGACCAAAATTCAAGAGTACTCTTCAAGATTTCAGAGGATGGGCGATCTTAGGGTTTGAGTGGTAATTGATCGCTAGCATTGGTAAGCGCATGTTGTCAACAATTAGATTTTTTAGGATAAGAAGGATTAGGAATCCTTCAATTCTCATGTGTCATGAAGACATAGTCGAATATAAGTGGGGGAGAATCGATCAGGTATTCGGGATCCGAAATAGGTGTGAAACTAGGATGAGTTCGCATCCCCGTCAGGGAGGAAGGTGGCCAAGTGGCTGTCTAGATTGTGGATTGTATGAGTTGGGAGTTCGCAAAACTTTCCAACATTTGGTTCGCGCCTTTTCTTGGCATCAAATAGCAGTCTTCGGGGACTCAGGTTGTGGTTGCAATGTTAATTTAAGTTCGGTTGGGAGTGAGACAAGCTCATGTGAGAAGATGATATCATCAACATAAATTTGGACTATCATAAGGTGGTTACCCTCTTTCGTACGAAAGAAGGTAGGGTCAACCGAACCTTTTTTAAAGTTGGACATTCTTAAGAATCGAGTAAGGGTTTCATACCATGCTCTGGGAGAATGCTTCTGGCCATATACTGCCTTGTCCAGAATGTAGCAGTAATCTGGATACTTTTCGTTCACCAAGCCTGGCGGTTGCTCTACATACACCGTTTCTTCAAGTTCTCCATTGAGAAAGGCACACTTGACGTCCATTTGATAGACTTCGAAATTTTTGTGTGTAGGATAACCAAGAAAGATTCGAACCGATTCTAATCTTGCGACTACAGCGAAGGTCTCTTCATAATCTATGCCTTCTTCTTGACAATAGCCTTTCACAAGCAACCGTGCCTTGTTGCGAATCACGTTTCCTTCCTTGTCCATCTTATTCTTGAAAACCCACTTTAGTCCTACAACCGAAGCATCCTTTGGAGGTTGAATTAGTTGCCATACTTTGTTTCGTTCAAACTCGTCTAGCTCATCTTGCATAGCTTGAACCCAATCGGAATGATCAACAACTGTATTCACCATCTCCGGTTCAAATTTGGAGACGAACGAGTTGAACATACAAAATTCTACTTGAGAGAATAATGCAGCCTGTATCGCTTTCAGCAGTGAACGAGTTAAGACCTTTTCGGATGATTCTCCAATAATTTGACTTTGAGGATGATCTTTGGTCCACTTGATGAGAGGAGGGTAATTTGGATCACAAGAGGGATGCAGTTCTGCGTTTATTTCTTCTTCGAGTTCTGTTTGAGTGTCTGATTGAGTGTCATCATCATTCGTATTTGTATTCACCCCCTCAAATGATGATACGAGTTCGATGTCTGGTTCATAACACTCCCCTTCAATTGGACTTTTGGTTGGACTTGATGAGGATTGATTCTTCCCCTGAACTGGTGACTTAGAATTCTCTGATGAAGACGAACCCACCACCTGAACATGAGAATTATCTTTTGGAGGTTTGCTTTTCACTGGCTTTTCAGTTGCTTTCAGTTGTTCATCTGCCATCTTCTTTGTGGCGTCATCAACGATTTGCTTTAGATTGTCGATTTGGTTATCTTTAGCCTTGGATTCGGAATTAATAGCTCTCTTTGGTTCATCGAAAAGTAGCATGTATTGCTCGAAAAGATTTGAAATCGACATCGTTACTTGACCAGAGTGTGGAAAGATTTCTTGCATAACACCTTCAGTTGCCTTCAACTTCATGGCATAGTTATCGTCGAAAGTTACATATTAGGTTTCTTCAATTTTCTTTGAACGTTTATTCATAACCCAATATGCCTTTGAGTTCAAGGAGTAGCCCAAAAAGATCCCTTCATCGTCCTTTGCATCAAACTTGTTTCGGATCTCCTTTGAGTTGAAGATGAAGCATCTTGAACCGAACACGTGAAAGAACTTCACATTTGGCTTTCGGTTGTTCAAGATCTCATAAGGAGTGATTGAGAAGCGCTTGTTTAGATACGATCTGTTCTGCGTGTAGCAAGCAGCAGCAATAGCATCAGCCCAGGAATAAAGAGGTAAGGAAGCAAAGTTTAGCATATTTCGGGCTGCTTCACAAAGAGAACGATTTCGCCTTTCAACGATTCCATTATGTTGTGGAGTATATGGAGCAGAAAAGTTGTGAGTCGTTCCCTTCTTTGCTAGAAAGTCTTCAAAATCCTTGTTCTTGAATTCCAAGCCATTGTCACTTCTCACGTTATGAACCACTTTTCATAGTTGAACCTCTACTTGTTTTATAAAGAGTTTGAGCTTATGAGTGGCCTCTGATTTTTGCTTCAAGAAATATACCCATGTGAAGCGAGAGAAATTGTCTACAAGAACAAGTACATACTTGTTTCCACAAATGCTTTCGATTGAAGAAGGACCACACAAATCGATGTGTAGTTGCTCTAGTGGTTTTATCACTTTTGTGTTGATTATAGTAGGATGACTTTGTCCACTTTGCTTTCCCACTTCACAAGCTGCACACAAATGTTCTTTATCAAATTTAGAACAGGAAGACCTCGAACGTGATCTCCAAGCACCGGCTTGTTGATGTCTTTGAAATTGAGATGTGAGATCCTTCGATGCCATAACTAGCTTTCGTCTGAGTGTGCCTTCGTTAGCAGGCAAACAGTTGGTTTCCCTTGAATTGGGTTGAGATTTAGAGGGTACATCTCTCCCTTTTTCTTCGATTTCAGCAGAATATTATTAGACTTATTTTAACCAATTTCTGAGCCTTCGTCATCAAAGGAGACCTTCAAACCGGTACCAACCACCAGTTGTGAGACACTAATGAGGTTATGCTGCAATCCTTCAACGTATGCTACCTTTCTTATCGGGAAGTCACCATTTGTAATCACACGATAGCCTTTGATTGTAAACGAATTGTTGCCATATTTCACCATTCCACCATCTTTGAAGGTCCGAAACTCCCTCAGTTCTTCCCTTCTTCCTGTCATGTGACACGAGCAGCCACTGTCTATGTACCATTCTTCGTTGAACCGCTCATCATGAATAACCTATAAAATATCAAGAAGATTTAGGAACCCAAAGCTTCCTGGGTCCTTGTGAGCCTTTTACAGAATAGGGAATTGTAAGAAACATCAATCAGATAAGTTCTTTTTATTAATGTATTTTGGTCTTTTCTCTTGATAGTAAAAGCTTTGATTTTATTCGATTTGGACTCATTTGATTTAGAAGTAGGATTTGTTGGTTTGACATCTGCATGCTTCTCGGTCTTTTTCGGGCGTCTTTCGTCTTCTGCAAAGAGCTTTCCTTTCCCTTTTGAATCTTTTGTTGTGTGAGAAAGAGAATAAGAAGAAGGATATTTAGAAGCAAAGTTAGAACTTTGGTTATTGCTCTTCCTTGGTTGAGAATGGAAACTACTTTCCATTCAGTTCTTCTCACAAGTGTACTTGGGACCGAACCCATCCGTTCGGTTGCTTACATGTTGAGGACCAAAAGCTTCCTTCCGGTTGTCATTTCCCCGTGAACCAAAATTACCCTTTAGGTCTGTTTTACTTTGGGGTACTGAAAGTACCCTTTCGGTTGTTTATCACCTAATTCCCGAGACTTTCCTTTCGGTTGTTGTGACCTTGTGAACTGAACCTATGCCTTTGGATGTTTTCACGGTAGTAGCCAAAATCCTTGTTTTGGTTGTTCTTGCCATGTGAGGGAGACTAATTTTGTGAAGTCGAATTGGCACTTGTTTCCCCTTGTGACTTATTTCTCTTTTCATACCTAACGTAATGAGGAGTCTGGGATCGCCAAAATTGTTTCCTTTCTGTGATATTTTTCTTATATCTCAAGTTACGTTTGTGCTTTCGTTCCGACACCTGTTTCGGAGTCTTGTGGATGTTAGCTTTCTGCTTTAGTCTTTGAGCATGTGTTTCGCTCTTTAGAGATGAGGTTTTGCTTGCCACTTTGACTGGTTCGACTCGAACCTCTTTTGTACCACTAGTGCTTGGCACATCAAGATTTTCAGGCTTGTTGAGCGGTTCTGCCACATACCTCCCGTTAACTTTCCAGGGTGTTTTCTCCGATAGGCCAATAGTTTCATGAGCGTTCTCAATTGGAGTAGACTAGAAGAATTCTTCATAACCATCAACATTATCTTCGTTTACTAACGTTGTGAGTTCGATTGTTTGATGTTCAGTTACTCCAGTAACCTTATAGACCTGATTAGGAGTAGTTTGCACTTTTTGGAATACGACTGCTTTTTCTTTAAGTACTTTGGTCTTAGCTTTCGACATACGAGCAAACTCAACTGAATTTTCAGAGATGAGATTTTTGTGGTTTTCAGGTTCGCTCTTGACAAATTCTGAGTAGTCAACCTCATCCTCTACAGAGATTTCACTCGTGTTATCATCCTTATTAAGTTCATATGCATTTTCAACATCAATTTTATTTTCTGAACTCAACTTGGCATTCAACGAGTCATATTTATGTACAGTCTCGGTTCTCAGTTTTAGTTTGTCGTTTTCATCCAATAGATTTTTGAGCATGTCCTTATGGTCTTTTGACTTTATGTAGGACTCTATTTTGTCAAGAGCAATTCTGTAGGTGGGAGATATTTCATCAGAAGATACAACATTTTCACAGTTGTAAGCTTTGGCATCGACTTCATCCTCCTTTAGCTCAAGGAAGGGCAAAATCATGTTATGCATCCTCTTTCCTATTTCACAATTGAGATGTAACTGAGTAATATTAAAATATAATATTTTAGCAATCAAATAAAAAATATTTCGTTGTTTTAAAATCTTAAGATTGTCTCGTTGCAAATAGATTGATTCATCCCTAGACCTAATTAATTTCTTCTCTTTTTGCTCAATCCCGATTCTCCTTTGCTCACTCTTCGACGATACCCTGCTAATTTGATCAGTCAGCTTAGAGTTTGTGACACGAGTTTGGGTAAGACTACTACTTTAACTAGAAAATTTATATTTTAATCCATTTAGTTCCTTTTCATAGTTTGTAATGGGTATTTTTAGAGAAATGAGAATAGTTTGCACCTTCTTGATCAAGTCATCATAATCGTTGATCTGCGCACTAACAGGTTTCGCAGCGAAACATATGTCCTCTCGCTCCTTCTTGTCATCCAGTCCACCATCGGTTGTGTATCCTCACATCTGTGACACACCAGCCATCACCATCAAACATCTTCCCTCAACCTTTTCTTCTTTCACCAGCAGAGCCTTGCCATGAGTGGGCTTTCTTACTTCTTCGTCCTCTGAATCTGTGGACCCCACCTGAACTCCACCAAACTCATCATTATCACTAGTACCCTGCACAATTGAAGCATTCATGGTATTATTGTTATTTGTTGATTTCTTTTTCTTGATCTCCTCTAAACGTCTTAGGAGGTTCGCTCCTTCATCATCTTCATCAAGCCTTTCGGATGTCTTCTTCAGCATGCAATCTTTGGCAAAATGATTCTTGCCTCCACAATAATCGCAATCAAAACCCGAGTCTCCTCCAATCTTTGTTTCCTTCTTCGATTCTTAAGTCTTAGAAACCATCTTCGGTTCCTCTTTCACCTTTTTGGAACTATAGCTTCTCTTCCAGTTTTGGTTCTTATTGGACGGGAACTTTCTTTTGGTAAACTTTCTCGGATTAGATGCCATCAAACCGTATTCTTCACCACTTAGATCATAGTCAGCAAGATCTAACTCTTTTTCATCTTCAACTGCACTTTTTACCTTGGAGATTAGAGCTTACGAACCCAAGCTGGAAACCACATTCGTTTCCTTTGAGACAACACTCTCATGAGACTTTATAATTCCCACCAGCTTCGCCAGAGAATAGGATTTGAATTGTTCATGTGCCATCACAATAGACACAACTGCCATCCATTCAGGTGTAAGACCATTCATGAAGGTAACCGTCTGCTCAATAACCTTTCTTTTGATCCCATGTTTTATCATCTTACTAAGAAGATGATTAAATCAATCAAAAGACTGAATAAGTTTCTCTTCGGACTTCTATATGAAGTCACCAAATTCAGAAAGTAATAAAGTTTTAATCGAATGCTCCAGATCTTCATTAGTAGAATATAGTTCCTTCAGCTTAACCCATATCTCCTTCTCTGTAGTGCAAGAGCTTACTAATCGAAAGGTATCTGATTGCAAAGCGAACCTAATCATCCTTAATGCTTTGATGTTGCATTTAAATTTATCTTTTTCGTTTTGAGCAACTTCCATCACATCAACGAGTAGTTCGTTATACTCCTTTTTGCGTTTTCATTATTTTTGAAGTGCTTGAGTGAGAAAACGGACCAACTGTGATTGCTTCCCAAATCAAATACCCATTATCTTCTGAACCGATTACATAATCTTCGATGTGGTGCCTCTAGACTTCATAATCCTGAGTATACAAGATTGGAATCCTTGTTGTCGATCCAATACTATTGGTGATGTTGATCGGATTTGATTGTGAATCATGCATAGACACTGTGATAATGTTTGATCGATAACCTGTTTAAGATCAGACTTGTAATTTATTGTTAGGGTAAGATCGATAATTAATGAGATACGCCAATGTGAAATGACGGCTCAATTAATATCAATCAATGCGGAAAACCCTAAAAACTTCTTCAATAGAAGAGATGTGTATGAATTACACAGCCTCCTGCTCTGATACCAATTGACGAGATAAATTCTCTAAAATTGTTTAGATCTTTTACAGGTTAATCAACGAAGAACAAACAATTATAATAAACAAAACAATGCACACAAAATGGAATCAAGATAACACTGAATGATTCAAATGTAGTCACGCCTCTACAGAGCTCGATTAAGAACTTCCACTGTAGAGGCAAGCTAGGGCTTACAATACGATGATGAAAATAAATAAAAGTCGTTATCACTAAGGATGCATGCATGCACCTTAAATACTAAAACCGTTGAATAAAACAAAACACGATTGGACAGGCCCAAACCGGTTACAAAACTGGGCTAACCAAACCGAGCCTAAGACGCAACATTCTGAACTCAACAATGCTTTAATGGACTTAGGACTACTGCTAATTACCTTGACTCCTGTTCCTTGTTTGGTTGTGGGCTTAGGGTAGGATACACTAGTCCGACTGTCGATTAACTCATAGTTATATATGTTAAATACGTATAAGAATTTAAATCTTATTTTTTTTTAAAGTTATACATTACATAATTATTCCAGCTGAACAATCGAGGATTTTCTACTAGTCAAATATGAAACAAACATATTAGTAAGATATAATAGGTATAGCTTAGAGAACATATACATATACAAGAAAAGGAAAGAGCATATTCATACACATATACAAGAAAAGGATAGGATATATACATATACATTTATAAGTATAGAAGAGAACATACATACTATAACAAGTACATAATAACTAGAATGTGAGATACTACTTCATGGTACAACAATACATTGTTGTATCATATTTGTAACTAGAGTCTTCTGGAGGGAGAGTAGGCATTGTGTTTATAGATCTACATGAGACAAACACTCCCATACCCCGACTGCTAGCTATAGTCCCAGCCGATAAGGCCAAGGGGTGAAAAAATGTCACCTCACTATTTTCGACGCCGAAAGGTCGTCATGTATTCAGCCGTCAATCAGCATGGTTACAACTACATCACATTTTAAATCTTTAATTAGCCAAACCGGTTTTAAAGGCAACAAGACTCCTCAAAACGTATAGTACAATTAATACGACTATGAGTCTTCTTTTTTCTCATTTCATATTTAAGCGGTGGTACTGCGGGGTTAGAACATACTATTTTCCTAATAAAAGATAGTGTTAATATGGGAAAACCTACTTTTATACATATATAAAGTACTACTACTCTTACTACACCGTTTCAAGTACATATACAAACATTACATCTTTACATGAGAACAAACATACAAAAAGTCGGGCCTCGGGTAGAAGGCCACATTTCATTATAAGCAGGAAATATAGGATTTTCTGGGGAAAACTTTACAAACATTTCAAGGTTATAAATACAAACATTTCATGGTTCTAAGTAGAAATATTTTGAGGTTTTAATTGCAAACAAGTGACACTAAAATCTTTGGAACTCACCAACATTAATGCTGATACTTTCCTTTAAAATAACTTGTATTCTTAGGGAACCAGTAGACAGGTACACCCATACAGCTTTTGAAGGACGGAGTGGATTCAAGACTCGTCATTATTCTGTTTATACATTTTTGGTGACATTTAAACTTTACTAAAGAACACACACGTATTTAACTATTCTTTTAATGCAATGTATGTTGTTTCTTGTTTTACTATTATGCATTGTTATGATACTATACATGACGTCCTCCAGCCCCGAATGTTTCGGCCAATTCGGTTTGGGGGTATGACAGATTGGTATTAAAGCATTGCTTATAGTAAACTTAGTATATCAACCCATAAAGGATATACAATTATAAATACATTGGGATTAAAACACTCTGACTAGGAGTTATACTTTCAAAAATATATACAAGTATTTTTATTAAAAGTATACATACATGCATTCATACTAGGATCAGTATCATACTAGAACATAACAAAAGTATTATGATTGTTGAACAACACAAGTAGGCTTGGGGATGTATGGTCAGTTCTGGGAATGACATAGCCTGATCAAAAATGACGATCCGAGAAGTCATTAGCATATACCCAAGAATGTTTGTGATGTTGTAGCAAGTCGAAAAACTTAACAACTATCCACAAAGACTCAGTATGAACATAAAATAAACTTAAAATACTCTAGGAGTATTTTGTGTTTCTATTAACTTATATGAAAATGTAACATCCAGATTCCCAGTTATATCATATTATTCATTTATTTTGGAGTTTGTGGAGGGACTCGGCGAGTTGGTGCTTAGACTCGCTGAGTAGGGTCGCGGATTTTCATTCGGGTTCATGAAAGGACTCGGAGAGTCCATGTTGTTTAATGAAACCCTAATTTCCCGGGTTTGGGAACTATTTAAAGGCCCTTAGGGCCGTCATTTGCGGCTACCAAACCGCAGAGAGAAACCCTAAGAGATCTAGAGCGTTTGTGAGGAAGGAGAGGCCATTTTTGATAATTTTGTTGGTGTGATTGCAAAAAGGAGGTGCCAAGGAAAGAGGAGGCTGTAGGAGGAGCGATTCTGGTGATTGTAGAGTTCAGAGACTTCGTCTTGAGGTATTTATTCGGACCTTCTTCAGATTTGGTGTTGATTCTTAGATTTAGGGTTTTCTAACCCCTATAAAGGATGGATATGTGGAGCAATTGGTCCCTTCTCGAGTTTATGCTTTGGATCTGGACTTAAAGAGGTCCAGAGACCTTAACCCTTGGAGCTTTATGAGTTATTTTGGGAACCACGAACTTAGGATGTTATTTTTGGGGCTAAATCACCAAGTGAAACCATCTAGATGTTATATGAGTGTCAAGGTCTAAACTTTTCATGATTATCATGCTTGGGAAGGTCATATCTATGGATTAAAGGAACAGATATGACCTCAGGAGGTCAATGGAGTTTGTGTATGGCATAAACTCACCGAGTCCAAAGATCAGACTCGGCGAGTATGGTTAGGGTTTCCCGTAAATCACTCAGTGAGTAGACTTGCCGAGTTGGGTGAATAACCCAGTGAGTCAGAGGGGGATTAGAGGACTGGAGTTCAAGGAGGAACTCGCCGAGTTGTTCTTGAGACTCGGCGAGTTGAGTCGGGGTGGCCCCGCGATTCATGCCAAGTCTGACTCGTCGAGCAAGGGGAGGGACTCGACATGCCAAGCGAGACTAAAGAGTTAGTGGACACGTGTAGACTCGCCGAGTCGCCTAAGTGCACTCGACGAGTCAGGTCAAAGTTTGACCGTTCACTTGAGTTGAATTTTGTTGACTTTGGGGTTTGCTCAACATAGGTTATAGAGACCATGGAGGGGTAAAATGGTCTTTCACCCACTTTCTGATTAGAGAGGGAAAGAGTAATCGCCGGTTTAATTAGAGTTGAGACTTCAAGTGTTAATAAGAGATATTTGCCTTATATGTTAGGCGGTGGCGAGTTCGAGATTCAAGTGTGAGGATATCTGCTTTCTGCTTGCCAGGTGAGTCTTCTCACTATACTTTACCTAGAGTGGTAACAAACTTATGTGATAGAGTTATTGTATGATATATATGTGATGTTTGGCAGTGCATTATTTCTATGTGATTTATGCCGTGTGTCTATCAAATTTAGGGTCGGACGGTCCACAGAGCTAGGACCAGAGGGTCCACAGAGTAGGGCCCAAGGGCCCACAGAGTTATAGCCTCTAGTGGCTAATATGTGTTATATGTGATGATTTTAGAATTATGTGTCAGTATATTTGTATGCTCATTATGTGTTGAGATTTATTGTGATATGTGATATGCATGATTTAGAGTTATCAGAGGTAGGACCTTCGGGTCCATAGAGTTAGGACCAGCAGGGCCCACAGAGAGTTGGGGCTGGAGGGCCCCACTGAGACACATTGACCAGAGGGTCGACAGAGTTATTGCCTTGAGTGGCAAATATGTGTTAGAGTGGTATTTTGGGGAACTCACTAAGCAATTATGCTTACAGTGTTATGTGTTATGTGTTTCAGGTACCAGCGATGATCACGGGAAGGCGCCAACATGATTCGTACACACACACACCGGAGTTTATATGTTTTGATCTTGGGTTTTGTATTGAGAAAATGTTGATACAATGTTTTGAAAAATGAATGTGAATGATATTTTATGGTTTTTAAAAAGTGAAAAATTGTTTAAATTTTTACGGTGTTACAAGTTGGTATCAGAGCCTTGGTTTGAGGGATTCGGATGCATCTTCCGGCGTATCTAAACTCAAACCGAGGATTTGAAGAAAGTTTTGATAATAAAGTAAAACTTTTGAAAATAGTAAAAAGACTTTTGAGACAAACAGAGCAGAGTCGTTTGTACGATCAGCCAGCGCCCGAACGGTGATTTCCCAAAAAACCCTTACTTTTGTGTTATGAGATATTTATGATACATTTTATGAGATATTATGCATGCTACAGACAGGATAGGTATTTCATATCTTAGGACTAGAGTGGCCTGATTTGTGATGCCTTAGCCTAGGAGTTGCTGTTATATGTGATGTGCTTTTGAGCATGTGATGAGTGAGAGTATTCAGTTGGCATCCTTTTAGGGGATTTGAGTAAAGGAGTATACTAGGAGAGATGCCTAGATGAGTATTGTGGTGCTTATCGAATGAATAGTTAGTACCCGCGAGGGGTAGAGTTGCAGAGTTCGGTGGTACTTTTGAGAATGAGCAGAGCAAGCGGAGTTATCACCCAGAGTGAGTCCAATGTATTCTTCGATGCCCGATTGCTACTTGCTTCGTGCTTTGTGGAAATCTCGATGATGAGAGTCAGCTACCAAGTGAATATGACGATATTCAGGAGGTAGATGGCTGGCATCATTAGGACCTCTTCAGCAGCTGATGGTAGAGGAGTGGGAGGACCAAGAGAGAGCCTAGGGAGTAACCTTAGTCAGATGAGTACGCTGGTAGAGTAGAGCATTTCGCTGAGGAGCAAACACGCATGGTGGAATTAGTGAACAGGAAGGTTGAGTAGCTACTTAGGAGCTCTAGAATGGTCCATGTGGAAACTATGGGTAGATGTGGCAGGTAGTATGGGCCTGTACTACCGAAAGTAGAGGACCCATACTCGATACAGGGAGTATTCTGAAGGTTCTAAGTAGCAGATTTGGGGGTGATGTTATGGTTCGTGTACCATACATCAGAGCAGATTGAAGGGTGATGTTATGGTTCGTGTACCATACATCGGAGCAAATTGAGGAGTGATGTTGCGGTTCGAGTACCATACATCGGAGTAGATTCAGGAGTGATGTTGTGGTTCAAGTACCATACATCGGAGCAGATTGAGGAGTGATGTTATGGTTCGGGTACCATGCATTGGAGCAAATTCAGGAGTGATGTTATGGTTCGAGTACCATATATTGTAGCAGATTGAGAAGATATGTCATGGGCTGAGTACCATGCTTCGTAGCAAATGATGCTTTTGATTCTCCAGTTGTCCGGTCAGGATTGACTGCTGGAATTTGGACACGATGGGGTTTTAGGCCTGAGGGCCATGATTGAGTCCGAAGAGGCATCCCTTGAGAGGGAGGTCAAGAGTATTTCAGAGTATTTTGGTAAGATGTCAGATGTAGTCGCAAGACTCAGGAATTACTAGAGAAGGCATTTATGGGGGAATGCGGTCTGAGTGAGCCATCACCCGATGGAGGAGATGTCACCTTTTGTGACCTGATGGGTGCTATTTATGCTTCCCATGGTAAGTAGGAGAGGCATGAGATTTCAATTTTGGGTTTAGGAGTAAACCCTAAGGGTTGACATTGATGACGATTTTTCCACTAGAGTATCAGGCAGCATGTCTGCCGCGAGGAAATGATCTACCATGAGCAGGTAGTCAGTGGGGACTGAGATGGTCAAGGAACATATTACACCCTAATTGAGTATAGTAGGGTGTGTGGTAACGGTATCAACAGGTAATCCAGTAGAGTATATCAGAGCGGTGGCTCTTCTGTCTATGATGGGTATTGAGTATGGTAGTGGACTGCCTATTCTTGTGATGATTCATGTGTTGGAACGGGGGTTGAGAAGTCGAGGATGGGGAGTATGATGATTTATTGTTTCAGTCTAAGAGTCATTGATAGTACTGGACAATTGAGATGTTCGGTATTGGGATCGTATGAGACTTCGAATGGCTAGAGGCAGTCGTAATGAGGAGTTCTTAAGGATTTCATTGGAGATTTAGGGTAATTGAGGGTTCTTGATCTCTTCGTGGGGAGGTCATTGGGCGTTGTGTGGCACCTTCCAAGCGTAGGTTCGATGTTTTGACGGAACTGTCTGTGGGGTGGATTGTTGATATGTCATTTGGTGATGGTTTGAACCCTAAGTGGGGGAGAACCGGGTATTTTATTGAAGGAACCAAAGATTTGTGCAAGAGGGGTTAGGGGTTGGATACAGAAACCTATGGCTCGAATTCATGAGACCAGGGTCATTGGTGTTCAAGGAAAGGTGCAGAGCGAGATAATGCATGTGGTATATGTCTGAGAGAGGGATGGGTGTCTCCACGGTAGGTGGTCAATGGTCAGGAATCTGGTGGTGGTCAGGGCCATATCAAGTAGAAGGCTCGTAATGATGGTATGGACAGTTGAGAACTTCTGGGTCGAAGTATGGATAGAAGATCGCCGAGTAGCCAATTCCCGGGCTGGTATGTGTATTCTTGCTTGGATTTTGAGCAGTAGAGGAAAGGGTTTCAGAGGATCATTAGTGTGCTCTGAAGCGTTAGCGCTTTCTTTGTATTCCATTTGAGTGTTTTGATACACTGAAGTTGCGCATTGGGTAAAATGAATAATTATTTATGGGATTCAGAGGAAATGTATTGTTGTATATGTATCGTGTTGGGAGTAGGAGATCAGTGGTAGAGGCAGCACATTGTGACGTTCTGTAATGGTGTTCCGTGGTACCCGGGTATAACGTCCCGATTTCGGAGTTATTTAGAATCTTGATTTTGAGACGACTAGTGGTGTATCATGTATCTACGATTCCAGTGGGAGCCCTTCGGGTATTGACATCAAGAGGGATTATTTAAGGAAGTGGATCTCCGCAGAGGTAGGTACTTTGTTATAGCGGTTGCCGCCAGAGTCTGTGACGCATATTTGGGACAAGTGTGTGTAGCTATCTATGATAGTCTACAGATCATGAGTTAGTGGACGTAGTGTGGCATTGTGATGAGAATGAGAGTATGGGGTGAAGCTACAGGGAGCCGTAGTATTCACCAGTTAGAGGGTGTTGTGACGCTACGGGCAGCCGTAGCGTCTCACAAGTCAGAGAGAGGGAGTCGTGGTACTACGGAGAGCCGTAGTACTCACTAGTTAGAGGGTGTTGTGATGTTACGGGGATCCGTAGTACTCAAAAGTCAGAGATAGGGAGTCATGGTACTACGGGGAGTCGTAGTACTCACTAGTCAGAGACTATCGTGATGTTGCGGGGAGCCATATTACTCACTAGACGGCAAGAGAATGTGATGATGGAGCGTTCTCCGATCAGTGTATGATGCAAAAGAGTTTTAGGCTTGAGTAGCCCTAGTATTGAGTTTTGGAGCTTGGTGCTCAGTATCGAAAAGGGATATGAGAAATGAGCTAGAGCTTATCATGGTGATGTCTGAGGACACTTCAGAGTGAGCGAACGATTCAGACGCTCGAGGACATGCTTCGGGCATGGGTATTAGATTTTGGAGGGAGTTGGGACACGTACTTACACTTGGCTAAGTTTTCTTATAACATCAACCATCATTCAAGCATTGGTATGCCGACCTTTGAGTTGTTGTATGGGAGGAGGTGTCGGACTTCCATTTGTTGGAGAGAGGTAGGGCAACGTGTGATGGGTAGTACAGAGATCCTGCTTCAGACGACAGAGTAGATACATCAAGTCAGACAGAGGTTGTTGACCGCTCAGAGTCGCCAGAAGAGCTATGCGGACAGGCGCCGGTCCGAGCTCGAGTTTCAGGTCGGCGACTTCGTGCTCCTGAAGGTCTCTCCTTGGAAAGGAATGATCCGATTCAGGAAGAGGGGAAAGTTGGGGCCCCTATATAATGTTCCTTTCAGGGTGATCGTGAGAGTAGGCAGGGTAGCTTACCGTTTGGAGCTACCTACAGAGTTGGGTCAGATTCATGACACCTTCCACGTGTCGCGGCTGAGAAAGTGTATAGCCGACGAGTCGGCGGTGGTACCATTATAGGATATTCAGGTGGATGTGAGCGTGAACTATGTTGAGGGACTGGTGGCGATTAAGGATCAGAAGATCAAGGTTCTGAGGAACAAGCAAGTGCCTTTGGTGTAGGTCCAGTGGCAGCATCGGAAACAGTTTGAGCTGACTTGGGAGCCAGTGCGTGAGATGCGTGAGCAGCATCTAGAGTTGTTTACAGAGTGGGACTTCAAGGACGAAGTCTGATTCTAGTGGGGGAAAATTGTAACATACAAATTCCCAGGTATATTATTTTATTCATTTATTTTGGAGTTTGTGGAGGGACTCGGCGAGTTGGTGCTTAGACTAGTCGAGTAGGGTCGCAGATTTCCATCCGGGTTTATGACTGGACTCGGTGAGTCCATGAGTGGACTCAGCGAGTCCACGCTGTTTAATGAAACCCTAATTTCCCGGGTTTGGGACCTATTTAAAGGCCCTTAGGGCCGTCATTTGCGGCTACCAAACCCCAGAGAGAAACCCTAAGAGATCTAGAGCTTTTGTGAGGAAGGAGAGGCCATTTTTGATCATTTTGTTGGTGTGATTGCAAGAAGGAGGTGACCAAGGCAAGAGTAGGCTGAAGGAGGTGCGATTCTGGTGATTTCAGAGTTCAGAGACTTCATCTTGAGGTATTTATTCGGACCTTCTTCAAATTTGGTGTTGATTCTTAGAGTTAGGGTTTTCTAACCCCTATAGAGGATGGATATGTGGAGCAATTGGTCCCTTCTCGGGTTTATGCTTTGGATCTGGACTCAAAGAGGTCCAGAGACCTTAACCCTTGGAGCTTTATGAGTTATTTTGGGAACCACGAACTTAGGATGTTATTTTTGGGGCTAAATCACCAAGTGAAACCATCTAGACGTTGTATGAGTGTCAAGATCTGAACTTTTCGTGATTATCATGCTTGGTAAGGTCAGATCTATGGATTAAAGGAAGAGATCTGACCTCAGGAGGTCAATGGAGTTTGTGCATGGCATGAACTCGCCGAGTCCAAAGATCAGACTCGGCGAGTACGGTTAGGGTTTCCCATAAATCACTCAGTGAGCAGACTTGCCGAGTTAGGGGAATAACTCAGTGAGTCAGTGGGGGATTTGAGGACTGGAGTTCAAGGCGGAACTCGCCGAGTTGTTCTTGAGACTCGGTGAGTTGAGTCAGGGTGGCCCCGTGATTCATGCCAGGTGTGACTCGTCGAGCAAGGGGTGGGACTCGACGTGCTATGCGAGACTAAAGAGTTAGTGGACACGTGTAGACTCACCGAGTCGCCTAAGTGCACTCGAAGAGTCAGGTCAAAGTTTGACCGTTGACTTGAGTTGACTTTTTTTGACTTTGGGATTTGGTCAATATAGGTTATAGAGACCATAGAGGGGTAAAATGGTCTTTTACCTACTATCTGATTAGAGAGGGAAAGAGTAATCGCCGGTTTAATTAGAGTTTAGACTTCAAGT
The DNA here is from genome assembly GCF_051521515.1 of Lactuca serriola. Classification (NCBI taxonomy): domain Eukaryota; kingdom Viridiplantae; phylum Streptophyta; class Magnoliopsida; order Asterales; family Asteraceae; genus Lactuca; species Lactuca serriola. Next base: position 117,417,258 of record NC_136408.1, read on the forward strand.
GTTAATTAGAGATATTTGCCTTATATGTTAGGCGGTGGCGAGTTCGAGATTTAAGTGTGAGGATATCTGCTTTCTGCTTGCCAGGTGAGTCTTCTCACTATACTTTACCTAAAGTGGTAACAGAGTTATGTGACAGAGTTATTGTATGATATCTATGTGATGTGTGCCACTGCATTATTTCTATGTGATTTATGCCGTGTGTCTATCAGAGTTAGGGTCGGACAGTCCACAAAGCTAGGACCAGAGGGTCCATAGAGTAGGGCCCAAGGGCCCACAGAGTTATAGCCTCGAGTGGCTTATATGTGTTATATGTGATGATTTTAGAATTATGTGCCAGTGTATTTGTATGCTATTTATGTGTTGAAATTTATTGTGGTATGTGATATGCATGATTTAGAGTTATCAGAGTTAGGACCTTCGGGTCCATAGAGTTAGGGCCAGAGGACCCATAGAGATTTGGGGCTGGAGGGCCCCACTGAGACAAATTGACCAGAGGGTCGACAGAGTTATAGCCTTGAGTGGCAAATATGTGATAGAGTGGTATTTTGGGGAAATCACTAAGCAATTATGCTTACAGTGTTATGTGTTAGGTGTTTCAGGTACCAGCGATGATCACGGGAAGGCGCCAGCATGATTCGTACACACGCACACCGGAGTTTATATGTTTTGATCTTGGGGTTTTGTATTGAGAAAATGTTGATACAATGTTTTGAAAAATGAATGTGAATGATATTTTATGGTTTTAAAAAGTGAAAAATTGTTTAAATTTTTACGGTGTTAAAGAAAACTAAAGATTCTTATTTGTACGTCTATGAGTATAGAGTGCATACGCTAAAGTTATATATAATTAAAGATTCTATAGACTTAGAATTTATGACTACCGCTTTACTTTCCGTTCCTTGTTTGGTTGTGGACTTAGAGTTCGGTCATTTTATCCCTTTTCTCGCGTAGATTCCATGGCTGGTTTCGATCTTCTGGGAGAGTTGTACTTTCCCAACCAGGGAAATGTGGGATGGCTAGAGGATGAGCCTGAAGAAAACACCAAGATTCCACTAGACGATGACTTCGTAGAATAAGTGACCGAAGAGGCCGACTCAGAGCCTGAAGTTGATAACCTACATCAAGTGGCCCCGATACCAAATCCTAACCCCTAGCTTGAATTCTAAGACCCATCGCCCATGTGGGTTGGGAGTCTGGATAAGTGGAGCCACAAGCAAGGCCAACCCCACCCGTACAATGGGGATCGCCGGTTCTACAATGTGAACGAAGGAGGCTCCGCAGATAGAGATCTTCCAATCGTAGTACGCCGAGTGGCTCGTAATGTTGAGCTAAGCGTGGCGGCCATTCAACGAACTGTAGAGCTTGAGGCAGATCAGACGCCAACACAAAACCACATTCGAAATACCGAAGTTGCTTATGCAAGGGCTATGAGAGACAATGGAGCTTTGGAGCTCAAGCTGATGTCATCGAGAACTGAGCCCGTCTGACTGTGTATGAAAGACACCTGCTTGACGTGGAGCGCCAACTGGCTAACTTAAGGTTCCGTCCAAGGGGTGCCCACCACCACTAAAAGATGTTTTATTGTCCTTTTCTTTTGGTTTAAGGAATAGCCTTAGTAGATGCCCTATGTAGCACTCTTTTATGTGAATATTCCTATCTTGCAAGTGTTGTTTCCACTAAACTTTTATGCTGTCAAATTTCCCCTGTTGGTATGTTGTAAGCCCTTCTTCAAGGTCGAATTTTCAGAACTCTATGTAACTTCTATACCTACTATTATGACATATATAATTTCCGCTAAGTCATAATCTCTATCAAACTCTATTTTGACCCTATATTTCTCTTGATAACCCTAATCAAGTTTTATCATCATTTTATCTTTTATAGCTAAAAGATACCACCTCGCAAGCGTCCAAACAGAAACCCACCCGTAAATCAAACTCCACCGCCATCACTCCCTCCACAGTTCAATGCGGTGATGTTCCAAGTTGTTGTGACCGCACCCATGATGCAGGTGAATTCTGGTGGTGCCAGTGGAGTTGGAACAGGCGCCAACTCTAACCATGGTGATAGCCAAACGCATACACGAGAGTGTACCTATAAAGACTTCATCAACTGCAAACTGGTATTCTTCAACGGAACCGGAGGAATCATTGCGTTGTCACAGTGGTTCGAAAGAACGGAGCCGATCTTCGATATTTTCTCCTGCCCAGAAGGAAGAAAGTAAAGTTTGCTGCCTGCACCTTCTCCGAAAGGGCCTAGATATGGTGGAATGACCATGTCAAGTCACTCACCCTTGTAGTGGCTAACATAATGGGCTGGGAGACACTAATGGACCTGATGACAAAGGAGTACTCCCTAAGGGGCGATGTTCAAAATCTCGAGGAAGAAATTCGGAGCCTTAAGACGAAAGGTTCTGATATAGTGGCCTATACGACCAGATTCAACGATCTCGTGACTCTATGTCTCAATATGGTCCCCACCGAAAGCATGAAGATTGAGAGATACATTTGGGGTTTAGTACCCCCATATCAGGGAACGTTCTGGTGTCGAACCCTGCAACCTTTGACAACGCCAACCAATTGGCCCAAAGGCTTATCGACCATGGGGTCCCTCCACCAACAACAACTACAACTGTTGTCTTGGCACCAGCCAGAGCGACCGAAAACAAGAGGAAGTGTTGGGACAGAAAGAAGAACAAATCATCTCAACCTTATCCCAAGAAGCAACGGGTTGTGGTTGTTCATGCTGCCACGACCCCTGTTGCCCTTGCACCAACAAAGCAATATGCGGGGAGTTTACCCAAGTACACCAAGTGCAATTTCCACCACAACGGCCCCTGCCGGGAAATGCACTGCACCAACTACGATAGGAAGGGCCATACTATCTGGTTTTGCAAATCACCACCTAGACCAATCACCCAGGACCCTGGTATAGGAGTAAGCCAGGCCTGCTATGGGTGTGGCGAGATGGGGCATTTCAAAAGAAACTGCCCTAAGGGCGGGAATGCAGGAGAAGAAGGAAGAGTACTTGCAATTGGTCACAATGAAGTCGCGGCAGACCCTACGGTGGTCATGAGTACGTTTCTCCTCAATAACTCATATGCATGTGCCTTACTTGATAGTGGGGCGGAAAGGAGTTTTGTGAAGCAAAAATTTACACACTTACTTAATCAAGCACCGTAAGCACTAAAAGAAACCTTCATCGTAGAAATGGCTAACGGAAAGACCGAGAGTTCTAACGAGATTCATCTAGGTTGTACCCTAATGCTAGATAACTATTCGTTTCTGATCGACCTCGTGTATGTATCAATCAAGATTTTCGACGTCATTGTGGGCATGGACTGGTTGAGTCTCCGCCGTGCCGATATTCCGTGCTTCGAGAAAGCAGTCCATCTAAATCTACCCAGTAGCGAAACCTTAGTGATCTACGGCGACAAACCAAGTGCGAACCTTCGTATCATCTCGAGCATCAAAGCCCAGAAGTACCTACGAAAGGAATATCATGCATTCCATGCTCATATAGTCGATGTGAGCCAAGAAACGAAGGACCTAAAGGACATTCTAGTAGTGCACAAATTTCTCGACATCTTTCCAGAAGAACTAATAGGATTACCACCTCAACGTCAAGTCAAGTTTAGAATTGACTTAGTTCCAGGGGCTACCCCAGTAGCCAAATTGCCCTATCGTTTAACACAAGCTGAGATGCAGGAACTATCCGGTCAACTTAATGAACTGCTCAACAAGGGCTTTATTAGACCAAGATTCTCACCTTGGGGAGCACTGGTCTTGTTCGTAAATAAGAAAGACAGATCGTTCCAAATGTGCATCGATTATAGAGAACCGAACAACCTTACTGTCAAGAATCGCTACCCTCTACCTTGCATAGACGACTCGTTCGAACAACTCCAAGGAGCAGGCTACTTTTCAAAAGACAATTTATGATCCGGGTATCACCAGTTGCGAGTGCTAGAGGAAGATGTTCCCAAAACAGCCTTGTAAACTCGCTATGGTCACTACGAGTTCGTAGTAATGACATTCGGATTGACAAACGCGCCTGTAGTGTTCATGGATTTAATGAATCGAGTGTGCCACCCTTACTTAGATAAGTTTGTGATCGTATTCATCGATGACATACTTGTCTATTCGCGCAGTAAAGAGTAACATAGTAAACATTTGCGACAAGTCTTGCAAACACTACGGATAGAGAAAGTTTACACGAAGTACTCTAAATGCAAATATTGGATCCGAAGAGTCGAATTCTTTGTTCACGTGGTTAGTGAAGTGGGAATTCACGTGGACCCTTACAAAATTAAAGCCATTGAGAACTGGTAACCACCGAAGATGCCTACTAAAATTCGTCAATTTCTAGTCCTTGCTGGCTAGTATCGCAGGTTTATTCAGAATTTCTCTAGGATCGCAAAACCGCTCACTGCATTGACCCAGAAAGGCGTTGCCTTTAACTAGGAAGAAAAACAAGAAAAAAACGTTCCAAATGCTAAAACAAGCCTTATGTCGCGCATCGATACTATCCCTCCCAAAAGGGATAGAATACCTCGTGGTTTATTGTGACGCATCCAACCGAGGGCATGGTTGTGTTCTTATGCAACGAGGTAAGGTCATCGCCTATGCCTCAAGACAGCTAAAGACACACGAGGTCAACTACACCATGCATGATCTAGAGTTAGGAGTAGTGGCATTTGCTCTGAAGATCTGGAGACACTACCTATATGGTAGAAAAAACACTATCTTTACAGATCACAAGAGCCTTCAACATATATTCGACCAGAAGGAACTCAATATAAGACAACGACGGTGGGTAGAGCTACTTAATGACTATGAATGCGAAATTCGTTATCATACTGGTAAAGCCAACGTAGTAGCTAACACCTTATGTCGGAAGGAATACTCTGGTCGTAGAGTCAAATCATTGACTTTGACTATCCATTCACATTTGTCCACACAAATTAAGGAGACTTAAGTGGAAGCTTTGAAGCCTGAAAATGTGGAGGGTGAATCCCTAAGAGGGATGGATAAAAACTAGGAAGTCAAGGGTGACGGAACCTTATATCTCATGGACCCCATTTGGACACCGAAGCACGGTGGTTTCATAGACTTGGTCATGACTGAAGCACACAAGACTCAGTATTCCGTCCACCCAGGTTCAGATAAGATGTATATGGATCTCAAAAGTTTATAATGGTGGCCTAACATGAAAGCAGAGATTGCTACCTTCGCAAGTAAGTGTCTTACTTGCACTAAAGTGAAAGTCGAATACCAAAAACCCTCAGGTTTACTACAACAACCGGAGATACCGGAATGGAAGTGGGAGCGGATCACAATGGACTTCATAAGCAAATTTCCCAAGACAACGGGTCGTCTCGATACCATTTGGGTGATCGTAGACAGATTAACAAAGTCCGCACACTTCTTGTCTATCAAGGAAACTAACAAGCTTGAGAAACTAACAAGAATATGCATTAGGGAGATCGTTCGACTACATGGTGTTTCTATATCCATTATCTCTGATAGAGATAGTAGATTCACTTCAAGGTTCTTGCAGTCGCTACAAAGTTCCCTAGGAACTAGGCTGGACATGAGTACCGCCTACCATTCGCAAACCGATGGAAAAAGTTAGAGGACTATTCAAACATTGTAAGATATGTTGTGAGCCTATGTGATAGACTTTGGGAAGGCATGGGATACTCATTTACCCCTTTTCGAGTTCTCCTACAATAACAGTTATCACACGATCATTAAGGATGTTCCATTTGAATCCCTCTACAGCCGAAAGTGCAGATTCCCTCTGTGCTGGGCTAAGGTGGGTGACACCTAGTTAGCTAAAGGACAAGTTCCTGACATCACTCTCATGGGTCCGGAGATCATTCGGGATACGATAGAGAAGATCGTTCAAGTTCGTGAACGATTGAAAGCCTCTGGAGACCGATAGAAAAGTTATGCTGACAAGAGAAGGAATCATTTGGAATTCCAGGTGGGTGACCGTGGTTTTTTGAAGGTCCCATAGAGTACAAACTCAAACTACCTCATGACCTTAGTAACGTACATCTTACTTTCCACGTCTCGAACTTGAAAAAGTGTCTATCCGATGAGACTCTTGTAATCCCACTCGACGAGATCAAGATCGACGAGAGCCTCAAGTTCGTGGAAGAACCAGTAGAGATCATGGACCGAGAGGTCAAGTAAACAAAGCAAATCCGTATCCCGATAGTAAAGGTTCGTTGGAATGCCAAGCAGGGACCTGAATTCACTTGGGAACGCGAGGATCAAATGAAACTGAAATATCCCCATCTTTTTACTTAGTATTTGTAATTGTCTAAAAATCTAACTTCAGGACGAAATTCCCTTTATCAAGGGGATGATCTGACAACCCGAAATTCTGCATTGTAAAGTCAATCAATTCAATCCAAGGTTCAACTTGTTTCTACTACCTTTTAACCATCTTAAAGGACCGTTTGAGAGTTTTTAACCTTAGTGTGATGTATGAATGGGTGTTGGAATGTGTTTACTAGAGGTTGGAGGGATTGACTCGATCCGGAAAACCATTCACGAGGTCTGTACAGACATACACAGGGTTTACGGCCGTACTCCACCCTCTCTATATATATGGTGCTCATTTTCTTCTCATTCCCCCCCTCCCAACCATGATCACTCCCATTCTCTCTCAACTATAATCGGTCATGAACACCCCAAGGCTCCAAAAATAGAAGTATTTCAACCTTCAACTTGTTATACTTGAAAGACCACTAGATCCAAGCCTTGATTCTTCTTATTTCTGCATCACCTTCATGATCTTGAAGGGTGTACGACTGTGAACGCTACATAGGTTCATCGGTCGTCCACACCCTAAAAGGGGTCAAAATCGAGTGTTTTTTCCATCTTCTTGTTGAACATTACACACCCTAGTTTTCCCATGGATCAAATACTTTTTTTCATGTTCCTTCCATGAGTGTACATCCATACACACTCATCGATCGTACACACACTTTGGCTGTGAACCCTTGAGCTGTACACCCCTCTCACACAATCACATATGATTATAACAGTTAATTTCAAGTGTTCCTTAGTCCCTTAGGTTGTTTCCCTTCATGATTAGTTGTTATACACACTAATTATATACATATATGTGTCATTATATGCTTAATAGGATCGTTTGTGCTCAAGACTTCACTTGACACTTAGCATCCTGCCTCGATCTTACATTCGAATCGCTCACTACATGTGAGTTCATACCCCTGCAATCAACCTTTTAACTATTTTCAAAACTTTTAAGGGGGGGGGATATAAGTTGAACATAATTAAATTGTGTTAGTATAAACATTTATGTACTCGTTAAATATCTCGTTTCAAATTCATTTTTCAAACCACTTTTAAACATTGTTAGACTTTATTGTAAATCCCTTTTTAAACTACTTTTAAACTCTTTTCCAAACTCTTTTACTTTCAAAACCATATTCTTTTATGTGTTGGTGTATAAGTATGCTTTAATGGACTTAGGACTACTGTTAATAACCTTATCTCTTGTTCCTTGTTTGCATGTGGGCTTAGGTTAGGATACACTAGTCCGACTGTCGATTAACTCATAGTTATACATGTTAAATACGTATAAGAATATTAAATCATATTTTTTTTAAAGTTATACTTTACTCAATTATTCCAGCTGAACAATTAAGGCATTTCTACTAGTCAGATGCGAAACAAACATACTGGTAAGCTATGATAGGTATAGGTTAGAAAACATATACGTATACAAGAAAAAGAAAGAGCATATACATATACATATACAAGAAAAGGAAAGAGCATATACATATACATATACAAGAAAAGGAAAGGATATATACGTACACATTTAGAAGTATAGAAGAGAACATACATACTATAACAAGTACATAATAACTAGAATGTGAGATACTACTTCATAATACAACAATATATTGTTGTATCAAATTTGTAATCATAGTCTCTTGGAGGGAGAGTGGGCATTGTGTGTATAGGTCTATACGGGACAGACACTCCCACACCCCGACTGCTAGCTACAGTCCCAGCCAATAAGGCCAATGGGTGACAAAATGTCACCTCACTATTTTCGATGCCGGAAGGTCATCGTGTATTCAGCCGTCAATCAACATGGTTACAACTTCATCACATTTTAAATCTTTAATTAACCAAACCAGATTTAAAGGCAACAAGACTCCTCAAAGCGTATAGTACATTTAATATAACTATGAGTCTTCCTTTTTCTAATTTCATATTTCTGTCGTGGTACTGCTGGGTTAAAACATACTATTTTCCTAATAAAAGATAGTGATAATATGGGAAAACCTACTTTTATACAGATATAAAGTACTACTATTCTTACTACACCTTTTCAAGTACATATACAAACAATACATCTTTACATGAGAACAAGCATACAAACAGTCGGGCCTCGGGTAGAAGGCCACATTTCATTATAAGCAGGAAATATAGGATTTTTTGGGGAAAAGTTTACAAACATTTCAAGGTTTTAAATACCAACATTTCATGTTTTTTAATACCAACATTTCAAGGTTCTAAGTACAAATATTTCAAGGTTTTAATTGCAAACAAATGAGTCTATACACTTATGAACTGTGACACCCCCAAACCAGATCGGCGGAAACGTTCGGGGGTGGAGGACGTCATATCCAGTATCATAACAGTTCATAGTAAGGAAAGTACACACCACCATATATATATAAAAAGGTTTCAAAATGTTTACATAATTGTATTTGTTACATGTTCAAAAGATAAATACATAAACATCTTTCAAAAGAAGTAATTAACGTCGGAGCGTTAATCCCCAAAAGTTGGTTTCCAAACCTGCTTAGCGGTTCCCTGAGAATACAAGTTATTTCAAAGAAAAAGTGTCATCAATTAAGTTGGTGAGTTCATAAGCGGTTTTGAGAAAATGTATGTCATTCCAAAGTTCGTGCATTTTCCAAGAAAATCCCTTATTTTCTATTAAATGTATGAAATGCGTATGAATGTTGGTGGTGTGAATTGTAAATAGTTGCACCAGGAAAATCCCTTATTTTCCTATTAGTTGATTGTTTTAGATACAGGAAAATCCCTTATTTTCCTAAAGGAAAAGGCAGTATCTAATGTCCAAGACCGAAAATCGCAAGCAACTGACATGCTTAAAGGTTGAGGCATAGTTTTATATAATAAAGCTATAAGAAGATCGCACATGTTAGATGAAGAATAGTTTTAATAACTACTCGTTCATAAAATCAGAATACCATAATAATTTTCAATCCGGTGAGTTTTATAACCATACTAAACATAATATGCCTGTGGCGACGGTCTTCAGGCGTCGAAACGTTTATGACAAACTGTCACCCAAAGGACTGTAGCTAACAGTCAGGGCACGGGATCATGACTTCCCGTATAGATCTATACACATTTGACACGATCTCCAAATGGGAGACTCTGGTTATAATAGACAAGACTTTAGGTAGTACCTTTTAACAAAAAGGTAGCATTGAAGATGTAATTGTCTCACGGATTCTCAACTAAGTTTGTATTAAAGTGATAGTTTTGTATGCAATGTTTATCCTCTTTCACAATGTTTGACAAAGCATAAATCATAAGTTCTTTGAATGCATTAAATGGTTTTAACAAGGATGGCTACCCTGGATACTAGGAATTTCATATAAATCTAGTGCATGCAAGGTATAACAAAAGTTTTCACGTTTTCACTCAGGATTAACCGAGTGTTTACTTGTATTCTCCCCCGAAATGTATTAAAAGTACATTATAAAGTATTTGAAGGTGTATAAAAGCGGGTATGAACTCACATGATGGCTAACAACAAGTTCACGAGTAATATGATGAAAAATCGTTTGTATGAAATGATTTCATTTTCTACTGTGTTACAAAGGCGTGATGATGAGTTGAGTTTTCTTGTAAAAGCATCATTTTATAGTTGAAAATGGTTACCCTTGATATGATGTAGTATGCAAACATATAAATAAAACATATTTCTATTTATAGAACATATTGTATCCTAAGAGGGTAAAGTTGTGTTGTGAGGTGTTTTGCATGATAACAACTTCATATGATAGTTAAAACAACAGTATTAAAAGTATAGCAAAAGATCGATGTTTCACACGATTTTAGTTGTATGCTTACTTGTATCCCCCGCCCCCTTAAACGTGTTTAAAAGCGGTTAAAGCGTATTTAAAGTGTGTTTGTAGGGGTATAAACTCACTTGATTGAAGTGGTTGTTTTGAAGTATTCGAGAGAAGAATCAAGCAGAACTTCGACTAGAGAGAGTTGAAATCTCGGGATTCTCGGGGATCTCAGGAGTATAGAACTTCCTTCAGAGCTTGATTATAAAACCCGGGGCTTCACGCAGGCAGTACTTCGACTGGAGAGAAGTAGTGTCTCAGGAACTTCGGGGCGTCGAGCCTTGCGTCGTCTTCCAGGAGTGTTACCGGGGCTTCGGAGTGGTTTAGAGGGGCTTAATAGAGAGTATAAATAGGAGAGAGGTTAGGAATGAGTAGCCAAACACGAAAGGCTTCGATTTCAATATATAGGCTACAAATCGAAGTTCACATCGTGAGTTTTGCCAATTCACGTTGTGAGTTTGTCCCAAATTCGTCATGGCATGCGTCATCTGTCAAGTGGCTCTAAAATGCATCAGTTAGACTATTCACGTCATGAACACAATTTTCAAGTGGTGAACACAGTGTTCAAGTCGTGGACACTGACAATTCTGACACAACGTCAAAATTCGTGTCCCGAACTTCAGAAAATCATATCTTTCGCATACGAGTTCCGTTTTCGATGTTCTTTATATCCATGCGTAGCTAAGAAAAGGCTCTACAACTCTCGATTAGACTCTGTCGTCTAATTTTGAATTTATTTTTATTATATTATTTTTAACAGGCCGGGCCTGGAAAAGTCCGTTTAAATTCCATAACTCCTTCATCTGGTGCCTATTTTCGTCAGACTTTTTACTGATGTACTCCTATTGTCGGGGTCTTCAACTTTCGTTTAGGTTGTGTCGGCTAAAGACCGCTCGATCTCTATTTTGAGTTTTTAGCTATCTACTGCTAAGTCAGAAACTTTGAAAAATCATAACTTCCTTATACGAAGTCAGATTTGGCGTGCTTTTTATGTATGTTCATAGTTTAATGATATCTATGACTTTCATTTAGATACCTAAGGCTAAAAAGTATTTTATCGGCATTTCGTATTTTATGTTTAACAATGTTTTACCGATATTGCCGCGGATCTTCGATTGGTCATAACTTCTTCATTATAACTCGGATTTTAGGGTTATTTTATATTTTTAGAATCCTCGTAATGATATATACCACTTGGTATATCCTAATTATTCTTATACCGCTGGTGTTACATTATCCCCCCGTTAGAGAGAATTTCGTCCCGAAATTCGCATTTGAATGGGACATCGATGGTTGGGGAAACGTGAGCGTATTTCTGTTCCATTTGAATCTTCTTGTTCTCTACTTAATCCAACTCTTAGCGTGGGTGTTCCGACAGATCTTCATTATTCCGTCTATCGCTTCGACCGATAGGGATCGTGTGGTTTTGGGTTTATTTACTTATTTTCTTCTAAATGGTAGCATATTCAAACGATGCTTTAGGGAAGCCTCGTTTTGAAGTTCATGGTTGAATTCACTCCTAGTTTTTGAGCTTGGAGTTGACTCTTTGTACGCGTGATATTTCTAAATGATCTGTTAGGGGGGTACTACGGGAAGGTTGTAAAGATATAGTACTCCTCAAATGAGTACCTCAGGGTTTTGAAACCTAACTATGATTTTGGAAATTGTGTTGGGTTTGTCATTATAGATCTAAAGGTTTTTCTTTGTCAATAGTGAAAGTGAAGGGTTTTTTCATAGCACATGCAATTGGTATTGTGAAGACCAAGCCAATCCATTTCTAGTAGCTATTTGGGAAATTCTTATCGTATTAAATAGTTAAGTCGATCAGCAAAAGTGTTCGTTAGTGGGATAGTGCATTCTATTTGTGTGTTTTCAGTGATTTTAGTCTATTGTTATCACTATTATGAAGGTTTTGCTTAATGATTGGGTTGTTTGATTGAGTAGATTTCTAAATCTATGGCTTACGAAACTCCTATTCGCTCCACTAATAACCAAAATGCATGTATAGGAATTATCAAGGGGAAACGTACCCTTAACAATAGTGGGATCTACAATGGCTTCCTCTTTGCCCATTGCGAATACTTGACCTCTCCTGACAACATTTTTGTTGTTTGCTTTTGGACAGTCCCTTCGTAAGTGCCCTGTTGCTCCACACTCATAGCAAGTATGGCCAACTCCGACATTTGTGGTTACAGCAGGTGGTTGGATTGGTCCTCTACCGTAGCAGATGGTGTGCCCCTTGCTGTTGCACCTAGCACAATAAATTTCACGGCAAGGTCCGTGATGATGAAAGTTGCATCGGTTGCACTTAGGCTGGTTGCCGTTATACGGCCTTAGGGGTGTTGGGGTGGTAGGAATAGTAACAGTGTGAGCTGTCACTATATATTGTCTTTTGGGAGGCTCTTGTTTAAACCTGTTTCCTTTCCTATTCCAGGGTTTTCATTTCCTGTTACTAGATTTGTGGGTTAGAGTATTCTTATGGGCTCGCACTTGTTGGTTTCCTTGATTGTTGCAGATATTTGAATGGTCAACACCATTCCCATTTTTACTAGCATTACTTGCATTGATCTAAGCCATGATGGCTGATACAGCGATTGTGACTGCAGCACGAAGAGTAGCTGAGTCAATATGCAGAAGTGGTGTGTTGTTGGTTGGTTGATTACTTCCAGCTGAAGACATGATTCTGTTACATGATGTGAAACGAGTTGGTTAGATAACTAGGATTGTTGTTAGTTGGATTCTATACGTATAATTTCCTCACTTGGATATTCGGTTTCTAATGTTACGGCTTACATTCCTTATGATGTATTTATACCTTAGGGTGGAAATCTCAAGTTGATCTAGTTTCATGCGTTTTGGGAGAGGGTATATCCTTTACTTTTCCGAGTTATGAAGAAGCATGTGATGTATCCATCTCAAAGCGTGAGTATTATACTTACCAACTCATTAGGTAATAAGAATTATTACTTATTAGTCTGATGCATCGGGTTCTCTACCACCTCTCATGATTCACGAGTGTTTCCCTTTGTCCTCTCCTCGGTGGTAATGATTTGTTATATCATGTATCTTATAAACAATGCGTCCTTGCCTTTCCTCAAACACGTTTTAATCTTCGACGTTGTTTTGAATGCCCTAGTTGAAGTTATAAAGGTTTGTTATTCTATGATAACCGTCACTCTTTCTAAAGGGTGTAAGTGATAGAAAAGTTGGGTCTATCGAAGGGTTTAGTCCGTTTGATTAGCGAGAAGGCATTTTCCAGCTATATGGTTTCAGATGAAATGGTGGCAAGACTTCGCCAGCGTTGTTGAGTTCAATAACAATGAACTACAATCAATTAGATCGACAGGACAGTGTTGTGAGTAACTATAACAGTTCATGATGTGAACTGCCTACATAGCCAAAGCGCGGATTGATAAAGATAATCTTTAAAGGAAACAAGAGGTCTGTCATAATACTTGGTACCAAAGTTACATAGAATTCGGAAAAACTTAACCTTAGCGTATGCCTATAATATGCCACACAGGGAAACCTGACAGTACAAAGACATAACGAGACAGTACTTGCTAGACAGGAATAATTACATGAAAAGAGTACTATTTAGAGTACATACTGAGGTTATTTCACAACCCAAAAGAAGGAGTGAGTAGAGTATCCTCTACTAGCAGCGGGAACTGTTCTGCTGAGCCTTTTGACCTGCCAACTGACGTTCCATCTTGAGCAAACACATTTCATACCTTCCCTGGCGTGCTCTAAGCTCCCCAACTTCAGTTTGACTTTCAGTTAGCTCTGTCTGCCAAGATTCATTTTGATTTACGATTCTCCCGTGAGCTAATCCTAACTATCGGATGCAAACTGTATTGACTCCAGTGTTCGTATCATTCTCCTCAGTTCGATGGATGGTTCTCCTTCCTTGTTCATCAATGCGAGCAATTCGGCGAACCAATATAGGAAGAAATCTATCTGCTGAGCCTCCCTCGCATAGATTGTAAAAGTTTCGGTCTCCATTGAATGGAAGGGGTTGGCCATTGTTAGGTCAAAATATGGTTTATACTTTTCTTTTATGGATAATTATATTTTTATGTAATATTTTATGAGCTTACAGTCTAGTTTACGGTCAGGTGGGGTTTACGATCAGTGTTTACGGCCGTAAACAGGTTTACGGCCGTAAACCCATTTACGACCCATGTTCAGTTAGCCCATATTCTCTTGCATATATATATATATATATATATATATATATATATATATATATATATATATATATATATATATATATATATGTATATATATATATATATATATATATATATATATATATATATATATATATAGGTGTTAGGGGTGAGGAGTAGAGATTGATGAAAAGAAGAGAGTTTACGGCCAGAATAGAGAAGAAGAGAGGAACTTTAGTGTGTGTTAGTGTGTATGAATCTTGTGTAAGGAACTTAATTCATATCATCAATACAAACAAGATTCAACACATTTTTCTTCTTCTTCTCTTCTATTTTATTATGCATCATCCGTTTGATTGGGATTCCACACCATCTAACGGATCTGATTGATACATAAGCATTTTAGCGACTTACAATTGGTATCAGAGCTTGGTTGTATCAGTCAATTTTGTCAGACTTGGAGCATTATTTGATCTTATTTTCATTAGATTTTTGCGTTTTTGGATAGATCTCTGAAAATTAGGGGGGGGGGGGGGTTGTTCTTCGCATTTTTCATAAAAAAGGGTTTTTTATCGAGTTTTGGAGCTTCAAAATCGAAAAATCTGTGCTTTTGGTCGAAACCTGCGAGGGTGTGGCGGAGTTTGCGGCCGGCAGCTAGGGTTTCGGAGTTCACGGTCGGAGCTTGCGGCCTCGGTGTTTACGGCCGGTCCGAGTTTGCGGTCTTCGGTTTACAGCCTCGCACCTCGGCCTCGCAAGCAGCAGCCTCGCAAGAAGCAGCCTCGCAAAGCATCTTAATTAAAAAAAGGCTAGCAAGCCTCTTGTTACAATCTTTCGAACACGCGACCTCCAGCTCAACAATTCAACACCTTACCCAACTCAGCTAGCAAGCCTCTTGTTACAATCTTTCGAAATTTAAACTATAACCCGTTATTCTCGGTTTCAACTTTCAAAATTTGACATTTTTTACCCAAAATTCAATTCATTTTAATTTTAAATTCCCTTTTCATCCAAAATTAAAAAAAAATAAAAATAAACAATAAATAATAAATAACAATAATAATAATAATAATAAATAAATAAATAATAAATTAAATGAAAATTAATAAATAAAATTATATTTTAATTTTTGACTTTTATTTTTTAACTTTTGACCTTAAATTTTGACTTTGACTCCCAAGTTTGACCTTTGACTTTAAACTTTGACTTTTTCGTTTAACTTTTAAATTTTCAAATTTAGCTTTTTCGTTTGACTTTTAAGTTTGACTTTTGAGTTTAACTTTTTAAATTTGACTTTTAAGGTTGACTTTTGAGGTTTATAATCAAAGGGTTTGACTTTTAAGTTTGATTTTGGCTTTTAGTTGTGCTCTTTAATTGATTTTAAGGTCTACGAGGGAGTTGAAAACATGAAAGAGAGTCTTCTAGATATGTTAAGACAAAATTTCAACATTTTCGATTTTATCCTTGCAGAAACCCTCGAACCTTAGTTGCAGCGATTTACTACACTTACTACTGAGATGAATATAGCTGGGATCTTCTTGTCTATGTTTGAGATAAACAAAAAGCTACTGAATTCACTTCCGAAATCGTGGGATATGAACGTGGCTATCATCAAAAAGACAAAAGATCTCAATCATCTTAGTCTTGCTGATGTAATTGAAGAACTTGATGCTTTGAAGTGTAGAAAAACAATGAGTTCTGAAAACATTACGGTCACTAAAGTTACATGTACTCCAGCTTGTGAAACTACGATTAAATTTCTTCGGGAACAAATTAATTTATTAAAAAGAGAAGTTGAGGACCTGAGATATGAAGGATATCAACTCAGGAAAGCACAGAAACCCCTAAAGGCTGAATTAGAAGCAAAAACCAAGGACTTTAGGAAACTTCAGGAAGAGTATAGCAACAAGTGTGAAAATTATGACTATATTAAGAAACAACTTGCTGCTTTAACTGAAGGACTTGACACTTCGAAAATTAAGTGTGGAAAAACAGACGCTAGTTTCAAAAAATTATATTGCGTCAAGTCAGACAGTCGAATCCTCATTTGAAACCCAATTAAAATTCAAAGATAATCAAAACAAGGGTCTAGGGTATGATAGTGTTCCTCCACCTTTCAATCATAACTACACATCCATCCCTATGACACAGAAAGAAATTGACAAGGAGGCACATCTTCAATATGGCAAACCAGCTGGATTTGTGTCAGGAGGTATTCAAGTTGAAAATACTAATGCTTCTACTTTATGTGCAGGTAAAGTAGCAGAAGATGGGAACAAGGAGAAAACCATTGAACAATCCAACACCTCCTTGAACTCAAAATCTGTTGCTTTGAATTCTATTATTCCTAACAAACCTGTCGTTGAGAAATACAGTCCACCAATTCCAGTAAAACAGAGTGTCTGCTGTAATTGTGCTTTTGGGAACAATAAGAGACAAGGCAAGGATACGCCACCAGGGGCAGGAAGAAATAACTTTACAGTGAAGAAAAAGACATGTTTTCACTATGGAACACCTGGTCACATTGCCCGAAAACTGTCCAAATCGCACATACGTTCCATACTGCGCACAATGATGGCAAAACACGCCAAGTGGGAGATACTTCAAAATAAATCCATCCAGTTCACATTTAGACAATGGTGACTGGAATGCGCAGAAGGCCAAGAATCAAACCCACAAGGCAAAGAATCTGAATCCCAAGGGCAAGAAGGGAATGTCGGCCGAGAAGACAAATCCAAGAGATTCTCTTGTGAAGCCAAGACCGGTTAGGTCAAAGTCATCTCGGCAGCCGACTTCAAGTTCCAAATCAAGTGTTGAGGCACCCATCGGATCGAACAAGAAATGGGTTAAACCCGAATATAGATGGGTACCAAAGGTGAAAACTCCCAAATCTTCTAATGACTCTAATATTTCATCATCTTCTGTTTGTGATAAGCAGGATATGTCATGGGAGCGAGTACCCTGCATTGATGACAAAGGTCGACCCAGTTTCAAAATGGATTGGGTTCCAAAGACCAACTAATCCCGCTCTGTGTTGGAGCAGCTATGGAGGCATATCATCAGACTTCGGTTTGTTGGTAGTGGCTGCTCCTGGCATATGATTGGGGACATCTCTCAACTGTACAACATTCAGACCTTTGTTGAGAGTATGTGTCCTTCTGCGGGAAAGGAAGAAAGGAAGAGATCACAAATACGGTTAGTGCTTATTGATATGAAGAATTTTCGGATTTGTTCTAAGATTATGCTTTCTGTTCTCAGACCTTCTGAATGCAGATTCAATCGGTGAATTACGGTTTGCATTTTCTTCTCTATACTTCTGAGTTTCTCTTAAGCTGATTCGCTTTAAAGACTAATTTTTGTTTTAGGATAGTTTAAATTTGCACATTTACTTTCGTTTCTCTCCAATGCACGAATTTAAGGGGGGGGGGGGAATAATAACAAAACAAAAATTAGAAAATTCTAATTTAATAAATCCAAAAACATTAGAAAATCAGAAAATAAAAATGGTGTTAATGGAATGTGCTTGCAGGAGATGTTTTGGGAAGTGATATAATCATGATAACAGGCAATCTGGATCTATGTTCGATGCGCTGGTAGGCTCGAAAGATTTGAAATGGACTTGACTAGGAGGAGTTAAAACTTAAGAAATTCAAGGACTTGACAAACATTGACCTAGTTAGATCCGTTTAGCCTGACAATATGATGCTCGAATAGGTTGAGCACGGAGATATACATGAGAATCTACCGGTCACACTAATAAACCCATATCTAGAACTGTGGATTCGCTTTTCCTCGATGTGCGGATTCTGTCCTTAATTCCGGTTGGATGGGGTGACTGGGGAATTCCGATAAATTAGGTCTGTAGAAGGTTATTTTCTTACTTTCTGTCTGTTAGCCATATGTTTCCTCCTCTGCGTGATCGAGAGATCCGACCTGGACTGTAACATATGCAATTCTATATCTCTGCATCTTCTCTCTATGCAAATCTTTCTATCTGTTAGCCATATATTGTCTCCTCTACGTGACTCAAAATCCGACCTGGTACATAGTATATGCACCATTCCCTTCTCAATCCCTCTGAAACTTCAGTTAGTCATATGTTTCATCCTTTCCATGATTGGAAGAGATCCGACTTAGATGTACAACATATGCATTCTAAATCTATCTTCTCTCTTAATAATTGTCTGCTCACCCGGTGTAAGGAGTATTCTGGAAGTCCTTGATGGCTGGGGCATATCAGGAAGCAGGAAACACGTTCTGGTACATTTAAAATTGAACAATCACCAGATTGTCTGTAGATCTCGCTGCTCAATTTAGGTGGACAACAATATCTTTGGTTGTCGTCAGCTGAATGGTCCTTAAGGAATATTATCTAGGAACTTAGGATCACATTGTTTTGTCACTTATAGTGTGTCCTGATTTTGTCACAATCTCTCGTGTTTAAGTGGACCACAATATCGGCGATTCACCAGATCTATTCATGAAGGGAGAGGTACTGATAAACGGATAATGGCTGTCTAAAAACTTTGATCCCCAATCACTCTTAAAGTTAGCTATTATTTTTGTTTTTGTTAAGTTCGTTCATAGTTTTATTCTTATTTAAATATAACGGGGAGAATTAAAAAAAAAAAAGAAAAAAAAACATACAAAAATCAGAAAAATCAAAATCCAAAAATAGTGTTATTTCTGTTTTGTTTCTGTTTTAAGTTTTCTTTTAGTTTTGTTTTGCCTTGAAAAGTGATTTCAGGTATAGATAAGACTCGTGGAGATTGTGTCGAAGATTTCTGAGCCAAGGCTTCATCCGTGAGCAACGAAGAACTCTCATTCGAAGGAGCAAGAAGTGAAGATTATTCTTTCAACATTCAATCCTTCAACCCCAAAAGGAAGGTGAAGCAGAAATTGAAGATTATGTGACGGATTACATTGAATCCTCCTCATTCAGTCTGCTGCTATCTATAAACCTGCTGAAGGGATCCATAAAATTATTTTTCTCTAAAGTTCTCTCTGAAGATTCTCAAGCTGAAAGCGTCATCTTTCAAGAATCAGTACATCAAGCATCCTCACCCAATGTGCGTTCAATTCCAAATCTTGAAGAATTGCCCAAGTGCTCAAGATGAAGTCATTTATTGAAGATAAATTCTAAAGCCAAGCTCTCGATGAAGATTGACAAGAAATGTCAGCTACTTTTTAGGGGAGCTTGTTGGGTCAATTACGAAAAGAAAGTTATAAACCAAGGGGGAGATTGTTGGGTCAAAATATGGTTTATACTTTGCTTTTCTGAACAATTATATTTTTATGTAATATTTTATGTGCTTACAGTCTAGTTTACGGTCAGGTGGGGTTTACGGTCAGTGTTTACGGCCATAAACCCATTTACGGCCCATGTTCAGTTAGCCCATATTCCCTTGTATATATATAGGTGTTAGGGGTGAGGAGTAAAGATTGATGAACAAAATAGAGTTTACGGACAAAATAGAGAAGAAGAGAGGAACTTCAGTGTGTGTTAGTGTGTGTGAATCTTGTGTAAGGAACTTAATTCATATCATCAATACATTCAAGATTCAACATATTCTTCTTCTTCTTCTCTTCTATTTTATGTGACATCATCCGTTTGATTGGGATTCCGCACCATCAAACGGATCTGATTGATACACAGTCATTTTAGGGACTTACAACCCTGTTCGCGACTCCACCTATTCAGGTTGGTTGCCCATAGAGGTGTCGAGCCATGAAATTCTGGTCGAGGATTAGGATTTTGAATTGGAGCCGCTAAGGGTAGGTTATTGTCCTCGGGATCTGAGTCTGATTCTTCTTGCATTTCCTCTTCGGGATCATTCTCTATCCCTTCTCCACTGTCTTGGATCGGGTAGTAGGGGTCTCCTGGTAAGTGGAATCCAACCATTGTGTCTGTACGAGAATTGGGAGATAAGGATTGTCTAGAACTAAGGCACATAAGTTTGACATCAAAGTTAAACTTATTGTATACATAAAATACTCCTATAGTATTCTAAATGTTATGTTTGATTCTAAGGTTGATAAGTTTGTTAAGTTTTAGATATTTTGTCCATTGTAGCTATCCCCTGGCATATGTTGGTCGGCTCTCAGACGAATATAGTTGATCAAGCTATATTCATCCCGGTCTCGATTACATATCTCAAGGCATACCTGGATTGTATAACTCATCTATAATACTTCTATGTTGTTTTAAGTATGATACTGACCCTGTTATTAATATGAAATGAATGCATGCCTACTTTACAACAAAATTAAATAAATTTTATTTTAAAAGAATGACTCTTATTCAGAGTGTTTTTTCCCATTTGTGTTTAAAGTTGTATACCAAAAATGGTTTTGATATACTTAATTCAATATAAACAAAGCTATGATACCAATCTGTCACACCCCCAAACCAGAACGGCGGAAACGTTCGGGGCGGAGGACATCATATCCAATATCATAACGGTTCATATTAAGGAAAGTACACACCACCATATATATATAAAAAGGTTTCAAAATATTTACATAATTGTATTTGTTACATGTTCAAAAGATAAATACATAAACATCTTTCAAAAGAAGTAATTAACGTCGGAGCGTTAATCCCCAAAAGTTGGTTTCCAAACCTGCTTAGCGGTTCCCTGAGAATACAAGTTATTTCAAAAAAAAGTGTCGACAATTAAGTTGGTGAGTTCGTAAACGGTTTTGAGAAAATGTATACCATTCCAAAGTTCGTGCATTTTCCAAGAAAATCCCTTATTTTCTTATAAATGTCTGAAATGCGTATGAATGTTACCAGGAAAATCCCTTACTTTCCTATTAGTTGATTGTTTTAGGTACAGGAAAATCCCTTATTTTCCTAAAGTAACAGGCAGTCTCTAATGTCCAAGACCGAAAATCGCAAGCAACTGACATGCTTAAAGGTTGAGGCATAGTTTTATATAATAAAGCTATAAGAAGATCGCACTTGTTAGATGAAGAATACTTTTAATAACTACTCGTTCATAAAATCAGAATACCATAATAAGTGTCTATCCGGTGAGCTTTATAACCATACTAAACATAATATGCCTGTGACGACGGTCTTCAGGCATCGAAACGTTTATGACAAACTGTCACCCAAAGGACTATAGCTAATAGTCAGGGAGCGGGATCATGACTTCCCGTATAGATCTATACACATTTGACACACTCTCCAAACGGGAGACTTTGGTTATAATAGACAGGACTTTAGGTGGTACCTTTTAACAAAAAGGTAGCATTGAAGATGTAATCGTCTCACGGATTCTCAACTAAGTTTGTATTAAAGTGATAGTTTTGTATGCAATGTTTATCCTCTTTCACAATGTTTGACAAAGCATAAATCATAAGTTCTTTGAATGCATAAAATGGTTTTAACAAGGATGGCTACCCTGGATACTATGCATTTCATATAAATCTAGTGCATGTAAGGTATAACAAAAGTCTTCACGTTTTCACTCGGGATTAACCGGGTGTTCACTTGTATTCTCCCCGAAAATGAATTAAAAGTACATTATAAATTATTTAAAGGTCTATAAAAGGGGGTATGAACTCACATGATGGCTAACAACAAGTTCACGAGTAATATGATGAAAACTCGTTTATATGAAATGATTCCTTTTCTACCGTGTTACAAAGGCGTGATGATGAGTTGAGTTTTCGTGTAAAAGCATCATTTTATAGTTGAAAATGGTTACCCTTGATATGATGTAGTATGCAAACGTATAAATAATACATATTTCTATTTATAGAACATATTGTATCCCAAGAGGGTAAAGTTGTGTTCTGAGGTGTTTTGCATGATAACAACTCCATATGATAGTTAAAACAACAGTATTAAAAGTATAGCAAAAGATCGATGTTTCACACGATTTTAGTTGTATGCTTACTTGTATCCCCCACACCCTTTAAAAGTGTTTAAAAGCGGTAATAACGTATTTAAAGTGTGTTTGTAGGGGTATGAACTTACCTGATTGAAGTGGTTGTTTTGAAGTAGTCAAGAGAAGAATCGAGTAGAACTTCGACTAGAGAGAGTTGAAATCTTGGGATTCTCGTGGATCTCGGGAGTATAGAACTTCCTTCAGAGCTTGAGTATAAAACCCGGGGCTTCACGCAGGCAGTACTTCGACTAGAGAGAAGCAGTGTCTCGGGAACTTCGGGGCGTCGGGCCTTGCGTCGTGTTCCAGGAGTGTTTCCAGGGCTTCGGGTGGTTTAGAGGGGCTTAACAGAGAGTAGAAGTACGAGAGAGGTTAGGAATGAGCAGCCAAACTTGAAAGGCTTCGATTTCTATATATAGGCTAAAAATCGAAGTTCACGTCGTGAGTTTTACCAATTCACGTCGTGAGTTTGTCCCAAATTCGCCATGGCATGCGTCATCTGTCAAGTGGCTCTGAAATCCATTAGTCAGACTGTTCACGTCGTGAACACAGTGTTCACGTCTTGAACACTGACAATTCTGACACAGCGTCGAAATTTGTGTCTCGAACTTCAGAAAATCATATCTTTCGCATACGAGCTCTGTTTTTGACGTTCTTTATATCCACGCGTAGCTAAGAATCGGCTCTACAATTCTCGTTTAGATTCTGTTGGCTAATTTTGACTTTATTTTTATTATATTATTTTTAACAGACCGGCCCTGGAAAAGTCCGTTTAAATTCCATAACTCCTTCATCTGGTGTCCATTTTCGTCAGACTTTTTACTATTGTACTCCTATTGTCGGGGTCTTCAACTTTCGTTTAGGTTTGTCTGCTAAAGACCGCTCGATCTCTATTTCGAGTTTTTCGTTGTCTACTACTAGGTCAGAAACTTCGAAAAATCATAACTTACTTATACAAAGTCAGATTTAGGCGTTCTTTTTATGTATGTTCATGGTTTAATGATATCTATGACTTTCATTTAGATAAGTAAGGCTAAAAAGTATTTTATCGGGATTTCGTATTTTACGTTTAACAATGTTTTACCGGTATTGTCGCCGATCTTCGATTGGTCATAACTTCTTAGTTATAACTTGGATTTTAGTGTTCTTTATATTTTTGGAAACCTCGTTACGATATGTAGCACTTTGTATATCCCAATTATTGTTTTATAAAAGTTAAATTTTTGACCCTATTTTCGTTGGTGTTACATGAACTCACCAACATTTATGCTAATACTCTCTTTCAAATTAACTTGTATTCTCAAGGAACCAGTAGACAGGTACATTTATGCAACTTTTGAAGGACGGAGTGGATTCAAGACTCGTCATTATTCCTCTTTATACATTTTTGGTGTCGTTTAAACTTTACAAAAAAAACACATGTATTTAACTATTCAATTAATGCAATGAATGTTGTTGCTCGTTTTACTATTATGCATTGTTATTATACTTTACATGACATCCTCCGCCCCCGAATGTTTCCGCCAATTCGGTTTGGGGGTGTGACAGATGGTGTTCGGATAAAATAAATTGGTAGTAAGTTAGTGGGCGGTGGATGTGGCAGCGTGGTAGTGTTGTAAGACTGTGGGGTAGTCATAGCATTCACTAGCTAGGAGTTAGCATGGAAGTGTTATAAGACTGCAGGGCAGTCGTAGCATTCACTAGTGGTCAGTTAGTGTGGTAGTGTTGTAAGACTACGAGGGGTCGTAGCATTCATCGGTCTCGGTTCATCGGTGAGATCTCAGTGAATATGTGACTTGCTCACGGATATCTTCAAGCGGTTTAGGCCAAGGCGGATTTGTTCGCAAGACTATGGGGGAGCCACATCGTGTTTTGGATTCACTGATTGATAGGTCGTGGGAGACCAGGTATGAGGTAAGACCACAGTTGGTCATATAGCGTTCAGCTTAGCACTGAGTTTGGTGCTGAGATGGTTCTGGTAGCTTTTGAAAATTGAAGGTTTTCTTTTGGAAGTCGCATGGGGCCACTATGAAGGTGTTCTCTGGCTCAGCAACTCGGCAATGGCTCGATATTCCAGTTAGTTGGCAGATAAGTTGGGACCAGGGAGGTCTCAACTCATTTAGGAAAGTGGATAAGTGGCAACATGATATTTCGGGCAGAAGTAGTGATTTGAGGATTCGTGTGTGTGTAGTAGCTTATTGATCGAAAGTGCTAAGTCACTTACAATTGGATTAAATACTCTCATAGTAATTCATTTGACCATGTTGCAATACTCTCGTCTGAGTCTAACCATTGCGGGGATGAATCTTCTACTCAAAGGATTATCTAAGCCTTCTGTTAAGTATAAGTGTACTACAATTGTTTCTAGTCATTGACTTGGTTCTGTTCGTAGCATCAAGATAATCAGGGTTAAGTGTGTGTCTGGTTGGTCATTCGATGAGGGCTAAGCATGGTAAAGTTCAACGTGGGTGATCTGTCAGGGAGTCAGACCAATGCGGATATCCGGTTTCACAGAGGTAGAACTGGATTCCTTCGGTGGCTCAGGGTTTGTTTTCATCGGGATGGAATCTCGGTTGGGGTTTCGGTTGTCTCGGGAAGTTTTTCATATGCGGATAATCTCCGGTTGGATTGCTCAGATTGTTGTTTTGATATGAGTGTTAGTAAGGAGCGATTTTGAGGACGAATCTAATTTGAGTGGGGGAGAGTTGCAACACTCGGTTTCAGATTTGCCTTGTTGCTTGGAGCTACGGCCTAATCATCAGTTTTCATGGGGTTTAGGGCTTCGGTAAAGGAAGGATGTATCCTATTTCAGATGTAGTTGCCACGTTTTAAGTGATCCATGTATTCAATTGTGTCTTTAGAAGCCAAGGGTATGACTATAAATTGATAACTCGGTTTTTTTTATGGGTTTTGGCTTTTATTCGGAAGGTTTTAAAGCTTGGGTGTGTTGTTAGAAGCATAGAGCTTCTCGCTACCATTTCGTGGATATATGGTTTGTTGGAAATAGGCCTAGGATGAGGGAGTTATGGTATTTTTGAACTTATTACCAATTTTTCTCCATAATGGAAATAAATGGCAAGGCAATCCCATGCATGAAAGGTGGCATGCGCAAGAGTACGTCCAACGTAAGCTGGGGTACGCCCAACATAAAGATGGAAAAGTGGACGCGGGCTTGGGAGACGTACGCCCAAAGTACGCTCAGGATCCCTAAATCCCTAATTGTTAGGGTTTGCACTATATATAAAGATCTTACGTCCACCCCAACCTCTATTCTCTCAGCCTCTACTATCCCTAAAGAGTAGAAATTGAACCCGGAGCCTCTCGTATGCCTTGTGAGCTATTTTGGTATACTTTTGGGGTGGTTTTTGGTGGTATAGAAGATGAAGGAGTTAGAAGAAGGACCAAGAACGTGAAAAGAGCTTGTAGATCCAGAAGTTTGGTATATTTTCTGACTCACTTGAGGTATCAAGCTTTAACCTTGACCATTGCATGTTTAGATATAGTTTCGGGGTGTTATTTGTGGTATTTGGCCCCATAGTTGAGATTTCATGTTTTCTGGTAGTTCTAGTCATAAGATTTATCCTTTTGAGCTCTTGGAAGCATTTAGTGTTGGATTAGATGTCTAAGCCCATAACTATTATTAGTATGTACTTGACCCGAGAGTTGCATGGTCCATTTAGGTTACATATCATTAGGACAATTTGTTTGGATGGACTCTTGAGAGAAAGGTTATATATAATTTAGTAATATATTATAAGCTATAATATATTAATATGAAATCATATGCTTTAATTAGTATTGATCAAGAATTAATTTGGAATTAATTTAGTGATCAAAAGAGAGTAATTAAACCTATAGGGACTAATTATGATAATTAGTTATATTTATATGTGTTGGGCTTATGATGCATGTTGGAATAAGTTTACGTATGGATACATAAAGAGGTAGGCCACATGAACGATGGATCATAAACCCATGGGTATGGATTTAGGTTATACCCATGACCCTTGAAATCCAACATATAAATACATGCTCTTTACCTAAAAAAATGCCTACATGCTTGTTCTTGGAATTCATGGGTGTTTTTGGGTGCATGGAATTCTCTCTCAAGTTCCACCTTTGTCCATGATGTGTTGTGACTTCATTTTAGGCTTCCACACTATTGGGGCTAAGCTCTTTAAGGCTAAATTCATCATATTCTACAAGCTACACAAATAGGTAAACTTCTAACTCGTATTTTATGTAGTTTATATCATTTTTATTCTAGTTGTAGGCTTAAAGCTTTGGAAATCATTTGCATGTATAATTAGTGAAAACATAGATCCAAAGCTTCTAGGGTTGTATGTAAACCATAGGATGTTGTAGTATGCTAAACCCAACAGTGGTATCAGAGCCATGAGTTGTTTTCTATTATATTTCATGTTATTATTAGTTTTCAAAGTTGAAAAAAAAAAGAAAAAAAACATGAAGTTTGTTGAATTTTAAGATAATTATTCGTTTTGTGAAAAACTAATTATTTGTAAAATTTGAATCATTTGTTATATGAGTTGAATTAGGTCAAATTTAGTAAAAGATAAAATGATATGATTATTTTATTAGTTTTAAAAGTTTGATCTAAAGAGTTTTTTTTAAACCTCCATAATTTATTGATATGAAAGTTTTTTTTTTAAAAAATTATTCAATGTCTTTTATGGAGTTACAAAACATGTTGTTAATGTTTTAATGAATTCTGTAACTTGTTCTTAAGTTATGGAAAATGAAAAGTTTCATCATAAAACAAGCGTTTAACTCCATAAGTTATGGAATCCAAAAGTTTTCAATAGTTACAAAACTTTCCCTCATGTTTTGGAATTTGAAAAAAGATTTTTATGAAAAGAAAATGAATTCTAAAACTCTTGGGTTCAGGACTTAAACAATTAATTAAATGGTTTTAATTTTGAATTTAATAATTGGAGTTATGATGTTTTGTTGAATAGTTCAAATTAACTCGTATGGATTTTATTAATAGTTAATTAAAGTGTTTAATTAAAAGAATATTATTAAATCCATAAATATATGGTTTGAGTTTAATTAAATTAAAAGTCTAGTTTAATTACTAGATTAAACCAGCAAGTATTTTAAATGTCTAAAATACACCCTTATAGTCTTATAATATTAAAAGTTTAATATATTATATGTATAAGTAAAAAATCGGTCTTACCGTTAGCAGGCCTCATTCACGAAGCCAGTCTATAAGGGGGGTATAAGGTTATTGCCTATAAAATGGCAGTTTAATGGGTGTCCACTCTCACCTACCCTTCCTTGACTGGTGGAGGGTGGTTAGCCAAACGGGTAGTATAGGACGTTAATTCTCCCTTCATTAAAAGTATAATGATAAATATAAAGTAACTAAACTTCATTAAATTCCCAATCTTAGTTACTTTAGGAAAATGTGAAGTTGGTGCTAACCCACGAAATGGCACTTTGCACCTTGTTAAGTTGTTAGTGAAGCGTGTGTGGTTAACCGGCACACTTATCTAGGACTGAAAATGTGTGGCAAAGGGTAGCTTGATGTTAATAATAGATCAATGGACTGTGTGTGATTAACCGACACATTGATTAGGTGGTTATAACATTGGGTGTACCAAGTTAGTTTGCATGGCTATTCACTCCTTGTTTATGATCCTCGGTATCCCAGTTACAAACTTGAAGGGCACAATGGGATTTAAACATGCCATTGAAAAGTTAAATGAATGATCTCAAAGGATCTAGGAGTTTCAATTCACTTAAGACCTAAAATTTGTTTTCGTCTTTCGTGGTGGAAATTGGTAAATCGTCGTTTACCTACCTTCAAATATTTTGTAGCTTGGATTACAACATTCCTCTTCCAAGTTATAAAATACTGTGTTGGGTCCTACCCTTAATATCTCATATTGGGTGTTATATTAAGGACTTAAATCCACTAAACTTGAAATTTCTCCCTCATAGATGTCTAGTTATGACAACTATGGTCTTCTTTATCCTTTTTAGATAAAACCTTCCTAATGAAGATGATATCGCACATGGCGATCAAAGTGAAAGATTAATCCCTTTGTTGTGCATGAATGGTACTGGAAATCATACTTCACTTCCTCCACCTACTACAATTATTCTCCCTAACCCACAAGTTCAAGGTCACTCAAGCTATATTGGCAAGATGAAAAGTCTATGTGTCACATCTTGGAGATGAAGTCATATACTGACAAGCCGGGAGAGTTGGGTGTCAAAGTCTTGAAGAAGTTGGTTGTTGACTAGGTTCTTTAATCACTTCCTAAGTCACATAGTGAGTTCTTTAAGGACTACTATGTGACAGACCATGATATGACCCTTAATGATCTTACCTATTTGCTTGATAATGCTGAATCAACAATGATTTGCAGCACTGGTAAAGGAAATTTGATTGGAAGATCTACTTCCCAAACATACATGGACATTGACAATGGTAACATTGGAAGTCCAGGAAAAGCTTTCTCTTCCCAATGGAAAGGGATCGGCCATGGTCAAGTCGTTTGACCCAATTATAAAGATAAAGGCTAAGTCTGAGGTAGTCTCGTGTACCATTCCCAGAGATTTGATATGTTTCTTTTGCCAAAAGAATGGGAATTGGTTGCGAAGCTGCCCTATTTACTAGAAAGATCATAAGGATGGTAAAGCCAAAAACTTTGACTCTACTTCAGGTAAAGTCCACTATCTAACTCTATTAAATTCCTATTTAGAGATTCTTAATACATCATGTAACTCTATTAAGTTCCTATTTAGATATTCTTAATACATGACTCTACTTCAGGTAAAGTCCGCTATCTAACTCTAGTAAGCTGATTCTGATCATGAAGATCATAATTTTGAGCTGCTACTTAAGAGTTATGATAGATTGCTTAGAAATAGATAACAACATGTTTTTCATTTGTAATTGCATTGTAAGGAAAAGTTTTTCCAAAAATTTTAAAAATAAAGGAAAACTTTTTTTTTGTTTTTATCTTATTTTAAGTTTCCTTACAATGACATTTGTGAAAAATTGTTGTTTATATGATTCCATTAATAGCAATATTTGAAAATGGATTTGATTCTTTCGTTTGTGGTAGTGTCATAATTTACTAAATAAGGAAAGATTCTCATCACCCAAGTTTCAGTTGGATAGAAACTTGGAATCATGCAACTTGTATTGTGTGGTGAATGAGAATTTTCATCTTTGGGGATCAAATTAAGGCTAATTCCTTATTCACATGTATATGTGAGTCAAGTGAAGGACTATGAGATCGGGTACACTTGGTTGTATGCTGATCAGGTCCACCACAAGGAACGATAACATTATTCATCATGATTTACTGAAGTTTAGTAAATATTGTTATGCTTACAAGTTTAAGTATAATTCTGAAATATTGGAAAAGTTTCAATGTAAGGCAGAACGAATAAGAAGAATCAAATTAGGCAGAAAGATAAAAAGATGGGAGAGTATTTGAGTATCTTGTTTGATGATTATCTTAGTGATTATGAAACCATATGACAATTCATTCTCTAAGGACATCTTAATGCATTTGTTTGGCTAAGAAGAGGAATCCTGCATTGTTGAAATGGTTAAAATCAAAGAGATGAATCATACTTCGTTCCAAAACAAGTCTTAGAGTCATACTCCAAGATTGTAACTTGAATGAAATAATCCTTAGAATGTTTATAACACTTGTCAAATGTAGAGTAAAATGTTTTCTACTATTGTACATTTGAAATTGGTAAGTTGTGATGCTTTTTGATCAAACAAAGACCAACTTAAACCAATTGAGTGAAGTATATATGTTGATAAGAATCCGCACTAACTCTTGAATATTTGTTTTGTCAAGGAATGGTTCTTGACAAAAGAATCTTATATGTCAAGAGGTTAGTGGGAGTATTAAAGATCTTGAAAAAGATTCAAGTACTAATCAATAATAAAGCATGTTGTTTATCACTAGCACACGACTTGAGGTTTATAACCTATCGTGTTGACACAATCATATTTATGTGCTCATTGTAGTTAAAAGTTGACTATGCATGCGATTTCTATGAGTTCTCAATTATTTGCATAACAACCTGGAAGCAATGGGAGGCCCTTGTGCTGCCAAGTAGCAAGAAGTTAAGATTGTACAAGTTCAGTCCATATGAGTTTGGATTTGTCACTAACCTTGTCTTGTGATTATGGTTTTGACAAATTCACATGGATAGGAACAAATACACCATAAAAATCGAAGTGTCATAGGGTTTCTCTCCGATTCATGAAAATTATTGTGAGAAAACGCTTTCACTAAGTAGATTTTAAATAGTTAACAATTGTGATATTTGCATTTCTCAATTCAATTTTGATTACGTCATCCATTTTCATAATTCAAATTCTGAGCAATGGCAAAGGTCTAAACATTATGATTACGACATCCCTCTTCATAATTGTTTGAACACACATGTGAGCTATCTAGAGGAAAGGCGTATGATTTTGGGAAGCTTAGATAAAGTCATCTCAAAGCATCTTGTATCAGAAATCTGAAAAGTCTATATGTGTGATTTTTAGAAGTCCAGCTGATTTCTGGATACATGTCCAAGCTAGTGGGAGCATAAGTGTTATGATAATAATTATCATGTTAGTGGGAGCATGATTATTATGTTAAGTATTGCAAGTTAGCAATGTTAATTATAGAAAACAAAAGTTTCAATTTGCAAAGTTGCAGGGGTTGAAAATTTGTTTTGCTATAATTAAGGGGGAAGAAATTATACTTCATTCCAATTATAAAAGCTTAGATTGTGAGATGTTAATCATATTTGGTCGTGATTACATTATTTGAGTTCTAAAAGTCGATTATGATTATGACATCCCTTTTCATAATTTGAATTATGAGAACATGACAAATAGAAATAGAAATATTATAGCAAAATTCTTGTCTAGTATCATGTCTTTATGTGAGACATCATGAATCATATCCCATATGCTTCAGATATAGGATTGATTACATCTGGTGTAATATTCATCCATTCTAATTGTTCCAAATGCCTAGGACATTAAGAGGGAAGGAGTACTAGAACTGGATATGACTAAAATGATTAAGCAATTGTCGAGGACAATCTGAGGTTTACCAAAGGTTGGTTTCTCATCGACAGTTGGAAGTATTGTGTAAATTTTGGAAGGACCATATTGACATACTTTGAAAAGAGGCAACTATTGTTCAGAAGTGATAGTCCAAATGAGAATATGGAAATGTTTCCATAGGTGGAAGTTATTCGTCAAATTTGTGTAAGATTAGGAAACTTAATGCAAGAAGGATGTTCAAAGGAATGTACTTTGAATGTGAGACTACGTTTTTATGGAATTGATCTCCATTGGAATACTTAGTAATGTATGTTTCCAAGTCTTTGTGATTTTTTTGCATATTCATTACAAAAGGATCAATGCATATAAGTTTAGAATCTAACAGATTTCGGTAAATAGCAAGAATTTGGTATTCTTACATTTATGATAAGGATTTGTAATTATGAAAAGAGCATCATTGAAATTTTTTCAATTATTCTATTCCACAAAGAAAGGACCATAGGTAAACATAGTGTTCTTGCTTGGAGCATGGCATAACTATTGTTTTAATTCAAGTATTAAGTTGATTATCCGAAACATTAAACAATGAATAATGAGTAATCAATATGAATCAAAGGTGTTTGGGCCATATAGGATTAGTATTATTATTGTGTTTCAATTTGAATGTTTTGACTTCCCGAATGACTAGGTTATTCAAACCGTCCACAGTCAATCATACTTTGGAAGTAGGCATTGAGGCAAGACTATCATGAATGGGTCCGTAGTTTGTCTAGGTGGCCTAGACATAGTTGCAGTATTCACGAGTGCTCCTGGAATAAGATTCGAGTATTGGAATAAACCCACACTCATTTGACTCACTTCATGGATTTCATCACGAGTGATCATGAGAGGATAATATCTTATGTTCTTCAAACAAAGAGATATGAGTTGCAATCTACAATTCGGTTGCACATTGATAATGTGAAAACACACCAGTAACTTGGTGTTATAAAACACATTGTTGTGTATGATTTGATGAGTAAATAGTGCAAGCATACGAGTCAAAGTTTATCCATTCCTTTTAAGAGCTACGATTGCTAGTTGGGATTTTGGAGTCGTACTTGAAATAATAGTTTTAGACTTATCTAAATGGGAGACTATTGGATTGGATGTCTGAGCCCATAAATATTATTGGTATGTACTCGACCCGAGAGTTGCATGGTCCATTTAGGTTGCATATCATCAGGACAATTTGTTAGGATAGACTCTTGAGAGAAAGGTTATATATAATTTAGTAATATATTATAAGTTATAATATATTTATATGAAATCATATGTTTTAATCAGTACTGATCAAGAATTAATTTGGAATTAATTTAGTGATCAAAAGAGACTAATTAAATCTATAGGGACTAATTATGATAATTACTTACATTTATAAGTGTTGGGCTTATGATCCATGTTGGACCAAGTTTATGTATGGATACATAAAGAGTTAGGCCACATGAACCATGGATCATAAACCGATGGGTATGGATTTGGGTTATACCCATGACCCTTGAAATCCAACATATAAATACATGCTCTTAACCTAAAAAACGCCTACATGCTTGTTCTTAGAGTTCATGGGTGTTTTTGGGTGCATGGAATTCTCTCTCAAGTTCCACCTTTGTCCATGAGGTGTTATGACTTCATTTGAGGATTCCACACTATTGGGGCTAAGCTTTTTAAAGAAAAATTCATCAAGTTCTACAAGCTACACAAAGAGGTAAACTTCTAACTAGTATTTTATGTAGTTTATATCATTTGTAGGCTACTTGTAGGCTTAAAGCTTTGGAAACCATTTACATGTATAATTAGTGAAAACATAGATCCAAAGCTTCTAAGGTTGTATGTGCACCATAGGATGTTGTAGTATACTAAACCCACCATTTAGAACAATAAAAATCGGGCCTTGATTGTTAAGCCACAACCATGCAAGTATTAGATGGTCACAAAGTGTGGTTAAGGACTTAAATCATGTCTTAACCCCCCCCCCCCCCCCAAATCATGCATGCAAATACATAAAGTTTGTAACTTTATTGTTTAAGAGGTCTTAAAGGGCTTGGAACTATGTTTTGGACGTTAGGACCAAATGGATTATGTCATAAAGGAGTTTCTTAGGAGGATGGTCAGTACGTCGGGCATACCCCTAGTACACCGCGTATACGTCGGGCGTACCCCTAGTACACCGCGTATACTTGGTCACCGCGTATATTGGGCGTACGTGCCATGTGGTCAACGGTGTTTTTGTGCCTTAGGATTTGGGCCTGAGTTTGTTGCGCCCCATGACTCACTATGGAGTAAGGCCTCTACAACTAAACCAAGGTTTTGTATTGGGCCTTGGTAGGCCCAATGGTTATGGGCTTTTGTAGGCCGAATAGGCTTGGGCCTTTGGGTCATTGGAGAATTATTATTTGACAAGGATTGTTGGGCTTTAGGGTAAGGCCCACGTAAGGGTTTGGGCCCAATTTGGAAAATTGGGCCATTAGTGGGATTTTAGGGATTTTGTAATTTTGGGCTTGTTTGGTTTTGAGCTTGGGCCTTAGTTATGAATGTTGTTGGTCCAGGGGTATGATGGTCATTTTACCCCACGTATGGATTATGAATCATGGTTTGGGACCCAATTGCTAATTGGGTGATATTTTGGTATTGATAGCTTGAGGAGTTGCCAGGGAAGCAGCTAAGGATTCTTTGCAATGAACTTCAGTAGTGTGAGGTGAGTTACCTTCCCGGTATAAGTTGGTCGAAGGCAACAATGCTGGCCCACTAGTAGCTGCTTATAGTAGAGATGATTGTCTTTGTGATAATTGTTTGGTATGGCACTATCTGTTAAGATTTATGTGATTTTATGCTATGTTATTACGTGGTAGTGGCAGGGGTGAAGTAGACTCCATAACCGGTTCAAAGAGACCGAAGGGGTACGCCATCACCCAGATATGCTAGGTAGTATGTGATTTATGTGCTTATTTTCAAGGATATTATGTGGTGGTGGTAGGGGTGAAATAGACCCCGTAACCGATTGAAAGAGACAGAAGGGGTAGGATAGCACCCAAATATGGTAGGCAGTTGCCGGTTGAAAGAGACTAAAGGGGAGGCCAGCACCTAGATATGTTAGGCATTATTCGGCTGAAAGAGACCAAATGGATACATTGGCACCTTGATATGCTTGATGGTAATCGGTTGAAAGCTACCGAAGGGGTACGACAACACCCAGATATGCTAGGCAGTATTAAGTTGAACGAGACCAAAAGGGTAGGTCGACACGCTGATATGCTCGGCGATAACCGGTTGAAAGAGACCGAGGGGGTAGGCCAGAACCCGAATATGCTATGCAATATGTTTATTGTATGGTATGTGGTATGATGGTGGAACTCACCAATCTTCGTGCTTATGGCTTTCAGTTTTTGTTTCAGGTACTTCTACTTCGAATGGAAAGGAGTCGGCGTGATCGCGACACATCACACTATGATTTTCCGCACATGAGATCTTTCGGAGTTTTACTCTGATGTTGTTTTCTTATGACATGTTTTGAATATTGGTTTTTATTATCATATGAGATGACACTATTTATGTTTTCAGACTACTGGTATTTATAATTATGTAATTAAAAATGAAATTTTTGGTCATGAATTTTAAGATGTCACACCAAGACCTGTGACTCCAAGATTAATTAAGTGGAACTGGTGATGCAAATTTTATGTCAAATTCCTCCAATCTATCATAGGAACGTCAACTTCATAACAAAAACAAATCCATTTCCGACATTTCTTCAAGCTAAAAATATTCTTCCCGTTCACGAGACTCGAAAAGAATCTATCGTGTAACATCTGTAAATTTTACAAAAAATTTAATATTTTTTAAAATATCCAAAAACCATCATTTATTACAAATTGTTTTCAAATAGTTTATCATCTGAGAAATCCCAAAAATCATAATCATGAAAAACGAAAAGATGCATGATCAAGCCTTCACCTTCCTGCGATCATCCGAAGTACCTGAAACAAAATCCACAAATATAAGCACGAAACTTAGTGAGTTCCCCCAAAATACCCAACAACAATAACACACATATAATAACAACATACTCTAGGCCCAATCAACCTTTGGATTGGAATGCCCCAGGCCCTCAACCATCATGTTGGAATCCCAACATACTATAGGTCAAATCATCCTCGGGATGGTATACCCTTGACCCTCAACCACCGGGTTAGAATATACACATACTATGAGTCCAATCATCCTTGAGATGGAATACTCTCGACCCACAACCATCGGGTTGGAATGCCCATATACTATGAGTCTGATCATCCTCGTGAGGGAATACTCTCGGCCCACAACCATCAGGTTGGAATGCCCACATACTATGAGTCAAATCATCCACATAATAGAAGACTCTCGGCCCACAACCATCAGGTTGGAATGCCCCAGTCTATTAGCTCAGGAACAAAGCAAAAAAGCCTCAACCACCAATCAAACATCAGATAATCACATAACAGTCTACAGACTGTCAAACCGATCTACAAATCACTTAGCTTAGAAACATCGTATCGATCAGGATAACGAGCTAACAGATCATAACAACATAGAAACATCCTATCTACCAGAATACCGATCTAACATATCATAATAGTAATAAAGCAGGATAACAACCCAAAGGGCGGACCTTAGTGCCTTAGACCCTTGAGTATAGTGAGGAAAACTCACCTCACAAGTAGTGCTTAACTAAGAAGAACAAATTCCAAATCTCAACTCCGATATCGACTTCCTACAACCACCATGTGATTTTGTTCATTAAAATCCTGAATTACCAAAATACCGCCTAGAAGTCATACTTGGTCAACCATGGTCAAAGTCAAAGTCAATGATCAAGGTCAACAGTCCATGTTGACCCAACTCGCCGAGTGCATCTACTGACTCGTTGAGTTCCTTCAATATTCAGAAAACCGAGAAAAATCCCAGCAAATTTTCTGAGTTGGTAGGACAACTCGTGAGTTCCTATAGTATCCAGAAAGCCAGAAAACCAGAACTAACTCAACGACTTGGCAGAGCAATTCGTCGAGTTTTCCTAGCCTTAATTCATTTAAACACTTCCAAGCGAAACCAAAGCCCCAAACTATAGATTTGGTCCCTTAGGACTGAAATAGCACGTTAAGTTCCTAGTTTTACGTCGATGCATGGCATCAAGAGGGCTAAAACACTCAAATAAGGCTTATCAAGGGACCTAGTGCATGAAGGAGGGCCAGGATTTGATAAATTTGACAGCTTGAAGTCCATGGAGGCCATGAGATGTCTAGATCTAAAACCATTGCTTCATAACATGCTCAAATCAAAGAATGGTCCGAAAAATAGCTAATAATGGCCATCACTTTCAAAAGAAGAGATCTAGAAAAAGGGATGATCAAGATAACGACTTTATACCTCCAAGTGGCTGCAACAAAACTGAAAATCTTGGATCTGAAGCTTCTCCGTTCAACTTTGCACCACCAACTTCAAGCTCCTTCAAGAAAAGCACCAAAGAATACTCTTTAAGCTCACACACACTCAAAATGGGGAAAGAGGCACGATTAGGGTTTTCTCTGGACTGAGGGGACGATGAAGGAGGCCATCAATCAGATTTAAGGCATTTAATTAGGTTGCAAACCCAAAGAACTAGGGTTTTCATGTTCATCCTTCAACTCGTCGAGTTGGGGCCTTCCAACTCGTCGAGTAGACATTGAAAGATATGCGGGCATTAAATACTCTACACGACGATATGGAGCCTTCCAAATCACCGAGCTTCCTTAAAAATATAAATATCAAGCTTGAAATTCATACCTAAAGATTAGGATGTTACAATTCTCTCCCACTTGAACTAGGCTTCTTCCTCAAAGCCTGCTGCAGTGAACAATTCCAAATAATGCCCATGCATCTCGGCCTCCAGCTCCTAAGTCCACTTAGATCCCCTCTGATGCTGCCACTGTACCTTTACCAAAGGTATCTCCTTGTTACGCGGGACTTTTATCTTCTTTTCTAAGATAACCACCGGCTTCTCAACGTAATCCAGACGTCCGTCGACCTGAATATCATCCAATGACAATACCACATCCTCGTCCAGTATACACTTCCCTAATTACGAAACGTGGAATTTTCTATGAATGTGATGGAGCTCCTCCGGAAGGTCCAGTCTCTATGCCACTTTTCCAACCTTGGCAATAATCCAAAATAGTCCAATATATCGGGGACCCAACTTTCCTCTCTTCTTGAAATGAATCACACCCTTCCAGGGTGAGACCTTTAGCAACACCATGTCGTCGACCTAAAACTTCAACTCGGATCGTCGCCTCTCGGCATAACTTTTCTGCCGACTCTGAGCAATCTTCAATTGCTGCCTGATCTGATGAATATTCTCGTTAGTCTCCATAACCACCTCAGTCCGACCCATGACCCTGTTGGAAACCTCGCCCCAATAGATTGGGGTACGAAATCTCCGCCCATACAACAACTCTAAAGGTAGAGCACCAATGTTGGAATGAAAGGTGTTGTTGTAGGAGAACACTGCAAGGGGTAGGTAGGAGTCCTAGCTCCCAACAAAATCAATGATGCATGCCCTCAACATATCCTTGAGGTTCTGGATGGCCCGCTCTCTCTAGCTGTCAGTCTGCAGATGGTAAGCGATGCTAAAATGTAGTCTCGTGCACAGTTCCTCATGGAAATTCTGTCAGAAACGGGACGTGAATCGAACATCACGGTCGGATAAAATAGATACTGGCACCCTATGGTGAGCAATGATCTCGCGGATATACACATCGGTCAATTTCTCGGCCAACGAGCTCTCCCAAATGGCTAGAAAATTGGTGCTCTTAGTCAATCGATCCACGATGACCCATATAGCAACATAAACCTTTGTCATTCTCGACTACTTGGAGATTAAATCCATAGTGATTTGTTCCTATTTTCACATGGGAACCTCCAGAGGCTGCAGGTCAAGCACCTCTCGACGTACCAAGCAATCTTCATCTTTATGCACGACCACCAGTTACTCAGTCTCAAATCCCAGTACATCTTGGTGGCCCATGGTAAAGTTGCTAGTTTTACGTCCATGCATGGAATCAAGAGGGCTAAAACTCTCAAATAAGGCTTATCAAGGGACCTAGTGCATGAAGGAGGGCCAAGATTTGATAAATTTGACAACTTGAAGTCCATGGAGGCCATGAGATGTCCAGATCTAAAACAATGGCTTCATAACATGCTCAAATCAAAGAATGGTCCGAAAAATAGCTAATAATGGCCATAACTTTCAAAAGAAGATATCTAGAAAAAGGGTTGATCAAGATAACGACTTTATACCTTCAAGTCGCTGCAACAAAAATGAAAATCCTGGATCTAAAGCTTCTCCGTTCAACTTTGCACCACCAACTTCAAGCTCCTTCAAGAAAAGCACCAAAGAATATTCTTTAAGCTCACACACACTCAAAATAGGGAAAGAGGAACGATTAGGGTTTTCTCTGGACTAAGGGGACGATGAGGGAGGCCATCAATCAGATTTAAGGCATTTAATTAGGTTGCAAACCCTAAAAACTAGGGTTTTCATGTTCATCCTTCAAATCATCGAGTTGGGGCCTTCCAACTCGTCGAATAGACATTGAAAGATACGCGGGCATTAAATACTCTACAAGACGAGTTGGAGCCTTCAAAATCGTCGAGCTGCCCTGAAAATATAAATATCAAGCTTGAAATTCAAACCTGGAGATTAGGATGTTACAACTCTCTCCCACTTGAACTAGGCTTCGTCCTCAAAGCCTGCTGTAGTGAAAAATTCCAAATACTGCTCCTGCATCTCGACCTCTGGCTCCTAATTCCACTTAGATCCCCTCCGATGTTGCCATTGTACCTTTACCAAAGGTATCTCCTTGTTACGCGGGACTTTTATCTTCCTTTCTAAGATAGACACCGACTTCTCAACGTAATTCAGGCGTCCGTCGACCTGAATGTCATCCAACGACACTACCACATCCTCGTCCAATATACACTTCCCCAATTGCGAAACGTGGAAAGTTCTATGAATCTGAAGGAGCTTCTCCGGAAGGTCCAGTCTCTACGCCACTTTGCCAACCCTGGAAATAATCTAAAACATTACAATATATCGGGGAACCAACTTTCCTCTCTTCCTGAAACAAATCACAGCCTTCTAGGGTGAGACCTTCAGCAACACAATATCGCCGACCTAAAACTCCAACTTGGATCGGCGCTTGTTGGCATAACATTTCTGCCGACTCTGAGCAGTCTTCAATTGTTGCCTGATCTGCTAAATATTCTCATTAGTCTGCATAACCACCTTAGTCCGACCCATGACCCTGTGGGAAACCTCTCCTCAAGATTGGGGTACGACATCTCCGCCCATACAACAGCTCTAAAGGTAGAGCACCAATGTTGGAATGAAAGTTGTTGTTGTAGGAGAACACTGCAAGGGGTAGGTAGGTGTCCTAACTCCCAGCAAAATCAATGATACATGACCTCAACATATCCTCGAGGTTATGGATGGTCCGCTCGCTCTGGCTTTTAGTCGGCAGATGGTAAGCGGTGCTAAAATCCAGTCTCGTGCACAACTCCTCAAGGAAATTCCGCCAGAAACGAGAAGTTAATCAAACATCACGGTCTGACACAATAGATACTGGCACCCTATGGTGAGAAATGATCTCACGGATATACACATCGGTAAATTTCTCAGCCAATGAGCTCTCCCGAATGGCCAGAAAACTGGTGCTCTTAGTCAATCGATCCACGATGACACATATAGCGTCATAACCCTTTTTCATTCTCGACAACTTGGTGATAAAATCCATCCTTATTTGTTCATATTTTCACATGGGAACCTCCAGAAGCTGCAGGTCAAGCACCTCTCGACGTACCAAGCGATCACCCTCTTCATGCACGACCACTAGCTACTCCGTCTCAGATCCCGGTACATCTTGGTGGCCTCTGGGTGAATAGAGAAGCGAGACTTATGAGCCTCCTCCAGTACAATCTGTCTGACCCCACCAGACATCAGAACCCATACCCGACCACAACGGGCCAACAATCCATGACTTTCATGAACGAATCTTGAGATCTCGCCCCTGATCCTCTCAATTTTCCAATTCTCCTGCCATACACCCTCAATCTTCGCTTCCCTGATCCAGCTCACAAGTGGAGAATCCACAGATATCCTTATACATGACGCATGAACAGAAGATCCATCCAACTTGCCACTCAGGGCGTCCCATACTAGGTTCCCCTCTTCCTGAAACGAATCACACCCTTCCAGGGTGAGACCTTCAGCAACACCATGTCGCCGACCTAAAACTCCAACTCGGATCGGCGCCTGTCGGCGTAACTTTTTTGCCGACTCTGAGCAGTCTTTAATTGTTGTCTGATCTGCTGAATCTTCTCGTTAGTCTGCATAACCACCTCAGTCTGACCCATGACCCTATGGGAAACCTTGCCCTAATAGATTGGGGTACGACATCTCCATGCATACAACAGCTCGAAAGGTGTAGCACCAATGTTGGAATGAAAAGTGTTGTTGTAGGAGAACACTGCAAGGGGTAGGTAGGTGTCCTAGCTCCCAGCAAAATCAATGATGCATGAATTCAACATATCCTCGAGGTTCTGGATGGTCAGCTCGCTCTGGCTTTCAGTCTGCAGATTGTAAGCGGCGTTAAAATGTAGTCTCCTGCATAATTCCTCATGGAAATTCTGCCAGAAAGGAGAAGTGAATCGAACATCACGGTCTGACACAATAGATACTGGCACCCTACGGTGAGCAATGATCTTGCAGATATACACACCGGTCAATTTCTCGGCTAACGAGCTCTCCCGAATGGCCAGAAAATGGGTGCTCTTAGTCAATCGATCCACGATGACCCATATAGCATCATAACCCTTTGTTGTTCTCGGCGACTTGGCGATAAAATCCATCATGATTTGTTCCCATTTCACATGGGAACCTCCAAAGGCTGCAAGTCAGGCACCTCTCGACGTACCAAGCGATCTCTCTCTTCTTGCACG
Source organism: Lactuca serriola (assembly GCF_051521515.1). Lineage (NCBI taxonomy): Eukaryota > Viridiplantae > Streptophyta > Magnoliopsida > Asterales > Asteraceae > Lactuca > Lactuca serriola. Next base: position 117,458,601 of record NC_136408.1, read on the forward strand.
ACCACTAGTAACTCCGTCTCAGATCCCGGTACATCTTGGTTGCCCCTAGGTGAATAGAGAAACGAGACTTATGAGCCTCCTCCAGTACAATCTGTTTGACCCCACCAGACATCGGAATCCATACTCGACCGCAATGGGTCATTAATCCATGACTGTCTTGAACGAATCTTGTGATCTCGCCCCTGATCCTCTCAATTTTCCAATTCTCATGTCGTATACCCTTAGTCTGAGCTTCCCTGATCAAGCTTACAAGTGGAGAATCCACAGATATCCTTATACACGACGCCAGAACAGAAGATCCAGCTGACTTGCCGCTCAGGGCATCCTCCATAACGTTCTCTTTACCAAGATGGTAAAGGATCTCGCAATCATAATCCTTGACTACGTCCAGCCACATGCGTTGCCTCATGTTAAGGTTTGGATGATCCATGATATTACTCAAACTCTTATTGTCTGTATATATGGTACATCGAACCCCGTATAGGTAATGTCTCCAGATCTTGAGGGCGAACACAACCGCTCCCAAGTCAAGGTCGTACGTGGGATATCTGGTCTCATGCGGCTTCAATTGTTGTGATGCATATGCTATCACCCATCCTCTCTGCATGAGGAACGCTCCCAGTCTGGTGATGGATACATCACAGAAAACCACAAAATCCTTAACTCCCTACGGGAGAGTCAAGACTGGAGCCTCGCAAAGTCGTTGCTGAATGGTCTCGAATGTCGTCTGCTGCTCAAGGCCCAACTGCAAATCCATCCCTTCCTTTTCAGATGAGCGAGGGGTACTATAATTTTGGATAAATCCTGAATAAATCTCTGGTACAACCCTGCCAAACCTAGAAAACCCCTGATATTCGAGGGGGACTTTGGAGTCTCCCACTGCATTAGCGCCTCGACTTTGGCCAGGTCGACCAAAATCCACTCTTGGTTAATGAGATGTCTAAGGAACTGGACCTCTCTTAACCAAAACTCGCATTTCAGGAACTTGGCAAAAAGTCGTTCTCACCTCAATACTCCTAGTAGCTCACAGAGATGCTCCTCATGTTGCTCGTTGGTCTTGGAATACACCAAGATGTCATCAATGAATATAATAATCGAACGATCAAGCATCGGCATACACATCCGGTTCAGCAGATCCATGAACATTATCGGTGAGTTGGTGAGCCAAACGGCATCACCACGAACTCGTAATTCCCATAACGAGTTCGGAACACAATCTTCTCTATGTCCTCCTCCCTCACCCTGAACTGATGGCATCCGGACCTTAGGTCTATCTTAGAGAATCAAGATGCTCCCTGTAACTGATCAAAAAGATCATCTATCCATAGAAGTATATAACGGTTCTTCACCGTCAACTTGTTTAACTCCGTAATCAATGCACATCCGGTGTGAACCATCATTCTTCTTGATGGAGAGAATCGGTGCTCCCTACAGAGAACTGCTTGGACGAATGAACTGCTTTCCTACCAGCTCCTGCAGCTGAGATGACAGCTCCTGCATCTCTGGCGGTGCCAATCGGTACGACGCCATAGCAATAGGGGTCACACCTGGCACAAGGTCAATCCTGAACTCGACCTACCTCTTTGGAGGCACTCCAGGTAACTCCTCCAGAAACACATCAGCGAAATCTCTAACAACTGGAACATCAAAAACTGAGACCTAATCCGTGACCCGCGTATCTACCACATACACCAAATAACACGCACACTCATGCTAAATATACTACTGAGCCCCGGCTGTTGTAACGCCCGAGAGTTAGGCTGAACATTAAGAGGATAGTAATAATAAATATTTGTTTTATCAAATAAAAAAAACCTCAAATAGGATAAATTGTCTTCTTATGTGTTATAGGTTATATAAATACTTATTTATTATATATGTTTTATGCAGACAAATATTACGGGCATGTAAAATTTTTATAAATCTTGTTATAAACTTATCGAAAAGATCATTTTAACGATTGTAAAATCTCAATGAAAATTTTATTTAGGATAAATAATCTTAACGAAAATTTTAACGATTATAAAATCTCAAACGATATAAGATGTATTTGGTCTAAATACGTTTAAGGGTGAACCCAAGTAGTGAAACAATATTTTCTTTGTTATAGTCGTTTTTTGATAATAATTGACCGGGTACTTTTTACGACAGTTATTGATCAAACTTTTTGATAAGATTTTATTATAAAGGGTATAATGATTTTATTAATAAATAGTTAAGGGGATATAGTTTAACTTCAAGGATATATTGTGTTAATACAAGAATAACTGAAGGACCATAAATGTAAATTGCAAGCCAATATACGTGTAAGAAATATAAGAAAGGTCATATATATTTTATTAATTAAAATGATATGTGTTATTGAATTTGCGTAGTCCGTATGTCTTCATTTAACAAAGGTTATATGTGTTGGTTTTTCTTAAATGACTAAGCGTTTTAAAATGTAGTATAAATATGCATCGTTTTTCATTGTTACATACCAAGAAGTTATTTAAAAATTGATTAAAGGAGAATCAAAATATTATTGGAGCTTTTAAGATTTAAAAAACATATTAGTCGGCAGAGCGGCAGATATTGCAACCAAGTATAAATAGCTTAAAGCGTTGTATTTCTTCTACTGAAACTCCGAACGTTCGAGATAAGGTTTCGGCAAGATAATAAGTTGGCAAACAGTGTTAAGGTTGGAGCGATGAAAACATTTAGTAATCACTAACTATTCAAGTGAGTGCATAGTTACTTTCATCTTACACATACATATGAAGTATTTTATATAAATTATGTGACATACATATGAAGTATTTTATATAAATTATGTGATATATGTGCATATTATCTATATATCTTGAGATCTATGTTGGATGAAAGATTTAAACTTTTTTTTTTTCAGATCTAAATTGTATATATATTTTAATATCTTGAGATCGGTGTTGAATGAAAGATTTAAACTTTTTCAGATCTAAACTCTATATGTATTTTATATCTACAAATCTGTTGGGTAGAACATAGGTAGATAAATAATGAGGGATGAAAGATGATATAGATGAATATTGGTAGTTGCGTCATAACCAGTAGGTGTTTTTGATTTACGTATCCACCAGATGTCCTCTAGATATCCTGGCAGTTGTGCCTAAAGGATAATATCAGCAACTGAGCCTAATAGAGAACATCATAATCTTGGTAGCTGCGCCTAAAGGATAATATCGGTAGCTGAGCCTAATGGAGAATGTTATAATCCTAGCAGGAGTACGTAAATGATAATATTGGCAGCTGTGCCTAACAAATATCGTTGGCAGTTGTGCCATAGGCAACGATGGACTTCGTGCCTATTCCTTAGGAGAATCCTTAGGAATGAAAAACTGAATGATAGATGATTCTTAGGGTAAGTGCTTAAGAAATAAAGAAGATAATGAACATGAGTAATTGGGTTGATTGTTTGATGATTAAACATAATAACTATATTATTGTTAGTTGATATAAAGCTACACAACACCGAGAGATTAAGAAGATGAAAATCACTTGTATAAATGAATGTAAGGTCTGTTTATGATTATGTTTCTATATTGACGATGACATCCCAATGTTTTAAAATGAATAAAATACATTTCTTCGGAAATGCTTTGATAACGTATTTATCATGTTTTTCTAGGAACAAATTCCGTAACGTATTTCCTTAAAAGATAATCTGATTTCCAAAATAAAGCATAAACAAATCTGTCTATTTTGACCAAGAAAATGGAGATGTCACAGCTGCCGAGCAAAACCCTGAACCCAACCTGGTGCCCTCAACATATATAATTAGTTCTCCCCCACTTAGGGTTCGAACTACTATATGCTGACCCTTGCAGTCGATCACGACACCAAAATGACTCACTCAGTCCATTCCTACTATCACACAGACACCTGCCATAGGGATCAGGATCAAGTCGATCAGGAAGGATACCCCAAAGATCTATAGAACACAACCCCGATAGAATGAAGAAGCATAAATCTCGTGTTCATTGGCGATGGAGACTCACAATGACACTCTAGCTCTCCTAAAGGCGAACTGAACTCCCTACTAAATGATCGAGAGACAAATGACCGACTCGCCCCCAAGTTAAACAATACAAGAGCATGCAAGGAGTTCACTAAAAATGTACCTAACATTGCTACAAAAATATGAGCATACAATAAACATAATCAACGAGATAAGCAATAGAAACATACTAGCCACCACATCTGGTGTTGTCTTGGCCTCCTTGACAGTGAGCTGGAACGCACGTCCCCAGGCCCTCGGGGGCCCTGCTCTCCCTAACTCCCGTCATTAATCCTCAAGGTAGCCGGCACTAGAGCCTATGCCGACTTGGGAACTAGTATGGGACAATGGGCCTTCATATGGCTCACCTGCTCACAATGGTAACAAAGTCTAACACCAAAAGCTGGAGTCTGCTATCTACAATCCTTAGCAACGTGGCTCTGCTTGCAGCACTTTTGGAACCTTGAAGAAGATTGACAAACCCCATCATGCACCTTGTCGCACTTCCTACAAGTGCGACCCATCTTACTCCCCTACCTGGAGTCAGCGACCCTAAATCGTTTTGGCACAGGCTGTGACTGCGTCGGGGCCTGCCTCCGCTTCCTCAACTCAAGCTAAATCTCCAGCTCACGCCGCCTGATGGCATCATGTATATCCAAAAAAGTATCACACCGCTGAGTGGACACAAATTGTCTGATGTCCGTCTTGAGCATGCTCAGATAACGAGTCATCTACGCCTGCTCAGAAGCAAACTTAGGGCAAAACATTCCCCTCTCAGTAAACATTCGGGTGATCTCCATCACCGACTCCGTACCCTATCTCAACTCCAAGAACTCCTTAGCCAACCTTTCTTGCTCAACCCTAGGAATGTAGCGAGTGTGGAACATCTCCCTGAACTGATCCGATAACACTGCATCTCTTTGCTCATCAGAGTACAATCCCGTAATCAATCTCCACCAATCCTTTGCTCCGAACCTTAGCAGGTTCAGAGCACACTTGACATTCTGATAAACAGGGAAGGAACAAGTGAAGAAACATCCCTCCAAATCAGACAGCCACCTCATGGCCACAATCGGCTCTTGAAATCCATCAAAAGTTGGAGGCTTCAGTTATCAAAGTCCCTATACTGAAACACATGTCATGTCCCAACACCTGCAGCTGCCACAATTGCAAAGACTGCAGCAACAACAATCTCATCAATGGTTGTGTATTTGTCATCAAGGTACTCCATCATTGCGATCTTGATAGACCCGAACATCTCTAGAATCTGACCCCAAACAATCTTAACTACCTCCTCACGGATGATCTCCCAGACGCGACACTCTTTCAACGCTGGCCTATCCTGGCTGCCAGCTTCCGCTCCCGATCCTGACCCAGATCCAGTCTCAAATCGCCTCATAGTCACCATACTAAAAAATATACCAGGAAGATATCAAACATTCGATATAATAACAGGGATCCAACTCCTACCAAAAGCCTATGGGTTGTGACTTCCTTTATATGCGTATGGGCCATATGCTTTCAATAGTATGGGACCATACTACCTTCCACACCTACCCATATTTGTCTCAAGGATCATCATGGCACCCTAACAATATACGTAAACATAGGCAAGCACTCAATCCTCACTCCTAGAGGAAGGCTAAACATCTCACAACTGGCCGACTGACCCCTGCACAACTCATCCATGAAACTTCCACCAACCCTATAGAACTCATGTATGCTAGCCAGACATAACACTGGACCATATAGACATTCAAGTATCTGATCCTACCCTAAGCCCTTCATCAAACAAGAACAGGAAATAAGGCCAAACCAAACATTCTTAGGCTATAAGATCATAGCTATATACAACTATGATGCATACACTAAGCAACTATAGTAATGATGTCAATTTCATATAAAGAAGGACCCTACGCTATCCGGCATCATATAATTAGGAAATTCTATCATGAAATTCCGATTGATCCCTAGCCTATCACTAGCATGTTGTTCTAACATATCACAATATCAAATAATAATACGATATTTTGGGGTCAACTTACAGGCTCCGGTTGATTGTATACATAGCATCCTCTTTTTGTATTTGAAAACCATTTGAAAATCATTTTGAAAATATTTTTCCTTAGTTTGAGATTGGTTTCACACGAGTGTTCCTCCAATTCACTCAAACCAAGGCTTTGATACCAGCTTGTAGCATCCGTAAATTTCACAAAAAATTTAAACTTTTTTAAAGTATCCAAAAACCACCATTTATTACAAATTGTTTTCAAATACTTTATCATCAGAGAAATCCAAAAAATCATAATCATGAAAAACAAGGAAGTGCACAATCAAGCATTTGCCTTCACGCGATCATCTGAAGTATCTGAAACAAAATCCACAACTGTAAGCACGAAGCTTAGTGAGTTCCCCCAAAATACCCGCACAAAAATAACACACATATAATAATAGCATCCTATGGGCTCTATCAACCATCAGGTTGGAATGCCCCACGCCCTCAACCATCGGGTTGGAATGCCAACATACTATGGGTCCAATCATCCTCAGGATGGTATACCCTCAGTCCTTAACCATAGAGTTGGAATGCCCACATAGTATGAGTCCAATCATCCTCAGGATGGAATACTCTTGCCCCGCAACCATCGGGTCGGAATGCTCACATACTATGAGTCCAATCATCCTCGTGATGGAAGACTCTCGGTTCACAACCATCAGATTGGAATGCCCACATACTGTGAGTCCAATCATCCTTCGGATGGAATACTCTCGCCCTACAACCATCAGATTGGAATGTCTCGGTCTGTTGGCTCATGCACAAAGTAGAAAAGCCTCAACTATCAATCAAACATATACACATATATCAGATAATCATATAATAGTCTATAGACAGTCAAATCGATCTACAGATCGCTAAGCATAACAACATCCTATTGATATGAGATGCATCTTCATAAGAACAGGAAGGAATTGCTTGAACAAGACGTAATTCATCCCAAATTCTTGTTAATTTGGTGAAACAGTTTGAGATAACATTTGAACCTTGAGAAGTTGAATAAAGTTGTTGTTGAATCTGGTAGATCAACGCTCCATCTGGTTGTTCGAACTAAAACCTTTGATTCAATTGAATCCAAAGCAGTAGAAAAGAATAAAACACTGTCTACAATGTTTTCGGATAAGGAATTCCATATCCAACTAATATCCATGGAATTAGTTTGAAATCAAGCCTGAAATGGAATTGATCGTTGGTCTAGAAATTGGTCCATCAATGAAACCTAACTTGTTTTTAGCAAAAAAGGGTGATAATTGATCATTTCCAAGATGCAAATCCTACGGTATTAAATGGATTTGTAATGAGAATAGAACTCGGATTGTCAGATGCAACAGTGAAAAAAGGATTGGATGGATCAATGGTTGTAGGTCCAATAGGATTCAATGGATCAACACGAACAGCCATGAAAAAAGATGAAGAAATACAGAATCGGAAAACTAGTGTGATACCATGTTGATTTGAGAGAAAATGAAGAACAAATTATAAAGAATGATTCACTTCTTGTATTCAATAACGAAGAATCTATATATATATATATATATATATATATATATATATATATATATATATATATATATATATATATATAGTAGAAAAGCACTAAGAAACTAACTCACTCATAATATATAAAAAATGATAATACCCTTTCTATCTAACTACCATCTACAACTGTTTATAACAACTTTCTAACAGTAAAAACTAATACGCTCTCTGCCAAAGCAGAATATAGATCCATGGAAATTGCCGATAGTGAGGTGCTAGATACATTCCCAAGATTTATGTTTCCATGAACAAACAAAACCTGTGGAAATGGACTATTCCTTTGTAAAGGAACGTGTTGAAACTAAAGAAATAATGTTTGTTTATGTTGATAAGAAGTCACGGGTTGCAGTCATCTTCACAAAAGCCTTTAGAGGTTGCAGGTTCTATTTAGTAAGTAGGGCATTCAAGACCTACATATTCCAACTTGAGGGGAAGTGAAGGAATCCTTGCGTCCTTACCTTCTCTACGTCCTTATCTGTCTATGTTGCTATCTTTTTAATTGGTTTGAATTATGTGTACTTATCTTTTCTAAACTTTGTATTTATATCCCTCTGGGAAGTTTAATCTATTAAGCTTTTCACTCACAAAATCTATATGGTAAGACAGAAAAATGTAAGACATCCAAGCTAATTACTACGAGTTTATCTTGATGTGAGGTATTTATTAGCATTTCAATTTATCATTTGGAAAGTTGAAACTAGATTTCCTTTAATATAATTAAATGAAAAGAATCACTTGAAAATCTAGTGCTTCCTTGATCCCCTTGATGATCACTTTCATCATAGGGTGATCCTTGAAGTTCCAACCAATGCACTGCACCACTGATAACCAATTTTCTTAAACATGTTGAAAGCACCCATATTAATTTTAGAGAAAATTACAAAAATAGCCTAATATCTTAATTACTTTGTGGAAAATAGCAAAAAAGCCCAAATTACAAAAATAGCCTCCAAAATCACATATGGACTGATCCATCTGTGATTTTAATTGTATGTTCCCAGATGGGTTAAGCCCATCAGGGGTATAAATACGTACTTTTTTTCTTTCATTTTTCAAACTTTTTGTTGGGGAACTCTCTCTCTGGAGGCACTATGAACGATTTCATTTTTCAAATATTTTTCAAACTTTTAGTTGGAGAATTCATTTTATTAGAGGTGTGTTTGGCTTAGCTTTTCACAGCCAAAAGTCCTTTTTGTAAAAGAAAAAAAAACAAAAAGATATTTGGCAAACTAATAACTTTTGGAGTTTTAATACAAAAAAAAACAACTTTTTGGAAAAGTCAGGAAATCCTGACTTTTTGTAACTTTTTGGAAAAGTTCTTTTGAGCTTTTAAAAGCTAAGCCAAACACCCCCTAGATAGGTTTTAAACAAATTTTCCAAAAAAATAACAAGTAAAGTGATAAATTTTTGCAAAACTTTATATATAATAAGGTTGTTTCGTAGTCAAACTATCAATTTCGTAGTAAAAACAACACGCAAAATCGCAGGTGGATGAAAAGCAAATACTAGATGAACTATATTTTAGTCTGAGCTGACATGTATTTATACGGGAAAAATGAAAAAAAAAATAAAAAAAAAACATCTGGCGAATGTACAAGTCACTAAAGTGTACCCGTGTTTTAGCAATTTGTATATTCGCAGATGGAATGTTAAAATCGTAAATGTGCTTAAATCATCAGCGATTTCATCTGCGATTGTGATGCCTATTTGGGTTTTTTTTTGCTATTTTCCACAAAATAATGAAGGGATTAGGTTATTTTTGTAATTTTATCTCTTATATAAGGATCAATTAAGTTGTGGAGTCCTTCAGATTTATGAGTGTTTGTGGCTGATCACCACCAATGCTCTGTTTTTTCATAAACTACCATCTGGCTCAACATTTCGAAAAGAACAACCTCGAATGAGTAGACATCTGCTTCTGTGTTGGCACTGCCACTTTGTTCGTAAACATGATCCATGTAATAAGGGCTACCTGAAGCAGATTCATAAGATTGTAGCTGCTTTTGCTCGACGAATATGGACAAACAGAAATTACTAATTTTGACTTCCAAATTATAGTCTAACAGTATATTGCGGCTCTTAACACATCTGTGAATTACTATGTTGTCTTCACCAAGATCCGAATGAAGACACTCTAGTCCTCTTGCTGCCCCTATGCAAATGTTTAGGCGATCTGCCCATGTTAGGAAACGCCTTTTATCCGGTCGCCAAGATGTTCAACAAGGCTTCCATTGACAGGGTATTTAGATACTGTACCCTCTGATTGCCTTCATGACAGTAGCCAATGTAAGGGATGATATTTTTATGGTGTACTCTGGAAATAATATTGATCTCGTAACGGAACTCACGATCACCTTGGGAACCATGCAGATCAGCGCAATAGATGGCGACAATGCGATTTTTCAGTTGTCCTCTGTAGACATGACCAAATCCACGGGGACTGATCCGATTTTCTCGACTAAAATTTTGGGTGGTCGAGAGGATCTCCTCCAGTGGAATTAGGCGAGGCCCTGATCCTGAAGAAGACTGTTTTATAAAATTAGTTGGTGGCTTTCTTTGTGTATGGTTCTATGAACATAAAAAACATGATTCTGCGTAGATATGATTAGATCCATGTGCATCTCAGTTCATATTGTCATTGGCTTAATAAAATATTATAAAGAGTAGACTCGAACCAAGTCCGGTAATTAATAAAATCCCACCTATACTTCATATATGTTATCATATACAGGGCCTGAGGAATTGAATATCCTCAAAGGCCCAAGACGAACAAGTAAAAAAATGACATTTTCGTTATTATAAGTTGTTATTTTTAAATAAAACTATATAATAATAACAAATTAGGCCTTGTGCAACTGCCCACCACTGCAACAAATGAGACGTATAGGGACAACAATTGTCGTCTCTATAGGTTCAAAAAGTCATCCCTATAGGTTTTTGGGGCGATATGTCGTCCCTATAGCTTTCATCTCAATAGCCCCGTCGCAATAGATATGTATTTTCGTCACTAAAAAACTCGTCGCAATTAGTAGCCTTTGGTGACAATATGTCGCCCTATTCTGATTCGTAGCTATAAGTTTGCTGGGCTCCTTTGATTAAGCTATAGGGACGACATGTCGTCTTTATAGAGTAATCTATAAAAGCCACCGGCCGTCTCCACAAGTATAGCTATAGAGACAACTTGTCGTCTCCATAGATGCAGCGATAGACACAATGAGTCGTCTCCATAGATGGATACATAGTGGGCATCATTCACCCTATAGCAACGGTGTTTCGTAGTGGTTGATGCATTTGTAGAGACGACATGTCGTCTCTATAGGTATGTCGTGTTATCTATGTAGATTCCTCTATAAATACAACATGTTGTCTCTATAGGTATCTGTAGAGACGACATCTCGTCTCTATACGTGTGTCCATGTCATCTCTATAGGTATGCCCATATAGCTCCTTTTAACCACTATAATTTCCCAAATTCTTAAAACAGTAAATTTACAAAATAGCTAAATCGGTAAATTTAATTGGAAAATATTAAAATAAAATATAATCTCAAAACATTAAAATATAATACGATCTCAAAACATTTACCAAAAAATTCTTTTGAAATGTATAAAAGTTTCATAGAATTACAAATACTACCTAATTTAATCTGATCCACTAGAAGTTTGCCGATCAGTACTTTGATCATCATCACTTTGAGCATCATCACTTTGAGCATAATCATTATATATCACTTGTCTCTTCGGAAGTTGTACCTGTGAGAGATCAATATTGAATTGAACGGTCGGCGGAGGTTGGGTGTTTGGATTTTGAGACGTGAACATTTGTTGCATTTGTTGATTAAACTGTTGACTCATTTGTTAAGTCAATTGTTGAGTCAACTGAAGAGCAAATGCATTGAGGTCTACATTATTTGTTGAAGGAGCCAGGATATTATAAGGTGTTACATTTTTCACTTTTCGACCAACACCCCATGTATGACCTCTCCTTTCTCCAAGTACATGAGCCAAGCATTCTAGTTGTTTGACTTTTTATTCGTCACCACCAACCTCGTCCAACATTTTCTTATACTCATTTTCAATTTTAACCTACAACAAAAAAAAACAATAAACATACATTAGTTGCTTTAATATTGTTGCATTACTGAATCGCCGGTGAGGCTTTCTCGACTGTTTTGAGCCATTAAACAACAAACTCTCCCTCCATTTGTGCTTGAAATGCAACAATCTTCTATGACCAACATAAGTTATCTTGTTGGTTATACGACATGAAGGTGTGTCTTTATTGCAGGTAGAACAAGCTTTATAACCTTGACCAATCCATCTAGACAAACTGCTACGAGTAGGATAATCGTTGATAGTCCATAATAGTGTTGCATGCATCGTAAATATAGTGTTGGTTGCTGCATCTCTCACTTTCACTCCTTCGTCCCACAACATTTTCAACTCGTCTACTAAAGGCCTCAAGAAAACATCAATGTCCTTTGCAGGTGATTTAGGGCCAGGAATTAGCAAAGTCAACATGAAAGAAGACACTTTCATACATAACCATGGTGGGGTATTGTACGTTGTCAACATTATTGACCACATACTATAAGACTGATTCATGTTGCCAAATGGATTAAAGCCATCAGCAGCCAAACCCAAGCGAACGTTCCTAGGTTCATTGGCGAACTCAGGATAACGCTTATCAAATTCTTGCCATGCCTTCCCATCAACTGGATGATACATCTTACCATCATTTGACCACCCTGTATGATGCCAAATCATGTCTTTTGCTGTGAATCTAGAACTATACCTTCGACGAAGCCTGGGAGTTAAAGGAGAATAACTCAACACTTTTTGTGCCACATTCTTCACCTTTGTGTTTTTTTCAACCCATCTGCTCTCGTTACAAATAGGACAGTTCTGCATCGATTCATTCTCCTTCCAAAACAAAGCACAATCATTAACACAAGCATGTATAAATTGATATCCTAACCCAATTTTTTTCAGCTTCTTCTTAGCTCCCTAGTGTGAAGCTGGAATCGTATTTTCTTTTGGGAACGCAACTCTTAAAAACTCTAAAAGTTGGTCCATCGAACTGTCTGTCCATTTGTTGATGGCTTTCATGTGCATCAGTTTTGCTACAAAGTTTAGGGAAGACATCCAACAGGGTATAACTCTGTATTGGCCTCTTTAAACAATGCATCAAATTCTGGGTCTAAACCAATTCCTTCTCCATCAATATTTTCTTCATGTGTATTTTCCTCTGCCATAACATCATCTGTTGCATCAAACATTTCATGTGTTGTTGTAGTATCATTTTTAGGAAACCAAATGTTGTCTAAATCTGAAGAAGGATATTCTTCCCCGTGATGAATCCATATACGATATGATTGAAGAAATCCACGATCATGTATGTGGGCATAAACCGTAGTCACAATTTGTCGATACATATTCACACAATCTCTACACAGGCAACATGTTTTTCCTTCACCATCGACATGGTCCTTGGCAATCTCTATAATGTTTCTAAGACCTATCAGGAATTCTGGAGAGCTCCGATTTGGCAGTGTAATCCAACTCTTATCAATTGTCATAATTGTTTGATTATCAAGAATTAGATTGTATGTATAGTAAATATATGACTAATTTGTTTTTATTTAGGATTTATTTTTCATATTCTTCATATTATATCATCCTACTTGTAATGCTTTATTTTTTTATAGCATTCTACTTCTACTTGTATTGCGTTATTTTTTTTATAACATTATACTTCTATTATAGCTAAACAACTTGAAGCCTAGTACAACAAAATGAGGGAATATATATTATAGATTAATCCTAGAAACTAGAAACTCAATTCTAAAAACCTTACTTGAAAGTTTAAACAAATTACTTTTAGTAATTCAAAAGATCATATATGAATGTTGAAATGTTATATCTCCAAAAGGAAATTAGTATACATGATTGAAATAAAGAATTCTTACATCTTTAAGCTTGAATTTTCTAAAAAGTTAACTTTGATCGGTAAATGTTACTACTCGAGCTCCATAATTTCTTACTCCAAATTCTGCAACAAATTAATAATTAGTATCTAAGATACAACTTTACATTATAATCAATAGAGGTGTATGGATTTACCTCTTTTATGTGGTTGTGAAACATATAAAACACATCACATGCTCAAGTTAGAAAATACTGAAAAAAATAAAAATTCAAGACGTTAAAAGGCATTGATTATAAAATATTCTGATTAAAATGATTAAATTTACCCGAAAAGCCCTTGAACAAATCCATACTCTCCACTTTCCTGATAGTCTTAAAATGGAGCAACATTGTTACATTAGTTTGTGTTTTTTTTCTATTTAATGCATTTTATTTAACATGTGTACTTTTAAAAGGGAAATTGTAATTATAATGAATTAAACAAAATGCATTTTGGATTAACACAACAGAATATGAATAATGAATTTACTTTTTAAGCATATGATCTTAAAAAGTATTAGAAACAGGAATAATAATAATAATTTTTTTCTTTTTTACCTTTTTCGAGACTAAAATCACTAAAAAACCGGATGAGTTTGTTTCTGTTTGCAATTAGTACATTCACAATCTCTAGTGGCTTTTTCTGGTTAGCAGGAAACAGCTATTTCAAAAAACAAAAACATATTTTTAGAAAATAAATATTTGTATAGGAATTAAAAACTGAATATTTGTTGTATATATATGTTTAATACCTTGAACACATTTTAGATTCATGAGAATTCTCATGTTGTCCAATGAGCAGACATATCTAACCATCACAGGAGTATTTGAACATGTTAAAAAAAATTCAGTACAAGACAATAATATTAAGAAAAAAGATCGTAACTTGAGTTCAGAATCCAATGCTAATAACAAATTCAATCTATTATATAGAAATATTAGGCTAAGGAAACTTGAAATTTTTGTTCGAGCTCCCATTTATAATTGTTTTAAAAGTAATCAAAGCACAGAGTATCTTTATCAAAGATTGAAAATGACGTAAATGAATCTTTAAAGAAAGATAATCAGAGACCAAATGAATCTTTACTATTCATAATTCAGTTTTTATATATCTTTAAATTTGGATTCTTCTTTAAGTTTAATGATTGGAATCTTACCCCCATTCGGTGACTTGTTATCTGTAAACTCTGTCCTAAAAATAAACCCTGTTCCAAGAATCTACAAAAACAGAAACAACCAACAAAAATAACCCAATTAAATCTTTTTGGTGTTTGGTTTGTTGGATTCCATGGGATTTGTAATTCCATTCCATTGTTGGGTTGTAAAAGACTATGGAATTAAATTCAATTGGAATTCACAAAATCCTTTTTGATTCCAACATTTCATTCTAAGTCCCAAGGAATTCAAATCCAAGCATCTCCTTGTTAAGAATACATATTTTTTCAAAGGGTAATTATCATTGTTTATAATATTTAAAACCATTTATCATTTATATTCATTTAAAACGAGTAGTTTTTCCATTTATCATTTATATTCATTTAAAAACAGAAATATACAAAGGAATGGAATTGAATTCCATTCCATTTCTGTCAACAAAACATGTGACAAATTATCAATTCTTTCATATTTCAACCAAACTTGTGATAAATCCTTTGTGCTCTACAAAAGAGAATATTGAAGTTCTGGTGATATTATGAACAAAGAACTGATAAATAGCATACAATTAAGTCTCAAATAGCTGGAAATACAGAAAATTTCATGTTAATTATATAACATTGACATGAACATATAAATAGCTTTCATGTTGCAGTAATTTCGTCTCAGTTGTCCTGTATTTTCAAATTTCAACCATTAATTAGATTATCAAGTAAATTACATTTTTGTCCATGTCCTACAGTGATATTTTGGATCAGGTTCAACAACGAATCTTTTTTTTTCCATTTTGGTCTCTGTTTATAAATATCAAGTGTTGTGAAACATTATGCATGTGGGTATCATATACCTTTTATAAATATCTAGAAGTCAAAAAAGAAGAGGGTATCAACATTCAAGAATTCCTCTGTATGCATAGCTGTGACAATTGCTTAAGCAACTGTGACTGTAGACACATTTTAATTATTTTAATCAACTCATAAAGAAAAAACTAGCATAGCAAAGCAACAATAAAATATTAAAGAAATTCCTCCAACATCATTGTCATTTTTTACAACTTTATGAACATATCCAATGATAAAACACTTGCATTCCCAACAAATAATATAGATTAGGTTGCTCATGACTTCAAGTAAAGGGCACCCGATTAGAAAAATAGTCCCAATTAGAAACAATATATAGCAATCATGATTAAGTCAACAATAGAAATCATGAAGAAATACAATAGAACCCAAAGGATGTTTGGAAACACTCAACTGATCAAAAATATATGATGCTATTAGTATAATTCTAAATTATAGCTCCACATACAAAATCCAATCTAAAGAGTCTTACCTCCACGTTGTAAACTAATACACATTAAACTCCTCCCTAAACAGTAAACTAATATACATTACACTTTACCTTCAATCAATAGGAATACATTAAACCAACCCTTGCATATTTTTAGTGAGCATCCAAAAGTTGTTTCATATGTCAATGGGTAAAGAAGGGGAAAAATTGGCAACTCAATAGAAAAGAAAGAAAGAAAATTGTGGAGTAGAATTGGAGGTTTAGTTGCCTCAACCACAACATCAACCCTGAATCTGTGACTGTAGTAGCTGCTGATTCCGGTGGTGGAAGTGGAACTGATTCAGATGGAGTGCCTCCTATTTGTAAAGGTTTAGCTGGTTGTGTTTTTTTTCTGAATTCCAAGAAGGGGGCATCTATTGAGTATGCAAGTGTGCTAGGTTGAGTGTATTCACTTCTTAAAGGAGTATTGTTCTTATTATCATAAAGATTATAGTCGATCTTAACATACAAAACAATGTCAAATATCAGGGTAGCAAGGGGGAGGCTAGCAAGAAGAGTAGATTGGCAACATGATTAGCAACTGACTCAGTAGAGCCTGTCTGATTTAGTGGAAAACATAATGGAAATCCATACCGTAACATGTGACACTAGGCAACAAGTACACGTGTTTCAACTGAAAGCAAATTATCAGAGTAGCAAGGGTAGTAGATTATAGATTATGTTGAAAGCAAAATACCTTTTAATCGCAGAAAGCTATGGTGAGGAACATGAAACAGTAATGCAGATTTGCTAATCGATGTGAGCAAATTGCCTCTTGAGAGATCAATTGTGAAACCATAGAAAAATCACAAGTTAGGGACGGAGAAGAAGGAACAAAAAAAAATAGAAAAATGGAGATGAGCATGAGGTTGATCAACTGGTGTTACAGGTGAACCAGTGGTGAAAGGGGGAAGACGAATCCTGAGACAAGCTAATCGACAGAGAATCCGAGACCGGAGACGACCAAACGGAAAGGGATCCTAAGATCATAACCCTATGGGGTATTCTATCGTCCCTATAGCCATAAACAAACGACATCGTATTCAATTTTCCAACTAAATAGATTAAAAATATATATTTTTTGGGCATAGAAAGCTATGGGGACGACCAGTCGTCCCTATATTTACCCCAAAACGTTTTATTCCCGTTAAACGATTAAAAAATATGTTATTTTCAATTTTTATTATTTATTAGGGCGATATGTCGTCTCTATAGATGTTTAAAAACCACGCCAAACCCTCATTTCTCCCGCTTAACATGTTGAGACAACAAGTCGTCCCTGTATCTTAAAAGTCAATAAAAAATGATCAACTCTATAGCGACGATATGTCGTCCCTACAGGAAGCCTATAGTGACGACTAATGTCGTCCCTATAGGTGTTTATTCTTGTAGTGCAATTTTGCCCCCCTCAACGCCCCCATGATCATATATTACAATTCCAATCACCACCTAACCTTTTAGATCAGCAATTTTGTTATTTTTATTTCTTCAATGATGTAATTATTGGTTATAAACTTGTTTATTCATTTTACCAAACATGTGATGTGACTCATATCAATAGGCGTAGTATTCTTTCGGTCTAGTTGGTCACCTTTCGCTTTTATCGTCAAATACAATTTGAAAAACAGAAACAGACAAGTTAACTCTCAAGTGCTGTATTTACTCTATTCGTCCTTTGAATATTGCATTAGAATACTAAAGTATGTTGTGAGCGAAGTATTTTATAGCTTCCAATTTAGTCTAACGCAATTTTCTAAGGGAAAATACACTAATACATAGACAAATCAAAGGGTACAGTTCACGACTTGAAATTCAATCTGAAGATTTAACGTCAACTTCATTGTTTGGCTCCCAATATTTATTATATGACATTACAAATCTCTGAATTACGATCTAACAAACATTGTGATTCCAACCTCCAGCCCTGTAAAATCTGTATTTTGGGGATAGGATTTTTGTTCTTTTTTGGAAAATTATTGAAAATTAAATATAGATATAAATAACTAAATAGATAGAAAAAATTAAAAAAGTTAAAAAAAATTAATACAAGTGAATTTGAAAGTTTCAGGGCCGTTAGAAGGTTAAATTAGGATTAAAGAGAAAATTTACGATTAAGGGACTAAAATTGCCGAAATTCTGAAACTACAAATTAACCTTGTTTTAACTTGATTTGTAACATAATTGTTAAAAATTTAATTTTTGAGGTTCCTTGTAAGAATATTACAACTTGTTGGGTAAATAGAAGTTATTTCGGCCAAAAGGAGGAAAACTAGTTAGTAAAAGACCAAAAGTGGCAAGTTGGAAAAGATTAGAAATTAGACACTCCCTTTCCCTCTTCTCCCCCATTTTGTGAGGATATTTATCATTAAGTTTAATGTGTGTGAGGAAATGGAGTTTGAAGTGGTCGTAGTAGTCAACTCTAAGAGGTTGATTAGGTTGATTACAGACTAAGGATCCAGTACTAGCTTCAGTTCCTGCTGGATTATGGTATACTTAAATAAATTCAAATTGCACACAAAGGAAGCAAATAGAAAAATCAAAATCGATAAGGATAACAGAGTCAGTCACCAACACTAAGAACTAGAGAGTTAAGATCAAAATCATTCCTTTTTTTTTGTGGATTTTTCCTTTAACTATGTTTCGGTAAAAAAAAAAAAAAAAAAAAAAAAAAAAAAAAAAAAAAAAAAAAAAAAAACAGATGCATAATAATATTGTATAGAATATTGTCCCCTTGAATGGATATTTCTATGGACAACATACTAATATTAATTAACATGTAGAGATAGTCTTTGGCTATCATGCTGGCAATAAGATAGTACTCACAAGGGTTCCTCTATATGTGTCTGAAGATTACATGTTCTTATTCAAATCTTGAAACAAAACAATTCTCTATTTAGCCAAAATTAAGATATAACAACAAATAAAGAAATTTATTTACCAGACATCATATCATATAAACTTAATAAACTTTTGTGACCCGTTGCCTAGCGCGGATATACAACTAGTCTTTAATTATAGCGGCCTTGATCTTCAATTCTCTGTACATAGAGGGGTAGAATTTATGATTCTAGAAGGGTTTTGATTGGATCCATATCTGGAAATCTTTAGGAAAAAAAAATCAGAAGTTCTGTTTACAGAAATCAAATTTGGTTGATGTCTTGTGTGAGAATTCATGAGCTAGTTGTTTCAGCTCTTTTGCTGATGCTGGCTCTCCACCATAGAACACCCCTGTGGATTTTCATAGACAAAAGTTAGAAACATCACTGAATTGTATACAAGAGTTTACATACAAGATTTTCTAATTTCTATTGGCTTTTGTCATTTCTTGACAAAAAGCTTATCTTAAAAAATGAACATCGAGTGAGTGAGAAGTAATACCTATTCTGGAACCCGGGTGTTTAAGAGCAATGTGCATGTACGTCTCAAACCAGTTGGGTTTGGCAAAATAAGTCTTAACACGAGACGCCGAAACAACATCAACACCATTTTTGGCATGATTAAGTGACTCAACCATTTTGATTAGGGCAGACCGAGCGTCATCTTCCTCAAAAACCCTGGTGCAATAAGCATGCATGTCAATGACATCATATTTATCCATTTCAGCAGCATCATTCATAATGTCTTTAACCATGTCAAACGAACCCTGTTCGCTAGTCACCCAATAGAAGTAAGCTCTTGTTGTTTCAAAGTTTGTTGGCCCTGATTTTTTCTTGTGCCATTCGCCAGTGCTACCATTTTCCTCTTCTTTGGCTTCAATGTTATTCAAAATATCTTTCACAATATTAATCATTGGGGTTGCTCCCATTCCTGACCCCACTAGTAACACCACGCTGTATTTCTTATAGTCTTGTGCTGGTGCTCCATATTTACCCTTGAATAAAACTTTTGCTAGTCTGTCAAAAAAAAGTTAAAACTAGTTATTAAGATCAAATCATAGTCATACACAAAAAATTATGACAAATATTTTGCTATATTTTTGTTACAAAAGATTAGGTTTCATATCCACATGCACAACACAGTGCTCTGTCTTTGACATGAATGTGCTTCCATGTAAACAAACCAACATCTCTGCCAATAATCTCCTGTAAATAGTACCTAAAATTTTCATACCATCTCCTGATTGGCTTACTACTTTCCGTTGTTTTCAGCTTTGGGCTTTCTGCTCTCTCGTTACCCTCTGGTGCTTGCAACAATATCTTCTCCAAATTCTCAATCTGTTTTAAATTTTCTCATTAATTAATTAAACACTTTCCCACAATTACCAAACTATATATATATATATATATATATATATATATATATATATATATATATATATATATATAATTTAGTTGTGTTTAATCTAACCATGATGTAACCGTTGTTATCCGGGTCTAGCTCTTCCATGATCAATGCGGCATATTCGTCTGCTTGATTTTGAATATGCGAGAGCTTGTTGGCTGAAGCACTAAGGATAATAATCTGCATCCCATGGGTACAGAATATATAATATTATTTGGGAATAATATTCTTAGACTATAAATAATTGATTAAATACATAATGTAGACCTCTCTGACATCGTTTTCTGTGATCCTACCGTCTGCATCTTTGTCAATCCTGCATTTATTTATATATTTAGTATATTTGTACGTATGATTCCCACCAAACAAAAATAATTAGTGTTTAATATTTTAATTGATCCTCACATGTCAAAGAAAGTGTGTAGCCTTGAGTCAAAACTCTGATCAGAAATTTGGTTCCAAAACTCGTACATTTGATCTTTGTTAATCAATTCACCTTTTATGTTGGCCCTTAGAGATAATGAATCAAACAGCACCCCAGCAAAGTCTTGGGAATCCTTGTTCATCCCTGGTATATTAAAATAGAAAAAATAAAAAATAAACGCAACCATAGTTAATAAAAAAACGAAGAACAAACATGCATGGTTGGAGTTATATATTGATTACCAATGCATTCCCAGAAATGCAACCGTGGAAGTAATCCATTGGTGTCCTTGGTGAGATCATCAAATCGCTTCTCAATGGCAACCCATGTCCTACTTTCCTCCTTGTTGCTAATAAACTCAAGCACCTTGAAAGCGACATCGACAGATTTACTCCTGTCTAATGGAGCCTTTGGTTGCTGTTTCGAGAATGTAGTCAACTCCTCAGACACCGACCCTGCAAGTAAGCCATTTGAATGCTGCCATTGAGTCATCACCAACATCCAAAGTGATTCAATGTAGTCGTCAATTTCAGACTTCACACTGTCAACACCCACAGCCTCGGTGTCTAATCTAGTTCTTCCATCACCCGTACCCATATTATGCATTTGGTTCCAAAACAAATTAACCAAAATGGAAATCACAAGGGGTATACCTGTTAATATGATAGAAAGCAAAATGCAATAACAAATGAATGAAACTAAGATATGAGATACATAGATCTAGAAAGTTATTTAATTACTGAATCGAATAAAAATAGAACAAATCAGAAAAGAAACCAAATGTTTCTTCCTGCCCTAATTAGAAAGGCTCTTGATAGAGAATGTGTTATGGGTCTTATATAAATATATGGGCAAACATGGGGACCTAATTGTAATATTTATTATTTTCTGTTTTGAATCCTATCTACAATTATCTCAAGGATAGCATAAATAGAGTAGTCATAGAAGGTATTGAGTATTCTCGATTTTTTAGTTCAGGACGTTAGCTTGGGTAGGAGGTCATCTCTTTAGTGAACCTCTCAGATTAGGGCACGAAGATAATCATTTGATTATCTTCTCCGATTTGTTCTAGTTTCATTCCATTCAATAAAGAACAGCTTTCTAGATCTATAATCTCATATTTTAGTTTCATTCACTGTTATTGCATTTTGGTTTCTATCAACTCTCCAAAGAGACAACCTCCTACCGTAGGTATTGCCGAAGACCAAATTCTTTAAAATACTCAATACCCGACTACTCCTATTTATGATAATCTTCAGATAATTTTAGATAGGGATGAGCATCAGAACTGGTACCCGCTTTCGGAACCGGAACGGTCTTGAGCGGTTCCGCTTCCGGTTCACATTTTTTCGGAACCGCTACCCGCTGGGTACCCGCCGGAACCGGTATATATATATATATATATATATATATATATATATATATATATATATATATATATAATATTTACTATTAATATTAACATGTGTGTGTTATTGAGACCGATTTAAAATATATTTGTTCGATTTTGTCTGTTTTTGGTCCGAATTCATTCGATTTCGATTGAACTAAATTACGGTTTTATTGAAAGTTTTTAATAAAGTTGATGTAACCGGGTTACACACTCTTAGAACCGGAACCACCGGTTCCGGAAGTGGTTCCAAAAATTTAAAAACTGCCTGGACCGGTTTCGGTTCCGGTTTTAGCTTTTCAGGAACCGCCGGTTTCGGTTACGGTTCTCGCCAAATGAGGCGGGTACCTGCCTATGGTCATCCCTAATTCTAGATAGGGTTGAAAACTAAAAATGATAATTATTACAATTACGTCCCCATATTTGCCCATATATTTATACAAGACCCATAAACCATTCTATATCATAGCACAAGAGAGAAAAATGTGAATAACATGTTGGGAGTTTTAAGTAACAAGATTTTTGTGAAACATAAGAGTTCTAGAAATCTCGAATAAAGTCTCATTATTATGGGCCAGTTTACTTTTTAACCTGTAGCACCCCGTTTATTTAATAAATAAATAAACAAATTAATGAATGAATAGTAGCCCTAAAATCAAATAATTATATAGCATGGTGTTGGTTCCGAGGAGTTAACTGGCATAATTTAGAAGTTTGGGGTTAAAAGTGTAAGTTTCGGATTTGTTATGTAAAAATTTATGAAGGCAGGGATTACTTGGTAAATTATTGAGACTTAATTTGAAAGATTTTGGAGGCTAAGGGGCTGAATGGTAACATATGGACTTCATTTGAGAATAATTTGTAAAGGAGGGGTTGTTTGGTAACTGTTTGATTTATTATGAAAAAGAATTATAGGAGCAGGGGTATAATAGGTAAATAAGGGAGCTGTTTCGAAATTATTTCAGAAGGGAGGGACTATTGTTGTCATTATGACAAAACATTTAGAATGGAGGCGGGTATATAATCCTCCTGAAACCCTAACCCTAGGAACCATATACTGGCCGCCACCCTCCTCCTCCAGCCGCCGTCATCTCTTCCATAGTTACCTTGCACCACCGAGCTCCACCATCATTGTGCCATTCTGTTGAAGACAAAAGCCACCATTAGATATCTTAGCAGCGAATGATCGGAAGGAACACACCTGGGGTGTTGTTCTTGCTGTTTCCGGTGGAAGTCACCACCTTCTTCGCCTCTTCTTCTGCTCCGCCACCATCTTTTCTTCTCATTTTCTGATCGGGCAAGGTAGCCAAGCACTACTGTTCGAGTTGTGGCCGCCGCCTAGTCAAGTTCATGCCATCAGAAGTTGTTGGTAACCGGAGGACTGTGGAGCAAGCCATGTCCGTCGTGTGTGGGTCGTTAGCCACCGAAGAGTAAACTGGAACGATCATCAGACCCATATCACTGTCGACGATAATGAGGAATCGCGAACCGACAAGGGCTGCTGCTAAATGTCATGACCGTCTTCCCGTGTCGCTTCCGCCACCGTTTCACCCCCTTCAAGTTTGAAATCCAAGAGTCGGTGTGTTTTCTGTTGATTTGTGTGTGTGTGTGTTATGTGTGGTTTTGTTTGACCGGAAAATCGAGAAAAGGCCACCACTACCACCGTGAGGTGGTGGCTGCCACCATCTACCACTACCGCTCACCACAAGGGTGGCTGTGTGTGTGTGTTTATCTATTAGTGTGTGTGTTTATTTTTGGGTTAAAGCATTGTAAATTGTAATTAATGAATAGTATAATAAAGAAAACTCATAACCACCACCGTGAGGTGGTAGCTGCCGCCTCCTGCCACCACCAGTCGCTGTGTTGGGTGGCGGTGTGCTTTGTGTGTGTTAGATTTCGTTAGGGATGCTTGGAAAAAATAAACTAGAACCATAACCACCACCGTGAGGTGGAGGCTGCCGCCGTGAGCTGCCATTAACCACCACTACCCGAGGTGGTAGTGGGTGGTGCCCGACTTAAGAAATCCCTAATTGACCTAATGAAACCCTAATAGGCTTAAAGACTTCGCTTTTGGGCCTAATTGGGTTGTGAGGGGTTAGAAACCCTAATAAGGGTTTAGAAAACCCTAAATTTGGATATATGGATTATGGGTTGTCGGGACCCGCATTTTTAGATGACTGGATTATGGATTAAGCCGACCACACTACATGATTGACCTAGCAGATTGATGGACTTAATGGATTAAGTCCTTAATGGGTTAAGTAATAAACACTTAACCCTAATCGTCATTTTATATGAAACCCTAATTTCACTTGGGCCTTGAGTTGGGCCTTTCTATTAGGCTTTGGTGATTGGGCTACTGATGGGCCATCCAAGAACAAGCATATGGACTAGAATATTTGGATTGGACTTTAGGATAAGGCTCATTGGACAGGCTTGTGCTTAATTGGGAAAATTAGGCCATAGATGGGTCATAACTTGGCCTTGATGATTTTGAGATATTGGACCATTGGATTGCCAAGTATTTTGTCAAGAATAAATGGTTGGGCCTTAAGGTAAGACCGTGTAAAGGTTTAGGCCCAATTTGGAAAATTGGTCCATAGTTGGGCCTTGGTTCATTGTTAGACTTTTGGGCCTTTGGATTGGGACTTAGGCTTGAGTCAAGATAAGTTAGGGGTAAAGTAGTCTTTTACCCCAAGCATGGACTTGTGGATATTTGTTGGGGACCCAATTATTAATTGGGTGTTATTTTGATGTTGACAGATATGAGAATTTGTCATTCAACAATTAGGGTTTTGTCCGCGGGACTTCAGCAGTATGAGGTGAGTTTTCCTCCGGTAGGAACGGGTCGAAGGCACCAATGTCGGCCCGTTTATGTAAGTTAGCGTATACAGGGCTTCGGTCCGATGCTCGTGTTAGCGATGCAGATTATGTGTTTCCAGACTTCGGTCCAATGTCAGGGCGATCATGTGAAGTGCTTATGTATGCTTGATGTATTTATGATTCTTACATGTTATATGTTATGTGTTCCAGGTTTCGGTCCAATGCCGGGGCAAGCCAGATGTATGCTAGCTTATATGTTATGTGTTCCGGGCTTCGGTCCGATGTCGGGGCAAGCCCGATACATCTTAGCTTATATGTTATGTGTCATGTGTTCCGAACTATGGTCTGATGTCGAGGAAAGCTCAATGAATTTTTATATGATTATATTATGTGCTTATATTATATGATATGTTGTATGTATGCCGAGCGAGGCCTGATGCGAGACGCGGTCTAATGTTGGGGTAAGCCCGATGTCGGGTTCGTCCTGATGCAGTTGGGCGGAAAACCAAAGTGATGCTATTATTTCTTTATTTGTATGGTATATGGTAGTTTGGGGAGAGCCACTAAGCTTCCTGCTTACAATTTTCCTTTTTGGTTTCAGGTATTTCCACCAGCAAAGGGAAGAGCTAGGGATGATTGCATGGCACACACCACAACTTTTAGCCTGGGATGATTTACTTTGATGTTTTGACATGACTTTGATATATTGACAGTTGATTATAACATTTATGAGATACACGATATTTATGGTTTTTATATAATGTATGATACTCATGGTTTTTATTTATGTATTAAAACGAAATTTTCGGACTGCATTTTTAGGATGTTTCAAGTTGGTATCAGAGCCTTGGTTTGAGGGATTCGGTCACACTTTCAGGTGTGTCTGAACTGAAACTAAGGAATTAGTATAGAAATTTTCAAAAGAAAAACCATTTTATAAAAAGGACTTTGAGAAAAATAAAAGAATTTTAGAAAAAGCGAAAAAAAAAATTTAAAAAGGAGAAAAGGGTGTGGTGCATGCAATCAGCCGAGCTCAAGTAAGTACTCCCAAATTACTCATACAAGTTTATGTTATGATATATATATCAGCTTTATGAGAACTACATGCTAGATTAGGACTAAGGATCTTGGAAGGATGCCTTATGTGCCTATTATATGTGTATCAGCTTTATGATAGCTGCATGCTAGATCAAGACTAAGGATCTAGGAAGGATTCCTTATGTGTCTATTATATGTATCTCAGCTTTATGAACCACATGCTAGTACAGATTAGTCAGTGATGGCCTGAATGAGATATGCTTGATTATGTTACTCAATGCTCGAATGCTACCTGATTTGTGCTTATAGGAGTCCTACTTATATTTTACTAACTAGTAAACGAATATGTTAAGTTACATATTTTGAGGATTAAATAATTTCAGAAGGTTAGGTCTAGCTCTATCTCACAGCTTTTGTTTGAGTCTAACCGTTGTAGGGTAGGATCTCTCATTCAAAGAATTATCCAGTCTTAGTGATACGTAATGGTATTCGCAAGCTAGTTAGGGGGTATAGCAGGGACTTCTTATGCAACTGATGGCGGAGAGTGATGGTTACCCTAGGGTAAGCCTTGGATTAGAGTAGTGCATGAAGTATTAGTAGTAGAAGGAATTAGTGGATTCAAGTCAATTCTTGAAGAAAGTATGGATAGATGTGGAAGGTAATATGGGCTCGTACTACTAAAAGCAGAAGATCCGTACTCGAATCAAGGAAGGCTGAGATGAATCCAGGAAACTTGTAGTATATGTGATGCCTCGAGATATGATTGGTATTCTGATATCCTTATAGTATACTTGAGTATGGTAATGCTACGTGGTAGATCAGATGTTAGATCTGGTGTCGGCAAGGGATCAGGCTCGGACTCTAGAGCCAGGCAGCTTGATGGTTAGATGAGGGAGTTCATTCCATCTGAGAGTACGTACAGTATCACTTACTAGACTCTTGTGATATTCGGTACGATCAAGGAGGGAATTTTAGATATTTGTGATGAGAGGATGAGGGCATTCTGCACTGAGATAGCAGCCATGATAGGGACACATACGTTGATGTTTCGGGAAATTCCGAGGCCTCTAATTGAGATTCGGAGTTTCCTGGGTCTAGCGGGTTATTATCAGAGATTTATTTGGGTCTTCTCCAAGATTGCAGTTCCTTTGACCCGACTAACCAAGGAGTCGGTGGCCTTTCGTTGGGGCCTAAGCAGCCTTCGAGACTCTTAGACAACCGTTGTGCGAGACACCAATTCTCACCCTGCCCGAGGGTATAGATGATTTCGAGGTTTATTTTGTTGCTTCGGTCACGGGCATGGTTACGGTACTGATGCAGCGTGGTCACGTGATAGCAGGCCTTAAGGAATCAGGTTGGGGATTCCAGTCAGGACATGAGTTTAGTTCGGTGTTAGGTCAAGCGCGTGTTTGACCCATTATGGAAAGTGTTGTAAAACTGCGGGATAGTCATAGCATTCACTAGCAGCCAGATAGTGTGAGAAAGTGTTGTAAGTTTGCGGGTGTAGCCGTAGCATTCAAAAGGTTGACTGATAGTGTTAGAGTGTTTTAAGTCTGGGGGTGTAGCCGTAGCATTTAGAAGGTTGGTAGATAGTTTTAGAGTGTTATAAGTCTATGGGTGTAGCCATAGCATTCACAAGGTTGGCAGATAGTGATAGAGTGTTGTAAGTCTGTGGGTGTATTTGTAGCATTCACAAGGTTGGCACATAATGCTAGAGTGTTGTAAGACTTCAGGTGTAGCCATAGCATTCACTAGGTTGGTAGATAGCATGGGAATGTCGTTAGATTGCGTAAGAAACAGTAGTACCCACCAGTTCGGGTGTAGTAGTGAGGGCGTGGCAAATCCACAGATTCGTTTATGGATTTCCCCAGAGGAATTAGAGTTGGTGTAGCCAGGGATAAGACTGTCAGAACGCCACTACAGTTATGAGATCAAGGAAGCAATGGACTGATTAAGGTCGTTTGTGATATAAGGCTACCATTGGTAAGGTAGCAATCACTTTTAGCCTTGGATTTGGTGATATCAGGACTCGACGTATGGACCCGAGCAGTTAGATCAGAAGATCGTTAAAGCTAAAGTGGTAAGATAACTAGTGATAATTATTGACAGAAAAGGATTTCGTTCTGAAGTTGTGTGAGACGACTATGTGGGAGTCCTTTGGCTCCGCAACCGAGCCGGAACCCGATATCTTAGTTGATTAGAGTACGAATTGAGACCAGGCAGGTCTCGGTGGATTTTGGAAAGCAGCCATGTGGCAACATGTTGTTTCAGGCAGTTTCTGTGTTTGGGTAGTGTTAGTATTTGTGTTTTAGGTTGCAAGTACGGACGGAATAACTGGTTGATTGGGAAGTGACAAGTCACTCACAATGGGATTAGCTGATCCTAGGCCAAGTATAAGTGATCTGCAAGGATAATTACGTATGTGGTTCTGTTTTCTAGTGGGAACATCGTGTTATCAAAAGTTGACTAGTCAGTTGAGAAACAAGTGGACTGGATTTAGCGATAATGATTCAGTATGGGCAGTCTTTCAGGGAGTCATACCTTCTTGAGACTACAGATTTTAGACTGGATGGATGTGATCATGTTGCAAGGAATTCGTTTATCATCACGTTTTAGAACCCTACGAGGATTGGTTACAGTTACCCGAGATTGTAGCCATGTTACTTGAGTAGTCTAGCATGTAAGGAATGGTAAGGAATGATTTCGAGGACGAAATCTAATTTAAGTGGGTGAGAGTTGTAACACCCCGTTTATTTAATAAATAAATAAACAAACTAATGATTGAATAGTAATTATATAGCAAGGTGTTTGTTCTGAGGAGTTAACTGGCATAATTTAGAACTTTGGGGTTAAAAGTGTAAGTTCTGGATTGGTTATGTAAAAATTTATGAAGGCAGGGATTACTTGGTAAATTATTGGGACTTAATTTGAAGATATTTGGAGGCTAAGAGGCTGAATGGTAACATATGGACTTCATTTGAGAATAATTTGTAGAGGAGGGGTTGTTTGGTAACTGTTTGACTTATTATGAAAAAAACTTATAAGAGCAGGGGTATAATGGGTAAATATGGGAGCTGTTTCAAAATTATTTCTGGAGGGAGGGACTATTGTTGTCATTATGGCAAAACATTTAGAATAGAGGCGGTTATATAATCCTCCTGACACCCTAACACTAGGAACCATATACCGGCCGCCACCCTCCTCCTCCAGCCGCCGCCATCTCTTCCATAATTACCTTGCACCACCGAGCTCCACCATCACTGTGCCATTCTGTTGAAGAGAAAAGCCACCATTAGATTTCTTAGCAGCGAATGATCGGAAGGAACACACCCCGGGTGTTGTTCTTGCTGTTTTCGGTGGAATTTGACACCTTCTTCGCCTCTTGTTTTGTTCCGCCACCATCTTTTCTTCTCATTTTCTGATCGGGCAAGGTAGCCAAGCACTACCGTTCCAGCTGTGGCAGTGGCCAAGTCAAGTTCGTGCCGTTGGAAGTTGTGGGTAACCCGAGCATTATGGAGCAAGCCATGTCCGTCGTGTGTGGGTTGTGAGCCACCGAAGAGTAAACTGTAATGATGACCAACCCCGTTTCATTGTCGGCGATGGTGAGGAGTCACGAACCGACGAGGGCTGCTACCAAACGTCATGACCGCCTTCCCGTGTCGTTGCTGCCACCATTTTCCCCTTCAAGATTGAAATCCAAGAGTGGGAGTGCTTTCTGTTGATTGGTATGTGTGTTGTGTCTGGTTTTGCTTAACCGGAAAATCGAGAAAAGGCCACCACCACCAGCATAAGGTGGTGGCTACCACCATCTACCACCGTCAGCCTCCATAAGGGTGGGTGTGTGTGTGTGTTTATCTATTAGTTTGTGTATTTATTTTTGGGTTAAAGCGTTGTAACTTGTGATTAGTGAACAATATAAAAAAGAAAACTCATAACCACCACCATGAGGTGGTGGCTGCCGCCACCAGCCGCCGTGTTGGGTGGCGTTGTGCTTTGTGTGTGGTAGATTTCGTTTGGGATGCATGGAGAAAAATGAACTACAACCATAACCACTACCATGAGGTGGTGGCCGCCGCCGTGAGCCGTCATTCACCACCACTACCCGAGGTGGTAGTGGGTGGTGCCCAACTTAGGAAAACCCTAATTGACCTAATAAAACCCTAATGGGCTTAAAGACTTAGCTTTTGGGCCTAATTGGGTTGTGAGGGGTTAGAAACCCTAATTTTTGATATATAGATTATGGCTTCTCGGGACCCGCATTTTTAGATGACCGAATTGAGATTATGGATTAAGCCGACCACACTACATGATTGACCTGATAGATTGATGGACTTAATGGATTAAGTCCTTAAAAGGTTAAGTAAGAAACATTTAACCCTAATCTTCATTTTTATATGAAAACCCTAATTTCAAGTGGGATAAAAGTTGGGACTTTCTATTGGGCTTTGATGATCGGGCTACTGATAGGCCATCCAAGAACAAGCATATGGACTAGAGTATTTGGATTAGGCTTTAGGATAAGCCCCATTTGACAAGCTTGGTCCCAATGGGTAAATTGGGCCATAGATGGGCCATAACTGGACCTTGATGATTTTGAGATATTGGACCATTGGATTGCCAAGTGTTTGGACCAGAATAAATGGTTGGGCCTTAGGGTAAGACCATGTAAAGGTTTGGTCCAAATTTGGAAAATTGGACCATAGTTGGGCCTTGGTTCATTATTAGACTTTTGGACCTTCGGATTAGGCATTAGGCTAGAGTCAAGCTAAGTTAGGGGTAAAGTAGTCTTTTACCCCAAGCATGGACTTATGGATATGTGTTAAGGACCTAATTATTAATTGGGTGTTATTTTGATATTGGCAGATTCAGGAATCTGTCATCCAACAACTAGGGTTTTGTCCGCGGGACTTCAGCAGTATGAGAGTTTCGTTTTTGTTACTTCTTTTCATAGTTTATTTTTAGTAAAAACCATCTCATTTTGGTTAATCTCCATGCATAATTTATCTTTTTGTTATTTTTCTCCTTTACCGGGTGCTTTCCAGTATTTTGAGCTTATTTGTAGGATTTATCGAAGACTATTTGTTATTGGATGTATGGAAGGAGTGCGGGACTATTAGAGGCTTGCAATTTGTTCATTGACTTGAAGTGGCTTGGTGTCAATATAAGCAAGAAGCGCGTTAGACTTAAATTTCGAGCGAGACGACAAGGATTTGAGCTGTGGGAGATTAAAGGAGTATTGGATCATCTTTGAAGGATTTGTAAGGCATAATTAGGCTCTTAAGAGTTGTGCATGTGGGCTGAAGGATGAATGAGAAGATTGGGCTGGATTATATATTAAATGGGCCAAGGCATACAATTAGCGAGACCCACGCGATCTGCGTGGATCCACAAACAATCTATGTGGATCGTGATGTGGTGAATCCGGGTTTTTGACTTTTTGACTATATTTTGGGAAGGTTGGTGGAATGCTTTTGGGGGACTTTTGGATCCAAATTTTTACACTTATTTACTGTTTTTTTAGGAAGAATAGGGGAATATACATGGAGGAACAAACACTTTTGCTCTCTAGAAGATTTAGAGATTTAGAAGCTTGGAGCAATTTTTCTTCCAACTTGCATTTTGAACAATGTTTGGTATCCCTAATCAACTTTGCATTTCTTTCATTTTGGCCATGCTTAGCTAGACTCATATTCGGTTGACTTGATGCAATTGCTTGAATGTTTTGGTTGTTTTTAAGAACTCCATGATCTTGTGTTGAAAATCTATTATTATATTTTCTATGAAAACTTCCTTAATGTTTATATATCTCTAGTCGTGAATATTGATATGTGAATGTTATTTTTGTTGCTTGAATACTTGGCTAAGTAATGGGTCTTCAATTTAACAAGCAACAATTAGTTTAAATGTTTTTTTTCATTTCTTTTAGACTAATAAAATATTTTCTCCATAGTAATAGTGAAAGAAATATATTACTCTTTGGACTTAGTGATTCTTAAAACCTAATGCTAATTGATTTTCACAAAATTACTTGCTTCATTAGTTTTGTGACTTTGATTTAGGAAATGTGTTATGAGCTTATCTAGCTATTTTAATATAAAAGAAGAGTTGAGGCAAGTTATGCTTATAAATTGCTATAGTCAGGTTAGATCTTTAACCACAAGTATTGCACCTTAGTGTTTTCATGATTATTTAACCAAATGTTCAAGTAATGATGGTCCAATGTCAACCATCTTTCTCTCATTCATTTTATATCAAACTTTACTTTTGTTTATTTGTGTTTTTAAATCCTAGCTTAATTCTAGTTTTCTTTTAAACATCTCAAAAGATCAACCCCTCCCCCCAATTTTTATTTTATTTTAGTTTTACAACTGTTTGTACAACAAGATTTCCACAGAAATAACGAATTGCGCCAATCTCTGTGCATACGATCCCTTTACCACTATACAATATTTTAGTGTGTAACATTTACGGTATTTATTTTGTTGGCCTCAACAACCATCAAAATTTGGCGCCGTTGTCGGGGATTGGTTTATTTTTAAACAATTTGTTTTTGTATACCCAGATCTCAACTTCCAGGTGCTTTGATTTATAATCTGAAAATTGAAAAAGAAGCAAGACATTTGGCGAAGGAAAAGGTAATAGAACGTGGTCAAACTTCAAATCCTCATGAGGACCCAGATGTTGAAAGCGCTTCATCAAGTGACACAGAACTCAATTCTAGTCCCGACCCTCGCCAAGAAATTCCCAAAACACCACCCCTACAACAATATCCACCCATTATTGAACCAATTGCAATGGCGGACGGAGGACAAGCTCCCGAAACAACCTTGAGGAAAATGATGGAAACCGATGTCACAAAAACTCCAACCAGTATCAATTACCCCGTTTTGGAAGGAGATTCTGAATTGAAGTCAAGTCTAGTCCATCGCCTTCAAACTTTTCATGGATTGGAGCATGAAGACCCACATAAACACTTGAAGATGCTCCACATTATTTGCACTAGTATAAAGCCACAAAGGTCAACCGATGACCAAATCAAGCTAAGGGCATTCCCCTTTTCATTAGCCGATAAAGCAAAGGATTGGCTATTCTATCTTCCCCTAGGGTCAGTCAACTCATGGACATACATGGTAAGAGCTTTTCTTGACAAGTTCTATCCCGCTTTAAGAGTCTCATGTCTTAGAAATGAGATTTGTGGAATCCGCCAAGGTCAAAATGAGACTTTTCATGATTATTGGGAGAGATTTAACAACTTGTGCTATAGTTGTCCACAACATCAAATTCCGAAACAACTCCTCATTCAAGACTTGTATGAGGGATTGTTGCCAATGGAGAGAAGATTACTTGATGCCTCGAGTGGAGGAGATGTATTTAGTAAAACTCCACAACAAACAAGACAACTCTTCAACACAATAGTCGCTAACTCCCAACACTTTGGTCCGCGCCAAGATATGAAGACGGAAACTCAACAAAAAGTCAATGAAGTGTGAACATCGAATCTAGAGTCTTAACTCAAATATTTAACATCCGTTGTTCAAAAGTTAGCCATTGGACAAACTCTACAAGTGATGGTTTGCGTGATATGCGCAACAATCGGACATCCTACGGATATGTGTCCAATTCTCCAACAAGATGCGGAACACGTGAATGCCACCGGAGAATTCCAAAATTACCACAACAAGCCATCCAGTTACCAAAATGCGTACAATTCAAGTTTGAAGCCAAATCCCAACATAAGCTACAACGCAAGACTATTGCCACAAAATGCAGTGGTTAGACCCTCCTACTCACTACAACAACCTCACTACCAACATCCACAATCAACCTATCAACCCAAACTGCACCCTCCACATCATCACCAACAACCTCCTCAATCCCAACCATGTAGCTACGGAATGTCTCTTGAAGACGTTGTCGAATCCTTAGCCACTAGCACCCAATAATTCCAAAAAGAAACAAGGACTAGTATCTCCAACCTTGAAGCACAAATGGGAGATATAGTTACATATATTAGCAAGTTGGAGTCACGTGGCAAACTCCCTTCTTAAACCAAAAAGAACCCAATGTCAATGTGGTGACCATGAGAAGTGGCAAACAAAACGGAGAAAGTAGTTCAAAGAAGAAGTCAAGGGAAGAAGAGGAAGAAATATAGATCATTCCCATTGAGGATCCTATAGCCAAGAATGATACACAAGCCGGAGTTCCAAAGAAGACCATTCCCTAGTGACATCAATAGCCACTCAACTGCGATTCCCCTCCCAATTTGCAGCTTCAAAGAATAATATGGAGGAGAAAGAGATTTTGGACACCTTCTGAAAGGTGGAAGTAAACATCCCTTTACTTGATGCAATCAAACAAATTCCTAGATATGCAAAATTCATGAAGTAACTTTGTACCAACAAGAGGAAATTGAAGGGAAATGAGAAAATCTCAATAATGAAAAGGCATCTGCAGTTTTACAAAGGAAACATCCACCCAAGTGCAAAGATTCGGGAATGTCTATGGTTCCTTGAAAAATTAGAGATGTCACCTTTAGTAGTGTCATGCTTGATCTTGGTGCTTCTATCAATTTCATTCCCTTTTCAGTGTATGAATCATTGAATGTTGGTCCTTTAAGTGAAACCGTTGTCATAATCTCTCTTGCGGATAAATCAAGTGTCTTTTCTAGAGGTGTTTTGGAAGATGTTTTGGTGCAAGTGAACCAATTGGTCTTCTCGGCGGATTTCTATTTGATTGATCAAGAAGAAAAAGTGTCCTCCAAGTCGGCTCTAACTTTACTTGGGAGACCATTTTTGAAAACGGCTAGAAAAAAGATTGATGTGTATGCGGGAAGCTTAACGATGGATTTTGATTGGGAAACGACAAGTTTTAATATCTACGATGCTCTAAGATATGCTAGTGATGTTTCATCCTCGTATTTTGTTGATGTTGTCAAACCATTAACCCAAGAATTGTTTGATTTGTCTAATAGTGACATGTTGGAGATGATTTTGAGCAACGGATTTGATTCTGGAAATTTAGCCAAGAAGTTGAAGCTCTACTCATTAGACCTGGAAGTTGAAAGATTGGTTAACAATTTAGAGCTCAAGAAAACCACTCAGTTCAGTGTGAAGCGAATTGAATTACCTCAAACTCACACAAGATTGTCACCCTCCTTGTTCAACCACCGGAACTAGAATTGAAAGTCCTACTTCAACACTTGAAGTATGCATACTTGGGAAAAAACGAGACTCTTCCTAACATTTCAAGTCATTTCATAGAATGTGAAGAAGAGCAACTCCTCAAGGTGTTGCAGGAACATAAATAAGCAATGGTTGGACGATTGCGGATATCAAGGGATTGAGCCCCTCCACTTGTAAGAATAAGATCTTTATGGAGTATGAATGCAATCCGAGTCGGGATGTGAAAAGAAGATTGAACCCGCCTATGATGGAGGCTGCGAAGAAAGAGATTTTGAAGCTCCTTGATGCGGGGATGATCTATCCAATCTCGGATAGCAAGTGGGTGAGCCCGGTACAAGTTATACCAAAGAAGACGGAAATCACGGTGGTCGAGAACAACAAATGTATGATGGTCCCCACCCGCATACCAAATGGGTAAAGAGTATGTATTGACTACCGCAAACTCAATGCAAGCAGAAGAAAAGATCATTTCCCATTACCTTTCATTGATCAAATGTTAGAAAGGTTGGCTAGAAAATCTTATTATTGATGTCTAGACGGGTATTCCAGTTTTCACCAAATCTCGATGGCACCGGAAGACCAAGAAAAGACAACCTTTACATGTCCATTTGGCAGTTTTGCATAACGGAGAATGTCGTTTGGATTGTGTAACACCCTGACCACTTCCAACGTTGTATGGTAAGTATTTTTTCGGAATATGTTGAAAACAAAATTAAGGTTTTTATGGATGATTTTACGGTATATGGCAACTCTTTCCAAGAATGTTTGACTAATCTCACCAAAATTTTGAAAAGAAGCATTGAAACAAATTTGGTTCTAGATTTTGAGAAATGTCATTTCATGGTGAGTCAAAGTTTTATTTTAGGTCATATTGTGTCAAAGAAAGGAATCGAGGTAGATAACGCTAAAATCGATATTACTCAAAGCTTACCTTACCCGACTTGTGTTCGGGAAGTTTGTTCTTTTTTAGCTCATGTCGGATTTTATCGAATGTTCATCAAGGATTTTTCAAAGATAATAAGACCAATGTGCCAACTCTTGCAAAAGGAGGTTTCTTCGAGTTCATTGAGGCGGGAAAAGAAGCTTTCGACAAGCTCAAGGAATTGCTTACATCCGTCCCCATCATACAAGCACCAAATTGGGATCTCCCCTTCGAGATCATGTGTGATGTAGGCAATTATGTTATTGGCGACATTTTGGGTCAAAAGAATGGAAGAGCCTCCCATGTGATCTATTATCGAGGACACTAGACTATACTCAAAGGAACTACTCTACCATGGAGAATGAGCTATTTGACATAGTGTTCGCTGTGGAGAAGTTTAGGCAATATCTACTTCGTACCAAAGTTATAGTGTATTCGGATCATGCGGCTCTCAAGTACTTAATGACAAAGAAATATGCAAAACCAAGACTCATTCGGTGTATCTTATTATTACATGAATTTGATTTGGAAACTCGGGAGAAGAGCGGATGCGAAAACCTTGTTGTCGACCACCTAAGTCTGATCACTTCAAATGAAACTCCCCTCTCGTTACGGGACGAGTTTCTGAATGAGCATCTCTTTTCACCTACTCAATATATTCCTTGGTATGACGATTTCTTTAACTTTTTGGTAAAAAAACATGGATCCTGACACATTCACACACGCTCAAAAAGCAAAATTGAAAAGTGATGCAAAATATTACGTGTAGGATGAACCTTATTTGTGGAAACATTGTCACGATCAAATCATTTGGCGACGTGTGCCTCAACAAGAACATGAATCCATTTTGCAATTTTGTAATGAATTTGCTTGTGGAGGACACTTCGGACCTAACCGAACTTTGAGAAAGGTTCTTGAGTGTGGCCTATTTTGGCCAACCATGTCACGCAATTGTTATTTGTTTTGTAAAAGTTGTGAACGGTGCCAAAGGACGGGGTACATTTCACAAAAAATTCAAACACCACAAAATCCAATCCTTGTTTGTGAAGTTTTTGACGTATGGTGGATTGATTTTATGGGCCCATTTCCCGTCTCATTTGGTAACGTTCATATTTTGCTCGCGATTGACTATGTCTCTAAATGGGTTGAGCCAAAAGCCACAAGATCGGATGATGCCAAAACGATTATTGACTTTTTCAAATCTAATGTCTTTGTGAGATTTGGTGTGCCTAGGGCGTTGATTAGTGATCGAGGGACGCTTTTCTGCAACAAGATGATGGAGGCTTTATTGAGAAAGTACGTGACCCATCGTGTCTCAACTGCCTACGACCCTCAAACAAACGGTCAAGCGGAAGTTTCAAATCGTGAAGTGAAGAGTATTCTTCAGAAAACTGTGAATCTGACAAGAAAGGATTGGAGTTTGAGGCTTGATAATGCCTTGTGGGCCTATCGGACCGCTTACGAGACCCCAATAGGAATCTCCCCATTTAGGTTGGTTTTTGGAAATCCATGTCATCTTCCCGTCGAATAGGAGCATTGTGTATTTTGGGTGGTAAAGCAATGCAATTTCAACATTGACGAGGCGGGAAAACATAGGACACTTCAACTTCAAAAGTTAGAAGAATTGAGAAATGACTCTTATGAAAAGTCAATGATTTATAAGGAGAAAACGAAGCTTTTCCATGACAAGTCCATCATCCGCAAACATTTTGATCCGGGACATAGAGTATTACTTTACCATTCGCAATTGAAATTATTTCCTGGAAAGTTAAGATCATGGTGGATTGGGCCTTTTGTTGTAATAAAAACTTTTGACCATGGGGCGGTGGAAATACAAAGTGAAGAAATGGGACAAATTTTCAAAGTCAATGGGCATCGTTTGAATCCATTATATGAAGGTTTTAATGCAAATTCCCTTGAAATCATCCATTTGGATGTCCCGAGGTGTTGAATCAAGCTGGCAGGAAGTCTCGTCAAAGAAGTTAAAGAACGACATTTTTGGAAAACATAATGTTTTCATCATTTCTAATTTCGAATAATTGTTATAGATAAATCCTTTTTGCATTTCACACTTCCTCTTCTTCCTTCTTGCAATAAAAGAGTGTTGAATTTTAAGCCCAGGTATTCATTTTGGTCAAGGGTGAATATTGGGGATTTTTCACGGGTTCACAAATGGTCCGCACGTACTCTGAGAATCGTCTTCGTGGACCCAAAACAGACCGAGTGTGGTCACCCTTGTCGACCGCGTCATTATTCAAAAGTGGGGGGTTTACAGAACATTTTTTGCAGACCACGTGTGGCCGAGGGTTTATCCGCGTGTCCTATACACGGACCGCGTGTTATCACTGGAAAAGATCGCGTGAACATTCGAAGAAGAGATTGCTTTAGCAAGATTCATGCAGACCGCATGTACTCGAAGAACCGTCTGCGTGAGTTGTTGACTTTAGTTCACCCGGGTTTTCACCACGAATTAAACAAACAAAAGCCATCAGCCGACCATTCTTCCCAATTCTTCTTCTTCTTACTCTTCTATCCTCCATTAAAACTCCCCCACCTTCAACACCAAAACTTAATTTCCCGTAAAACCGCCAATCGAAATTACATGAAACCACCGCCATTCTCTCCCATTTTTCGAGCTCTACAAAACCCACCCAAAAACCACTCCGATCTGTTACCGGAATTTCTGGCGCCATCACCACAATCCCGCCACTTTTCGGCCACCTCTCACAATTCCGACACTACCATTGTACTCCTTTTGATCAGGGCTACAAACCCCACAAAAAATATTCATCGAAGCTCGCCGGAAAATTTAGCCAGAATCTCAAGCCATTGCAGGATTTCTCGTGTTTTTGCGGTAAATTACTTCTCATGGGGAATTGAGCAAAGCTTCAAGCTTAGGCTGGAGTGTTGGAAGATTTTCAAGTCCCGAATTTTCGCGCGCAAATTTTCGACTTTCAAAAGTCGTGGTCACCAACGAGTAGATTCTTTCCTTGACTTTAATTTACCAACATGCATGCTTTAGAACAACAATTTATATGGTATTGCATCAAATGAGGCTAGGAAATATTTCTTGCTTTGATTATTGAACCCTTTTAGAAATTCATAGGGAGTTGATTTGTGATTTGCATTGAAATATTATTTGTTGGGATTGTGGTCTGTGTAGTTTTTAATTTCCTTACAGGTTGATCAGGTCCACGGAGAGAAAGTGTTCGGCTGCCGCCCGAGGCAAGGCCCCCACTAGAGCTTCAAATGCGAAACCAAACATTCCAAGGTGTCGGGACGCAAAGGCGATTGAAAACTATAGCAAATGTTTGCCTAGAAAAGTTGCCTCAACTAAATTTGTGTGCAATACCACGCTTATTTCATTAGGGGTTCTTGAGGGGGTCACTCAGTTGTTCCTTAACATCGGGTGGACAGCGAGAGAAAAAAGTTGCATTCCAACTTATGGGGAAGTGGGCGTACATTGATTTTGCAAGGATAAATGACATCTTGGGCTTACCTTCCTCAAACGCATTCGTGACTTTCTACTCCTTGCTTGCCGAGTTCAACCACGATGTCATTTATCCTTGCAAAATCAATGTACGCCTGCTCCCACATAGGTTGGAATGCAACTTTTTTTCTCTCACTGTCTAACCCGCCGTCGGCAAAGAACTCTCTAGTAGGGAGCTCGTAAGTGTGTGCCATGAGATTTAGATGGCTTTCCCACCCAATGTTATGAAACAACTGAGTGGCCCCCTTAGAAACCCCTAATGAAATGAGCGTGGGTTTGCACACAAATTTGGTTAAGGCAACTTTTATTGGCAAACTTTTGTTATAGTTTTCAATCGCCTTTACGTCCTGAAACCTTCGAATGTTTGGTTTCACATTTTGAGTTCTAGCGGGGGCCTTGCCTCAGGCGGCAGCCAAGTGCTTTCTAGCCGTGGACATGATCAACCTGTAAGGAAAATAACAACTACACGGACCACAATCCAAACAAATAAATATTTCAATGCAAATCACCAATCGACTCCATATGGATTCTAAAAGGGTTCAACAATCAAAGCAAGAAATATTTCCTAGCCTCATTTGATGCAATACCATATAAATTGTTGTTCTAAAGCATGCATGTTGGTAAATTAAAGTCAAGGAAAGAATGTACCCATTGGTGACCACGACTTTTTAAAGTCGAAAATTTGTGCGCGAAAATTCGGGATTTGAAAATCTTCTAATACTCCACCCCAAGCTTGAAGCTTTGCTCAATTCCCCATGAGAAGTAATTTAGCACAAAAACCCGAGAAATCCGGCAACGGATTGAGATTCAGGCAAAATTTTCCGGCGAGCTTTGAGGAATATTTTTAGTGGGGTTTGTAGGCTTGACCAAAAGGAGTACAATGGTGGTGTCGGAATTGTGAGAGGTGGCCAGAATTGGCCGGAAAGTGGCAAGATGGTGGTGATGGCGCCCGAAATTCCAACAACAGATCAAAGCGGTTTTTCGGTGGGGTTTGTGGAGCTCGAAAAATGAGAGATAATGGTGGTGGTTTCACGTAATTCCGACCGGCGGTTTGACGCGAAATCAAGTTTTTATGTGAAGGTGGGGGAGTTTTAATGGAGGATAGAAGAGTAAGAAGAAGAAGAAGAATGGGGAAGAAGGGTCGGCTGATGGCTTTTGTTTGTTTCATTCGTGGTCAAAACCCGGGTCAACAGAAGTCAACAACTCACGCAGACGGTTCTTCGAGTACACGCGGTCCACATGAATCTTGCTGAAACAATCCCTTCTTCGAATGTTCACATGGTCGTTTCCAGTGATAACACGTGGTCCGTGTACATGACACGTTGACAAACCCTCAACCACACACAGTTCGTGTAAAATGTACTATAAACCCCCCACTTTTGAAGAATGACGTGTTTGATAATGGTGACCACACTCGGTCCATTTTGGGTCCACGCAGACGATTCTCAGAGTACACACGGACCATTTATGAACCCGTTAAAAATCTCAAATCTTTGCCCTTGACCAAAACGAATATCGGTGCTTAAAATTCAACACTCTTTTATTGCAAGAAGGAAGAAGAAAAAATGTGAAATGAAAAAAGGATTTATCTAAAACATTTATTCGAAATTAGTAATGATGAAAACATTATTTTTCCTAAAAATGCCCTTCTTTAACATCTTTGGCGAGACGTCCTTCTAGCTTGATTCAACAGCTTGGGACATTCAAATGGATGATTTCAAGGGCATTTGCATTAACACCTTTATAGAATGGATTCAAACAATGGCCATTGACTTTGAAAAATTGTCCCGATTCTTCACTTTGCATTTCCACCGCCCCATGGTCAAAAGTTTTTATTACAACGAAAGGCCCAATCCACTGTGATCTTAGCTTCTTGGGAAATAACTTCAATCGCAAATGGTAAAGTAATACTCTATGACCCGGTTTAAAATGCTTGCGGATGATGGACTTGTCATGGAAAAGCTTCGTTTTCTCCTTATAAATCCTTGAGTTTTCATAAGAGTCATTTCTCAATTCTTCTAACTCTAGAGGTTGAAGCTTCCTATGTTTTGTTGAAATTTCATTGCTTTACCGCCCAAAATGCACGGTTCTCCAATTCGACGGGAATATGACATGGCTTTCCAAAAACCAAACAAAATGGGGACATTCCTATTGGGGTCTTGTAAGCGGTCCAATAGGCCTACAAGGCATCATCAAGCCTCAAACTCCAATCCTTTCTTTTCGGATTCACGGTTTTCTCAAGAATACTCTTCACTTCACGATTTGAAACTTCCGCTTAACCGTTCGTTTGAGGGTGGTAGGCGATTGAGACACGATGGGTAACGTTGTACTTTCTCAATAAAGTCTCCATCATCTTGTTGCAGAAATGCGTCCCACGATCACTAATCAATGCCCTAGGCACACCAAATCTAAGAAAGACATTAGATTTGAAAAAGTCAATAACCGTTTTGGAATCATCCGATCTTGTGGCTTTGTCCTCAACCCATTTAGACACATAGTCAACCGCGAGCAAAATATGAACGTTACCAAATGAGAAGGGAAATGGGCCCATAAAATCAATCCCCCATACGTCAAAAACTTTACAAACAAGTATTGGATTTTGTGGTATTTGAATTTTTTGTGAAATGTACCCCGTCCTTTGGCACCGTTCACAACTTTTACAAAACAAATAACAATCGGGTGACATGGTTGGCCAAAATAGTCCACACTCAAGAACCTTTCTCAAAGTTCGGTTAGGTCCAAAGTGTCGTCCACACGTAAATTCATGACAAAATTGCAAAATGGATTCATGTTCTTGTTGAGGCACACGTCGCCAAATTATTTAATCGGGACAATGTTTCCACAAATAAGGTTC
This sequence comes from Lactuca serriola, assembly GCF_051521515.1. Taxonomy (NCBI): domain Eukaryota; kingdom Viridiplantae; phylum Streptophyta; class Magnoliopsida; order Asterales; family Asteraceae; genus Lactuca; species Lactuca serriola. The sequence continues at coordinate 117,501,065 of NC_136408.1, forward strand.
ATCCCACACGTAATATTTCGCATCACTTTTCAATTTATCTTTTTGAGCGCGTGTGAATGTGTCGGGATACCTTTTGTGGCCAAAAAGTTAACGATATTGGCATACCTAGGAATAGATTGAGTTAGGGAAATGAGATACTCATCCGGAAACTCGTCCTTCAACGGGAGGGGAGTTTCATTTAAAGTGATCTGGCTTAGGTGGTCGGCAAGAAGGTTTCTGCATCCGCTCTTGTCCTGAATTTCCAAATCAAATTCTCGCAATAATAGAATCCACCGGATAAGTCTTAGCTTTGCATCTTTCTTTGTGATCAAGTACTTGAGAGCTGCATGATCCGAATACACTATAACTTTGGTACGAAGTAGATATTGCCTAAACTTCTCCAAAGCGAACACTATGACGAATAGCTCATTCTCTGTGGTAGAGTAGTTCCTTTGAGAATTGTCTAGTGTCCTCGATGCATAGTAGATCACTGTAACATCCCAAAATCCATGTAAAGCTATTTAAGTCCTTCCATTTTGTCAAATTGTCAATATTGGTCCCTTGAAAGATTTTTAGTAGCAAATGAGTACGTTGGGCGTACTGGGGTGTACGCTGCGCGTACTCATGCGCTTATATTGGACGCGGACTCACCTGGGTACGCTGGGCGTACTCGGGGTTATGTTGGGCGTAATGTGTCCAGATACAAACCCTAACATATACATAACGGTTGTTTCTTTTTAATGAAAATTTTGAATCTAAATAAATGACCATTTTACACACTTGTTAAAAAATAATGGTAAAGATGGTTATTTCTTTATATTTATGGGTAAAATGGTCATTTTTAGATTCATGGGTAAAATGGTGTGTCAAAATAAAGCAACACTTAATATTCCAAACCTTCCGGTTAGACATATGGGTAATTTATTAAGTAAAAAACAAACCTTGTAAACCTATTTGAAAATCTAAACTAATTACCTGATGAGTCTAAACAGACTACTCATTTGTTTAACAAATTATCTGAACAACACTTTATACTCCAAACCATTTTGAAAATCCTTGCTTACCTAAACAACCGAGTCACCACCCTTGTTCAAATCTAGACACCTTGAAACCAATCGGTTGCTCAACAAATTATTGCAATCTAAATTTCCATTTTATTTTTTTCGTCCTTCCATTGAGGCCATTTAAAGGTATCCCTGAATGTAGTTTCTTTAATGCTTCGTATATAAACCTCACCTATCAAAATGGTGTTCTAATTAAATGTAAGATGGAAGAAAATCTGAAAAAAATTATAACAAAGTTATGGAATAACTATGACATTTTTTGAGAAGAGTTAGTAACAAAAAACTACAAACATATGTTGGTAAAAAAACTATCATAATAGAATTAGGAAATAATATATGAATGTTTGCTTATGAGATAGAAAAAAATCTTTATTAAATCTTCCTTTCCTTGTACACCTTACAAACAAATTAGTACACATGTAAATGTAAACATTGAATGACCCTTGAATTTACCAAAAAATCATGAATCTCGTATTCCCCCAATATTATTAAATGAGTTATGTTTTTGCCCCGATAACCCACTTCATTCTAACCTCAAGGTTGTAAATACTAAACCAAGAAACCAGAACTTGAAAGAGAATAAGCATTGTTTTAAATCTACAAACTAAACATATAAAGAAAAAAATACATCAATACTGTGTTGACCAAGGAATAAGAATTCAAAAGACTGTTCCGGAAACACCTCAGCGGAATTGTGTAGCTTAGAGGATGAACTGAACATTGAACGAGAGGGCTAAAAGCATGAGACTACATGTATGTTTACCCAAGATGTTTTGGGCATATTTGGTCAACACAATTGCGTATCTAATCAACGGAAGATCCTCGATCCCCATAGGGTTTCAAGATTCCAGAAAAGGAATGGCAAGGTCGCAATATTTCACTCAATCACTTAAGGTTTTCGGTTGTGTCTCATATATCAAAGTTAAAGACTCGGAGAGAGATAAGCTAGATGCAAAGGAAAGGAAATGCACCTTTATAGGTTACGGGTTGGATAACATGGGGTACCACTTCTGGGATAACGAGAATAAGAAGGTTCTCAGAAGTTGGGATGTGGTGTTTAACGAAAGTTCTCTATACAAGGATGAACTTGCAAAGAGCTTCGAAAGTAACAAGCAACCAGTAAAGAAAACATCGAGTTGAGTTAGAAGAAATTTCAGTTGTATCTCGAGATAGTGGGAGCATGGAGGATAGTAGTTTAGAGGATAAGGTTGTAGATGATGCATAAACCGAAACTCCTATTGTTCGTAGATCTACTAGAGTATGAAGACATCCAATCATATATTTTTCTTCAGCTAATTATTTGTTAGCGACTGAGAATGGTGAACCTGAGTCTTATCCAGAGGCTTTAAGGATGATAGATTTCATATAGTGGAAGAAGGCTATGGAAGACGAGTTGATCTCGGTTGACAAGAACAATACTTTGTCCTTGGTCAAGCTCCCAGCAAGGAAGAAAGTAATGTCGAAGAAATGGGTATTTCAAGTCAAAGATGAGATTGATAGCACCAAATGATACTAGGTAAGGTTGGTAGTCAAAGGGTTTCAACAGAAGAGAGGAGTTCATTACAATGAGATCTTCTCTCCAGTTGTAGTTGTAAAGATGACTACAATCAAAATGGTCATGGGTATTGTAGCCTCTGAAGATCTCTATCTAGAGCAACTAAATGTGAAGACAACTTTTCCCCATGGTGACCTGAAAGAAGACATCTACATGACACAACCAGAGGGTTCTCCTACAGTTGGTAAGGAAAATCTAGTGTGGAAACTGAAGAAATTCTGTATGGATTCAAGTAAGCTCCTAAAGAGTGGTACTTGAAGTTTGATGGCTTCATACAAAGGAGTGGGTAAAACAAATGTGAAAATGATCAATGTTGTTACATGAAGAAATTTAGCTTCTCATACACCATCTTGTTATTGTATGTTGATGACATGTTGATTGTTATTGTATGTTGATGACATGTTGATTATTGGTCTGACATATAGGAAATCAACATGCTTAAGATGTAGTTATCAAGAGAGTTTGAGATGAAGGACCTAGGGGCTGCTAAGCAGATATTGGGCATGAGCATAGCCAGGAACAGAGTTACCAGTACACTAAAACTTTCATAAGCTAAGTGCAACAGGAAAGTTTTAGAAAAGTTTAACATAGCAGATGGTAAAGCCAAAAGTACACCTTTAGGAAATCAATTGAAACTCTCAAAAAAGCATTACCGAAATACAGAAGAGCACATGGAACGGATGGCTAAAATTCCATAAGCATTTGCGATTGGTAGCTTCATGTATGTTATGGTATGCACAATACCAGACATTGCTCATGTAGTAAGAATTTTTAGTAGGTTCATGTCAAACCCAGGTAAAGCATTGGGAGGGAGTAAAGTGATTGCTATGCTACTTGAAAGGAACATCTTCAGTTTCCCTATATTTCAAAAGAAAAGACATGGTCATAGAAAGGTTCCCCGTTGTTGATTTAGGTGGATGTGTGGATTCGGGAAAGAGCCTTGTGTGTTCACAATTGGAGGTACATCAATCAGTTGGATGTTGGATGTACATGTTACAAAAGAGTGGTTCTCTCTCAACCAAATAAACAAAATATATGGCTATTGCAGAAGCAGCCAAAGAGCTTATATGGTTAAAGAACTTTCTACTAGAACTTGGAATGCAACAGGAAGATTGTGCACTACATTTTGACAACCAAAGTTCATTTTACTTGGAAAAGAATCAGTGTTTCATAGTAGAACGAAAAGCATTCATATGAGTTACCATTTCATTAGAGAGTTAATTAATGATGAAAATCTAAATCCAAAGAAAATCCTTAGAACGTAGAATCCAATAGATATATTTACCAATGTGGTTACCACTAAGAACATATATGTGTATTGGTTGAAATTACATATATGTTCTCTGTCATGCCTTTTTCATTGCCTCAAAACAATGTAATTTCAACCAATAAAAATATTTAAAAAATTAATTAGGGTGTCTATATGGTAAAATGAGGTGTCTTTTTAGCCAACCCTGTGAATTATTTGTTTATTTTAGATAGAAAGTGGGCGTCAAATGCAACAAAAATAGTACACCAGATAGAAAAACATAAGAGTGAGGAAATACTTTTTTTTGTGTAGAGCCTTATTTTGGTAGCCAAAAATACGAGTGATACCTTACAATGAGTGATCAAAATATAAATGAAGTTTACCCTTGTATGATTGTAATTTTCTTGGTGATAATAAAATCTCATCTCTCTTGTTCGTTAGTGGATGTAGGTCACATTAGACCGAACCACGTTAAATATTGTGTTCAGTTTTCTTTGCAGCATTTCAGTAGTTTTTGTTCCGTGAGTGTTACGAAAATCTTTAATTGTTTTGTCATTCGTGCTTAATTTGTTTTGTTGTTAACTTGTTTTGTTTTAATCCCAACATGGAAAATTAGAGAGAATATTACGACCGAAGATGCGAATAGGTACGAAAAGATGGCGAACCTTCAGAACTCGCACCTATGGATTTCCTTGTCTTCGGTTATTTGTCTAATGATGGTGGTGCAATGATTTCATCTAAATCTCTTATTGTAACTAGTGAGTTTGCAAGGAAGTGTCTCACATTCTGTAAATGGTTCTCAATAGAACCACATGCCTTAGAATTTTACTTCTCTCAAAAGATCGTCTGCTTGAAAGATAAACTCCAAGTATCGTTTGTGAAGGAACGTGGAGCAATGAAACTGGATTATGAGGAGCATAAAAAAATTCAAGATGATTCCTACTACATGTAATATTCTTTTAGAAGTTCTTCAAAAGAGGGACAAGAAACCAGAGCTTGAACCTGATGAACAACATAGAGTGTTGGTGCAGGTTCTTGTGAATATTTTTGAGCATAACCCATGCGTACTGATTACATCTTCACACCTCCCCAGGTTTAAACCACTCATTCATTTGCTAGATTCTAATTCTAGATCAGTTCAAAAGACATCGACCAGGCTCTTATCTTATCCTCTTCTAGAAGAACCTTACCAGAAGGATTCCAGGATAAAACAAGTGATTCTAATTCCCATATGGCAAAAAAGAGCTATAAAAGGCCTTGTTTGCATTGCACTCATGTAGATTAACAAGATTGCAAAAGAGGATGGTGTAAGTAAACCATCGAGAGTAATACTACTATCTGATTCCTTCCTTACAAATCCTTTTTGGGAATCTGCTGCTACTGTTTTATCTAGCATTCCCAATGACAGTTTTGGCACTTTTGCTACATTCGAAATCAGCAACCACTGTAACCTGTGCACTGAATGCTCTTTCAGTCAAGAAAGGTGATGATGACTCCAGCAAGGTTGTATTCTTGGCAGAAAGTGGCGCAATTTAGGCACTTTTGGAACTTCTAAGAAGTCATTTATGTGAAGGAAAAGATTGTGAAGATTGGAACTTCTAAGAAGTCACTTTTGGAAATTCTAAGAAGTCATTTTTGCAAGATTGTGAAGATTAGAGAAACTAATGCCAGCAAATCAGCTATCTTGCAGTCATCCCATTGTCTGTTACATACTTACATCCACAAACTCAAGCTCAATAAGTGAGATTGTTGGCCAATATTGTTCTTGGCACTGAAACTTTGGCACAATCTACTTATGTTGTTGTGACCTGCTGTGCATTCGTGAATATTCTTATAGATCAGCCTTAGTGCGGGGGCATTTTAGGCATTTTCTTTATTTGTTACGAGAATGCTTATAAAATAGTAGAGGGAAGGGGTGTAAGTCATCTTTTGTCAAAATCTAGTCTTAGAACCTTTGGGAGAGGCTAGGCTCTCCAATCACTAGCAAGCATTAGGTTACCCTTGTTTATTCTGGTGTTAATTTGAGTGTTAATTTAGTCAATCTAGTGAAACTTTTGTTATCTGTTCTTACTTCCTGATTTCATCATAGCACTTTCATTTCATTCAAACAAGTTAATATCTTCTAGTTCTTAAATTAGATTTATCTTATCACATTCATATTACATTATTAGATATAAATCACAAAAAGAACAAAACATAATTGCATTATTAAAACTTCAATTAAACGTATTCTTTCAATCAAAATTAAAATTCAATAGTTAGTGCAATCACATTAACCACCAAAAGGCATCACCCCATTCCGTTCTTGGTACGTAAGTGATGACAAATTGTATGCAGCTTACATTATAATTTGTCAATAATTGACAAACTCTATGCAGTTTCAGACTTTAAAATTAATGAGTAATTAGAATAAGATTTACGCATTTTGTAAAACCTTTTAAGTGCTAAATACAGGGGAAACAAAATCTTATGAATAGAAATGATTTAGTTACTAAAAAATGAATCTTATTAAGTCAAAATGATAAACTAAAAAGCACGATAAAATTTGTGTTTATGTGCTTGATTTATAGCAATGACTGAGATGAGATACTTACGAGTTACGACTTTCTAGTTACCATCGACGATAAAGTTAGGATCTTCTTCAATAAAAAAACGCGGCTTGCAGAGACTGAAAACTTGAAAACTCTGAATATATTAGGTAAGGTCTCAGGCAGATCACAGATGTGAATACCTAAAAGGGAGAGATGACAACCGTCAACGACGACCAAAAATATGGAAGAAGTGGGAACCAGGTAGGAGAGAGAAGAATATATGGGAGAGAATCCTATAGGGATTTTTGTTTTTACATGACTAAATTATTTTTATTCTAACAGTTTTCTTTTCTACCCTTAAACTTTATTTCTTTTTACATTTTCATCCCTAAATTAATTTTATTCACACATTTTTTATTAACTCGTAACTTTAAAAGTAAAAAATAGGGTTTTGTTTTTTTACTTTAAAGTTACGTTTTTTGTCCCTTGTATAATTTGTTTTTATTGTTTTCATTTCTACTAATATTGCTTTTACTATTGTAATTTTGTAATTAATTGTCATTAGTGTATTGTACAAATCAAGTTACACTTTTATACCTTATTTTTGTAGTCTCCTTCATGCATAATTGTTTGGATCAAAACTTTATTTTATATTTTTGTAGTCCACTTTGTAAACGAGTTCTATGCCGCTAAGCGTGGGGTGATGAAATACTAGTTATTGTTAAATAGAAAGTGTTTATGACCAATAATATTTTCTGTTTTTCGACTTTTGCTACAAATGTTTTACATTTTGGTAGATTTAGTCCTTACAACAATGGTTTTATATTTTCACAGATTTAGTTCCTGTAATTTTTTAATTTATAGAAATTGTCCTTGTAAAGTTTCTTTTGAAAAACAAGCCATATGTCAAATATTTTTGTATGTTAGCAGGTTTGGCCCCGACAATAAGTTACAAAAATTGTCCACGTAATTTGCACAAAATATCATTGTGTAAAGCTTTTAAAGAATTGATCCATGTGCTTAAAAAAATTACAAAAATTGTCCTTGTAATATATAGAAAATATCATTGTATATTTTTTTACATAAACAGTCCCTATGTTTAAAAAATTACAAAAATAATCTTTACATAATAGAAAATCTATAGGTTTGGTCCTATACTTTTCTAGTCAGCAAGTTTGGTAAACAGTGCACATAAAACGATAAAAGGACTGATAATAGTACTTTTCTTTTGTCTGACTAGAATATAGTAAGCAAAATGTCACATATATCATTCTTGAAGCGAGAAGGGGTAACTTCTAGTTATTATCATTTACAATTGGCGGTGGGTTTTTACTATCCAGTTTTATTATTATACACATTTATTTTTCTATCTTGCATATAAGAGCTTTTCAATCATGATATTAATTCAATTGCAATGATACATAATTACATAAATGGCGCCTAAACTTTTTTCTTTAATAAAACATCCAAATTATAAAAACTAGGAGGATATCTCGCGCTTCGCGACGGGACAGAAGTAATCGTATATATAATAAAAATGCAAGAAATGGTGACGTACTTTAATCAATTTTACCAACAAATATTTAAAATCTAGTTTAGTTTTACAAACAGTTTTCAAGTATACAATGAAGTGGTGGATTTTGATTTGACTAAGTCTGACCATATGTATATGTAATTGACCTTTCTCATAAGTAGCCGTCTCATTTTCAATGTATGCCTTTGAACACTGCAAATCACGAAAGTTAGATCTGTCAAACACATAAAGCATTAGAAATATTGCTACCTGATCTCATTATCAAAAGACACAGAAAAAAGCAAATTATATAAACTTTTGTTACTTGTGTTGTGTATTTACTTGATCCCCATTTCTTTTGGTTTTTTCAAATGAATATGGTTCTAAGATAATTGGGTGAATTTTTGAAGTACAGTTAGTAGGCTTTCCAAAGTTCAATGCCTTCTTAAGTAAATAAGGGAAAATAGAATCTTGTAATACAAAGGAATGTATGATGCTACTTAATAATATGTTTCTCTATTCTCCAAAAATAAGAAAGTTCAATGTTAGGTTGCATACATGGGCATGTCGGAACTACAAAACAAATAAGAAAGTTCAATTTTTAGAATCCAAAATAAGTTCAAAAATGATAAAACAATAATTGATTAAACAAAAAAAAAAAAAAAAAAAAGCAAACCTTCATCAACTTCATTTCATCAAATGCATAATGAATATCTATCTCCAATGATTTCATGAAGTACATCGTTATTTCCTGCAATTTGTCCTCTGCTTATAGAGAAAGTCATGGAAATGAAGTTATTCCCATTAAGTTCTGATTTGTTTTACAAATTTGTATTTATTCCTTCCATAAATTGTTATTGTCACAAATAGTTTTTATAAATAGATCATTCGAACATCGTTAAATGGGGTCTTAGAGAGATAAAAGCAACAATACTAAAAACTTATACACTTGTTTTATAGTTTTCAGGTGAAAAAATAATAACAATGTAGTTATAAATAAATATAACTCACAACTTCCCTTCACCAGATACATATTTTCCACTATTTAAACTTTCATCATACATAGATAGTTATAATTTTTAACCCAAATACATATAGAATATTAATAAGTATAAGTTTTCTTCCATAAATTTAAAGACCACAAGACCTTTTTAGTTATCACATCAACTTAATCTATTTACACAGTTCCTTGCCGAACTGCTTGAACACTAAAGTCAACAGCTTGAATCCATTCAACCAAAATACATGGAATAGTTAACACATATATGCATAAAGTCAATGTTGACCAAAACTATGCTTATGTACATACCACAATAAGTTTATACAATATCAATTCCACATCTTCTCCAACATAACCGCCTACATAAAATGTAATGGAATATCAAGAAACTGATCCGTACATACATACATACATACATACACACGTACACACATACATACATGCATGCATGCATACATACATACATACATACATACAAACATACATACATACATACATAAATACATACATACATACATACATACGTACGTACGTACATACATATATATATACATACATACATACATACATACATACGCACGTACGTACGTACATACATACATACATACATACATACATACATACATACATACATACATACGCACATACATACATACACACATGCATACATACATACATATACATACATACTTACACACATACATACATACATACATACATACATACATACATACATACATACATACATATATATACATACATACGTACATACATACATAAAGAAGAGAGGGAGAGAGAGGAATTAATGGTTAGTACTAGATGGATACTTAAGTTGCATTGATGCATGTAATGTAATGGTCTAATTACCTAGTGTCTATTAATGAGGTGTCAACTTGTATTAGTTCCTTATTTCTTTTTCTTTTAAGGCCCAACGGGCCCAAGAGGGTTCTTGACCCAAAATGATGGCCCAAAAAGGATTGGTTTCGAGTTTTAGGCTTGGACTAAAAGAGTTCTTGGTTCACCAAGAAGTTTTCGTCCCATTAGAACCCAAGGAAGGGTTTTCGGCCCAAAAAGACCAATTAAAGGAGTTATCGGCCAAATAGGGCCCAATAAGGAAGTCTTGGTCCAATAACGGTATTGGGTTGAGATTTTATGGGTTAACCTCAAAATGATTGGGTTTGGCTTTTTGGATCGAGTTTTTGGGCTTATACAAGGAGATTATATTATTTAGGAATTCACATCTTAACCTAATTTTGCCAGTTGTGACAGGCGGCGTGTACACCCGCCACACTAAGGATTACCGATGGCCGCCCTGTCAAGGCAGATGTTCCAGCGATGAAGAGCCGTGCATTCCAATTGACCATCTAGGAGGCTCGGTCAGCTCCAGACGTTGTGGCGGGTACGTATCTCTTATTCTCCACTCTTTATGATTGTATAATTTATGTATGCATTATGCTGTTTAGGCAACTTCTTGGTCAATGGTATGTCGGCACATGTTTTGTTTGATTCGGGTCCTACCCGATCATTCGTGTCCCTTGCGCTTAGTAAGAAGTTCTGGGACGCACCTAGAACTCTGGAATACCCACTCGAGGTAGAGATTGCGGATGACCGCACTTTGAGTATTGTGAGGGTGTATTGGGGTTGTGTTCTTAATGTCTTGGGTGAAACGTTTCGCGTGGACCTAGTCTCGATACCGCTGCGAGGGCTGAAAGTGATTGTTGGGATGGATTGGTTTGGGGCCAACGGGGCCATGATCGATTGCGAGCATCAGTTGGTGAGGGTTCGAACCCCAAGTGCGGGAGATTTGGTGATACATGGTGATGAAGTCTCACAGAGACCGACCCTCTGCTCGGCTGGGAGGGCTAGGAGGTTTTTATAGTAGGGTTGCACAGGATTTATGGCTTACATCTGGAATACGAGGGGAGAGACCATGCGGATGTGGGTAGTGTGCCGGTTATGCAGGATTTTCTGGATGGTTTCCCCGAAGAGTTAACAGGGGTGCCTCCAAAGAGGCAGGTGGAGCTTCGCATCGACTTGGTGCCGGGTGCCGCTCCGATAGCAAAGGTATCGTACCGATTGGCACCACCCGAGATGCATGAGTTATCTACACAGCTGCATGAGCTGCTAGATAGAGGATTCAAACGTCAGAGCAATTCCCCGTGGGGAGCAACGATCCTTTACGTGAAAAAGAAGGACGGATCCCACCATATGTGCATCGATTACTGGGAACTGAACAAACTAACGGTGAAGAACCGCTATCTGCTGCCGATGATCGATGATTTGTTCGATCAGCTGCAGGGTGCGTCTTGGTTCTCCAAGATTGATCTTTGGTCAGGGTTTCATCAGATGAGGATATACCGAAGACGACTTTCAGGACTCGGTATGGGCATTATGAGTTTGTGGTGATGCCGTTTGGGCTCACCAATGCCCTGGAATCATTCATAGATCTCATTAACAAGGTGTGTAGACCAATGCTGGACCGGTCGGTGATTGTTTTTATCGACCATATTCTGGTCTATTCTAAGACTAGAGAGCAGCATGATTAACATTTGAGAGAAGTTTTAGAGACCTTGAGAACGGAGAGGCTTTATGCGAAGTTCTCCAAATGTGATTTTTGGCTGCGGGTGGTACAATTTTTGGGGCATGTCATCAATAAGGAGGGTATTTCGGTTGATCCTGTCAAGGTTGAGGCTGTGATGCGGTGGGAAATACTGAAAAATGCGTCTGAGATCCGTAGTCTCTTGGGTTTAGCGGGATATTATCGGAGATTTATCTAGGATTTCTCCAAGATTGTTGTGCCATTGACCCGTTTGACCAAGAAGAATGCAACGTTCCGGTGGGGCACATATCAGCAGTTGGCTTTCGAGACCTTAAGATGGAGATTGTGCGAGGCTCCGATCCTAGTGCTACCCGAGGGTTTAGATGATTTGGTAGTATATTGCGACGCATCGATTTCGAGGTTAGGTGCGGTATTGATGCAGAAGGGCTTAAGACTAATAATTCGCTTTATTTCCTTTTCCTTATTTGGATGTGGGCTTAGGGTAAAATTATTTGTCTGAATGTCATTTATATTTTAGTTTTATATATATATATATATATATATATATATATATATATATATATAAAAGTTACTTCAATCAGATCCATATTCCCTTTGTAAAATGTCGAGCAAAGTGGATACTTTCATGAATATAACATATCAAGCAGAACACACATACAAATTATAATAGGTATAATTTATTAAACTCTCAAACTATTTTCATAAATCAGTTATACAAAGTTTAACAGATTATTCTCGTACAAATACTTTACATTCAAGAAAATTAGAGAAAGATCATACTATTAGTTCATTTACTTCAAAATGACTTTTCATCTTTTATTATATACGTAATCGTCAATATGCTTTTTGTGAGACAATGTTTAGTTGCTTATTCATTTAGGCAATACAGTTAAAGTCCTGATGTTATAACCAGAATCTCCAGATAAAGAGCGAGACAAATGTTTATAGATCTATAAAGGATTAACATCCCGCACTCAGATTGTTAGCTACAGTTGGGCTGATATGCCTTTGAGTGACAAATGTCTTTAACAGTTTTGACGCCTACAAACCGTTGTATCAGGCCATCTAGTCATAGTATGGTTATAATAACTCAACAAAAAAAAGATATGAACAAATACAAATAGTATATAATTAAACCAAACAGTACGAATAAAAAGTAGTGGTTTTACAATAATACAATTTACAGCTGGTGGAGCCAGACATACTCACTTTTATAGGGTTTTCAAAGAGTACAATTACAGAACTTGGAAAATGTAAACAATACATAAAAAATTCTTTATATAGTTTTATTGTGAACTAAAAAATATGTTACACTATTTTCTAGTACAACAACACTTATACAAAACGGTTTTATGGTATTAAAACTACTTTTCAGTTAGAACAGAAAATGTTGGATTTTCTGGAAGAATAAACATGATTACTATTTCAGGAAACTAACATCAAACTTCTAATCATAAAAACTTATGCACTTACCAACTTAAATGTTGATACTTTCTTTTTCAAATCACTTGTATTCTCAGGGAACTAGTAGACAGGTACATCCCCGAGATTTTTGAGAAGACGGAGCAGTACAGAGTCATGTCTTCTATCTTTTGTTTCATGACTTTTGATGTCATATATACAATGAATTCGTCCACCCCCGGACGTTTTCGTCGCTCCGGTTTGGGGGTCTGACACAGTTAGACTGAAGGCTTTGTATGCATGTTGTATGTTGATGTTGTTATGATTATGTATTATGTTGGTACTTTTGGGGAAACTCACTAAGCTTTGGCTTACAGTTTTGGGTTATGTTTCAAATACTTCAGACGATCATGGGAAGGCTAAGACGTGACCGTACACATCCTCCTGTTGTGATTTATGATTTTGGGAAACTCTGATATGGAACATGTTTTGAAAACTATGTTGTAAACAATTTATGATTTGTACGTTGATTATAATAGTTTAAAATTTTCATGAATTTTTGGATGTTACAAGGACTCATTATAAACATTAGCTGAATCTATCTACAAACCATAGATGTGGTTTTTCTCACTTGAAAATAGTTTTAAGTATGGTTTTACATATGCAATAATACCTTTTGGTTTTCATAGTTCTTTAAAGTTTCATTAAAGATTCTTCAAAATAGTTTTTTCTCATTTTAATACCTTTTGGCAATTCATGTACTATATTATCATCTGTAAGAATCTTGTATTCAAAATTCAAGATGGAATACAATTACTATTAGTTTATTGTTGTAGTTGTGCTATATATTCAGTTTACATGTGATCCATGAACTAAGTCGCATAGCCCGACAGGTTTCGTCATGCTTCGGCCAAGGGTATGACAGGGTCCCTCAATAATCATGAGAAAATTCCAAACACATCTAACCCTAATAAGATAAAAATTAAAATTTCCATATATGACATCTTAGCCCCTCAAATCATATCAAGCCATTTATAATTACAAATTTCTTAAATAACCCCACATTAAGCTTCAATGTATAAATTAACAACCTTATTACATTATCACTAATGAAAATTTATATTCAGCTTACGAAAAATTAACTTTTTTAACAAATGGAAAATTTTGGGTGGTTACAATATCAAACACTTAAATAAATCTTTCTAACATGTAAAAGTGGCTCTGATCCCACCGATGAGTTTGGGAAGCTAACAATGATTTCTTTTTAATTAAAACACTTTAACGGCAAACGAAAGCAATTTAATATAACTAGTTTATTTTTGGATCATTTTAACAAAACTAAAATCCAAATAGATGAACTAGAAAGATTAATGCAACCATAGCATGTTTAAAAGTACAACCTTTGAAATTTTGAGCCCACTTGATTTTGGTGAGTTGATGAATGTGGTAAAAACTCAAGATAGACTTTTTCTATAATAAATCCTTCAAAAAAATAAGCCACCAAGAATGCTAGTTATTTTTTCTAAAAGTACCTATTAAGCCTTTAATAACTTATCACAAATAATGCTAAAAGGATAAGCACTTGATAAGAACACCCAACACTCCCACTAGTCTACTTTAGAGAGAAAAGAGAGGAGAGGGAAGAAGAGAGGGATGATAGATTTGACCATCACAAAGGGAAGAGAAAAGAATAGCACAAATGCAAGTCTTACACTTTCTTACATACCAACTAATGATATCCAAGATCAATACCCTTACACAAGTCAAAGGCATAATGATTTAGGAGAATATATTTTGTAAGAGGGAGGTTGGAAAGCAACCTTCCATACCTTTCTAAAATCTACAACCATGAGTGATGATAAGGGTTATGTGATGTTTCCAAGTCATTAAACATTATCTGATAAGTGTACAATTTATATATATATATATATATATATATATATATATATATATATATATATATGAAATCCTAAAGGTCCAGATACTTGTACACAACATATTAAATCATTCTATATGATTAATGTCTAGTTATTCAGTTCAATAATATTATTTTCCTATCCCAACTCAATTACATGAGTTGAATTTATTTATTAATAATAAGTATTCAATAAATGATAACCTGCTAAATGTGTGACCCTATATGATCACATGTTATTGGCAAGCACAATTCTAAAGTGATTCTAGAGCTCATATATCCAACAACATCCAACTTGCATAAGCAATAGACAAATGCCCACAAGAACACAAAAAGAGTGCCTAATGTTGTTTAGTATAGTAGTATGCCAAACATAATTTCCAAGTGTTACAAAGAACTAAATGATTGGTTTTTGGGAGCTAAAAGCGATGTTTTTATATAACTCTTATTTACGGCAAACGAAAGCCATTTAAAGAAAAAAATTAAGGCCATTTTATACAAGACCACAAAGGATACAAATATGTGATATAGAAAGATTATGAACAACAAATAGAATGTTTAGAAGTTAACCTTTGAAGACTTTGATCACTCTTGACAATTAGGGAGTTGATGAAGATTGAAAAAACTTTAGATATAGTTTCTCTATAATGTATCCACCAACAAGATAAGTCATCAATAATGCTAGTTATTTCAAGTAAAATAATTCTTAAGCCTTTAAGAACTTATCTTAAATAAGTCTTAAAGGAGAAGAACTTCATAAGTGTTGGGTTTTTTATCCAACAATAAGCACACATATTTTTTCGCTAGTCTACTTTTGGAGAGTAAGAGAGGGCAAGGAATACATGCCTATGTGTATGGAGTGAAATAGATTAAAGATCAAAAAGTAGCTTCTAAATGAAATTATTACCCTTACACAAGTCAAAGACATAGAGAGTAGAAGCATTTATTGTGTAAGAGGGAAACCTCCCATACTCTCAAAACTAACAACCCATGTATGGAGAAAGGAGGGATGACGAGGTGTCTTACACATCATCTAATTAAACTAATGTACATAATATGTCTAGTGGAATCCTAAGTGTCAAAACTTGTGCACGGCTTATAAAATAATACCATATGATATAATAACTAATATATATTCAATTTAATTATTATTTCCATAAAGCAATAATAATTCTGTAATTAAACACAAAAGTTGAATTTATTTATTAATAATGAAATTAATAATAAATATTCGGTACATGAAAACTTACTAAATATGTGATCCTATATGATCATATTTTATTAACAAACATCATTGTATAATAATTCTTAAGCATATAGATCCAACACTGAGAACTAGTGTAGGAACTGAAACCAACTAACAAGAACCATAACTGGAACACCATATAGCAGTCTGATTTTTGGTCTATGTGATGCATGGAAATTGTTTTTTTAGATTTTTGGTTCGCAGTTTGGGTCGCACCCGATGTGTTGCTCAACCCTACTTACGAGATTGTGAGCCTTAATTACATATTTTTGAGTTGTTATGCCCGTATATATGATGGTTATGAAATTGATTTCTTTTGTTATCTTCAAGTGACATTTTTCATGCTTTATTTTCATTTTTCGTCTTTTGTTTTCATATTGTAGTGGAAAACTTGGAATTTGGTTTCAATTTTATTGATTATGTTAAAGTAAGTTGTTGTAGGTTGTAACCTTGCTTAAAATGTAAAAAGGAAATATATTTTGGTTTCTTTTTTAGTATTATTAAATTCTTCAATATACCTGTGAAATTATATTTTTAACGTATATGTTATTCGGGAACGAATTTCTGTTTACGAGTACAACTTTTGTTCATTTACCCAATAATAGTTATAGGTTTTGTGAACAAGAAATTATAAATAATTGGAATTATATGTTTATATAGCATTAAAATTTATGAACAAAAGTTAATCAAGGTCAATTATGTCATTCTTTAGTATTTATATTTCCAACATACAACTTATGAATATCAAGTATGTTGGCATTACCACTAAATTAAAATAAACTTATTTACACTTTCGTTGGAGAATGTGTAACGCCATATTTGACAGACATCTTTCCAAGAGACTCCATTAAGCAATCCTGATACTTAAAGGCATTAGTCTCATTAAGCAAACTTGATACTTAAAGGCATTGTGATGTTCTCTTCATGTTACTTTACTCATTTTACCAATAGAGACGACATACTTATTTTTTTAACTGATAACGATAACATAATTTTTTTGTAAGCAATAATAACAAAACATTTATATTTTTCTCTGTAATATAGCAACATAATAATTTTATTAACCTTTAATAGAAACATTTATTCTTTTAGCCAATAATAGCAATGTACTAATCCATTTCATCAATAATAGCAACATAATTATCCTTTTAGCTGATAATAGCAACGTACTTATTCAAGTCCCTATTATTGCACCATGTAATGTATCATCAATTGTATAAACGCTTACATTATACAAACAATTAGTTATACAAAGAATTAGGATGCCTGTATGCTAATTTAGAAACCGATCATTCAAACAAATCGGGCACCACAACCTTAACAACGCCACACATAAAGATTCGATGCAAGGGAGTTCTCCTATTACATGACGAATCTGATGATGATATTTCAACCTCCCTTCAACTTAGTTCTAATGTGTTTGATGTTATTCTTTTGGACCTTGCATTTATTTTCGAGTCTTCTGTGTATTTTTATAAAATAATGTTAACACTGTTTCACATTTAGTATTATCCTCGATTGAAATTAGGTTCCTACAATTTTTTGTTGCCAATGGTACAATGATAGTTTTTACATTGTTCAACCCGTCCATCACACGGATATAAGACTAGTTGATTGGTATTTTTAAGGATTCATCAAGACCGAGAAAAACCGGTTTTCCTTATTCAACAGGTGAATAACATGGAGTATCAATTATGTCATATTGGCATAGTTGCTATCACAATATGTGAATATATTAACAATTACATAGTTATTACAAAAATGGTCCAAAGGCCATATCACCTCAAATATTCCAACTTTTTTATCTTTTCTAGCAGCTCTATGGCTTTTACCTTTCCCCTATCCGTACCATGCTCTAGTAAATTCATCATTTTCTCTATAGCTCCAAGTTCTTGAGCCTCCACTAAATAATTTCGATCTTCCAAACAAAGTTCCACCAAAACTACAACTGCATTCTGTTTGTTCCTCGGGGATCCCGTCTCAATAATTTCAACCAAAATCGGCAAAGCTGCTGCTATACCAATAGCCAACCTCCCTTCAATTTGGATTGAGAGTACGGCTAGAATGGCTATCGCTTTATCCTTCAAAACACCCTGTTGTTCCATGAGAAGCTCCATTAACATCGGGACTACACCCGCCCTCACAGCCTTCTTTTTGTTACCCTCAGTTATACATAAATTAAACAACGCATTGGTTGCCATCCTCTTCCCTCTCTCAGTACCTTCACTCAACAGTAACACCAGAGGTGAAATCGCTCCTGCAGAAGCGATGATAAAATCCTTTTCATGAATTACAGAGAGGCTGAAAAGAGCAGCTGCTGAGTTTTCCCGTGCTACCATGCTACCTTCTTTTAGCACATGAACAATCCCCGTGACAGCTCCGGAGGTCACTATGCTGACTTTGTTATCTTCAAAAATCGAGAGATTAAGAAGAGCAGTCACTGCATTTTCCTGTGTCTGCGAATCGGATGCTCTGAGGAAGTCTATCAGCAGAGGGATTGCTTGAGCAAAGGCAACACGGTTTTCAGGGTTTGTTTTTGTAAGGCGTGAGATTTCACCGGTGGCGATCCACTGGTCGTAAGGTCTGGTGGAATTAAGCTTATGTAGGAGACTTTCTATCATGGAATGATCTGCGGGGTTGGATGCAGAATGCTCGGACATCTATGAAAATGCAAAAATATTAATTAAACCAAATGTTTGCAAAATGAAAAAGGTGAAACGAATTACTTAGGCTGTTGTGTCTTATTGTGTCTGATTGGTAACATCGTATTTTTCTTAGTGTATTCATAACTTTCATCTCCATCAATGAAATTTTAACAATTCATTAAATGTTTTAATTACTTGTAAATCGCATCAAAGTTTGGAAAGAAGGCAGTTTGTGAATCTGCGACGTTCAACAATTTGGAAGAATAAATCATTTAAATGAAAATGGCTTTCCGAACTTTTGGAGAAACGTGCAACCAACCTAAATTGTTTGAATTATATGATGATGTCAGGTGATAGAAAAAGACAAGGGTAATTTACCATGTTCTACGATCCATGATAGTTTTCATTCATACATTTGAAACTTGATTTCTTTAAGAAAAGAATTGGGTAAAAAGACTTACTTGAATAAATAGTGCTTCCTCAAGCTTCTTAATGACAGTGTCAAGCATTGGTCGTTCTGTTAAATTCAAACTAATGCACTGATATGCGATTTCTTTGAATGTATCAAAAGAACCACAGTTAATTTGATCTCTTATATAGGGATCAATTAGTTTGTCTGGTTCATTCTGATGGTATCGTCGTACGTTATTCATCAGAAACTGTTGCTCATCTCCAAAACTTCTTTCACCATAAACAAGCATCCCACTTAAGATTTCAAAAAGCACCACGCCAAACGAATATACATCTGATTCTTTTCGGAGGATGCGGCTTTCATGGTATGTGGGATCCAAGTAAAACTGGGTACCAGCAACCTTTGTATAGAGTTGGGTATCTGGCTGATTTCTGGGACCCAATTTTGACAAGCCAAAATCACAAACCTTTGCAACCAAATTGGCATCTAATAGGATGTTAGCACTTTTGACATCTCTATGTATTACTCTATTGTGATCCCCAAGACCCGAGTGAAGGTAATCGAGTCCCTTTGCTGCCCCAAGGCAAATCTTCAGGCGTTGTATCCATGTTATGCAACGCATCCTACCTGGGTTTTGTAGATGATAATCAAGGCTTCCATTCTTAGCAAACTCATAAACTATAATCATCTCAACACCTTCGTCACAGTAGCCAATGAAAGGTATGATGTTTTCATGGTGGAATCTGGTGATCATCTGAAGCTCGTTGCGGAACTCGTGCTCTCCTTGGTAGCTGTTCGGACCTAACCGTTTGACAGCGGCTGTGCGGTTTTGCCAACTTGCAGAGAGTTCTCCTTTGTAGACAGCACCAAATCCACCATGTCCAATACATCTATCCTGACTGAAGTTTTCGGTGGCACGTTTGATCTCATCTAGTGGAATTAGATAACTTTCAAGGCTTACTCTTGAGGAAGACATCCTCTTTTGATATACGCGCCAATAGTCGATATGTTAGAGGCAGGGGATGATGGCCTGTTGCTGATGGTTTTTTCTGGAAGAAGTTTACCGGGGCAGAAAAGGTCTCGGAAGCGGTGCTGGGAGGAGGTAGCAGATGCTGGTTTGTGCAGGTGGCAGCAGAAGGTCAACCGTAGCAGATGGTGGTTACTTCTCAACTAATTCATTGTTTAGATCTGCATCTATATGTAGACTAATCGATAAACATAAATACAAAAAAGCAGACCGACAGGCAGAATCACCTCGGTGCCTACAATTAAAAAAAGTAATGGAGTTAGCTTAGTGTTAGCCACCTAATTTGGCACGTGCTTAATAACAAGTTTCTAAGTTGTTACAAATTAAATCTCATATTTCATATTTTTGCACGATATATATATATATATATATATATATATATATATATATATATATATATATATATATATATATATATATATATATATATATATATATATAGGTTTTAATTTTTTAGCAACTATTGTGTGTTTAAATGCACCAATGAGAATTCAAGAAATAATAAATAATTAACTACATCATTAAAGAGTATTTTGGACCTTTTGTTCTTTTATTTAAGGAAATTATTTAATTGAAATCATTCAATTAAGGAAATATACTAATCATTCAATTAAGGAATTAAACTAAATATAATTGACCTAGTTATGTTTGTGGCTGAACACTTCATCATCGGCATTAACACCATCACCATCAACCTAGTTATGTTGTTGCTGCCTTCCGTTCGTTCTTCCCCTGCTTCGATCGAGTTCCTTTCGTCCCCGATCAAATGAAGACGAGAATCGGAGATGCTTTCTCTCTCCTTGCAATAGATCGACAAAACATCAGATTTCTTAAAATGCCTGCGAGCCTTCGTGCTTCATTCTTTCCTGTCGACGTTACTTTCATTCGTTCCTTCTTTACCCGATCAAACAAAAACACAGGACATAAAAAGCCCTAATTTCTATTAGGTCACAAGGGTTTGAGAAATCATATTCGTTTCTTCTTTACCCAATTAGGTCACCAGGGTTTGATGGCTCCGACCCGGATGAATTCCAATCCGGTTCACAATTGGGGAACTAGTAACGAATTAGGGTTGGCTAAATCGAATTCTTCCTTGTTTTCTTCGTCTTCTTTGTCGAGTTTAGATCAACGAGGGTTAACAGAGAGGGGGATAGGGATTGGGCCGGTGTTTGTTTTTTTTCGTTGATGGTAGTTCAAGTGAGGATGAACTTCAAGCACTTAAGAATGAGTTGTTGATTGTTGCACAGTTGCCGGAAAATGCCATGGTGGGGCTGATTGTTTTTTATTCAATGGTGAGGGTGTATGATCTTGGGTTTACTGAGTGTTTACTTCTTCTTTTGAAGAGGGTAACATTGATGTGGAGAAGGTGTAACATCCAAAATTTCAAAACAATTAAAACTTTTCAAAATCACCCATTTTATTAACGTTGTTACAAAAAGGTTTTCAATACATTATTAAACAGAGTAATTTCCCAGGTTCATATCATAAAACACCAACGCGAGGAACGGTACGATCACGCCTTTGCCTTGCCACAGACTCTTGAGAACCTGAAACATAAAACCACAACTGTAAGCCCGAAAGCTTAGTGAGATACCCCCAGAATACCAACCACATATACGCCTTTCCAGGCCCTGACCTTCCGGTCCATGTGTCTCAGGGGACTTCCGTCCCTGCTGGGTAAACCTTCCGGTCCTACCCACGCCGACCTTCCGGTCCATCACACAACATAATCGCCTTCCGGCCCATAACATATTGCCTTCCGGCCCATAACATATCGCCTTCCGGCCCACAAGCATAAAATGCATATATATAAAATAACAAGCAATCATATAGCAGTTCATAGGCAACAATCGATCAACAGATCACATATCATAGCATTACTCTAACAAGATACTGGTCTAGCCGGTCACTATCATAACATACTCTATGAATCAGTCAACATACTAAATGCATACATACGCCTTTCCAGGCCATGACCGTTCGGTCCACATAGTAATGCCTTCCGGCCCATAACATGTATCGCCTTCCGGCCCATAACATATAACAACTGACAACTACTCGGATTTCCATCAAATAAAAGGGGTGGCATTCGTGCCATAAACCCTAGCGATATAGTGAGGATAACTCACCTCGAAACTGCCGACTGAACAGATAGCTCAAGCTGCTCCGATCACTGACACGATCTCCACCTCTGGATAGCCACCAATGCACTGAACTCAACGATAAACAACAATTACCAACATACCCCTGGAACCACTGGTCCATCCTTGATCAAGGACAAGGTCAAAGTCAACTCCTGACTGACACTACTCGCCGAGTCCCCTTACTCAGAACTTCACTTAACCCGCGACCTAACTCGCCGAGTCACCCCAAGACTCGCCGAGTTCAACGACTCTGAGTCCACTCGCCCTTGACTCACCGATTCCTTAAGATTCCCTTTCTACACGTCGAGTATCCCCTTCTTACTCGACGAGTTCCTCCTGGAAGAATCGCGGGGCCACCCCGACTCAACTCGCCGAGTCTGAAGAACAACTCGACGAGTCCCAGTTATTCTTCAAGCTACTCGCCGAGTCTGTTCATCAGACTCGTCGAGTCCATGCCATGCAGTCGATCAAACTGCTTCCTGAGATAAGTATTGTCCCGAAATACACAAGCATGGGACCTTCTGGACCTCTAAGGTCCTAATACAGGGTTATAGTCGTTTGGGGAACTAGGGTAACACTTAATCTAATCACAAAGGGGTTCCATAAACCCTAATTCAATGCACACATCAACATAACAGAATAAGATCCGGAATATTACCTGAATAACGCACTCTCTGTGTCCCCAAGCCTCAGGACTCGATCCTCCTTGATATTCCTTTGGCCAAACTCTTCTTCTTCTTGCCTAACAAGATCCTCCAAGTTCCAATAGCTTCCTCTCCTGCTCTAAACGTCCATAACGATTAGGGTTCTTCTCAATCGGCCAAAAGACGGACAATGACGGCCTAAGAGGCGTTATATACGATCCAAAACCAAACGGCTAGGGTTTCTGCTGAACAGCGTCGACTTGCCGAGTCCATATCTGGACTCGTCGAGTCCAGTCGCGAACCCGCGACCAAGTCTGCGGTCCTACTCGGCGAGTCTAGGCTCCAACTCGCCGAGTCCCCTCTTAAAACACCCCCAAATCATAATTATATCAGTATTTGAAATTCCGGGCTGTTACAACTCTCCCCCACTAGAACTAGACTTCGCCCTCGAAGTCTCATTCTGAAAATAGCTCCGGATGCTGCTCTCGCATCTCACGATCCAGCTCACCGGTCATTCCCGGCCCATCCGGTGCTGCCACCGAATTAGTACTAGAGGTATCTCCTTATACCTCATAGCCTCGATCTTCCAATTCTGATGACCACTGGTCTCTCCGCATAATTCAGGCTCGCATCCCCTGAATATCCTCTAATGGAACCACTGCCGACTCATCGGCTATACACTTCCTCAGTTGCGACACATGAAAAGTGTCGTGGATCTGCCCCCACTCCGCTGGCAACTCAAATCGACAGGCTACCCGGCCTATCCTTGCAATCACCCGAAATGGCCCAATGTACCGGGGGCCCAACTTGCCCTTCTTCTTGAATCGAATCACTCCTCTCCGAAGAGAGGCCTTCGGGAGTACGAAGTCGCCGACCTGAAACTCAAGCTCGGACCGGCGTCTGTCTGCATAACTTTCCTGTCGGCTCTGGGCAGTCAATAACCCCTGTCTAACCTGCTGAATCGGCTCTGCCGACTGAAGCACGATCTCTGTACTGCACATCACTCTCTGTAACCGAAAATTACCCAAGATGCAACTCTGCTCTAAATCTCAATGATCACTCGACCCATAAGGGTTAGGAAACCATGAACCACCAGATTCCCGATCCAAAGCCCACTTTGTCCATTCCGGACTGACTGAGAGATCCATTCTCACTCTCAGAGCAACTCTCACAAGTTCTCCTCTTGCCATCACATACACATTCTGAACTAGTCCCAACACCCGAAGGTTGGAAGACCCGATACACTGATGATATCCTCGAACATCTCCCAAGATGAACCACTACATCCACCCTACACTCTGATCAGAATCACACTGAGAATTTAAGATTCTCTCTCTCCCTGCATCCCTTCTGAGCCTCAACAGACATCCCAAACCGGATGGGTTCCTACTTCGCTGTCGCGAACACGATGCTCGAAGCCATACTCGAAATACTCTAACCATAACTCTGCTCTGCAGCTTTCTTTCTCGTGAACTTGCACTCCCCTTCGGAGTTACACACCTTTCTCTTTTCCTTCCAAGGGACCCTCTTGGCCATAATGCCACTCCAACCGGTGCCACGGTGCTTGCCCCAAGCGACACCACCCTTTTTCGTAACCGCTATTCACATACTCTGGTTATCATTGCAGGGGTTCTCAATCCCATGCACTCTCTTCACTCATCAAAATCACTGCCTCAGCTAAACAAGAGTACTAACCCGGGGCCAGACCTTCCAACGCAACCACACTGTAACATACACGATCCGCAAATTTCAAACTGATCCAGCAATACCAACAGAGCCTCCAGCATGACTGGACCGACTCTCATAACACATGCTAGCCACTCGAGGCTATATCTCTGTGGGTCCGTACACCCAACTCTGCGAACCCTCAGGTTCTAACTCTGGGAACCTTCCGGTTCCTGCTCTAGAACATGCACAACATAATCCCGTGGGATTAATACAATACAACCCATCGCGTACCTCAAACATACCAATACTCTGATCGCATAACCTTGGTTACTTACTCAAGCTTGATCCCGGCCTTCTCTCAGGCCTCCACAATCAAATGCCCTAGGTCTGTATCCCGCCCCGCATACCCGACACTCGCTCTCATCGGCCTATACTCTGAGCTGACAAACACTACTGAATCCCAACAGCTAAGCACCCTCACATACTCATCGATCTCCTGGAGAATTCTCCAATTCTCCCCCACTAAAGCACTGACTAGCTGCCACCGATCGTCATTAATGACCTTTCAGAACAATCCTGCACAGAGAGAACATTTACACACTGACTGCTTCCCACAAGCATAAGCAACCCTCAGCAAAACACATCTCCTCCCTGATCAACCCACTCAAAAGAATCCGATCTTTCAATCACCCACTCTACGACTGCAGATGCTACCCGACATTCAACCCAGTGCCGCATCTCCACTAATAACCCTCACGAACAATAACCCACGAAATTCCCAACAATAACCCGCAACCAAACCCACAGCCTGCCAAAGGATGAATACCGCATCGAAAACCGCACTAGGCTACCGGCACCAAAACACCAACTATAACCATACCAAACCATCGGGGAACAACGAATGCCAAAGCGAAAACCTGAAGCACCAATCCATAACCAAGCCCAACCCACGAAACAACGAATACCGCATCGAAATCCTCACAAGATACCAGCACGAACAATACGCCACAATCAACGCAAGCTAACCAAGACATCAAGAAAGCCTCATACCCACAGCTGCCTCCGGCACTGCTCCGTCTCCCTCTGCCGCAAGCTAATAAGCATGACCCTGAGCCCTTGGGGCTCCACTCCATCCTGTCCTCCTCCTGAACTCCTCAAGGTGGCCGGTGCTAGAGCCTGCACCGGTCCTGCAGAAAGCTGTGGACAGTTGACCCTCAAATGTTCAACCTGCCGACACTGATAACAAATCCTCAAATCCCGAGTTGGCACTGACTGCCGACAATCCCGTGCACCGTGCCCCTCCTTTCCGCACTTGCGGCATGCACCACCGGACCAACAAGCTCTGGTGTCATCCCTCCCACACTTCCCACAAGTGTGGCCGCTCCGATCCCCCATTCTAACATCTACGGTCCTGGACCGTTTCGGCGCCGACTGCGACTGCATCGGGGCCTGCCTCAGCTCACGCAACCGCAACTCAACCTCTAACTCACGCCACATGGCGGCCTCCTGCAACTCTAACAAGGTCTCACACTTCTGCGCAGACACGAACTGTCTGATATCCCTCTTGAGCATACTCAGATATCGGGACATCTGAGCCTGCTCCAAAACGAACTCAGGGCAAAACATCGCCCTCTCAATAAACATCCTGGTGATCTCAGTCACCGACTCCCAATCCTGTTTCAGCTCAAGGAACTCCCGAGCCCATCTCTCCATCTCATCTCGCGGAACATAGCGAGTACTGAACATCTCTCTAATTGCTCTCCCTGAAACCGCAGCCCTCTGCGCGTCGAAAAATGACCTCGTAGTCAATCTCCATCAATCCTTCGCTCCTAGCCTCAACAGGTTCAGAGCACACCTCACCCTTTGATCAGCAGGGCACAAACTCGTGGAGAAATACCCCTCCACGTCTGATAACCATATCATAGCAACAATCGGGTCCTGAACCCTATCGAATGTGGGAGGCTTCTTATAATAGAAGTCCCGATACTGAAAACCCCGGCTAGCTCCTCCCCTTGCCGCTGCTACAGTCGTTGTAGCCGCCGCGGCAACCGTCTCTGCGAGAGCCGCATATCGCTCATCGAAATACTCAATCATGGCGGTCTCGATTGACCCAAACAACTCCGGCAACTCAGCCCGGAACAATGCAGCAACCCCATCACGCAGGATCTCATGAATCCTCGCATCCCGCTCGCTCGTGCTCGTCCGACCGATAACCTTCGACGGCACTGATCCACCCGGAACTCGCTCTCCAGCTCCCGATCCTGATCCGGATCCATCATCATCATGCCTCGAAATCTCCACACTGAAGGTACCCTACCAATCTCAGACACTTCCCAAAGTCCTGGGATCCAACTCTCGCAACCCCACCCTAGAGACCATGGTTTCCCTGATACGCGTATGGGTCCTATGCTTTCAGTAGTACGGGCCCATACTACCTTCCACACCTACCCATATTTGTATGAAGTACTACCACAATACCCTAGGGAACATGCATAACAACTATCAATTCTCACCACTAGAGAAACACTGAGAACATCCCATAAGGGACCCTAGGCTACAGGCATCACATATCAGGCAACATTATCATGAATTCCTGAAGATCCCTAGCCTAACTCTAGCATGCTGTTCTATCAAGCTCAAATAAACAAATATCATGTATGGTATCTTGGGGTTACTTACTGGCTCCGGCTGATCGTACCTCCGCGTCCTCCTTTTACCAAATTTGAAAACCATTTTAATTTCTCATTTTAATTTTCCTTTTTAAAATCCTCCTCGATTTGAGACTGGAGTCACACGAAGGTTTCCCCAATTCACTCAAACCAAGGCTCTGATACCAACTTGTAACATCCAAAATTTCAAAACAATTAAAACTTTTCAAAATCACCCATTTTATTAACGTTGTTACAAAAAGGTTTTCAATACATTATTAAACAGAGTAATTTCCCAGGTTCATATCATAAAACACCAACGCGAGGAACGGTACGATCACGCCTTTGCCTTGCCACAGACTCTTGAGAACCTGAAACATAAAACCACAACTGTAAGCCCGAAAGCTTAGTGAGATACCCCCAGAATACCAACCACATATACGCCTTTCCAGGCCCTGACCTTCCGGTCCATGTGTCTCAGGGGACTTCCGTCCCTGCTGGGTAAACCTTCCGGTCCTACCCACGCCGACCTTCCGGTCCATCACACAACATAATCGCCTTCCGGCCCATAACATATTGCCTTCCGGCCCATAACATATCGCCTTCCGGCCCACAAGCATAAAATGCATATATATAAAATAACAAGCAATCATATAGCAGTTCATAGGCAACAATCGATCAACAGATCACATATCATAGCATTACTCTAACAAGATACTGGTCTAGCCGGTCACTATCATAACATACTCTATGAATCAGTCAACATACTAAATGCATACATACGCCTTTCCAGGCCATGACCGTTCGGTCCACATAGTAATGCCTTCCGGCCCATAACATGTATCGCCTTCCGGCCCATAACATATAACAACTGACAACTACTCGGATTTCCATCAAATAAAAGGGGTGGCATTCGTGCCATAAACCCTAGCGATATAGTGAGGATAACTCACCTCGAAACTGCCGACTGAACAGATAGCTCAAGCTGCTCCGATCACTGACACGATCTCCACCTCTGGATAGCCACCAATGCACTGAACTCAACGATAAACAACAATTACCAACATACCCCTGGAACCACTGGTCCATCCTTGATCAAGGACAAGGTCAAAGTCAACTCCTGACTGACACTACTCGCCGAGTCAACCCTATGACTCGCCGAGTCCCCTTACTCAGAACTTCACTTAACCCGCGACCTAACTCGCCGAGTCACCCCAAGACTCGCCGAGTTCAACGACTCTGAGTCCACTCGCCCTTGACTCACCGATTCCTTAAGATTCCCTTTCTACACGTCGAGTATCCCCTTCTTACTCGACGAGTTCCTCCTGGAAGAATCGCGGGGCCACCCCGACTCAACTCGCCGAGTCTGAAGAACAACTCGACGAGTCCCAGTTATTCTTCAAGCTACTCGCCGAGTCTGTTCATCAGACTCGTCGAGTCCATGCCATGCAGTCGATCAAACTGCTTCCTGAGATAAGTATTGTCCCGAAATACACAAGCATGGGACCTTCTAGACCTCTAAGGTCCTAATACAGGGTTATAGTCGTTTGGGGAACTAGGGTAACACTTAATCTAATCACAAAGGGGTTCCATAAACCCTAATTCCATGCACACATCAACATAACAGAATAAGATCCGGAATATTACCTGAATAACGCACTCTCTGTGTCCCCAAGCCTCAGGACTCGATCCTCCTTGATATTCCTTTGGCCAAACTCTTCTTCTTCTTGCCTAACAAGATCCTCCAAGTTCCAATAGCTTCCTCTCCTGCTCTAGACGTCCATAACGATTAGGGTTCTTCTCAATCGGCCAAAAGACGGACAATGACGGCCTAAGAGGCGTTATTTACGATCCAAAACCAAACGGCTAGGGTTTCTGCTGAACAGCGTCGACTCGCCGAGTCCATATCTGGACTCGTCGAGTCCAGTCGCGAACCCGCGACCAAGTCTGCGGTCCTACTCGGCGAGTCTAGGCTCCAACTCGCCGAGTCCCCTCTTAAAACACCCCCAAATCATAATTATATCAGTATTTGAAATTCCGGGCTGTTACAGAAGGAAGAAAACATAGAGAACGAGAGTGTATTATACCAGAATGTGTTATGCTACAATGTATAAAGTGTTGCTAAAAAATAATATTCTATTAGAATATATTAGTGTTTTTGTTAGATTGTGATGTTTTTTTTTTCTTTTTTCTTTTCAGAATGTTGTTATTATTCAATGAATCATAATCATACAATGTAATTATTTGGATATTATTAGTTCAAGAATTGATTTTGTGTATTCTTTTTAAAATTTATTTACTAGTTTATGGTAGGCATTCTGTCATTCTGACAAAATATAATCGATGAATATATTTACTAGTTTATGGTTAACATTCTACCATTCTGATAGAATAAAATCGAATTTCTAATTTTGAATTAATTTAAAATATTCAGATTTTTAAAAATAAAGGAATTAATTATCCCTAAAAATCCGAAATTTCCTTTTTTAATATACGTTAATTGACTAAAATTCTCTTATGCTGAAATTTGTGTAATTATATGGTATATGTTATCCTATTCTACTATCATAGACCCTCAGATCATTACCTTTGATTATATTCCTTCCGATGGTCCAGATCTGCGTATTCTGGTATACAATAGTTACTAGAAACAAAATAACCTAACCCTATATACATATATATATATATATATATATATATATATATATATATATATATATATATATATATTCACTTGAGATTTAAAAAAAAATAAAGATCTTGACATTGAACCGTATCCACATGCTTTTCATTTTCCGCTCTAACGTTCCAGTGTACTCTCAACAGCAGAGTATGCCTAATTATATATATATATATATATATATATATATATATATATATATATATATATATAGAGAGAGAGAGAGAGAGAGAGAGAGAGAAAGCTAGGTTCAAATGTGGATTGACATCTATTGTATGGACGTGTGGATAGTATTATTCTGTGAGAATGACAAAGAAAATAATATTATATGATAATATGAACACGTTCAATCTTACATAACTATTGTCATCATCATAGATTCTCACTAATTAAATCGTCTATAAGGTTATTATAGACTTTTTATTATTATTCTCATTCTATCAGAATGTTGTCAGAATGTTTATAAAGTTGTGTTTTGTAAGAATGAAAATGAGTGAAATACGATGCGTGAGAGCAAAAATCAATAAGAATTAGTGAGAATGCATTGAAATGACGATAGTTGTGTGAGGTTGAACATATTCAAATTAATAAACAACCTATTTTGCTAGTAATTCTCATAGAATATCAATGTCCACACGTCCACACAATAGTTGTCCATCCACACTATTATGACAGTTGTTGGCAAAAGAGGTGGTGATGGAAGTGGCGGTTATGGTGGTGGAGATGGTGGTGGAGGATAAAGGAACGAGAGGCACTATATAATAATTTATGATTATAATAGACAAGTCGTGCAGGTATTGTTGGATTAGTGTCTAAGTCCATAACTATTTTGGTATGTACTTGACCTGATTATGAGCATGGTCCTTATGGGTTGTCCTCACCATAGCAATATGTTGGATGAATTCAGGAGAGAAAGGATTAATTATGATTTATTAATATATTATGAGAATAATATATTAAAGGAAAAATCATATTGTTTAATTAATATTAATCCAGAATTAATTAAGAATTAATTTTGTGGCTAAAAGAGATTAATTAAACTTAGGGGACTGGAGTTGTACTTATAAGATAATTACAATTGGGATATGGATCACCTAATATTATATAGGTTCGACGAATTCTATGGGAAGCCCATAAGGAATTCGTCCAAGGGATATGTTAAAGCAGTCCATGGGTTGCTTAGGGCCTAAGCAGTCAGATTAGGGTTTCTTAGTTGCAAACGCTAATAGCCTACATGTATATAAAGGACCCCTATGCCCCAAAAACGTGGCTAAGTGTTCCTTTAGGGTTTCCAACCATTTTGGTGCCTCCCCTCTCTTCTCTCCTTCATCCACTTGCTTAGTGGTGTTTGCGACTCCATTAGTGGTGCAAAACTTGAGGCACTAAGCTTTCTTAAGCCACTCAAAGCAAGGAATTGATTGTTATTGGTATATAACAATCAAAGGTAATTACTAAACCCTTATTTCAGTTCATGATATGTTAGATCTAGGGTTTATGGCTTTGGGTAATCAATTGCATGTTCATTAGATAAACTAGATCCAAAGCTATTTGGGTTTGCATGTACACCATAGGATTGATGTAGTGCTCAAAACCTATCAGTGGTATCAGAGACTAGGGTTATTTGTTTGATGTATTTGATGCTATATTTGGTTATTCAAGCTTAAAATCGAAAAATTTGAGTTTCTAGGGGCTGGACTCGCCGAGTCCATGGCTGAACTCGCCGATTCTACTGTGAACTCGACGAGTCCAGTGCTGACTTGACGAGTCTGAGACACATAATGTTGTTTTTACAGGATTTTGACCTGTTTTGGCTGTGGATAATTACCTAAAACATTTTTTATCAATAAAATCCGAATTTTATCAATATTGGGTGATTATCCTTGCCAAAATAGAAGATAATTGTCAAAATTTAGATAATCTTTTGTTTTATTAGATAAAGATTGATTATTTGTAATTTAGATTTGAATTATCTTGTGAAAAAGTTTCAATTTTCCCCTTTAGGTTTTATAGTTCAAATTTGAACTTAAAAGTTACAATTTTGAAATTTAAATAGTTAAACCCTAATGTTTTGAAAAGTTTCAAAACTTGCCCTCAAGTTTTGGAATTTAAATTTTTTTGATTAAAAGTTTAATTTTGAAATATTTAAATTCTAAACCCTAATGTTTTGAAATGTTTCAAAACTTGACCTCAAGTTTTGGAATTTAAAATTTTTGATTAATAGTTTAATTATGTAATATTTAAATTCTAAAACCCTAGTATTTTGAAAAGTTCAAATTATACCCACATGGTTTTGTTAAGTTAATTAAAAGTTTAATTAAAAGAGAAAGTTAATAAAACCACCTAGTATTGTAAAAGTGTAAAATACACCCTATACTATATATATGTAACATTAAAAGTCTAATATTATATATATATATATATATATATATATATATATATATATATATATATAGATATATATGAGTAAAGAGTCAGTCTTACCGTTAGTAGGTCTTATTCACGAAGCTGGTCTATAAGGGGTGTTTAAGGAAATTGTCTATAAAATGGCGATTGAATTGGTATCCACTCTTACCCACTGCACTCTTGACTAGTGGAGGGTCGTTAGCCGAACGGGTAGGATAGGACGAAACCTTCCATTATAAGTATAATGAAGTACAAAGTGACTACATGTTTTTTACAAATTCCCAAATTCAAGTTACTTTAGGCAAAATGTGAAATTATATGCTAATCCATGGAATTACACTTTGTACCATTGTCTAACGTTAGTGGAGCGTGTGTGGTTAACCGACACACTAATTTGGAATTGACATTGGTGGTGAAGGGTGGCTCGATGTTTATCATAGATCAATGGAGCGTGTGTGGCTAACCGACACATTGATTAGGTGATAGTAGCGTTGAGTGCACCACATAGACTCGTATCGTTATTCACACCTTGTTTGTGATCCTCGGCATCCCAGTCGCAAAATTGAAGGGTATAATCGAGATTAAACATGCCATTGAAAAGTTCAATGAATCTCAAAAGATATAGGAGTTTTCAATACATTTAAAACTTAATTTTCTTTTTCGTTTTTCATGGTGGAAATTGGTAAATCGTCATTTACCTACCTTCAAATATTCTGCAACTAGATTACGGCATCCCTCTTCTAGGTTGTAGAGTATTGTGTTAGATCCTAGCCTTGATGTTTCATTTGGGTGTTACTTCAAGGATTCTTATCAACTAACTTGAGTTTTCTCCCGTTTTGTAGATGTCTGAATCTAACAATGGTCTTCCCAAATCCCATGGAACAAGTCTTCCAGATGAAGATGATATTCCTCGATATGATCAAGGAACCAGAAATCATGCTTCACTTCCCCCACCTCCTCAAATTATTCTCCCTAACCCACAAGTTCGAAGGCTTGAAAAGTTCAAGCTAACTAAAGCCCTTTTGTCAAGTAAAGACGAAGATGGGAAACCTGTGTGTGCACACGTCTTAGAGATGAAGTCACACATTGACAGGTTAAGGATGTTGGGTGTCAAGATTTCAGGTGAGTTGGATGTTGACTAGGTTCTTCAGTTGCTTCCTGAATCATATAGTGAGTTTGTAAGAGAGTACTATATGATGGAACACGACATCACCCTCATTGATCTCACCTATTTGCTTATAGCTGCTGAATCAACAATGATTTGGCGTGCTGGTCAAGCAAATTTTTCTGGTGAATCAAACTCCCAAACTTCAATTGACACCAGCAACATTGGAAGTTCAGAAAGGACTATGTATGAGATTGTCCCATGCTCTGTGCCAAAGGAGTCCATTTGCTTTTATTGCCAAGAGAAGGGGCATTGGAGACGAAGCTGCCCAAACTACATGAGAGATCTAAGAGATGGGAGAGTCAAGGGATTTGGCTCTACTTCAGGTAAAATCCATTATCTAACTCTTTTGAGTTCCTATTCTAGTTTCTTAATTCATGATGTGATAAGATTACATTTTGATGTATTGTAGGATCGAAGAAAAGAGAGGAAGCTTAAGGAAAGAAGTGAGCAGAATCTAATCGTGAAGAAAATGGATTTCGATCGCATTGTTTGAAGATTGGATTTTTGAGCTACTACTTAGAGTTAGAATAGATTCCTAAGAAATATGTAATAACATAGTTTTCAGTTGAATTGAATTGTAAGGACAATTTTTTCCGCAATAAAATAAATTTTGATTTTGTCTTATTTATTTATCCTTGCAATGGCATGTATGAAAAATTGATATTTGAATGTTTCTACTATTAGCAATAATGGATTTGATTCTTAATTATGTTATTTGTGGAAATGTTGAGAATTTAACAAATAGGGAGAGTTTCTCATCTCCCAAGTTTCAATTGGACAGAAACTTGGAATCATGCAACATATATTGTATGATGAATGAAAACCTTTCATATTTGGGAAATTGAGACTAGTTCCTTGACAAAGAGTCAAGTGAAGGACTAGGAGATCGAGTACACTAGGTTGTGAGTCGATCAAGTCTACCACAAGAGTGATAAACATATTTGTCATGATTTACTAAAGCTTAGTAAATATGATTATTCTTATAAGATTGAGTGTAATTCTGAGTTGTTTGAAAAGGTTTCAATAAATGGCAGAACGAATAAGAAGAATCAAATATGCAGAAAGATAAAAGATTCTCCATTCTAAGAAGAAGGGATAGTACCTTTTATTGTGTTTTATGATAAGTCTTAATGATTAAGAACCATATCTCAATTGATCCTCTAAGTGAGTCTTAGTACATTTGTATGTCTAAGAAGAGGAATCGAGAATTATGGAAATGGTTAAATCAAGAAGTCAATCATACTTCGTTCCAATATCGAATCTTAGAGTCATACTCTAAGATTGCGAATTGAGTGACACATATTTAGTAGGTTTATAACACTCAACAAATTGGAATTGGAAAAAGTCTTCTTATTCCTACACATTTGAAATTGGTAAGTTTTGATGTCTTGCAGAAGACAAAGACCAACAAGAACGAATTGAGCTAAGTGTTAGTCTTGATAGAATTTTGCACTAACTCTTGAATATTTGTTTTGTCAAGAAAAGTTTCTTGACGAAGAGAATCATATATGTCAAGAAGTTAGTGGGAGTCTCAAAAAGTTCAAGAACAAATCAAGAATAAACCGATAAGTAAATCACTAGCACACGACTTGAGGTTGGCGACCTATCGTGTTGACATAATTTTGTTTTTGTGCCATTCCAGCTTAAGTCAACTATGCAATATGAGTTCTATGAGTTCTCAATTGGATTGCATAAAGGCAAGGCACCTTGATCAATGGAAAGTACATTGATAAGGTAAGGGTGACCTGCTTAACGACATGGAAACAATGGTGGGCACTCATGCTGCCATAAGGTGAGAAATCTAGATTGAATATGAGTTGGATTTGTCACAAACATTGTCTTCTGATTGTTGTTATGACAAATTCACATGAATAGGAACACATACACTTTAAAATCTAAGTGTCATAAGGTTTATCTCCTTCATGAAAATGATTGTGAAGAAATGCTTTCACTAAGAGAGATTTTAAGAAGATTGTTATTGTGAAAACTGTATTCTCAAATTCGATTATGATTACGGTATCCCTCTTCATGGTTCGAATTGTGAGATTTGGCAATTAGTCTGAACATTTGGGAGTTAGTAACATAAGCTCTGAAGTTGCTTAAACACACATGTGAGCTTTCTAAGACAAATGTGTATGAGTTTAAGAAGCTTAAAGAAACGGTTATCTAAGCATCAATTTATTAGAAATATGAACTTAAGGAATTCAATAAGCATTGTTTTATGAAAGTTCAGATGTTTTCTAGATATATGTCAAAGCTAGTGGGAGCATAAGTGTTATGCTTGTATGGTAATAATCATCGTGTTAGTGGGAGCATGATTATTATTTTAAGTACTACAAGTTAGCAATATTAATTATAGAAAACAAAGATTCACTTGGCAGAGTTGTAGAGGTTGAAAAGGTTTTTTGCTATAATTAAGGGAGAGAATATTATACTTCATTTCAAATCTAAAGTCTTAGATTGTGGAATTTTAATCAAATTTTGTCAAATATATATGAATGTTGTGTTGGAATGGTTCAACATGAGGAAATTCTATATATAGAAAGGATAATTGCATTCTCAAAATTTGGTTATGATTACGGTATCCCTTTTCATAATCAAAATTGTGAGAACATGAAAAATAGAAATATCATAGCAGAAGACTGGTAAAGTATCACGTCTTCATGTGAGATAATATCAATCGTGTTCCATACGCTTCGTGTATAGGATCGATTGCATATGCTATAATGTTTGATCAGTCAAAAATTTTCCAAATGCTTAGCGCATTAAGAGGGAAAAAGGACTAGAACGGTTTTGACTAAAGTAATTAAACAACTATCAAAGGACGATCTAAGGTTAGCCAATGATTTGTTGCTTGTGAGTAGTTGGAAGTATAGTGTTGGATGGACCATATCGACATTATTATGAATAGATAAGATTCTATTAAGAATGAGTTGTCATATGTCAAATATGGAAATGTTTCCGTATTGGGAGTTGGATATTGAGAATTTATGTCTAGATTAGAAAATTTTATGCAAAAGGATGTTCAAAGGAATGTACTTTGAGTGAGAGACATCACATCTATAGGATTTTTTTTAACAAATTCTGATAGAGAACCTTGTATTTTTCATTGGCCAAGTCTTGGTGACTTTTGTGCTATGACTTTACGAAAGGATTGTTGCATAAAATGTTAGAATCTAACATATTCTAGTAGTGGCAAGAACCTTGTATTCTTACACTATCGTTAAGGATTAGGAATTGTGAAATGAGCATCATTGGAAAAGTTTTCAATGGATATATTTCACAAAGCATGAACCATAGGAAACATAGTGTGCATCCTCGGAGTATGGGACAACTATTGTTGTAATTCAAGTAATAAGTTGATTTCTGAAACAGTAAGCAATGAATAATGAGTAATCAATATGGTGTTTAAATAAAAGTGTTTTATTTATACTCAAAAGTTTTGGGGCCATATAGGATTAATATTATTAATGCGTTTCACTCTGCATGTTTTGACTTCCAGAATAACTAGGTTATTCAAACATCCACAGTCGGTCATACGTTGGAAGTAGGTATGAAAGAAGACTGTCATGAATCCGTCTGTAGATTGTCTGAAGTGTTTAGACATAGCACAAGTTTGCTGCAGAATTCATGAGTGTTTTGATAAGATTAAAGTATTGGATTAAACCCACGCTCACTTGAATCGCTTCATGGATTTATCATGAGTGATTGTGACACGATAATATTGTATATTCTTGAAACCGAGACGTGTGAGTTGTTATTTGCTGGTCGGTTGCACATTAATGATAAGTAAACGCAATAGTAACTTGGTGTTATAAAACTTATTGTTGTGTGTGATTCGATCAGTAGGTGCAAGCGAGCATTTTAGTCAAAGTTTATCCATTCCTTTTACCCAAAGTGGGATAAAAGCGATATCTGTGGGCCCCTCGATGATTTAGTGATGACACCCTAAGCGCTTGGCCAAGTCGGGACTAAGTTGATTTGTTCAATTGTAGTCTGTTGTCAGTCATCATAAATCTGATATCAGGAAACAATACATAGACAGAGAGAATGATTTAAATCCATGTCTTGTGTCTATATGATATCTTGAGAATGGAGGAATATATGATCGCTTATCTAAAGGACACACGTATCTGATAAGATCAGAGTTGACAGCGGCTTTTGAAAGCTACGATTATTGATCAGGTTTTGAAGTTAAGCAGAATAGTTATTAGACTTATCCAAGTGGGAGACTGTTGAATTAATGTCTAAGTCCATAACTATTTTGGTACGTACTTGACCCGATTATGAGCATGGTCCTTTTGGGTTGCCTTCACCGTAGCAATATGTAGGATGAATTAAGGAGTGAAAGGATTAATTATGATTTATTAATACATTATGAGAATAATATATTAAAGGAAAAATCATATTATTTAATTAATATTAGTCAAGAATTAGTTAAGAATTAATTTTGTGGCTAAAAGAGATTAGTTAAACTTAGGGGACTGGAGTTGTAATTATAAGATAATTACAATTGGGCTATGGATCACCTAAGAATATATAGATTGGACGAATTCTATGGGAAGCCCATAAGGAATTCGTCCAAGGGATATGTTAAAGGAGTCTATGGGCTGCTTTGGGCCTAAGCAGTCAGATTAGGGTTTCCTAGTTGCAAACCCTAATAGCCTACATGTATCTAAAGGACCCTTATGCCCCAAAAACGTGGCTAAGTGTTCCTTTAGGGTTTCCAGCCGTTTTTGGTGCCTTCTCTCTCTTCTCTCCTTCGTCCAATTGCTTAGTGGTGTTTGTGACTCCATTAGAGGTGCAACACTTGAGGCACTAAGCTTTCTGAAGCCAATCAAAGAAAGGAATTGATTGTTATTGCTATATAACAATCAAAGGTAATTACTAAACCCTTATTTCAGTTCATTATATTTTAGATCTAGGGTTTATGGCTTTGGATAATCAATTGCATGTTCATTAGACAAACTAGATCCAAAGCTATTAGGGTTTGCATATACACCATAGGAATGATGTAGTGCT
Source organism: Lactuca serriola (assembly GCF_051521515.1). NCBI lineage: Eukaryota > Viridiplantae > Streptophyta > Magnoliopsida > Asterales > Asteraceae > Lactuca > Lactuca serriola. The sequence goes on from NC_136408.1 coordinate 117,539,539, forward strand.
CAAAGGCCATTAGGTATGCTGCAGCGTTAGAGCGACAAATGTGAAACAAGTGGCTAAGGTTGAATCTCAAGATCTATATTTTATTTTTAATATCAACGGAACCTACCTCTATTTCTCTCTCTCTCTCTCTCTCTCTCTTGATAGAACAAATATTGTAGCTCCAATTTCTTTGGTAATACTTTCTTCTTTTTCCAGCCAAAATATAGAAAATTTTAATAAAAAAATAGATTTATATCTTGAAAAAATTAAATTTTTTTTTCTAAATTGTAAATTTATTAAAAATTATATCGTATAGAAACATTCACAGTTTAAAATAAATATTCACAATTTAATAAACATAATAATAACTCATTAATACATAGTTTAATATTTTCATTCGTACCATGATTAATATTTTAACACAAAATTTATATAAAACTTACAACTTAGTACAATCCATTTTAGTTTAATAGATAAGATTCTAAACATAAAATCATACAATCTATTATACTCTAATTCACATTTTTAATGAATTCAAGCACAAACTCTCCCACCACGACCACGACCACGACCACGACCAATTACAACACATCACTAGCACCCACCCGTGCCACTGTCAAAATCATTATTGCTTCCAAATCAAATCTATATATAATCTTTGTTTGACTGGTTAAATACTATATTCATAATTTAATAAACTAATTAAGTCACTTATTTGGAGTTTAATGCAAAATAATTATAAAAACCAATACATTTTTACATATCTAAACAACAAGAAAAAGTAAATATATTCACAAGAAATTACTACAAACATTCATACATAAATCATTCATAATTTAACATAAAATTCATTAAAACTTCACAGTGTAAATAGAAATTTTGCGGTTTAACACAGTCAATTCATAATTTATAACACAAAAATCACAGTTTAATACACAAAATTCACAAGTCAATATAGTCAATCCACAGTTTAAATAAAAATACGTAACTTAATGCAATTAATTCATAGTTTAAAATGCAAAAATCACTGTTTAATATACAAAATTCATAGTATAATACAATAAATGCACAACTAAAAACACAAAAATTATGTAATCAAATTCATATTTTCAACTTAAAACTCTTAATACGCTCCATTCACATTTTAATACACAAAATTCACAACTTAATATAATAAATTCAAAGTTTAGTAAACAAAAATTATACATTTACAGTCATATCCAACTTAAAACTTACATTTCAAGACTTTAATTCATCATTTAATAAAGCAATTTAGGAGTCTCATTCACATTATTTACAGCTTAAAAACATACTTGAATTTGTTGAAGTATTTCATCAAATACCTTATATACACCACACAAATTCACAATTTAATAGAGCGTATCAAGATTATCATTCATATTTTAATTTACACAATTCAAAAAATTATATGCAATACATTCAGACATTCATCGGACATATTTTTACAAAACAAAAAAACCATGTATATGCGAAAATATTTTCACATATCAAATTTACAATATTCACAGTTTAATACGCATGTTTAGATATTCTTTCATAGTTTAATTTACACTATTCATAAAAATATTATACAACACATTCAAACATTTATCATTCCTATTTTAACAAAAAAAAGCAACTTATAAATAGATCAAATTTATAGTATTCACAGTTTAACAAGACACTCATTCAGCGTAATAGACACTCTTCACATTTACATTATTCATAACTTAAAATCTTATATTTCAATTCATGTTATTACGGTTATTATTTAACATACGAATATATTCTTAAATTGTGTGTAATATTCTATTCTTTTTGCATACATTTTTTTGTGTCTTTTATTCACATAATCTCCTTCACACGATTAAATAAAAAAAAATACAAATATGTAAAGACCATGCAAAATAAAATAAAGAAACAAACAAATAAAATAATTAAAATATTTATATATTAAGGTCTTCCACTTGATTACATTTCCTTTACTCTACATATATTTTAATTATATACAACTACAAGTATATTTATTTTCTTCTTTATTACCACTCACAAATTGATGGCTTTTAAGCATAACATACAATCCTTTTTGTGCATGCAACCCTAATTGAAGATCTACGTTTTCTCTAATTGAACATACCCTATAAACAACCAAGTGTAAACCCTAGATCGCTATATTATAATAAAAAATCACATACGAAGGGTTATGATACATACCTTTAAGATTGTTATTGTAAACAATCTTGAATCTTTGCTTGAAAGACCTTTGGTATGAAGCGCCACAACTGTCGCGCCTCTAATGGTTAACAAACAAACTCAAGCAACCAAGGAATGCTATAGAGAGAGAGAGTAATATGAGATAAATTTCGTCCCTTGGGCTCTTAGAGGAGTCATAACCAAAATTTAACCGTAAGGAGAGTTTATATACGTTATAGGAAGGTATTGGATAAGGCAGGTGTATTCAAGATAACCCTAATCGCTTAACTTCCTCAGTAAGGCATCCAAGGCACCTTTATAGCCCAAGGAAACCCTAGAGATCATCTAGAATTCGTCCCCTCTACTATAGGGATGTTCTAAAATTGCCCGATGCTTAACTATTGAACATTGTCACCTTTAGTCCCTATGTTTTTAGTTAATTCCAAATTAATTTTCGATTAAATGTCAATTAAACAATATGATTTCTAATTAATATAGTATTTTAATAATAAATTAATAAATCATTCATTTTGATTTCTAATTAATTTATTAACAAAGTAATAAATTAATAAATCATTCTTCTCTCTCTAAGAGTCATCATATTCAATTGTCAGGTTGGAAGACACACTACAAGAAAAACACGATTTTGTAAGGGAAGGGTTCCGTTGCAAAAAGTTGAAATTCCGTTGCAAATGACAAATAGCGACAGAATTTGCGACAATCCAGTTCCGTCCCAAAAAACTCCGTAGCGAATGTTTTCTAAGGAAACAATGATTCCGTCGTAATTATGAAAACATAATGAAATCTGTGGTAGATGGTATTCCATTGTGTATTTTGTAACATCGTAAATTTCAAAACAAATTTTCAAATTTTTTTAAAAACATAATTCACTTAATATTCATAAAAACACCCATGTTTGAAATTCAATCCAAGTCATACAAAAATCCCAAGATCTCGTAATGTAAAAATTATGTGTATGTACAGATCGAGCCGGCGCCTTCCATCGGTCATCACTAGTAATTGAAACAATAACACCAAACACTGTAAGCACATAGCTTAGTGAGTTCCCCAAAATACCACATATAACACATATTAGCCACTCGAGGCTATAACTATGTGGGTTCGTGCACCCAAACTCTGTGAACCCTCAGGTTCTAACTCTGTAAACATGCACAACATAAATCACATAGAATAATGCAGTGCAACACATAATCACATATAGATAGCATACAACACTGTATCACATAACTCTAGTTACCTACTCAAGGTAAAGTATAGTGAGAAGACTCACCTCGTGTATCTCGATAATCGCAAATCCCTGAAACCACTCGTGCTCAATCCCTCGAGCTATAATCCTCCTATAATACAATATATCTCTAATTAACATTCTCACAACTAAGGTTGACTAACCCTATTGAGTCAACACTGATCAACTATGGTCAACGGTCAACTTTGACCCGACTCGGCGAGTGCACCAAAGTGACTCGGCGAGTCTACACGTGTTTGCTGACTTCCTCGGATCCTCTCTTGACACGTCGAGTACTCCCCCTGACTCGACGAGTTCCACCTGGCATGAATCGTGGGGCCACCACGACTCAATTCGCCGAGTCTCAAGAACAACTCGGCGAGTTCCAACTTGACTCAGTCCACCCGATAACCCTCTCTGACTCTCCCTGACTCACTGAGTTAGCCCCTTAACTCGGCAAGACCACTCGCTGAGTGGTTATGGACAATCTTCATGCTACTCGCCGAGTCTGTTCTTCGGACTCGGCGAGTCTATGCCATGCATGAACTCAAACTCACTCCTGAGGTCAGATCCGTTCCAATAACTCCTAGATCCAGTCCTTCCAAGCACATTCATCACGTAAAGTCACAATCTTGGTGCTCATGCAAAGGTCCAAAGGCCTTATTTGATGATATGGTCTCTAGAGTGCTATTCTAAGCTCATGGCCTCCATTAACACTCATAAAGCTTGAGGGAAAAGGGTCTCTGGACCTCTTTGGGTCCAGATCTAGAGCACCAACACAAGAAGAGGCCAATTACTCCCATGGATCATTCCACAAGGAAAACCTAACTCTAAGATTCACATCAAGGACTGAGAAAGGAACGATTGGTTACCTCAAATGAAGTCTCTGAGCTCAGAAATCACTGGATTAGCACCTTCTTTGATCTCCTCTTGCCTTGATCCTCTTCTATGTGCAAAAACACCCATAAATAGTCAAGGATCCTCCTCTTCTCTTTCACAAAACGCTCAAAGACTCTTTAGGGTTCTCTCTGGGGTTGGTGGCCGCAAATGACGGCCATAAGCCCCCTTAAATAGGTCTCATACCCTGGAAATTAGGGTTTCATTAAACAGCGTGGACTCGTCGAGTCCACTCCTTGGACTCGTCGAGTCCAGACGCGAACCCGCGTCCAAACCGCGATCCTACTCGGCGAGTTTGAGCTCCAACTCGCCGAGTCTCCTCACAAAATACCAAAAATACAATAATAATACCTGGGAGTCCGGGCTGTTACAATTCTCCCCCACTAGAACTAGACTTCGCCCTCGAAGTCTCGCTCTGCAAATAACTCCGGATGCTGCTCGCGCGTCTCACGCTCCGGCTCCCAAGTCATCTCGGACCCCTTCCGATGTTGCTACTGAACCAAAACCAAGGGTACCTCCTTGTTCCTCAGAACTTTGATTTTCCGATCTCTGATTGCCACTGGTCTCTCAGCATAATTCAGGCTCGCATCCACCTAAATATCCTCTAATGGAACAACCGCCGACTCATCGGCTATACACTTCCGTAATTGCGACACATGGAAAGTGTCGTGAATCTGTCCCAACTCTGCCGGCAAATCCAAACGATAGGCTACCCTGCCTACCCTCGCGACCACCCGAAATGGACCAATATATCGGGGCCCCAACTTGCCCCTCTTCCTGAATCGAATCACTCCTTTCCAAGGAGAGACCTTCAGGAGCACAAAGTCGCCGACCTGAAACTCAAGCTCGGACCGGCGTCTGTCCGCATAACTCTTCTAACGACTCTGAGCGGCCAACAACCTCTGCCTGACCTGCTGGATCTGCTCTATCATCTGAAGCACTATCTCAGTACTGCCCATGACATGCTGTCCAACCTCTCCCCAGCAAATGGGGGTCCGACACCTCCTCCCATACAACAGCTCAAAGGGTGGCATACCAATGCTCGAATGATGGCTGTTGTTATAAGAAAACTCTGCCAAGGGCAAGTACGTATCCCAACTCCCCCCGAAATCCAACACACATGCCCGGAGCATGTCCTCGAGTGTCTGAATCGTCTGCTCACTTTGTCCGTCCGTCTGGGGGTGATATGCGGTACTAAAATGCAGCATAGTACCCAGCTCCTCATGAAACTTCTTCCAGAATCTGGAAGTGAAACGTACATCCCGGTCTGAGACAATCGAGATCGGCACCCCATGCCAAGATACCACTTCCTTCACGTACATCTCTGCTAACTTCTCTGCGGAAGAACTCTCGCTGATAGCAAGGAAGTGAGCGCTCTTCGTCAACCTGTCCACAATCACCCAAATCGCATCAACTCCCCTAGCAGTCGTTGGCAATTTGGTGATAAAATCCATGGTGATCTGTTCCCACTTCCATTCAGGAACCTCCAACGGCTGCAACTTACCATGCGGTCTCTGGTGTTTGGCCTTAACCCTACAGCAGGTTAAGCACCTCTCAACAAACCACGCAACACCCCTCTTCATACAGGGCCACCAATACTCCCTCCTCAAATCCAAATACATCTTAGTAGCCCCAGGATGGATCGAGAATTTCGACCGATGAGCCTCTTCCATCAAAATGGTACGCATTCCTCCCACAAACGGTACCCAAATACGCCCCTGAAATGTCATAAGCCCCCGACCATCGGTAACGAACTCTGATACCAACCCAACAAACTCGCTCTCTCTTCTGGTTCTCCGACCTCACTGCCTCAACCTGAGCTCCCCGAATGGTGTCCAACACCGGAGCCATCGCGGTCAAACGCAAACATACACCTCGCAACGGGGCGCTCTCTGCCCTGCGACTCAGGGCGTTGGCTACCACATTAGCCTTGCCCGGATGGTACAGGATCTCACAATCATAATCCTTAACCACATCCAGCCACCTTCTCTGCCGCATATTTAGGTTGGGCTGATCCATCAAATACTTCAAACTCTTATGGTCCGTGTATATCGTACACCGAACCCCATACAGGTAGTGACGCCAAATCTTGAGGGCGAACACCACTGCCCCCAACTCTAGATCATGGGTGGGAAATCTCGTCTCATGAGGCTTCAACTACCTCGATGCATATGCTATCACATTCCCTCTCTGCATCAACACCGCTCCCAACCCCAAGATCGATGCATCACAATATACCATAAAGTCCTCCATTCCCTCTGGGAGGGCTAACACCAGGGCCTCGCATAACCTTTTGCGAAGCGTCTCAAAGGAGGCCTGCTGCTCGGGGCCCCATGAAAAAGCGACACCCTTCTGGGTCAACCTGGTGAGTGGCACTGCGATTTTAGAGAAATCCTTGATAAATCTCTGATAATAACCGGCCAACCCTAGAAATCTCCTGATCTCGGAGGGTGACCTCGGCACCTCCCAACTCATCACCGCCTCAACTTTGGCCGGGTCGACCAATATCCCTTCCTGGTCAACGAGATGTCCCAGGAACTGGACCTCTCGCAAATCACACTTGGAGAATTTGGCATAAAGCCTCTCCGATCTCAAAACTTCGAGGATCTCCCTCAAATGCTCCTCATGTTGCTCTCTAGATCTTGAATATACCAAGATGTCGTCGATGAATACAATCACTGACCGATCCAACATCGGCCTGCACACCCGGTTCATGAGATCCATGAACATTGCCGGGGCATTGGTGAGCCCGAAGGGCATCACCACAAACTCATAATGCCCATAACGCGTCCTGAACACTGTCTTCTGGATGTCCTCATCTCGCACCCTCACCTGATGATATCCAGACCTCAAATCGATCTTGGAGAACCAAGATGCTCCCTGCAACTGATCGAACAAATCGTCGATCCTCGGCAACGGGTAACGGTTCTTGACCGTAAGCTTGTTCAACTCCCGGTAATCAATGCACATCCGGTGTGAACCATCCTTCTTCTTGACAAATAGGATAGGCGCTCCCCACGGCGAGCTGCTCGACCGAATAAACCCCTTCCCCAGCAGCTCCTGAAGCTGCGAGGATAACTCTTGCATCTCTGGAGGTGCAAGACGATAAGGCACCTTGGCGATAGGCGCGGCCCCCGGAACCAAATCGACACTGAACTCTACTTGCCTCTCGGGAGGTACACCCGGCAACTCCTCTGGAAAGACATCCGGGAACTCACGCACTATCGGAACCTCCTCCACTGACCTCGGCCTATCGGAATCAACCCGCGTATCTGACACGTACGCCACAAAACCCTTACAGCCCTGCTGTAGACACTGCCTCACCCTAGCGGTCGAACAAAACGCTGATCCAGAACGAGTACCCCTCGCCGTACACCGTAAGAACTCCCCCACTAGGGTCTCGTATGGTCACCAGCTGTCACTCGCAGTCGATAACCGCACCGAACCTGCTCAACCAGTCCATGCCCACAATGACACAGACATCACCCATCGCAATAGGAACCAAATCAATCGAGAACTCAACACCGAAAATCTCGAATACACACCCACGGATCACCTCCGTGGCATATATCACCCTCTCGTCAGCTATGGAAACTCTCAGAGGCCGACTCAGCACCTCGCGACTAACACTGATATGCTGACTAAAAGCCAAAGATACAAAAGACCGACTCGCACCCGAGTCAAATAACACCAAGGCAGGTACAGAATTCACAAGAAAAGTACCTACGCATAACATAATATAAGCATAATATCTCAACATCAAAATAAATACATGAAAGAATACATACCAGCCATGACATCGGGCGCTGCGCGGACCTCCTCCGCGGTCACCTGAAAGGCTCTCCCTCGTGCCCTCGGCGCCTCGGCCTTCACTGGCCGAACCTCGGTAGCTCTGATGGCGGTAGGGGCAGATCCCTGAGGTGCTCCCTGAGCTGATCCCCACAACTGCGGACACTCCGCCTTCCGGTGTCCGGTCTGGTTGCAGTGAAAACACACTGCAAAACCCTTGGGGTAGTCCTTGTCCATATGCCCCTCCTTGCCACATTTGTAGCAAGATCCAGCTCTACATACTCCATCATGACCCTTGTCGCACTTTCCACAAGTGCGGCCCCTCTGGCTCCCAGATTTGGGATCAGCGGGCTTGACCTGCTTGGCTGCTGGCTGGGACTGTGCCGGTCGCCGATCCCTCCCCTGAGACTCTGCCTCCTCCTTGTCCTGAGTCTCTAGCTCAATCTACCTCTTCCGGGCATTTGCCTGAAGCTCGGCAAATGTCTCGCCTCAAGATACTCAAATATCGGCTCATGCATGCCTGCTCAGTGGACACGTGCTCAGGGCAGAACATTGCCCTCTCGTGGAACATCCTGGTAATCACCGTAACAGAATCAGTACCCTGCTTGAGGGTCAGAAACTCCTGGGCCAAATGCTCGCTCTCCACCTGGGGAACATACTCATCTCGGAACATGGCAGTGAACCTCTCCCAGGTCACTGCCGCAAGCTCAGCAGGCGAAAAGTGCGCTGTCACAAACTTCCACCAGTCCTTCGCTCCCAAGCGAAGCTGGTTCAACGCGAACCGAACTCTCAAATGCTCAGGAGATGAGAAAGTGAAGAAACACCCCTCTATGTCTGAAATCCATCTCATAGCCACCACCGGGTCCTGGGTCCCATCAAACTCTGGTGGTTTTGTGTTGCTGAACTCCCGGAATAGCAACGCATCACCACCCTGCGGCCTTGCAGCAGCAACAGCTGCGGTGGCCGCGGCAACAACAGCCTCAGAAAGAGCAGCATAACGCTCGTCGAAAGTCTCAATCAGCGTGGTCTTAATAGACCCGAACATCTCTGGTATCTCTGCCCTGATGGCCGCAGCCACCTCCTCGTGGATGATCTGACGGATCTCCTCATCACTAGCCCCACTGCCCTCTGGCATATGACGTGTCCTCACCATGATCAACCTCTGAAATACAATATACGATAAATTAGAATCCATTCGAGCATACTCACACTCGACAACTCTTTCCTCCTTGATCCTTGGCATTCCGAAGGTTCTTATTTGAACTGTACACCGCTCCGGTGCCTTCAGTAGTACGGGCCCAATACTACTGTCCGCACCATTTCAGTATACACCCCAAATCCTCCTCTTCGGATTCCAAGTTCCAAGTACTCTATCACTCTCTAACAGATCTCTCATAAGCTCCTCGCTGCTACCTATTCACTCTCAAGCATCTCATAGCAGCTCACTTTCCCCTAGGCTAAGGCATCACAAATCAGGGCACTCTAGTCCTAATAGGAATACCTAGCCTGCTCTAGCAAGAGAATACATCATATCAATCTCATAAACATATAACATTAGGGTGTTTTGGGAAATCACCGTTCAGGCGCTGACTGATCGTACACACGTTTCTGCTCTGAGTTTCTCTAAAAATCTTTACTTCTTTTATAAAATTTGGTTTTCTTTTGAAAATATTTTTTGCAAATCCTCAGTTTCTGTTCAAATACCCCCGAAGGTGTACCCGAATCCCTCAACCCAAGGCTCTGATACCAACTTGTAACATCGTAAATTTCAAAACAAATTTTCAAATTTTTTTAAAAACATAATTCACTTAATATTCATAAAAACACCCATGTTTGAAATTCAATCCAAGTCATACAAAAATCCCAAGATCTCGTAATGTAAAAATCCCGTGTGTGTGTACAGATCAAGCATGCGCCTTCCCTCGGTCATCACTAGTACCTGAAATAATAACACCAAACATTGTAAGCACATAGCTTAGTGAGTTCCCCAAAATACCACATATAACACATATTAGCCATTCGAGGCTATAACTCTATGGGTCCGTGCACCCAAACTCTGTGAACCCTATGGTTTAACTCTGTAAACATGCACAACATAAATCACATAGAATAATGCAGTGCAACACATAATCATATATAGATAGCATACAATATTGTATCACATAACTCTAGTTACCTACTCAAGTATAGTGAGAAGACTCACCTCGTGTATCTCGATAATCGCAAATCCCTGAAACCACTCGTGCTCGATCCCCCGAGCTATAATCCTCCTATAATACAATATATATCTAATTAACATTCTCACAACTAAGGTTGACTAACCCTATTAAGTCAACACTGGTCAACTCTGGTCAACGGTCAACTTTGACCCGACTCGGCGAGTGCACCAAAGTGACTCGGCGAGTCTACACGTGTTCGCTGACTCCCTCGGATCATCTCTTGACACGTCGAGTACTCCCCCTGACTCGACGAGCTCCACCTGGCATGAATCGTGGGGCCACCACGACTCAACTCACCGAGTCTCAAGAACAACTCGGCGAGTTCCAACTTGACTCAGTCCACCCGACAACCCTCTCTGACTCTCCCTGACTCACTGAGTTAGCCCCTTAACTCGGCAAGACCACTCGCCGAGTGGTTATGGACAATCTTCATGCTACTCGCCGAGTCTGTTCTTCGGACTCGGCGAGTCTATGCCATGCATGAACTCAAACTCACTCCTGAGGTCAGATCCATTCCAATAACTCCTAGATCCAGTCCTTCCAAGCACATTCATCACGTAAAGTCATAATCTTGGTGCTCATGCAAAGGTCCAAAGGCCTTATTTTATGATATGGTCTCTAGAGTGCTATTCTAAGCTCATGGCCTCCATTAACACTCATAAAGCTTGAGGGAAAAGGGTCTCTAGACCTCTTTGGGTCCAGATCTAGAGCACCAACACAAGAAGAGGCCAATTACTCCCATGGATCATTCCACAAGGAAACCCTAACTCTAAGATTCACATCAAGGACTGAGAAAGGAACGATTGGTTACCTCAAATGAAGTCTTTGAGCTCAGAAATCACTGGATTAGCACCTTCTTTGATCTCCTCTTGCCTTGATCCTCTTCTATGTGCAAAAACACCCACAAATAGTCAAGGATCCTCCTCTTCTCTCTCACAAAACGCTCAAAGACTCTTTAGGGTTTTCTCTGGGGTTGGTGGCCGCAAATGACGACCATAAGCCCCATTAAATAGGTCTCATACCCTGGAAATTAGGGTTTCATTAAAGAACGTGGACTCACGGAGTCCAGACGCGAACCCGCGTCCAAACCGCGATCCTACTCGGCGAGTTTGAGCTCCAACTCGCCGAGTCTCCTCACAAAATACCAAAAATACAATAACAAATAATACCTGGGAATCCAGGCTGTTACATATTTCGTAGTACGATTCCATCACACAAAATACATGGTAGTCATTAGATCACAAATTTTGTTGTAGTTAGTCCCTAGCAAAATCCGTTGCGATGATTCCCTAACAAATTTTGTGGTGGTGAATCCCTAGTAAATTCTGTGGTGGTCATTCCCTAGTAAATTCCATGGTGGTGATTCTCTAGAAAATTCTGTGGCGATGAATCCCTAGCAAATTCTGTGGTGGTGAATCCCTAGTAAATTCCATGGTGGTCATTCCCTAGTAAATTATGTGGTGGTGATTCCCTAGGAAATTCTGTGGTGGTGTATCCCTAGCAAATTCCGTTTGATGACTTCCTAATAAATTCTGTGGTCATGAATCCCTAGCAATTTTCTGATGGGTTTTGAGCATTCTAACACCCCTAAGTGTACATGCAACCCTACAAAACGATGGATCTGTGTTTGTCTAAAATACATGCAAAATATGGTTTCCAAGGTTCATAATCCTATCTAGCATACATGGGGAACTTTTAATTTAAAAGATGCTCAAAATTACATACCTTGTAGTTGATTTGATTCCTTGAAAACCTTGAGAGCGTAGCACCCCAAGTGTGATGCCTCAAATGCTTCACACAACACCAAATGCTTTGGAATAACTTTGAGAGTGTATAACACTTGTATAAATTGGCCTAGCCCTCTTTAGTTCTTAGTGTGTAGCCGATTTTGGTGTATCACATGTTCTTTATATAGTGTGTCACATCTAGGGTTACACCATGTAAACCCTAATGTGACTTGACTCTTCATTTCCGTGACCCATGGGTTTGTAACACCCATGGAGCATCTTATGGGTTTTACCCAACTTGATAATCCATGGAGCCTTTTAGCCCACTATACAAGTTATGGATGATTTACATAATCAACCCATATATTTAATTAGTTACCTTTTGATCACTTAATTAATTCCAAATTAATCTTTGATCAATACTAATTAAATAATACTATTAATATATTAGATCTTATAATACATTAATAAACCACAAGTGTTATTTCTCTCATTTAGTTTATCCAAATGCATGATGCCATGCAACCCAAATGGACCATGCTGGGTCGGGTCAAGTACATACCAGATATAGTTATGGAATTAGACACCTTATCCAACAGTCTCGCACATGGATAAGTCTAATAACTATAACTGCAGGTATGACTTCAGGAACCAACCAGCAACCGTAGCTCTTTTCAAGGTCTCTTGGAACTGAGAAGATGATGATACGCCATTCAAGATAAGTGATCATATAATCCTCTCTCCTAGATATCAGCCGGACAAATACATGGAACAATGTCTTGCTTATTGTCCAGCAGTTTGTTTCCCAATTTCCGATTTGTTTGATATAGAACTTAATTGAACACATCAATTTAGTTCTGACCGGGCCCAATACATAGGTCAAAACAAAATCATCGAGGGGCCCAGATATCGCTTCTAATCCAAGAAGGAACAGATAAACTTCGACTCATATGCTTGTTCTACTACTTGTCAAATTACACACACAGGTACGTTTTATAACATCGAATTACCAATGTGGTTTCGTACGATCAATGCATAACCAACTCATAGGCAACAAGCCATATCTCTAGGTTTGAAGACTTATATGATATTACCATCTCGCGATCACTCGAGATAATTCCATGAAGTGATACCAATGAGCGTGGGTTGAATCCAATACTTAGAACTTATGAGGACTCATGAGTGTTGAGGCCATGTCCAACATCTTAGACCTCTACAACCAACTCATGACAGTCTTAATACATATCTACTTCCAACATATGACCGAATGTGGAAAATTTGAATAATATGTAAAACATAACATAAATATTCTGGAAGTCAAAACATGCAAAATAAATAATAGTGAACGATTGACACAAGATAAGAACACTTTACTCATAAATATACACAACTTTTATTCATCATCAAATGTTAATTACACTTTACAAATTTCAAAATTATGTAACTACTAAAACTAATATCATCCTTCAGCCCTATGCTCCTTGCATTGTAACATCCCGGATTTCCAGGTATCTTTATTGATTTGATTATTTTGTGTTTTGAGAGGGGACTCGGCGAGTTGGAGCCCAGACTCGCCGAGTAGGGTCGCAATTTTTGGACGCGGGATTCGTCTGGACTCGGCGAGTCCAGGATATGGACTTGGCGAGTCTGCGGTGTTTAATGAAACCCTAATTTCCTGGTCCTAAGCCCTATTTAAAGGACCTTATGGCCCTCATTTGCAGCCACCTTGAACCCTAAGAGCCCCCATTCGTCTGTGAGCCCTTGTGAGTGTATTTGGAGGCCATTTGTTCACCATTTTGTGTGTTATTGCAAGAAAGGAGGGAGAGGATCAAACTTGAGGAGTTGGGGAGCGTGGATCTGTTGCTAATTCTTCAAGGGAGCCTTATTGAGGTAACTCTCAGAGCCAAACTTCGTGTTTTGTGTTGATGTGTCAAATCTAGGGTTTCTTCTTGTATTTCTTGGCTTAAATTGGAAGTATGAAAGGTTCCATGGAGATATGGAACCTAGATCTGGGCTTTAGCAGGTCCAGGAGACCCCATATGACTAGCTTTATGTCCATCCTTTTGAGTTAGAAGCTAGGGTGGTCATATTAGAGGTTGTTTCCCCAAAATAAGCCTTGTACGCATTGCATGGCAACCAAGACTGAGACTTTACGTGACAAATAAGCTTGGGAAGGCCAGATCTATGAATGGATGGAACGGATCTGACCGCTAAGGCCAGTTTTAGCTGGTGCATGGCATGGACTCGCCGAGTCTGATGAACAGACTCGACGAGTCGCTTGAAGATTGTCCTTGAGGACACCCAGTGTGTAGTCCTGACCGAGTTATGGGCGACTCAGTGAGTCGCAGAGAGTTGGAAAGGTTTTGGCAGATGGTCGAGTCAAGCTGGGACTCGCCGAGTTGTTCTTGAAACTCGGCGAGTTGAGTCGGGGTGGCCCCGCGACTCTCCCAGGTGCAACTCGTCGAGTCAGGGGAAGCACTCGACGAGTTAGAAGGGAATCCTATGGAGTCGGCGGATACGTCTAGACTCGCCGAGTTGCCCTTGTGCACTCGCCGAGTCCGGTCAAGTTGACCGTTGACCGTTGACCAGAGTTGACCTATGTTTGACTTCTTAGGGATAGTCAAACTTAGTAGATAAAAGTGTTAATAAGAGATGTATGATGTTATAGGGAGATTGTAGCTCTGCGGATCGAGCACGAGTGACTTCGGGATTTGCTAGCTTTTGATATTCGCGAGGTGAGTCTTCTCACTATATTTTACCTTGAGTAGGTAATCAGAGTTATGTGTTAGTGTATGTATGATATGTGTATGCTATGTGTTATACTGCATTATTTCTATGTGAATTATGCGGTGCATGTTACAGAGTTGGAACCGGAAGGTTCCTAGAGTTAGAACCTGAGGGTTCACAGAGTTGGGTGCACGGACCCATAGAGTTATAGCCTCGAGTGGCTAATATGTGTTTTTATGTGTGGTATTTTGGGGAACTCACTAAGCTTCATGCTTACAGTGTTAGTGTTGTGGTTTCAGGTACTAGCGACGACCGTGGGAAGGCGCCGGCTTGATCTGTACACACGCAGGGGACTTTTGATATGTTTATGTGATCTTGGGATTTGTATGATACAGATTGGAATTTGAAACTTAATGTTTTATGAAATTAAATGGGAAATGTTCTTTTATATTGCGAAAAATTATTTTGAAATTCACGGTGTTACATGCATGCTGGAGATGCTTAACCCTGCCCAATCCCTTCGTGAGGGGATCTGCCGGGTTCTTATCCGATGATACCCTCTTTGCCACGTGGAGTCCTTCTTCTATTCAATGTCTGATGAAATAGTATTTTCTGTCAATGTGTCTAGATCTCCCATGATCTCTTGGTTCCTTTGCTAAGGCAACTGCACTTTCACTATAACAGAAGATTTCCATAGGCTCTTTAATAGCTGGTACAACTCCAAGATCTCCAACGAAGTTCTTTAGCCATATTTCCTCCTTCGTTGCCTCGCTTGTCGCTATATACTCTGATTTGCAAGTTGAATCAGCCACTGTCTCCTTCTTGGAACCTTTCCAAGTAATTGCTCCTCAATTTAAGGTAAAGACCTAGCCCGACTGAGAACAGAAATTATCCCTATCAGTCTGGAAGCTAGCATCACTATACCCTAAAACTCTCAAGTCATCACTCCCGCCGAGGGTAAAGACCCAATCCTTAGTCATTCGCAGGTACTTGAGGAGATTCTTTACTGCAGTCCAGTGAGCCTTACCAGGGTTCCCCTGATATCTTGTAACAACCCGAAATTTCATGTCACTTCTTGTATCACAACTTGTAATCCGATCCGATCAACCAAACGTTATTTTCAATTTCGTTTCAAATTTCGCCATTTTATTAAGTCATTAGTTTATATTGGCCTAAAATGACTTAATGGGTGTCTTAATACATTAGAAATCATTTTAAACACCCAACTTTAGTGATCGGAATATTTCTAGAAATTACCGTATCGGGTTACGGTAACTCAATCGGGTACGTCCAAAAGCCCCACTTAACGTCGGTATCGGGTAGAATTCTATCGTGTCCAATTCCCGAACACTATATAAACATGTTTAAGACTCCATTTGAAGCCTTTGGCCAATTTCTCACTATACTCTTACAACCTCTCTCCTCAAGCTAGAATTAAGGTCCAAATCTCAAGTTAAGGCTTCAAATCTCTAAGGTAACCTCCCTAGCATGTTAATCAACACCTTTAGCCTTCAAATTGATGAACTAATTGAGTTTTAGGACCAAGAACATGAGTTTACGGCCAAGGAGCAAGCTTGGGCCGTAAACTCCATTAAATGGGGTTTTAAGCCCTTAAACTCCTTCCTAAACTCAATTGGACTTTAGATATGGCTATGGGACTTCAAGATATGGACTTAGAACATTTGAAACTTTGATTTTGAGCCATTTGAAGGAGTTTACGGCCAAGGCATAAGCTTGGGCCGTAAACTCATGTAAAAGGGGTTTTTCATGCCCTTATCCTTCCAAATCACTTCTATGGCTTAGATATGAATTATAGGACCTTGGTATTAGCATTTGGACACTTGAAACATAACTTTTGAGGGACTTATGTGAGTTTACGGCCAAGGTGAGTGCTTGGGCCGTAAACTCCCCAAAACAAGGCATAATTTCATTTCTAAGGTGTTAGAAAGCCATCCAACACCACCAAAAGCCTTGGAATAAATCAAAGGACCAACCAAAAATAGTTTAAGGGACTTAATCACATCATTTGTGGGATTTCTAAGAGTTTACGGCCAAGGCTTGTTCTTGGGCCGTAAACTCCAAGATTTTTGGTGTTAGAATGCAAACTAAACACCCCTAAAGCCTTTAGATAAATTTTAGAAGCCCTTCTATGCAAGTTTTAGACCTTGAAACACTTTGTATCACCATATATAAGAGTTTACGGCCATGAGGAGGGTCTCATGGGCCGTAAACTCCATAACACCCCTCAAATGTCCCATAAAACTCATGCTAGGTCTTGGAATAATCCTATTAATCACATGTGATTTGTTTTAACAACATTTAACACCATTTTCATGAAGATTAAGGAGTTTACGGCCAGGAGCCTATATTAGGCCGTAAACTCCCATAAAATAATCATTTTGATGATTTAAATTCATTCCAAGTGTTCCAATGCATTTTAGATAATCCATTCTAGCAATCCCCATGTCCATTTAAGCCCTTAGATCATCAAAACCACACCAACATGAGTTTACGGCCGTAAACTCATGTGTGGGTGTGTTTTATGGTTGTAAACTCATTTAAATGTTTACTTATGGAGAGTAAACTCAAGTCCCAAGTCCCTAGTGCCATTACAAGTCCGAAGATGTCACCCGGGTCACTCCAAACGCTCGTTTTGAGGTGTTTAACCTCATTGGAGCGTAATGTTCCATATGATTAGTGAATGTATCTCTAATTGTATATATATGGACATTATTTCATTTTACATAGGGACATCACGGGTAATCAAACCCCGAACCAACGTCTAGTATCCAAAACCGACACGTTTCCAAGTCCGGTGAGTTCATACCCCTACCTTTTTCACTGTTTTTCACTGTTTTCGGGGGGGGGGGGGGGACACAAGCAAAGTACAAGGGTTTTCTTTTACTCAAAACTTATTTTTCGTGTGTGTGTTTCACATTTCTTATGCTTTTAATACTGATATACGTAACTGATAACCAGTAGATCATACAATTCACTTAAACATTTATTTGTGAAATGGATTTTATAAATGGTTATGTTATATATATATATATATATATATATATATATATATATATATATATATATATATATATATATTTCACAAATGGTTTCCACATTTTATCAGTTAAAAGCATGACATTATAACACATAAACAATATAATTCGTACCTTGTCTTGTCCTCAGTAACATTCCACAGAGATACGCGAATGAAGGATTATACTATTATTACTAGTAAATTTGTTATTCCGTATGATTGGAGACACGTCCTCGGCGAACACTCCACAGAGATACGCGAGTGGAGGACTATACCCGTAACCAGAATCTCTGGGATGTAGAGAGCGTGACTTGAGTGTATAGATCTATATGGGGCTGACTACCCCACACCTGGCTGCTAGCTACAGCCGAACCAAAATGGTTCAAGGGTGACGAAAGTCATAAGGATTGTGGACCACTTATTGCCACAAGGCTGTGGACTACTTATTGCCACAGGTTCAGTCTTTAGTATGGTTATGGAACTCGCAACTAGGATAACAAAGATTTACTAATAGTAATAATGAATCACATACTACATTTTACAGATAACCAGGATTCAGTTTACATCTTTTACATCTTTTACATATGATAACCAACCTTCAGGAAGGTATGGGACCTTCCTGGGAAATCTTGTACACAACCAGGTCTAACAGAATACATCTTTTACATTGAAAACAATCATACAGGAAAGCATGGGGCATTCCTGGGTAACCTACACATAATCAGACAAGAGTAACCAACTGAATAACATTACATCTTTTACAATAACTACACTTCAGGAAAGTATGGGACTTTCCTGGGAATACACTGATACATTAAAGACATAAAACAATGTGTCGGATAACTAAACCATACATTACTCTTATGAAACAACAACCAACTTTTAAGAAAATATGGGATTTTCTTGGTGTGTGTTACATTTTCAGAAACAGAAAGGAAACATAAACATTTTCACAAAACAAAACTGCTTATGAACTCACCAGCGTTATGCTGATTTTCAAATTGCTTGTGTTCTCAGGTCAACGATAGTACAGGTACCCGAAGACTTGCTTGGTTAAGGATCGTGTGCGTGCAAGGCTCGTTCATTTTGTTTATATCTATATTATGTATCACAACTGTATAAACTGTGTCTTTTGAAACAAATTGTAAAACTTTTAATATGTAATGTAATGTTTGTTTCACTTTACTTACTATGTACATTATATTTGATACTCAACGTGGAGTCAACCCCGGAAATGTTTCCGCCTTCGGTTTTCGGGGTGTGACAGATTGGTATCAGAGCCCTTGTTTATAGTGAATAAAGTATACCAAACCTTACATGGTATAAAACTATAAACACTAAAAGGGCCTAAGTGCTCTGAAATAAAAGTATCTTCAGACTACAAGTATTTTCAAAAATATACAAGTATACCGAACCGTCGAGATTCGTATCTATAAATAGAACAAAACATAAGTAAATGGGTGTTGTGTATTGCAGTTAAACCTGGGTAGTTATGTAGTCGTGTCTAGGGTCAATATAGCCTGGCCAACTATATTCATTCGAGACACGGCCAACATATGCCTGGGAGTGATTGTGATATGCGGCATGCCTAAAACTTACCCTAATACCACAAACATCGAGCTAGTATCGTAGCAAATCATGAAATACTATGGGAGTATTTCTCAAATCATTGTGCATGTTTAGACCCCGAACATTTCGTTATCGATAGTTTACTTGCTTCAATAACTCTTTCCTGCTTTACCGCTTAATTGGAGTTAATACCTGTCATATCTCTCGATTTAGAGGACTTATCATCCTCTCTCTTTATTGATCTTATTAGATCAAGATGCCTCCCAGAAGAAGATCCAACTCCAACAACCCTCCACCACCTCCTCCTGAAATCGATCCCGTGTTATTTCAAACAGCTGTTACCGCCGCGGTGGCAGCTGCCATGTCCCAGCTAAATACCGGTGGTTCAGGAGGTAGTAATCAAAATCAAGATGGTAATCAGGAACGCCGTAAGGAGGGTTCCTATAAGGATTTCATGAATGCGAAGCCTTCTTTCTTCAATGGCACTGGTGGTGTCATTTCCTTATCCCGATGGTTCGAGAGAATCGAATCCATCTTCGAAATTTGTGCCTGTGATGAGTCCGATAAGGTCAAGTTCGCAGCTTGTACCTTCCTTGATAAAGCATTGACTTAGTGGAATGGCCGAGTCAAATCCTTAACTCTCCCCGTAGCCAATGCCATGGGCTGGGAGACTATGAAAGAACTCCTCCTTGCCGAATATTGTCCCAGAGGCGAAATGCAGAAGCTAGAGCACGAGCTCTGGAACCTAAAGATGAAAGGTTCCGACATTGCTGCCTACACTTCCCGATTTGATGATCTTGCCCTTCTCTGCCCTGGACTAGTCACTCCTGAAAGCAAAAAGATCGAGAGGTTTATTTGGGGGTTAACCAATCCGACCAAAGGTCATGTTTTAGCTGCTCGCCCAGATTCTTATGACAGTGCTAAAACTCTAGCCCAAGCTATAATTCATCACAGTGATGATATTGAGGATGCCACCACTGCTACCCCTGAGTCGACCAAAAGAAGTGGCGAGAAAAGAAAATTCTGGAAGAAAAAGAAGGGTCAATCTTTCCAAGGCTCCTCCAAAAGACAACAAACAGTAGCAGTTCATGCTGCTACTACCCCCGTAGCTGCTGCTTCTGTTGTAGGATCCACAGCACCAACTCCTACCAACCGATATGTTGGTAACCTCCCTCTTTGTGAAAAATGCAAATATCACCACAACCCTGGTCCCTGTCGAGAACTATCCTGTACCAATTGTGGTAAGAAGGGGCACACTGTTCGATACTGCAAAGCTCCGGCTCAATCAGCGAATCAATCTTCTGGAACAGGCGTTGGTCAAGCTTGTTATAACTGTGGTGAAGCCGGGCACTTTAAAAGGAATTGCCCAAAGAAGACTGTTGCTGGCAACACAGGAAGGGTCCTTGCTATGGGACGAGAAGAAGCAGTTGCCGATCCCAATGTTGTCTCGGGTACGTTTCTTCTCGACAACTCGTATGCTAATATTCTTTTCGATTCGGGCGCTGAAAGAAGTTTTATTAGTCATGCATTTAAACATAACCTAAAACATGATTCTTGACCTCTAACCGAAATGTTTACCGTCGAAATGGCAAACGGAGAGAAAGAAAGTGCGAGTGAGGTATTCGTAGATTGCATTCTCACCTTAAACGACCATTCATTTCCTATCGATCTTATGCCCGTATCCATAAAGAGTTTTGATGTCATTATTGGCATGGATTGGTTGAGTCCCAATCATGTAGATATCCTTTGCTTCGAAAAAGCCATCCGTCTTAATCTTCCATCGGGTCAAACTCTAGTGATCTATGGCGATAAACTCGGTTCCAACCTTCATATCATTTCCTACATCAAAGCTCAGAAACTCCTGCGAAAGGAGTGTATTGCATTCTTAGCCCATGTAATCAATGAGAAACAAGAAGTTAAAGACCTCGCGAGCATCCCCGAGGTCTGGAATTTTCCTGATGTGTTTCCCGAAGAGCTTCCAGGAATTCCTCCCGAACGTCAAGTCGAGTTCCGTATTGACCTAATTCCTGGGGCTACTCCTGTAGCAAAGTCTCCGTATCGATTAGCTACAGCAGAGATGCAGGAGTTATCCAGTCAACTTAACGAGTTGCTTAGCAAAGGATTCATTAGACCGAGTTCCTCACCCTGGGGAGCTCCGGTTTTGTTTGTCAAGAAGAAGGATGGATCCTTTCGTATGTGTATTGATTATCGTGAGCTAAACAAGTTGACTGTCAAAAACCGATATCCTCTTCCTCGAATAGATGACCTTTTCGATCAACTCCAGGGAGCCAGTTACTTCTCTAAGATAGACCTTCGGTCAGGGTACCATCAGTTGCGAGTTCATGAAAGTGATGTGCCTAAAACAGCTTTCAGGACTCGATATGGACACTACGAGTTCGTAGTGATGCCCTTCGGTTTAACCAACGCACCGGCAGTGTTTATGGATCTGATGAACCGGGTGTGTCGTCCTTATTTGGATAAATTTTTCATAGTATTCATCGATGACATACTCGTCTATTCCCGAAGTGAAGAAGACCACAAACAACACTTGAGGTTAGTGTTGGAGACCCTGCAATCCGAGAAGTTATACGCGAAGTTTTCAAAATGTGAGTTCTGGATAAGGAAGGTAACTTTCCTTGGTCATGTGATAAGTGAGGAGGGTATTCATGTTGATCCTTCCAAGATTAAGGCAATAGAGAATTCGTCAGCACCGAAGACACCCACAGAAATCCGACAATTCTTGGGTCTCGCTGGCTATTATCGAAGGTTCATCCAAAACTTTTCCCGAATCGCCAAACCTCTAACCACTCTAACGCAGAAAGGTGCACCCTTTTGTTGGAGTGATAAACAAGAGACCGCATTTCAGATGTTGAAGAAAGCTTTGTGCAGCGCGCCTGTCCTATCCCTACCCGAAGGGACAGAGGAATTTGTTGTCTACTGCAATGCGTCTACTCAAGGTTTAGGCTGTGTGCTTATGCAGAGAGGAAAAGTGATTGCTTATGCCTCTAGGCAGTTGAAAACACACGAGGTCAACTATACCACACACGAATTGGAGCTAGGAGCTGTGGTTTTTGCATTGAAGATTTGGAGGCATTACCTTTACGGAACCAAGTGCACGATCTTTACTGATCATAAGAGCCTGCAACATATCTTTGACCAAAAAGACCTGAACATGAGACAAAAGCGATGGGTAGAACTACTCAGTGATTATGAGTGTGAAATCCGCTACCATCCCGGCAAGGCCAATGTGGTAGCAGATGCCCTTAGTCGAAAGGAGAGTACCAGCAACAAAGTGAAGAGTCAGTCAATAACCATCCATTCGAACCTACCCGTGCAAATCCGAGAAGCTCAGTTAGAAGCCCTGAAACCTGAGAACATGACAACTGAAGCTTTGAGAGGGATGGAAAAGAAACTTGAGATCAGAAGTGACGGAGTCCATTGTTTTATGGATCGAATCTGGATTCCCAAGTCTGGAAGATTTAGAGAGTTAGTCATGGAGGAAGCACATAGAACCAGATACTCTGTTCACCCGGGCTCTGACAAGATGTACTTAGATCTCAAGAAGCAATATTGGTGGCCAAATATGAAGGCTGAGATAGCTTCATATGTGGGCAAGTGTTTGACTTGCGCCAAGGTAAAAGTTGAACATCAGAAACCCTCGGGTCTGCTCCAGCAACCTGAGATACCTGAATGGAAACGGGAGATGATCACCATGGATTTCATCACCAAACTACCCAAGTGCTTGAATGGGTATGATACCATTTGGGTGATTGTCGATCGTTTGACAAAATCAGCTCACTTCGTGCCAATTAAAGAATCATACGAGATGGAAAGACTCGCACGGATATATATTCAAGAGGTAGTCTGACTACACGGCGTACCTACATCCATTATCTCTGATCGAGATAGCAGGTTTACTTCCCGCTTTTAGCAATCTCTTCAAAAAGCCCTTGGAACCCAACTAGACATGAGCACGGCATACCATCCTCAGACTGATGGTCAAAGCGAGAGAACAATCCAAACTCTGGAGGACATGCTTAGGGCATGTGTCATTGACTTTGGAAAGTCGTGGGATGCACATCTACCATTGATCGAATTCTCATACAACAACAGTTACCACACCAGCATTAGGGCTGCCCCGTTCGAAGCTCTATACGGTCGCAAGTGCAGATCCCCTCTGTGCTGGGCCGAGGTAGGAGATACACAGTTAGCCAAGAGTCGAGTCCCCGACAGTGCGCTTACTGGTCCTGAAATCATCCGTGAAACCACTGAGAAAATTATCCAAATCCGTGAACGACTAAAGGCCTCGCGCGATTGTCAGAAGAGTTACGCTGATAATCGTCGGAAACCACTAGAATTCCAGGTTGGGGACCGTGTTTTGTTGAAGGTCTCGCCCTGGAAAGGCACAATACGCTTTGGTAAACGTGGAAAACTTAATCCGAGATACATTGGACCATTTGAAATCATCGCCAGAGTTGGTCCGGTAGCCTATAAACTTCATTTACCTCACGAACTTAGTAACATCCATCCCGTCTTTCATGTTTCAAACCTCAAGAAGTGCCTATCCGATGAAACCCTAGTGATTCCGTTAGACGAGATTGAGGTCGATGAAAACCTCAACTTTGTGGAGGAACCAATCGAAATCATGGATAGAGAAGTCAAACGTACAAAACAGAGTTGCATCCCGTTGGTGAAGGTTCGCTGGAATGCCAAGCGGGGACCGGAGTTCACTTGGGAGCGAGAAGACTCGATTAAACAAAAATATCCACAACTCTTTCTAGGTCAATGAATCGTATATTATCTTATTTCTTGTCTTGAATTTCGGGACGAAATTCCCTCTATCGGGGGGATAATGTAACAACCCGAAATTTCATGTCACTTCTTGTATCACAACTTGTAATCCGATCCGATCAACCAAACGTTATTTTCAATTTCGTTTCCAATTTCTCCATTTTATTAAGTCATTAGTTTATATTGGCCTAAAATGACTTAATGGGTGTCTTAATACATTAGAAATCATTTTAAACACCCAACTTTAGTGATCGAAATATTTCTAGAAATTACCGTATCGGGTTACGGTAACTCAATCGGGTACGTCCAAAAGCCCCACTTAACGTCGGTATCGGGTAGAATTCTATCGTGTCCAATTCCCGAACACTATATAAACATGTTTAAGACTCCATTTGAAGCCTTTGGCCAATTTCTCACTAAACTCTTACAACCTCTCTCCTCAAGCTAGAATTAAGGTCCAAATCTCAAGTTAAGGCTTCAAATCTCTAAGGTAACCTCCCTAGCATGTTAATCAACACCTTTAGCCTTCAAATTGATGAACTAATTGAGTTTTAGGACCAAGAACATGAGTTTACGGCCAAGGAGCAAGCTTGGTCCGTAAACTCCATTAAATGGGGTTTTAAGCCCTTAAACTCCTTCCTAAACTCAATTGGACTTTAGATATGGCTATGGGACTTCAAGATATGGACTTAGAACATTTGAAACTTTGATTTTGAGCCATTTGAAGGAGTTTACGGCCAAGGCATAAGCTTGGGCCGTAAACTCATGTAAAAGGGGTTTTTCATGCCCTTATCCTTCCAAATCACTTCTATGGCTTAGATATGAATTATAGGACCTTGGTATTAGCATTTGGACACTTGAAACATAACTTTTGAGGGACTTATGTGAGTTTACGGCCAAGGTGAGTGCTTGGGCCGTAAACTCCCCAAAACAAGGCATAATTTCATTTCTAAGGTGTTAGAAAGCCATCCAACACCACCAAAAGCCTTGGAATAAATCAAAGGACCAACCAAAAATAGTTTAAGGGACTTAATCACATCATTTGTGGGATTTCTAAGAGTTTACGGCCAAGGCTTGTTCTTGGGCCGTAAACTCCAAGATTTTTGGTGTTAGAATGCAAACTAAACACCCCTAAAGCCTTTAGATAAATTTTAGAAGCCCTTCTATGCAAGTTTTA
Source organism: Lactuca serriola (assembly GCF_051521515.1). Classification (NCBI taxonomy): domain Eukaryota; kingdom Viridiplantae; phylum Streptophyta; class Magnoliopsida; order Asterales; family Asteraceae; genus Lactuca; species Lactuca serriola. The sequence goes on from NC_136408.1 coordinate 117,564,890, forward strand.
GACCTTGAAACACTTTGTATCACCATATATAAGAGTTTACGGCCATGAGGAGGGTCTCATGGGCCGTAAACTCCATAACACCCCTCAAATGTCCCATAAAACTCATGCTAGGTCTTGGAATAATCCTATTAATCACATGTGATTTGTTTTAACAACATTTAACACCATTTTCATGAAGATTAAGGAGTTTACGGCCAGGAGCCTATATTAGGCCGTAAACTCCCATAAAATAATCATTTTGATGATTTAAATTCATTCCAAGTGTTCCAATGCATTTTAGATAATCCATTCTAGCAATCCCCATGTCCATTTAAGCCCTTAGATCATCAAAACCACACCAACATGAGTTTACGGCCGTAAACTCATGTGTGGGTGTGTTTTATGGTTGTAAACTCATTTAAATGTTTACTTATGGAGAGTAAACTCAAGTCCCAAGTCCCTAGTGCCATTACAAGTCCGAAGATGTCACCCGGGTCACTCCAAACGCTCGTTTTGAGGTGTTTAACCTCATTGGAGCGTAATGTTCCATATGATTAGTGAATGTATCTATAATTGTATATATATGGACATTATTTCATTTTACATAGGGACATCGCGGGTAATCAAACCCCGAACCAACGTCTAGTATCCAAAACCGACACGTTTCCAAGTCCGGTGAGTTCATACCCCTACCTTTTTTCACTGTTTTTCACTGTTTTCGGGGGGGGGGGGGGGGGGGGGGGGGAACACAAGCAAAGTACAAGGGTTTTCTTTTACTCAAAACTTATTTTTCGTGTGTGTGTTTCACATTTCTTATGCTTTTAATACTGATATACGTAACTGATAACCAGTAGATCATACAATTCACTTAAACATTTATTTGTGAAATGGATTTTATAAATGGTTATGTTATATATATATATATATATATATATATATATATATATATATATATATATATATATATATATATTTCACAAATGGTTTCCACATTTTATCAGTTAAAAGCATGACATTATAACACATAAACAATATAATTCGTACCTTGTCTTGTCCTCAGTAACATTCCACAGAGATACGCGAATGAAGGATTATACTATTATTACTAGTAAATTTGTTATTCCGTATGATTGGAGACACGTCCTCGGCGAACACTCCACAGAGATACGCGAGTGGAGGACTATACCCGTAACCAGAATCTCTGGGATGTAGAGAGCGTGACTTGAGTGTATAGATCTATATGGGGCTGACTACCCCACACCTGGCTGCTAGCTACAGCCGAACCAAAATGGTTCAAGGGTGACGAAAGTCATAAGGATTGTGGACCACTTATTGCCACAAGGCTGTGGACTACTTATTGCCACAGGTTCAGTCTTTAGTATGGTTATGGAACTCGCAACTAGGATAACAAAGATTTACTAATAGTAATAATGAATCACATACTACATTTTACAGATAACCAGGATTCAGTTTACATCTTTTACATCTTTTACATATGATAACCAACCTTCAGGAAGGTATGGGACCTTCCTGGGAAATCTTGTACACAACCAGGTCTAACAGAATACATCTTTTACATTGAAAACAATCATACAGGAAAGCATGGGGCATTCCTGGGTAACCTACACATAATCAGACAAGAGTAACCAACTGAATAACATTACATCTTTTACAATAACTACACTTCAGGAAAGTATGGGACTTTCCTGGGAATACACTGATACATTAAAGACATAAAACAATGTGTCGGATAACTAAACCATACATTACTCTTATGAAACAACAACCAACTTTTAAGAAAATATGGGATTTTCTTGGTGTGTGTTACATTTTCAGAAACAGAAAGGAAACATAAACATTTTCACAAAACAAAACTGCTTATGAACTCACCAGCGTTATGCTGATTTTCAAATTGCTTGTGTTCTCAGGTCAACGATAGTACAGGTACCCGAAGACTTGCTTGGTTAAGGATCGTGTGCGTGCAAGGCTCGTTCATTTTGTTTATATCTATATTATGTATCACAACTGTATAAACTGTGTCTTTTGAAACAAATTGTAAAACTTTTAATATGTAATGTAATGTTTGTTTCACTTTACTTACTATGTACATTATATTTGATACTCAACGTGGAGTCAACCCCGGAAATGTTTCCGCCTTCGGTTTTCGGGGTGTGACATATCTGCTGACCATGCTCAATGCAAAGGCCACAGAAGGACGAGTACAAGTCATAACATACATGATCGAGCCTACTGTAAAAGCATAAGGTAGTCGACTCATTTCTGCTATCTCTGCCTCGGTACTCAGGCTCTGAGTCTTACTCAATCTGACAGTACTTTGGATAGGTAACTCTCCTTTCTTGGAATCTTGCATGCTGAACCTCTTCAGCACCTTATCCAAGTATGTACTCTCACTAATTCCAATTAGTCTTTTTCTCCGGTCTCTCAAGATCCTTATCCCTTGGATATAGGTAGCTTCTCCAAGGTCCTTCATAACAAAACACTTCCCAAGCCAGGACTTCATTTCCTGTAGAGCTGGGATGTCATTTCCTATGAGTAGTATGTCATCAACATACAACACCAAAAAGCTGACAATACTCCCACTAGCCTTAACATATACACACGATTCATCTTCACTCCTCAAAAAGCCAAACTCTTTGACTTTCTCATCAAAGCAAAGATTCCATCTACGAGTTGCTTGTTTCAATCGATAGATGGATTTCTCAAGCTTACACACTTTATTAGGGTACTCTGTGCTAACAATACCCTTTGGCTGATTCATGTAAACATCCTTAGCCAACTTTCCATTAAAGAAAGCGATTTTGACATCCATTTTCCATATTTCATAGTCATGAAATGCAACAATGGCTAACAAGACCCTAATAGACTTAATCTTAGCTACTGGTGAAAAGGACCCATCATAATCAACTCCCGGAGTTTGAGAAAAGCCCTTTGCAACCATTCATGCCTTATACGTGTGTACATTACCATCCATGTCGATCTTCTTCTTGAATATCCATTTGCACCCAATTGTCTTATGACCCGGTACATTGTCAACCAAGTCCCAAACCTGGTTGTCATACATGGACTGTATCTCGCTGTCCATTGCCTCTTTCAATTTAGCAGACTCGGGGCCTACCACGGCTTCTGCATAATTGTTAGGTTCATCCAGACTCACCAGTGTCTCATTACTGATAAGTGTCTCACCTTCTGCAGTAATATGGAAACTATAGTAATGCTCAAGTCCATTCCTAACACTTGTGGAACGCCTCAGAGGCACATTTGAAGGTACAATTGGATCAACAAGAGTTTCCGCCTCAAGTTGATTGGTAGGGTTTGAGGATCCTTCAACACTTGACTCTTGAATTTCTTCAAGGTCAATTTGCCTCCCACTGTTTCCTTGGCTTATGAACTCTCTTTCTCGAAAGACAACCCTCCTTGCTACAAAGACCACATTATCACTAGGCTTGTAGAAGATGTAACCAAAGGATTTCTGTGGGTAGCCAATGAAAATTCACCTCTCACTTCAGGTTTCAAGCTTATCGTGAGTCTTACGTCTCACGAAATCTTTGCAACCCCAAATCTTGATGTGGGCTAGATTAGGAACTTTTCCAATCCACACCTTGTGAGGTGTTTTGACAACCTTCTTTGTAGGGACCATATTAAGGATATGGGTGGCAGTCTCTAAGGCATACCCCCAAAATGAGATTGGTAGCGAAGCTTGACTCATCATGGAACAAACCATATCCAATAGGGTTCGATTACGCCTCTCAGCCACACCATTTAACTGTGGTGTCCTAGGAGGTGTCAATTGTGAGAGAATCCTACATTCCCTAAGATAGTCGAGGAACTCTATACTAAGATACTCACCACCACGATCGGATCGAAGCATCTTAATGTTCCTACCCAATTGATTTTCTACTTCATGTTTAAACTCTTTAAACCTTTCGAAAGTCTCTGACTTATGCTTGATTAGGTAGACATATCCATATCTACTATAATCATCCGTAAAAGTCACATAATAATGATTAGCATCCCTTGTGGCAGTTTCGAAGGGTCCACACACATCCGTGTGTACTAGATCCAACAAAACATCACCCCTAGCACAAGAACCTGTGAATGGTGACTTTGTCATTTTTCCAAGTAAGCATGATTCACAACTATCTTCTGACTTTAGGTCAAATGATTCCAAAACTCCATCCTTTTGGAGTTGGCTTATGTGATTCTTACTTACATGTCCAAGACGACAATGCCATAATGATGCTTTATCCAAGTTATTATCATTAGTAAAATCAATACACAACACATTATTCCCTAAGTTTTCTACAAAAGACACATTTTCATACACACCATCACAAGGTAATGCTTTAAAATAAAACACATTATTATAGAAAGCATTTATTCCAACAATTTCATTATCAAATGAAAAGGTAAACCCTTGTTTGTAAAAAGCATGAAAGGAAATAATATTTCTTGCCATTTCAAGCGAATAATAACATTTATTCAAATCTAAAGCAAACCCACTACTTAGCAACAAAGTATAAACTCCAATCTTGGTGATATGTGAAGCTTTCCTATTCCCCATGATCGAGTTTATCTTTCCATGCTCCACATTCTCACTTCTTCTTAGTCCCTGCAAATTAGAACAAATATGAATACCACAACCGATATCAAGGACCCAAGAATTCGAATAGGGTGAGTTACTAGATAATATAGTGTAAATACCTGCATGGTTGGGTTTTACTTTCCCATCCTTCAAATCTTGTTGGTACTTTGGGCAGTTTCGCTTCCAGTGCGCCTTTTCATGGCAATAGAAGCATTCAGCCTCCTTGAAATCAGAAGAAGGAGTGACGAAACCTTTCTTGGTTCTGCTTGAAGAGGTGCCATCAAGGGTCTTACCCTTGGTACCCTTCGAAGGTTTCTTCCTCTTTTTCCCTCTACCTTTCCCGATTGCCAGGACAGGTGCGGAGTTTGGAATAGGAGTAGGATTGGTAACAACCGACTTACCCTTTAGACCACTTTTGGCGGAATTCAAGTGTGACAACCCGGAATTTTCATTTGTTCAAACTTTAAATTCAAGCACTTAAATTAAAAGTCCATTACATTCCTAATAATTGTTAGCCAATGTAAAGTCTGTTTGAGTGTTTTTAGTATTTATTCTTCAAACAAACGGATGAAAGGAAGTACCGTCTCGAGTCTTGGAGTTGCAAAACCGCACATACCACCTTAATAAGGAGTTCTCGGCCAAACTTTTAGAGTTTGGGCCGTAAACTCCCTAGTGGCCGTGAACTCATGCCTTAGGCATGAGTTTACTCCCCAAACTCCTCACTTTTCACTTCCATTCTCAAGAACACCCTCTATTATCTCTACACTATCTTCTCATCTATCACCCGATCTCCCGAAAATGTAAGTGTTTCTCGACTTGAATTGTTGTTATAACCTAATACGTAGTGTTTATACATCATTTCATCCATTTAATTTTGTGTTTTACTTAGATCTTCAAAACACCAAGAACACCAAGAACACACACTAGTGTTCTTGGACCTTAAACACCAAATCAAGCTTCTATCTTGTAAGTACACTTGCCCTAGCTTCTTGGGTGCTTAATATGAACTAGATAACACTTGAAAATCATCAAATAACACAAGAACAAAGGAGTTTACGGCCAAGGATGTTCTTGGGCCGTAAACCCCTTTTTAAGTGGTAAAATAGACATTAGTCCCTTCCTAAGCCTTGGATGCCAACCTTGAACCTTCCTAGAAGTGTTTAAGACCTTAAACAACAATCAAAATATGTCTCTAAGAGATTTTACATCTGTGAACACATGAGAATATGGTCATTTGTCCGTAAACTCCACAAGGTGGTCTTATTATGCCCCTAATGCTTTCCTAAGGCTTGGACTTGATCATTTGTTGCCCAAACATGACTTGTAAGACCTCAAAACACAATTTGGCACTTAGTACCATGATTTTACGGCCCTAAAATCATGGGGAAATGGTCATGGGCCGTAAAATCCATAAAGGGGTGGTAGTTCATGGGCCATAAACTCCAATACCATGTCATATAACCCTTAGGTGCAACCCTTTGGTACCTATAGCACTTGAATCAAAGTGTTTCCATGATCTAGGGTGTCTTAACTTGATTAATTAGTTATTAATTGACTAATTAGATTACATATATGTTTATTATATGATAACTAGGACCATTGTGTGTGTTCAAGTCCTCACTTAACACCTAGCACCTTGTCCGACACTTACGAACAAACCACTAACTACAGGTGAGTTCATACCCCTTAGTTATCCTTTTAAATATTTTTAAATGTTTATAAATGCTTTATGGGGGGAGGAATACAAGTTGAATCATGTTTAGTTATTATACCAATCACATGTGATTAATAACTAGCATGCATATGGATTTACTATACATTAACTATTTTAACAGACAGATTTCTTCAAATGACTTTCTTAAACGTTTTTAATATGTATAAAACTCTTTATAAAATTGTCTTGCATACTGTATATTTCCTTTTAAACTCTTTTACAACTGAGTTTCAAACAAAGGTCTTCCTTATACTTAAAATGTCTTATCAAACAAAATACTTTCAAATCGTTTTATAAACTGACATCAAGTCATCGTTTCTTAGAATTAAACTTTTCAAAGGTTTTACAAAACTTCTTTTATGCTTTTATATTGTCAAATGCATGCCCATATATGTATTGTTATATAAGTAATGTTTAAAGGACTTAGGAATGCTAGTTCACTTTATTTCCTTTTCCTCGTTGGGATGTGACTTTAGGGTATCGGTTAGTCGTCCGAATGTCGTCTAAATATTAGTTATATACCATGTATACATATATAGACATAAAAGTTTCCTCAGTCAGTTCAGTACCTTTGGGTAGGAAAAGCATACTTTCGGTTACACACGTACAATATTAGTAACTATTATAGGTATAGTTAGGAGATACTACTTTCCATTCCAAGTACAAGGAATTACACAAGAGTCAGTTCATTCATGAGTCTATACTAGTACATTACATATTACATGAATACGTTTACATAGATACGTTTACACAGATACACTTACATAAATACGTTTACATAGATACGCTTACATGAATACGCTTACATAAATATGATTACAATACACGATAACAGAACAGACATAACAAGGTGCTATAGCATGGAACAATTTCAGGATCTAACTATCCCAATGAATCACAATGCATTGTGATAGTTATATTGGGTATACGTGATCATAGTAATGTGGATGTTCGCAGAGTGCAATCATTGTAGGGGTCGCGTTTGGTTCCCATAATCTCTTGACAGGGAGCGTTTAGCATGGGATCTAGCCATCACATTATTCCTTAACCCTCAATTAAGGCAAAATAGTACAAAAGTAGTCACTTATTACAAATACTACAGTACTTACGACAATTATAAAAGGATATAAAATCTCCAGTTAATATATTATTAATACCTTTACTATGTGGCATATTCACATGATCGATGAGGTAGATTAGAATAATAATAATAGTCATACAGTCGGGTCTTGGTAGAAGGCTACTTTCAAAATAGTCGGGTCTTAGTAGAAGGCTACTTTCAAAACAGTTAAGTCTTGGTAGAAGACTACTTTTTATACTAGTAGAAATCATAGGGATTTTCTAGGGTTTTCAAACGTTATTCGACTACTTACAAACATGTTCATACTTATACAAACTTTTCTCCAAATGTTTACAAGTCTTTACTTGACAGTTTTACAAATGAAAGACACATTAATACTCATGAATTCACCAGCTTTTTGGCTGATACTCTCTTTCAAAATAACTAGTATTCTCAGGTCACAAATAGACAGGTACGACGACCAGGTTTTGTGAAGACGAAGCAGTCAAGACTCCTCTTTTATTTTGATTATTTTTTATGTTGTCTTATACTATGAAAGGACACACTTGTAATTAAAATTATACTATTAATGCAATGGATGATGTTGTTGCTTGTTTACTACTTTACATTGTTGTGATACATTACATGTCGTCCTCCGCCCTAGAACGTTTCCGCCGTTCTTGGTTTTGGGGTGTGACAGATTGGTATCAGAGCATAGTTTATAGTCAATTAAGTATATCAACCCATAAAAGATATACTAACTATAAATACAAAGGGGATTCAAAATACTCTGACCAAGAGTTTATACTTTTAAATAATAAAATATTTAACAAAGTATACGTGCGTGCATTCATACTATAATCCGTGTCACAATGACAAGAACAAAAGTATTACAATTGTTGAATATTACAAGTAAGCTCGGGGATGTATGGTCAGTCTTGGGAGTGGCATAGCCTGATCAACTATGCTATTCCGAGGAGTGATTAGCACATGACCAAGAATGGTTATGATGTGTCAACAAGTCTAAAAACTTACCAACACTACTACAATGAGAACCTTATAACTAAACCTAGGTCTAAGATACCATAGAGGTGTTTTGGGTTACTATAATTACTTACTTGAGAACTAAAAAGGATCTTCATTACTAAGTTGATAGTTGCTAAGTGGATACACTAAGGTTATATGTAACTAGGATGTTATAGACTCAGAATCTGTGAAATTTTTGCTTTACCCCGGTTCCTTGTGAAATTGGAATTAAGGTCACTTATTCGAAGGCCTATCCTGTCCTGATTACATATGACTAGTATGCACTTTACAAATAGTGATGTAACTAATGAAGATTTTCTAATAATTATCTAGATAGTTCATCAAATAATTATTTCCTTACCCCAACTCTCGTGTAGATAACATGGATGGACTCCATCCCCACGACAACCCGTACCTTCCGAATGAAGGCAATGCTGAATGGTTTGGAGAAGAACCCGAGAATGATCATCCAATCCCTTTGAATGATCACCATGCTGAAGACATTTCGGATGATGATAACTCCGAACCCAAGGTTGAGAACCTACCCCAGGCAGCTCCCTTTCGAGATCCTAACCCTCGTCCGACTTTTCATGGCCCGATGCCTCCTTGGGTAGAATGCTTGGAAACATGGAGCCAAGGACATTATCATCCCATTCCATTTAATGGAGACCGAAGCTTTTATGACGTGAGCAATGGGGGCTCAGCAGACAGAATCTTGCCAATCCTGGTTCGCAGAGTGGTCCGAAATAAGATTCAAGGCAAGACAGCCCTACATCAGATCACAGAAGTTGTCACCAATGTGAGAATGCATACCCTTCGCACCATTCGTCTGGAAGATGCTCGTGAGAGATCTGAGAGAGACCATGAAACCCTGCTTCAAGCACTGGCTGAATCGAGTCGAAGTTAGAGAACTCCGAGTATGCCAGAGGGTGTACGGAAGACACCTGCTTGATGTGGAACGTCAACTGGCTAAACTAAGGGTTCACCAGAGGGATGACCGTCACCAGTAGCAGATGCCTTACTTTCTTTCCCTGTTGAAAGGAATCGTTTTTCCTATCTATGTCCTATGTGGCATTTTTCTATGAAACTGCCTTGTACTGTGGGTACTTTTAGTTAGGCCTTTATGCGGCCAAAACCTTTCTACTCTGGATATGATGTAAGACCTTCTACAAGGTCAATTTTTCCCGAACTTATTACATCATGAAGATCAAAGATATTGACAGTCGGCTAACTTCTGTGTTATTCTTTGTTCAAATACTTTCATCGTGCTATCATGGGAGTCTATTTGAAGCCCACCCTAGTCGAGTTATTGAACTAGGGAAATTTAGCTCAGGGATCATTCCCAATTCTTTTTCAAGGTTTAGATCATGTTATTTACCAACCGATGGTACCCTGTTTTAAATGCCAAATGTCTTAAGACCATTCTACGAACATACTTCCACTCTTTACTAGGACTGCATCATAGGGATGCAGGTCAAACCTGTTGGATAAGGTGTCTAAGTCCATAACTAGTTCTGGGGTGTACTTGACCCGACCCGACATGGTCCATTTGGGTTGCATGGCACCATGCAATTGGATAGACTAAATGAGAGAAATATCACTTGGAGATTATTAATATATTATAAGTTCTAATATATTAATAATATTATTTGATTAGTTTGATCAAAGAATTAATTTGGAATTAATTAAGTGATCAAAGGATAACTAATTAAATATATGGGTTGATTATGTAAATCATTCATATCTTGTATAGTGGGCTAAAAGGCTCCATGGATTATCAAGTTGGGCTTTACCCATAGGATGCTCCATGGATGCTCCATGGGAGTTACAAACCCATGGGTCATGAAAATGAAGAGTCATGACTCCACACTATATAAGAGTCCCATTCTCCACAAAATTTGTAACACACACAAGACATATAAGAAACTTGAGGGCTAGGCCAATTTCAAGAAGTTTGAATTCTCTCACAAGTCTTTCCAAGAGCATTTGGTGTTGTGTGAAGCATTTGAGGCATCACACTTGGGGTGCTAGGCTCACAAGGTTTCAAGGAACACAAGCAACTACAAGGTAAGTTATTCTATCTTTCATTCAAGGAAAAAGTTGTTCCCCATGTATGCTAGATAGGAATATAACCTTGGAAATCAACTTTGCATGATAATTAGACAAACATAGATCCAAGGTTATTAGGGTTGCATGTACACTTAGGAAGTGTTAGAATGCTCAAAACCCATCAGTGGTATCAGAGCCTAGGTCTGTTTGTTTGATACTTGTGATTAAAAGTTGAAAAAAGTCGAAAAACTTGTTGTTTGACGAATGGACTCGGCGAGTCCATGGGGGGACTCGTCGAGTTCACTTGTATCTTCAACCTACTCGGCGAGTAGGTTCATGCACTCGGCGAGTAGGGTCGACAGAGTGCAGATTTTCGACTTTAGTTGCTGGAAATGGATTGGATACATTACCCTAAACTGTTTTGGTACTTGAAAACTTGTTTTAGATGGTGTAATGTATTTGCTAATTCATTTACAACAACTAGTTATCGAAATTACAAAGTTTAATGTGATTTTGATTCTTGAAAGTGTTCATGTTCATATTCTTGTTCTTATGATGTTTAGATGATCATAGGAATTATTTGTAACCTATGTGGTAGTTTAATTCTAGATCATAATGTGTTTTAATGGAGTCCATAACTTGTCCTCAAGTTATGGAAAACCAAAAGTCTCTTGGATTAAAAAAACCATTAAAAGAACACAAGAGTTAGAAAAATGAAAAGTCCTCATTTTATTACTCTATTAAACTCATAAGTTACAAGAAATGAAAAGTTTTGAAAGTTTACAAAACTTGCCCTCAAGTTTTGGAACAAGTAAAGTTAAGTTAAACTTTAGTTCCAACCCCTAGAATTTTAAAAGTTAAAATTCAACCCTTATATTTATATTATGATGATTTAATAATTATATATATGTATAAGAACAAAGTCGTCTTACCGCTAGTACGCCTCATTCACGAAGCCGGTCTATAAGGTGGGTATAAGGTTGTTGCCTATAAAATGGTGACTTAATTGGTGTCTATTCTCACCCACCGCTTGCTTGACTGGTGGAGGGTCGTTAGCCGAACGGGTAAGACAAGGACTTATAAATTCTCATTTGAAGTATGATGAATATTATAAAGTAACTAAATGTTTTATTAAATTCCCAATCTTAGTTACTTTAGGAAAAATGTGAATAAGGTGCTAATCCATGAAATTACACTTTACACTTTGATTGAGTCGTTGGTGGAGCGTGTGTGGTTAACCGGCACACTAACTTGGACTTAACAAGGTAGGTAAAGGGTGACTTAGAGTTTATTATAGTATCGGTGGAGCGTGTGTGGTTTACCGGCACATCGATTGAGTGATAAACTTTAAGGGTACCAAGTGATTTGCATGGTTACTTCACACCTCGTTTTGTGATCCTCGGCATCCCAGTCACAAAACTTGGAGGGCAGACTCGAGATTGAAACATGCCTTTGAAAAGTTCATTGAATCTCAAAGAATCTAGGAATTTCTAAGAACCAATCAAAAACCTAATACTTAAATGTTTCGGTTTTCGTGGTGGAAATTGGTGAATCGTCATTCACCTACCTTTCAAATATGGTATAGCTTAGATTACGGCATACCTCTTCTAAGTTATATTATATTGTGATTGGATCCTAGCCTTAATATTACATTTCGGTGTTTTATTAAGGACTCTGCTATATCTAAACTAATCTTTTTCCCTTCTTTTTAGATGTCTTCTAGCAATGCTGCTTCTGGCTCTAATCCTCATGGCTCCTTTACTCTTATGAGCTTGTGTGGGAAAGTTACCTTTGATGGATCCAACTTCAATGAGTGGATCAGAAACATCAGGATGATTACCCGCTACGAGGACAAAGAATATGTCCTTGACAAGGAGCTTAAGGAAATTGATGAGACCACTGCAACTCCCCAGGAGATCGCTGACTTTCATACTCATGAAAGAGATGCTACTAAAGTGGCTTGCATCATGTTAGCCATAATGACAGCTGAACTCCAAAAGTCTTATGAAGATTTCTACCCTTATGAAATGCACCAAGATTTGATGGAAAGATACCATCAAAGTGCACGACAAGAGAGGTATGAGATCATCTGCTCCATGATAACAGCCATGATGAAGGACGGGGAATCCGTCACGAGCCACATGCAGAAAATGCAAAGGTATGTGGATCGATTGCTGAAGCTAAATGTGAACTTCCCAGAGGAGCTTGCAATAGATATCATTTTTCACTCCTTACCATCGTGCTATGATCAATTCCGCATGACATATCACATGAATAAGGAAGAGGTCACTCTTAGCAAACTTCAGGGACTTCTCAAGACCGCAGAATCTGGTCTTAAGGGGAAGTCGGTTGCTATCACTCCTACTCCAAACTCAACTCCGGTTTTGGCAATCGGGAAAAGTCGAGGGAGGAAGAGAAAGAGCTCTTCTAAGGGTACCAAGGTTAGGACCCTTGATGGCTCTTCTTCAAGTGGAACCAAGAAAGGTTTCATCACTCCTTGTTCTGACCCAAAAGAGGCTGAATGCTTCTATTGCCATGAAAAGTCTCATTGGAAGCGGAACTGCCCAAAGTACCAGTAGGATGTGAAGGATGGGAAAGTTAAACCCAACCACGCAGGTATTTACACTATCATTTCTAATAACTCACCCCATTCTAAATCTTGGGTCCTTGATATCGGTTGTGGTATTCATATTTGTTGTGACTTGCAGGGACTAAGAAGAAGTGAGAATGTGGAGCAAGGAAGAATAAACTTGATCATGGGGAATAGGAAAGCTTCACCTGTCACCAAGATTGGAGTTTATACTTTATCGCTGAGTAGTGGGTTTAGTTTAGATTTGAATAAATGTTGTTATTCGCCAGGAATGGCAAGAAATATTATTTCCTTTCATGCTTTGTACAAACAAGGGTTTACCTTTTCATTTAATAATGAAGTTGGTTCTATTGATGCTTTCTTTAATAATGTTTTTTATTTTAGAGCATTACCTTATGATGGTGTGTATGAGGCTGTATCTGTTGTAGATAATTTAGGAAATAATGTTTTGTGTATTGATTCTACTAATAATAATAACTTGGATAAAGCATCATTATGGCATTGTCGTCTTGGACATATAAGCAAGAAACGCATAGGCCAACTCCAAAAGGATTGAGTCTTGGAGTCGTTTGACCTAAAGTCAGATGATAGTTGCGAATCATGCTTACTCGGAAAAATGACAAAGTCACCCTTCACAGGCTCGTGTGAAAGGGGTGAAGGTTTGTTGGACCTTGTACACACGGATGTGTGTGGACCATTCAAACATGCCACAAGGGATGTTAATCGTTATTATTTGACTTTCACTGATGATTACAGTAGATATGGATATGTCTACTTAATCAAGCATAAGTCAGAGACTTTCGAGAGGTTTAAGGAATTTAAACAGGAAGTCGAGAATCAATTGGGCAGGAACATTAAGATGCTTCGATCCGATCGAGGAGGTGAGTATCTGAGTTCAGAGTTCCTCGACTATCTTAGGGAATGTGAGATTGTCTCACAATTGACACCTCCCAGGACACCGCAGTTGAATGGTGTAGCTGAGAGGCGTTATCGAACCTTGTTAGATATGGTTCGTTCCATGATGAGTCGAGCTACGCTACCAATCTCATTCTGGGGGTATGCCTTAGAGACTGCCGCCCATATTCTTAATCTAGTCCCTACAAAGAAAGTTGCCAAAACTCCTCACGAGATGTGGACTGGTAAAGTACCTAAACTAGACCACATCAAGATTTGGGGTTGCGAGGCTTTCGTGAGACACGAGACTCATGATAAGCTCAAACCTCAAAGCGAGAGGTGTATTTTCATCGGCTACCCACAGCAATCCTTTGGTTACCTCTTCTACAGATCTAGTGACAATGTGGTCTTTGTAGCAAGAAGAGGAGTCTTTCAAGAGAGATAATTTATAAGTCAAGGAAACAGTGGGAGGCAAGTTGACCTTGAAGAAATTCAAGAGTCAAGCGGTGAAGGAACTTCAAACCCTAGCCCTCAACCTGAGGAGGAAACTCCTGTTGAGCCAATTGACAAGTGTGTACCTCTGAGGCGTTCCACAAGGGTTAGACATGCTCCTGAGCATTACTATGGATTCCATATTACTGCAGAAGGAGATACACTTATCAGTGATGAGACACTGATAGGTCTGGATGAACCTAACAGTTACGCGGAAGCCATGGCAGGCCCTGAGTCAGCCAAGTGGAAAGAGGCAATGGATAGCGAGATACAATCCATGTATGACAATCAAGTTTGGAACTTGGTTGAAAATGTACCAGATCATAAGACAGTGGGGTGCAAATGGATCTTCAAGAAGAAGACCGACATGGATGGTAATGTACACACTTATAAGGCTAGATTGGTTGCAAAGGGGTTCTCTCAAATTCCTGGAGTGGATTATGATGAGACCTTTTCTCCAGTAGCCAAGATTAAGTCTATTAGGGTTATGTTAGCCATAGTTGCATTTCATGACTATGAAATTTGGCAAATGGATGTCAAAACCGCTTTCCTTAATGGAAAGTTGGCTGAAGATGTTTTCATGAGTCAGCCAGAGGGTTTTGTCAGCAACGAGTACCCTAATAGAGTGTGTAAGCTTGAGAAATCCTTTTATGGATTGAAGCAATCACCTCGCAGATGGAATCTTTGCTTTGATGAAAAGGTTAAGGAATTTGGCTTTTCTAGGAGTGAAGATGAATCTTGTGTGTATGTCAAGGCTAGTGGGAGTATAGTTAGATTTTTGGTATTGTATGTGGATGACATACTACTCATAGGAAATGACATCCCAACTCTACAGGAAGTTAAGTCCTGGCTTGGGAAGTGTTTCTCTATGAAGGACCTAGGAGAAGCTGCCTATATTCTAGGGATAAGGATTTTGAGAGACAGGAGTAAAAGACTAATTGGACTTAGTCAGAGTACCTACTTGGATAAGGTGCTGAAGAGATTCGGCATGCAGGATTCCAAGAAAGGAGAGTTACCCATCCAGAGTAACGCCAGATTGAGTAAGACACAAAGCCCTAGCACTGAGGCTGAGATAGCAGAAATGAGTCGAATACCTTATGCTTCGGCTGTAGGATCGATCATGTATGCTATGACGTGTACTCGACCTGATGTAGCCTTTTCCCTTAGCATGGTTAGCAGGTATCAGGGGAACCCTGGCAAGGCGCACTGGACTGCGGTAAAGAATATTCTCAAGTACCTGCGAAGGACTAGGGACTGGGTCCTTACCCTTGGTGGGAGTGATGACTTGAGAGTTGTAGGGTATAGTGATGCTAGCTTCCAGACTGATAGGGATAATTTCCGCTCTCAGTCGGGCTGGGTCTTTACCCTAAACGGAGGAGCAATTTCTTGGAAAAGTTCCAAGCAAGAGACAGTGGCTGATTCAACTTGTGCATCAGAGTATATTGCAGCTAGCGAGGCAGCAAAGGAGGCGATATGGCTGAAGAACTTCATTGGAGACCTTGGAGTTGTACCAGCTATTAAAGAGCCAATGGAAATTTTCTGTGATAGTGAAAGTGCTGTTGCCTTAGCCAAGGAACCAAGGGATCACGAGAGATCCAGACACATCGACAGAAAATACCATTTTATCAGACATCGAATCGAAGAAGGACTCCTCGTGGCGAAGAGGGTATCATCGGATGAGAATCCGACAGATCCCCTCACGAAGGGACTGACTCGGGTTAAGCATCTCCAGCATGCTCGGAGCATAGGGCTGAAGGATGATATAACTTTTAGTAGTTAGATAACCTCGAAATTTGTAAAGTGTAATTGACATTAGATGATGAATAAAAGGAGTTTTATTTATAAGTAAAGTGTTGCTATCTCTTGTTGATCGTTTACTATATTTCGTTTGCATGTTTTGACTTCCAGAATAATTTTGTTTGGTATAACATATTATTCAAACCTCCACAGTCGGTCATATGTCGGAAGTAGATATGAATCAAGACTGTCATGATTGGTTGCAGAGGTCTAAGGTGTTGGACAAGGCTACAACAATCATGAGTGCTCATAAGTTCTGAGCATTGGACTCAACCCATGCTCACTGGAATCACTTCATGGAATTCTATCTCGAGTGATCGTGAGACGGTAATATCATATAAGTCTTCAAACCTAGAGATATGATTTGTTACTTACAAGTTGGTTATGCATTGATTGTACGAAAACGCATTGGTAACACGATGTTATAAAACGTGCTTTTGTGTGTAATTCAATGAATGGTAGAACAAACATATGAGTCGAAGTTTATCTGTTCCTTCTTGGATTAGAAGCTGATATCTGGGCCCCTCGATGATTTTGTTTTGACCTATGTACCGGGCCCGGTCAGAACTAAGTTGATGTGTTCAATTAAGTTCTTTGTCAAACAAATCGGAAATCGGGAAACAAACTGCTGGACAATAAGTAAGACATTGTTCCATGTATTTGTCCGGCTGATATCTAGAACAGAGGATTATATGATCTCTTATCTTAAATGGCGCACCATCATCTTCTCAGTTCCGAGAAACCTTGAAAGAGCTACGATTGCCAGTTGGTTCCTGAAGTACTAGAATTATAGTTATTAGACTTATCCAAGTGGGAGACTATTGGATAAGGTGTCTAAGTCCATAACTAGTTCTGGGGTGTACTTGACCCGACCCGGCATGGTCCATTTGGGTTGCATGGCACCATGCAATTGGATAGACTAAATGAGAGAAATATCACTTGGAGATTATTAATATATTATAAGTTCTAATATATTAATAATATTATTTGATTAGTTTGATCAAAGAATTAATTTGGAATTAATTAAGTGATCAAAGGATAACTAATTAAATATATGGGTTGATTATGTAAATCATTCATATCTTCTATAGTGGGCTAAAAGGCTCCATGGATTATCAAGTTGGGCTTTACCCATAGGATGCTCCATGGATGCTCCATGGGAGTTACAAACCCATGGGTCATGAAAATGAAGAGTCATGACTCAACACTATATAAGAGTCCCATTCTCCACAAAATTTGTAACACACACAAGACATATAAGAAACTTGAGGGCTAGGCCAATTTCAAGAAGTGTGAATTCTCTCACAAGTCTTTCCAAGAGCATTTGGTGTTGTGTGAAGCATTTGAGGCATCACACTTGGGGTGCTAGGCTCACAAGGTTTCAAGGAACACAAGCAACTACAAGGTAAGTTATTCTATCTTTCATTCAAGGAAAAAGTTGTTCCCCATATATGCTAGATAGGAATATAACCTTGGAAATCAACTTTGCATGATAATTAGACAAACATAGATCCAAGGTTATTAGGGTTGCATGTACACTTAGGAAGTGTTAGAATGCTCAAAACCCATCAAAACCTTCATGAACATACTTCCAATCCGTACTAGGACTACATCATAGGGATGTAGGTCAAACTTTCGAAAACATACTCTTACTCTTTACTTGAGTGATCGAAGTACATCTAGGTTCAACCCAAAATCGCTCACAAAATCCTTATCTTTCGTGTTACAAAATCATGTCGTCGTCCAGAAACAGTCAGCCGAACAACGAAACCCCTGCCTTTCCTATGGACACTGCTACTTTCCAAGCCGCAGTTACAACCGTCGTGATGGTTGCCGTGACAGTTGTCGTTGCAAACCGTAATGCTATCAACGCAAGCAATGCTGACGAAGGGGTTGAAAATCCCGATCGTAGTATCAATCCAGGAAGCCAACAAACAATAATAGTCGCATGCTCGCGAAGCCACAACTCAGAGTTCAAGAAAGGGAAACGTCAAGCCTAAAAGGGACGCAAGCAATATGAGGGAACGCTCCCGAAGTGTAGCAAGTGTAGCTATCATCATAATGGAGCCTGTCGGGTATTGCAATGTATCAATTGCAACAGACTAGGACACATTGCCCTTTTCTGTGGAACCACCACCACTAGAGCCAACCAGGGTTGCTATTATTATGGTGAGACTGGACACTATAAAAGATATTGCCCGAAAAGGGAGAACAACGAAAGCACCTACGTCCACATAACTCCGACTCGACACCTCGTTTCCACCACCGATGCTAGTACCAGCACGATATGTCACCAATGCGGTGAGATAGGCCACTTCAAGAAGGATTGTCCAATAACAAAGAACTCCGGCGCAGACGAGGAAATACTAAGGATCACTGCCGCGGGAGAGACTACCCCGGACCCTCGTTAAATTATCTAAGGCGTTCGTTGTAACAGACTCATAAAACATGTTTAAAACTAGTGCAACTTGAGTCTTATCTTTTGCGAGACCCCGTCAGTAAAGGGACCCTCGTGCTGCGTATACTTGCCTTTTGTAGTATACCTTGTTCGCAGCATCATTCCTGTAGTTACTCTAAAGTACTATAAATCTGTTAAAAGTTGCACTGTTGTGTTTTGTCTGTAACGCCTTATGTTCAAATCTAGTGTCTTTACTTTCAAGTATGTCCGATATTAATATACCACTAGAGTAAATTCAATTTGCACAATACCAGTTTCGTGCACACATCTCTTTCTTCAAAATCGTCTTTCTAGCGAATCCTGATGGGTTTTGGTCATAAGACATCCTATGTGCTCATACAAACCCTAATGCTTGGATCTAGGTTTCTCTATTGTACATGCTTTGAATCCAAGACTATAAACCCTAATTCTAGCATATGAAAATCATTATTAACATATAAATGGGTTTAAGAACATACCTTGATTGTTATATAGCAATAACAATCCAATTCCTCCTTGAATTGACTTTGGAAGGCTTAGAGTCACAAGTGTCATTCCTCTAATGGCTTACAAACACCATAACCAAGTGGAGAAGGTATAAAGAGAGAGGAGAGAGGTAGGAATTCGTCCTTAGATGCTCTAGGGATCAAGTACCCGAAATCCTAAGGCCTTAGGGGTCTTTATATAGGGTTGGGATTAGGGTTTCAGTCCTTATCCTTATCTAGTTACTTGCCCATCAAGCAACCATAAGATAAGCCTTGAAAACCCTTATCTCTTGGACCTTTGGACGATTTTAAGGATATCCTTATCCTTGAATTCGTCCATCCTTTAACAAGGATAACCATTGCCCTATTTTGCAACTATTAGATAATTACAATTCAGCCCCTCTAGTTTAATTAATTACACTTGATCACAAAATTAATTCTTAATTAATTATTGACCAATATTAATTAAACAAATATGATTTCTCCTTTAATATATTATTCTTATAACATATTAATAAATCATAATAACCTCTCTCTCTTTATTTATTTCTCCAATCAAGTTGCTTTGGTGAAGGCAACCCAAAAGGACCATGCACCATCGGGTCAAGTACATACCAAAATAGTTATGGACTTAGACACTAATCCAACAGTCTCCCACTTGGATAAGTCTAATAACTATTCAGCGTATGACTTCAGATCCTGATCTGCAATCGTAGCTTTCCAAAGCCGCTGTCAACTCTGATCATATCAGATACGCGTGTCCTTAGATAAGGGATCATATATTCCTCCATTCTAGATATCATATGAGATATGATTTCAAATCATTCTCTTTGTACTATATCTCGATTCCTGATTTATGACGACTGACTAATTGAACAAATCAAATTAGCCCTAGCCCGGCCGAGTATTTACGTTTGTCATCATTAAACCATCAAGGGGCCCAAAAGATATCGCTTTTATCCTACTTTGAATAAAAGGAATGGATAAACTTTGATACAATGCTTGCTTGCACTCACTAACCAAATCACACACAACAATATGTTGTATAACACCAAGTTACTAGTGCGTTTACATATTATCAATGTGCAACCGATTCGCAAGATACAACTCACACATCTCGGTTTCAAGAATATAAGATGTTATCGTCTCACTAATCACTCGTGATACAATTCATGGAGTGATCAAAGTGAGCGTGGGTTTAATCCAATGCTCAAATCATATTCGTAAGCACTCATGAACGTTGTAGCAAACATTTGCTTATGTCTAATACTCTTCTAGACAATCCACACACCAATTCACGACAGTCTTCATTCATATCTACTTCCAATATATGAATGACTGTGGCCCATTCGAATAATTTGACTGTTCTTAACCAATTAAATTATTCTGGAAGTTAAAACATGCAAAGTGAAACACAAGAATAATACTAATCCCATATGGCCTCAAACCTTTGAGTATAAATAAAACGCCTTTTATTTATCACCATATCGATTACTCAATATTTGTCGTTTCGGTTAATCAACTTCTTACTTGAATTCCAACACTTGTCCCATGCTCCTAGCATGCACACCATGTTTACCTATGGTTCTTACTTTTGTGAAATAGACAAATTGAACACATTTCCAATCATTCTCATTTTACAACTCCAAATCCTTTTTCATAAGTTTAAGAATATCAATTCTTGCTACTTATAGAATATGCCAGATTCTAACACTTTATGCAACGATATTTTCGTAATGTCACTGCACCAAAGTCACAAAGACTATTGCCAATGATATTACAAAGTCTTCTATCGGAGATTGTTGCAAGACAATTCCTTAGATATGATGTCTCTCTCTCAAAGTACATTCCTTTGAACATCCTTTTGCATAATAGTTTCTAATCTAGACATAGATTTTCAATATTTACTTCCTAATATGGACACGCTTCCATATTTTCCTCATGACAACTCATTCTTAATAGAATCTTTTCTATTTGTAATGATGCCGATATGGTCCATCCAATATGGAAACATTTCCATAATTTCCAATACTATACTTCCAACTACTCACAAGCGACCAATCCTCGGTGAACTTTGGATTGTCCTTTGATAGTTGTTTAATTATTTTAGTCAAAACCGATTCTAGTTCTTTTTCCCTCTAAATGCGCTAGACATTTGGAAAATTTTAGAATGGTCAAACATTAAAGCATTTGCAATAGATCCTATACCCGAAGCGTATGGGACACGACACAAAATGTTTTATTTGCTATGTTCTCAAAATTCGAATTGTGAAGAGGAATGCTGTAATCATAATGGAAATTTTAAGAACACACTATGTACCCTTGACTAAGTTTATTAACATTTCTCAACCTAATCCTTTAGATTTGAAATGAAGCATAATATTCTCTCCCTTAATTATAGCAAAACAACTTTATAACCCTTACAACTTTGCAAGGTATAACTCTTGTTTTCTATAATTAATATTGCCAACTTTGCAATACGTGCCTTAATAATCATAACATTTATGCTCCCACTATCATGATGATTATTATAATACATAACACTTATGCTCCCACTAGCTTCGACATGTATTCATAAACATCTTAACTTTCAGAAAAACAATACTTATTGAATTTCTTAAGTTCATGTTTCTAATACTTAGTGCTTTGATAATCTTTTATCAAGGCTTCTTGAACTTATACACCTTTGCCTTAGATAGTTCATATGTGTGTCTAAACACTTAAGACTAATTGCCAAACCTCACAATTCAAATTATGGAAAGGGATACTGTAACCATAATTGAATTCGAGAATGCAATTTTACAATCACTATCTTCTTAAAATCATTCTTAGTGAAAGCATTTCCTCGCAATCATTTTCATGAAGGAGGAAATCTTATGACACTTAGATTTAAGCGGTGTATGTGTTCCTATCCTTGTGAATTTGTTAAAACCAAAGTTTACGACAAATTCAAACTCATATGGACCGAACTTTCTTAATCTTGATTTCTTGCCTTTATGGTAGCATGGCTGCCCACCATGTCTTCCAAGTAGTTAAGCAGCTCACCCTTTCCTATCAATGTACCTTTCATTGATTAAGGTGCTTTGCCTTTTATGCGTTCAAAATAAGAACTCATAGGACTCATATGCACAATTAACTCAATTGGAATGGCATAGAAAACAAAATAGTGTCAACACGATATGTTGTAAACCTCAACTTGTGTGCTAGTGATGATCAATAAGGTTTATTTGATTTGTTCTTGAAACCTTTCAAGACCATTAAGACTCCCACTGACTCCTTGACATATAATATTCTATTGTCAATAAGCATTTCTTGACAATTAAATATTCAAGAGTTAGTGTAGTTTTTTATCAAATCACTTCATAAATTGGTACTAGTTGGTCTTTGTCTTATCCAAGACATCACAACTTACCACATTTATTGAATGTTATAAACCTTCTTAATACTTTTTCACTCAATGTCACAATCTTAACTTTAAGACTTGTTTTGGAACGAAGTATGATTGACTTTTTGATTTAACCATTTCTTCAATTCTTGTTTCCTCTTCTTAAACATACAATTATACTTAGAGGATCAATTGAAATATGGTTCTTAATCATTAAGACCTATCATAAAGCATAAAAGATACTCTCCCTTCTTCTTAGAATGGAGAAACTTTTATCTTTCTGCCTACTTGATTCTTGTTATTCGTTCTACTATTGATTTAAACTTTTTTCAATCAATTCAGAATTACACTTAATCTTATAAGTATAATCATATTTACTAAACCTTTAGTAAATTATGACGAATATCTTGTTACTCTTATGGTGGAATTTGATCAACACATAACTTTGTGTACTCAATCTCCTAGTCCTTCACTTGACACTTTGTCAATGAATTAGTCTAATTTCCAAATACGAAATTTCTCATTCATCGTGGATCCACGTTGCATGATTCCAAGTTTCTGTCCAATTGAAACTTGGGCGATGAGAAACTCTCCTTATTTGGTAAATTCTCGACTTTCCATAAATAACATAATAAGAACCAAATCCATTATTGCTAATAATAGAAACATTTTAACATCAATTTTTTTTCATACACGCCATTGTAAGGATAAATAAATAAAATTTAAAGTCAAAATTTATTTTATTGCGGAAAAATTTGTCCTTACAATGCAACTCATTGAAAAACTTATGCTAATACATATTTCTTAGCAATGTAATTCTAACTCTAAGTAGTAGCTCAAGAATCTAGTCTTCGAGAAATGCGATCGAAATCCATTCCTTCACGGTTAGATTCTGCTCACTTCTTCCTTTAAGCTTCCTTTCTTTTCTTCGATCCTTCAAAACATCAATTGTAATCTTATCACATTATGTATTCAGAATCTAGAATGAAGCTTAAAAGAGTTAGTCAATGGATTTTACCTAAATTAGAGCCATACGTTTCGAATCTCCCATCTCTTAGATCTCTTAGGTAAATAGGGCAGCTTCGTCTCCAATGCCCCTTCTCTTGGCAATAAAAGCAAATCGACTCTCTTGGAACAACACATGGAACCACTTCAGACATTGCCTTTCTCTTATGATCAAACTTTTCGATCATAGCATGTCTTTCGTTTCCATTGTCTATATCCATATAGGTTTTGAAGGCAGATTCACCAATCAACTTTGCTTTTCTATTGCGCCAAACCATTGTTGATTCAGCAGCAATAAGCATATAGGTGAGATCTATAAGGGCCACGTCGTAGTTCATCATATAGTACTCTCTTACGAACTCACTATATGAGTTGGGAAGTGACTAAAGAACCCAATCAACAGCCATTTCCTCATAGTCAACGGATCCTATCAATGTGTGACTTCATCCCTAGGACGTGTGCACACACGGATTTTCCTTCTTTATGTTTACTTGCCAAAAGGGCTTGAGTGATCTTGAACTTTTCAAGCCTTTGATCTTTTGGGTTAGGGAGAATAATTGGAGGAGGTAGAGGAAGTGAAGTATGATCTCTTGTTCCTCGATCAAATCGTGGAATATCATCTTCATGTGGAATGCTTGTTCCACGGGATTTGGGAAGACCATAGTTGTCGAACTTTGACATCTACAAAACAGGAGAAAATGAATTCAAGTTAGTTGATTGATTGAGTCCTTAGTAAATCACCAAAATGAGATACTAAGGCTAGGACCCAACACAATATTCTACAACTCGGGAGAGGGATGCCGTAACCCTAATTGCAGAATATTTGAAGGTAAGTGAATGACGATTCACTAATTTCCACCATGAAAAACGAAAAAGAAATTTAAGTTTTAAATCTATGAAAACTCCTAGATCCTTTGAGATTCATTGAACTTTCAATGACATGTTTGAATCTCGATATGTCCCTCTTGTTTGTGACTGGGATGCCGAGGATCACAAAGCGGGTGTGAATAACCATGCAAACTACATGGTGCCCTCACATGTTACAGTCACCTATTCGATGTGCCGGTAAACCACACACGCTCCACCGAACTATGACAAACATTGAGTCACCCTTTGCTACCTTTGCTTAGAACCATTTAGTGTGCCGGTAAACCACACACGCTCCACTAACGTCTTTGCAAGGGTACAAAGTGTAATTTCATGGAATTGCATCAATTCACTTTTGCCTAAGTAACTAAGATTGGGAATTTTATGATAACATTTAGTTACTTTAATAATTTATACTTATAATGGAAGGTTTCGTCCTATCCTACCCGTTTGGCTAACGACCCTCCACTAGTCAAGAGTGCGGTGGGTAAGAGTGGATACCCATTCAATCGCCATTTTATAGGCAATTTCCTTAAACACCCCTTATAGACCAGCTTCGTGAATAAGGCCTACTAACGGTAAGACTGACTTTTACTCATACATATATAATGTTAGACTTTTAATGTTATATATAGTATATGGTGTATTTTATACTTTTAAAATACTAGGTGGTCTAATTTAACAATTATACTTTTAATTCAATTAAATTGTAAACCTAAACTTTTATGGATTTATTAAACTTCTTTTAATTATACACCTTAATTAATTAATAAAACCATAAGGATGTGATTTGAACTTTTTCAAAACAATACTAGAGTTTTAGAATTTAACATTCCTAACTAAATTTTTAATCAACTTTTAAATTCCAAAACTTGAGGGCAAGTTTTGAAACATTTCAACACATTAGGGTTTAGAATTTAAATATACATCAAAATTAAACCATTTAATCAAAATTTAAATTCCAAAACTTGAGGGCAAGTTTTGAAACCTTTTTCAAAACATTAGGGTTTCAACTATTTAAATTTCAAAACAACAAAACTTTTGGGTTCAAATTTAAACTATAAAACCTAAAGGGGAAAATATGAACCTTTTCATAACAACAAGGATCAAATAACAAATAATTTAAATTAACATTTAATCACATAATTATCCATATTTGATTTATTTAATGATTTCTTGCAAAACAATTTATCAATTTACTTGAAATAATTAATCAATTATCTTATAAGGAAACAATTATCTTATAAATTGATAAATATCTTCAATTAGATCAAAAAAATAGTCAAATATATCATATAATCGGATTAATATTGATCTAACATGATAAGGTAACTATCCATAAGCAAAAACAGCAAGAAATCCCGGATATACCTCTGTCTGACGCACTGACTCGCCGAGTCACCCTCTGGAACTCGCCGAGTAGGGATGACTCGCCGAGTCCAAGAGTGACTCGCCGAGTCAGGTTGAACAATGAGGCCAAAACACGTTTTCAGTTACATCAAGCATCAATACAATAGAAACCAATCATGTCTCTGATACGACTGATGGGTTTTGGTTATAAGACATCTTATATGCTCATACAAACCCTAATGCTTGGATCTAGGTTTCTCTATTGTACATGCTTTCAATCCAAGACTATAAACCCTAATTCTAGCATATGAAAATCATTATTAACATATAAATGGGTTTAAGAACATATCTTGATTGTTATATAGCAATAACAATCCAATTCCTCCTTGAATTGACTTTGGAAGGCTTAGAGTCACAAGTGTCACTCCTCTAATGGCTTACAAACACCATAAGCAAGTGGAGAAGGTATAAAGAGAGAGGAGAGAGGTAGGAATTCGTCCTTAGATGCTCTAGGGATCAAGTACCCGAAATCCTAAGGCCTTAGGGGTCTTTATATAGGGTTGGGATTAGGGTTTCAGTCCTTATCCTTATCTAGTTACTTGCCCATCAAGCAACCATAAGATAAGCCTTGAAAACCCTTATCTCTTGGACCTTTGGACGATTTTAAGGATATCCTTATCCTTGAATTCATCCATCCTTTAACAAGGATAACCATTGCCCTATTTTGCAACTATCAGATAATTACAATTCAGCCCCTGTAGTTTAATTAATTACACTTGATCACAAAATTAATTCTTAATTAATTATTGACCAATATTAATTAAACAAATATGATTTCTCCTTTAATATATTATTCTTATAACATATTAATAAATCATAATAACCTCTCTCTCTTTATTTATTTCTCCAATCAAGTTGCTTTGGTGAAGGCTGTAACAGCCCGAAATCTCAGGTATTGTTTAAATTATGTTTTTGGGTGATTTAAGAGGGGACTCGGCGAGTTGGAGCCTAGACTCGCCGAGTAGGATCGCAGACTTGGTCGCGGGATCGCGACTGGACTCGACGAGTCCAGGTATGGACTCGGCGAGTCGACGCTGTTCAGCAGAAACCCTAACCGTTCGGTTTTGGATCGTATATAACGCTCTTAGGTGCCGTCATTGTTCGTTTTAGTCGATTGAGAGGAACCCTAATCGGTTGTGGGCATCTAGAGCAAGATTGGAGGATATTAGGGCTTGAAGAGGTTGTGGGGCAAAGAGAAGAAAGGTTTTGGCTAAAGGAACAGCAAAGGATTTGAGTTCTGCGGTTTGGAAACACAGAGAGGGCGTATTCCAGGTAATATTTCGGATTTCCTTCTGTTGTTTGTTGTGTTTATGAAGTTAGGGTTTATGAAACCCATTTAGTGATTAAAGGGGTTATTATGTTATTACCCAAACGTTTATACCCCCAGTAATGAGATGCTTAGAAGCCCAGAAAGTCCCATGGTTGTATATCTCGGGACCACACGTAATTCAGGAAGCAGATGCTCGTCTGCATGGCATGGACTCGCCGAGTTGTTCTTCCGACTCGGCGAGTAGCTTGAAGATTTACTGGGACTCGCCGAGTTGTTCTTCAGACTCGGCGAGTGGAGTCGGGGTGGCCCCGCGATTCTTTCAAGGGTAACTCGTCGGGTCGAGGAGGGTACTCGACGAGTAGATAGGGAATCTCAGAAAGTTGGAGGACGTCTAGACTCGCCGAGTCATCATGGTACTCGCCGAGTCCGGTCGAGCTGACCGTTGACCGTTGACCAGAGTTGACCTAAGTCTGACTTCTTAGGGATAGTCACCCTTAGAAGTTATAAGTGTTAATGAGATATGTGATATTATAGGAAGGTTGTAGCTCGTCGGATTGTGCACGAGTGATTTCAGGAGTTGCTAGCTTTCAGCATTCACGAGGTGAGTCTTCTCACTATACTGTACCCGGAAGGGTTTGACTGTGTGACCGGAAGGTCGGATATGTTATGTGATATGTATGCTATATGTGGTAAGTTAATTGTTATGTGTGTTATGTATGATATGTGGGCCGGAAGGCAATATGTTATGGGCCGGAAGGCGATTACGTTATGAGGACCGGAAGGTCAGGGCCTGGAAAGGCGTATGTGCGTAAGTGTATATTGGGGAACTCACTAAGCATTTATGCTTACAGTTGTTGTGCATGTATTTCAGGTACTAGCGAGGACCGTGGGAAGGCGCCGGCATGATCGATGCACACTGAAGATTGTCTTTATGATCTTGGGATTTGAATAATTGTATTTGACAGAATAATTAATCTATTTATGCCTTGTTTAAAATGGAAACAATTATGTTTTTAAAAAAAAAAAAAAATGAAAAATTTGTTTGAAAAATTTGAGCTGTTACAATTGGTATCAGAGCCTTGGTTTGAGGGATTCGGGTGCACCTTAGGGGGTAACTGAACTCAAACCGAGGATTTGAGAAAGCTTTTCAAATAAAGGCATAAACTTTTGTAAATGGTTTTGTGGTAAGCAAGAAAGAAGCAGTGTGTACGATCAGTCAGCGCCCGAACGGTAAAGATCCCCAAAATACCTTACAATATTATATGATATGAATCGTTATGCATGCTAGAAGACTAGGTATTCATGATAGGACTAGAGTGGCCTGATTTGTGATGCCTTAGTCTAGGGAAGTTGCCTGTATGAGATGCTTTGCTAGTATGCGGGTAGATAGGGCGTATCAGAAGTAGAGTACTCACTATCCGGAGTTTGGGGAGGAGGACTTGGGATGAACATTGATGCGGTGTGGTCGGTAGTATTGGGCCCGTACTATCGAGGACACCGGGTCAGTGGGAGGCCCAAGTAAGAATCCCTGGATATTTGGGACTGAGTAGGGTTGCGTATCGAGTGCGATAATACTCGGTAGAATCTCTGATAGTTTTATGTTGTATTTCAGAGATATCATGGTTAGACCGCGTCACGGAGCAAGTACGAGCGGTGTGAGTGACGCGGATATTCGTCAGATGATCCACGAGGAGGTGGCGGCGGCGATCCGGGCTGAGATCCCGGAGATGTTTGGGTCTATCAAGACCACCCTGATGGAGACGTTCGACGAGCGGTACGCCGCATTGACTGAGGCTGCAACCGCTGCAGCTACCGCAGCTGTGGCCGCTGCTAGGCCACAGGGGGGTGATTCATTGCTGTTCCGAGAGTTCAGCAACACGAAGCCACCAGAGTTCGATGGGACGCAGGATCCGATTGCTGCGATGAGGTGGATCGCAGATATAGAGGGGTGCTTCTACACTTGTTCATGCCCGGAGCACCTGAGGGTACGGTTCGCTTTGAACCAGCTCCGTCTGGGAGCAAAGGACTGGTGGAAGTTCGTGACGGCGAACTTCACTTTGGCAGAGACAGCGGCAGTGACATGGGAGGGGTTCACTACCATGTTCAGGGAGGAGTACGTTCCCCCGGTGGAGCGGGAACGATTGGTTCAGGAGTTCTTAACCCTCAAGCAGGGTACTGATTCGGTGGCGGCGATCACGCGAAAGTTCCATGAGAGGGCGATGTTTTGCCCCGAGCTGGTGGCCACAGAGCAGGCTCGGATGAGCCGGTATTTGGGTGTTCTGAGGAGGGAGATCCGGGAGTTTGTGTCAAACTCCACTTACGATACTTTTACCGAGCTTCAGGCGAATGCCAGGAAGCGTGAGATCGAGTTAGAGACTCAGGCCAGGGAGGAGGCCGAGTCTCAGCAGGCAGACCGGCGGCCGGCTCAGTCTCAGCCGGCAGCCAAGCGGATCAAGTCCGCCGATTCGAGGACGGGAGGTTCGAAGAACCGCACTTGCGTAAAGTGCGGCAAGGGTCACGATGGGGCGTGTCGAGCCGGTGCCTGCTACATGTGCGGCAAAGAGGGGCACATTGCTAGGGAGTGCCCCAAGGGGTTTATGGTTTGCTTCCATTGCAACCAGACCGGCCATCGGAAGGCCGAGTGTCCGCAGCTTCGTCAGGGATCTGCACCTGTTGCCAGGACTACTGAGACTCGACCGGTGAAGGTCGAGGCCCCGAGGGCTCGTGGGAGAGCCTTTCAGCTGACTGCGGAGGAGGTCCGCGCTGCGCCCGATGTTGTGGCAGGTATGTTGTAAATTGTGTAATTATTTTAATGTCGATATGTTATGCTTATGTTATTATGCGCGTAGGTACTTTCCTTGTGAACTCTGTGCCTGCCTTAGTGTTATTGGACTCGGGTGCGAGTAGGTCCTTTGTGTCCTTAGCCTTTAGACAGCAGATCGGCGTTAGTCGTGAGTCGTTGAGTCGACCTTTACGAGTTTCTATAGCTGACGAGAAAGTGATTCGTGCTACGGAGGTTCTTCGGAAATGTGTACTAGAGATTTTCGGGGTCGAATTCCCGATTGATCTGATTCCTATTGCGATGGGGGATGTCTGTGTTATCGTGGGCATGGACTGGTTGAGCCGATTCGGCGCTGTCATCGACTGCGAGCGTCAGTTGGTGACCATACGAGACCATAGTGGGGGAATTCTTTCGGTGTACGGTGAGGGTACCCGTTCAGGATCAGCTTTTTGTTCGGCCGCTAGGGCGAGGCAGTGTCTACAGCAGGGCTGTAAGGGTTTTGTGGCGTATGTGATGGATACGCGGGAGGTTTCCGAGAGACCGAAGTCAGTTAAGGAGGTTCCTGTGGTGCGTGAATTTTCAGATGTTTTTCGCGAAGAACTGCCGGGAGTACCTCCTGTGAGGCAAGTAGAGTTTGGTATCGATCTGGTTCCGGGGGCCGCGCCTATTGCTAAAGTGCCCTATCGTCTTGCACCTCCAGAGATGCAAGAGTTGTCCTCGCAACTCCAGGAGTTGCTGGGAAAGGGATTCATTCGGCCGAGCAGCTCGCCTTGGGGAGCACCTATTTTGTTCGTCAAGAAGAAGGATGGTTCACACCGGATGTGCATTGATTACCGGGAGTTGAACAAGCTAACGGTCAAGAACCGTTACCCGTTACCGAGGATCGATGATTTATTCGATCAGTTGCAGGGAGCATCTTGGTTTTCCAAGATCGATCTGAGATCAGGATACCATCAGGTGAGGGTACGGGAAGAGGACGTCCAGAAGACAGCGTTTAGGACACGATATGGGCATTATGAGTTTGTGGTGATGCCTTTTGGACTCACCAATGCCCCGGCTGTGTTCATGGACCTCATGAACAGGGTATGCAGGCCGATGTTGGATCGGTCAGTGATTGTGTTTATCGACGACATTCTGGTGTATTCGAGATCTAGAGAGCAGCATGAGGAGCATTTGAGGGAGGTCCTTGGGGTATTGAGGTCGGAGAAGCTTTATGCAAAGTTCTCCAAATGTGACTTCTGGTTGCGGGAGGTCCAGTTCCTAGGACATGTGGTTAATCAGAAAGGGATATTGGTCGATCCGGCCAAGGTTGAGGCGGTGATGAGTTGGGAGGTGCCGAAGTCACCCTCTGAGATCAGGAGTTTCCTTGGGTTGGCAGGGTATTATCGGAGATTTATCAAGGATTTTTCCAAGATCGCAGTGCCACTCACCAGATTGACCCGGAAGGGTGTTGCATTCTCATGGGGGCCTGAGCAGCAGACCTCCTTTGAGACACTTCGCCAGAGATTGTGCGAAGCCCCGGTATTAGCTCTCCCAGAAGGGATGGAAGATTTCGTGGTATATTGCGACGCATCGATTTCGGGATTGGGTGCAGTATTGATGCAGAGGGGTCATGTGATAGCTTATGCGTCGAGGCAGCTGAAGCCTCATGAGACGAGATATCCCACGCATGATTTAGAGTTGGGGGCAGTAGTGTTCGCTCTCAAAATTTGGCGTCACTACTTGTATGGGGTTCGATGTACGTTATACACGGACCATAAGAGTCTGAAGTATTTGATGGATCAACCCAACCTAAATATGCGTCAGAGGAGGTGGTTGGATGTGGTCAAGGATTATGATTGTGAAATCCTGTACCACCCAGGCAAGGCTAATGTGGTAGCCGATGCATTGAGCCGCAGGGCGGAGAGCACTCCATTGCGAGATGTATGTTTGAGACTGACCGTGATGACTCCAGTATTGGACGCTATTCGTGGAGCCCAGGCAGAGGCTGTACGACCAGAAATGCGGAGGAAAGAGCGGGTTATGGGGTTAATCTCAGAGTTTGTCAAGGATAGTCGAGGCCTTATGACGTTTCAGGGTCGGATTTGGGTACCGTTCGTGGGCGGTACGCGTATTACGTTGATGGAAGAGGCTCATAAATCGAAATTCTCGATCCATCCCGGTGCTACAAAGATGTATTTGGATTTAAGGAAGGAATATTGGTGGCCCTGTATGAAGAGGGACGTAGCATGGTTCGTTGAGAGGTGCTTGACCTGCCGTAGGGTTAAGGCCGAGCACCAGAGACCGCATGGCAAGTTGCAGCCATTGGAGATCCCCGAGTGGAAGTGGGAACAGATCACTATGGATTTTATCACCAAATTGCCAAGGACTGCTAGGGGAGTTGACGCAATTTGGGTGATTGTGGATAGGTTGACAAAGAGTGCACACTTCCTTGCCATCAGTGAGAGTTCTTCAGCGGAAAAGTTGGCGGAGATATACGTGAAAGAAGTGGTGTCTCGGCACGGGGTGCTGGTCTCGATTGTGTCAGACCGCGATGTGCGCTTCACTTCCAGGTTCTGGAAGAAATTCCATGAGGAGCTGGGTATTAAATTGCATTTTAGTACCGCATACCATCCCCAGACAGACGGTCAGAGCGAGCGGACGATTCAGACGCTGGAGGACATGCTCCGGGCGTGTGTGTTAGACTTCGGGGGTAGTTGGGATGCGTATTTATCATTGGCAGAGTTCTCCTACAACAACAGCCATCATTCGAGCATTGGTATGCCACCTTTCGAGCTGTTGTATGGTAGGAGGTGTCGGACCCCCATTTGCTGGGGAGAGGTGGGACAGAGAGTGATGGGCAGCACGGAGATCGTGCTCCAGACGTCAGAACAGATTCAGCGAGTGAGACAAAGGTTATTGACTGCCCAGAGCCGACAGAAGAGTTATGCTGACAGGCGCCGATCCGAGCTTGAATTTCAGGTCGGCGACTTCGTTCTCCTGAGGGTCTCTCCTTGGAAGGGAGTGATTCGGTTCAAGAAGAGGGGCAAGTTGGGGCCCCGGTATATTGGGCCTTTTCGTGTGATTGCAAGGATAGGCCGGGTAGCCTATCGGTTGGAATTGCCAACAGAGTTGGGTCAGATCCATGACACTTTTCATGTGTCGCAGCTGAGGAAGTGCATAGCCGATGAGTCGGCAGTGGTTCCATTGGAGGATATTCAGGTGGATGCGAGCCTGAATTACGCGGAGAGACCAGTGGCGATCAGAGATCGGAAGATCAAGGTTCTGAGGAACAAGGAAGTACCCTTGGTGTTGGTTCAATGGCAACACCGTAAGGGATCGGAAATGACTTGGGAACCGGAACGCGAGATGCGGGAGCAGCATCCGGAACTATTTGCGGAGTGAGACTTCGAGGGCGAAGTCTAATCCAAGTGGGGGAGAGTTGTAACAGCCCGAAATCTCAGGTATTGTTTAAATTATGTTTTTGGGTGATTTAAGAGGGGACTCGGCGAGTTGGAGCCTAGACTCGCCGAGTAGGATCGCAGACTTGGTCGCGGGATCGCGACTGGACTCGACGAGTCCAGGTATGGACTCGGCGAGTCGACGCTGTTCAGCAGAAACCCTAACCGTTCGGTTTTGGATCGTATATAACGCTCTTAGGTGCCGTCATTGTTCGTTTTAGTCGATTGAGAGGAACCCTAATCGGTTGTGGGCATCTAGAGCAAGATTGGAGGATATTAGGGCTTGAAGAGGTTGTGGGGCAAAGAGAAGAAAGGTTTTGGCTAAAGGAACAGCAAAGGATTTGAGTTCTGCGGTTTGGAAACACAGAGAGGGCGTATTCCAGGTAATATTTCGGATTTCCTTCTGTTGTTTGTTGTGTTTATGAAGTTAGGGTTTATGAAACCCATTTAGTGATTAAAGGGGTTATTATGTTATTACCCAAACGTTTATACCCCCAGTAATGAGATGCTTAGAAGCCCAGAAAGTCCCATGGTTGTATATCTCGGGACCACACGTAATTCAGGAAGCAGATGCTCGTCTGCATGGCATGGACTCGCCGAGTTGTTCTTCCGACTCGACGAGTAGCTTGAAGATTTACTGGGACTCGCCGAGTTGTTCTTCAGACTCGGCGAGTGGAGTCGGGGTGGCCCCGCGATTCTTTCAAGGGTAACTCGTCGGGTCGAGGAGGGTACTCGACGAGTAGATAGGGAATCTCAGAAAGTTGGAGGACGTCTAGACTCGCCGAGTCATCATGGTACTCGCCGAGTCCGGTCGAGCTGACCGTTGACCGTTGACCAGAGTTGACCTAAGTCTGACTTCTTAGGGATAGTCACCCTTAGAAGTTATAAGTGTTAATGAGATATGTGATATTATAGGAAGGTTGTAGCTCGTCGGATTGTGCACGAGTGATTTCAGGAGTTGCTAGCTTTCAGCATTCACGAGGTGAGTCTTCTCACTATACTGTACCCGGAAGGGTTTGACTGTGTGACCGGAAGGTCGGATATGTTATGTGATATGTATGCTATATGTGGTAAGTTAATTGTTATGTGTGTTATGTATGATATGTGGGCCGGAAGGCAATATGTTATGGGCCAGAAGGCGATTACGTAATGAGGACCGGAAGGTCAGGGCCTGGAAAGGCGTATGTGCGTAAGTGTATATTGGGGAACTCACTAAGCATTTATGCTTACAGTTGTTGTGCATGTATTTCAGGTACTAGCGAGGACCGTGGGAAGGCGCCGGCATGATCGATGCACACTGAAGATTGTCTTTATGATCTTGGGATTTGAATAATTGTATTTGACAGAATAATTAATCTATTTATGCCTTGTTTAAAATGGAAACAATTATGTTTTTAAAAAAAAAAAAATGAAAAATTTGTTTGAAAAATTTGAGCTGTTACAAAGGCAACCCAAAAGGACCATGCACCATCGGGTCAAGTACATACCAAAATAGTTATGGACTTAGACACTAATCCAACAAATCCGTCATTCCAGAACACCGAAGTGCTCATTCATAAAGTACTTCATGTTTCTTATCCTTTCCGAAGAAACCTCAGCAAACCTCCCCGAAGTACCACTCATACAGTACGTCAAGTTCAATCCAAAGACCCATACGGTTGATCTATCGTTGAAGAATGTATACATAAGGGTGGTATATAATCAAGGTTCTACAGGTTTAGAATTGATAATTCCACTTTAACTTCTTTTCCTCGTTGGGATGTGAGGTTAAAGAATAATCATTTATTCGACTACCTTTTCAATCTTAATTATATACGACTCGTATACATGAGACTCCGATTGATGAACCATGTATGACTTCTAATATGAACTTCAGGACAAAGACTGCCCAAGATTACGAGTGCTTGCATCGTCATGCGAACGAACTTAGAACCCAATACGACTCCTGTAACCCGACCGCCCTACAATCACACACCAACGGAGACACGAGAACCGTCCGGAGAGCTTAACGACTACTCAACAAAAGAATGAGAAGACCAAGCTCCTCACCTTTGAGAACTCCAGTCTTATTCTTCAAGAAGACAGACTTCAGTGTGTGCGATCATACCAGCACTAATGCACCAGATCCCATCAGAACTCCGTAGTTAAGCGTGCTTGGGCGAGAGTAGTACGAGGATGGGTGACCCCCTGGGAAATCCAAGTGGGAGGCCAAATCCTTTTGGACGCCTCACACTGGAAAGGCTTGATACGCTTCGGAAACAATAGTAAGCTAAATCCAAGATAGTTAGGACCTCCGGGATTCTTGCCCGAATCGGCCGTGTAACTCACAAACCCAACCTACACCTACACCATGAACTCAGTAACGTACATTTCACCCTTCACGTCTCGAGCTTGAAAACGTACCTTTCCATCAGGAATCTCGTAATCCCAGTCAACGTGATCGAGATCAACAAGATCCTCGCCTTCGTGGAAGAACCTATAGAGATCATGGACCGTGAGGTCAAGCAGACGAAGCAAAGCCGCATCCCGATTGTGAAGGTTCGCTGGAACGCCAAGTGAGGACCAAAATTCACATGGGAGCGTGAGGATCAAATGAAATTGAAATATCCTCATCTATTCTCTTAGTTATCTGTAACTACTTTATTTGCTTAGACTTTAATTTCGGGATGAAATTCCCTTTAACGGGGGGATGATGTGACAACCCGAAATTTTCATTTGTTCAAACTTTAATGTCAAGCACTTCAATTAAAATTCAATTACATTCCTAATAATTGTTAGCCAATTTAAAGTCAGTTTGAGTGTTTTTAGTAGTTATTCTTCAAACGAACGGATTAAAGGAAGTACCGTCTCGAGTCTTGGAGTTGCAAAACTGCACATACGACCTTAATAAGGATTTCACGGCCAAACTTTTCGAGTTTGGGCCGTAAACTCCCTAGTGGCCATGAAGTCATGCCTTAGGCATGAGTTTACTCCCCAAACACCTCACTTTTCACTTCCATTCTCAAGAACACCCTCTATTATCTCTCAAATATCTTCCCGTCTTTCACATGATCTCCCAAAAATGTAAGTGTTTCTCGACTTGAATTGTTGTTATAACCTAATACCTAGTGTTTATACATCATTTCATCCATTGAATTTTGTGTTTTACTTAGATCTTCAAAACACCAAGAACACACACTAGTGTTCTTGGACCTTAAACACCAAATCAAGCTTCTATCTTGTAAGTACACTTGCCCTAGCTTCTTGGGTTCTTAATATGAACTTGATAACACTTGAAAATCATCAAATAACACAAGAACAAAGGAGTTTACGGCCAAGGATGTTCTTGGGCTGTAAACCCCT
Organism: Lactuca serriola; assembly: GCF_051521515.1. Lineage (NCBI taxonomy): Eukaryota > Viridiplantae > Streptophyta > Magnoliopsida > Asterales > Asteraceae > Lactuca > Lactuca serriola. The sequence continues at coordinate 117,601,517 of NC_136408.1, forward strand.
TTTTAAGTGGTAAAATGGACATTAGTCCCTTCCTAAGCCTTGGATGCCAACCTTGAACCTTACTAGAAGTGTTTAAGACCTTAAAAAAACAATAAAAACATGTCCCTAAGAGATTTTACAGCCGTGAACACATGAGAATATGGTCATTTGTCCGTAAACTCCACAAGGTGGTCTTATTATGTCCTAATGCTTTCCTAAGGCTTGGACTTGATCATTTGATGCCCAAACATGACTTGTAAGACCTCAAAACACAAGTTGGCACTTAGTACCATGAGTTTACGGCCCTAAACTCATGGGGAAATGGTCATGGACCGTAAACTCCATAAAGGGGTGGTTCATAGGCCATAAACTCCAATACCATGTCATATAACCCTTAGGTGCAACCCTTTGGTACCTATAGCACTTGAATCAAAGTGTTTCCATGACCTAGGGTGTCTTAACTTGATTAATTAGTTATTAATTGACTAATTAGATTACATATACATTTATTATATGATAAGTAGGACCATTGTGTGTGTTCAAGTCCTCACATGACACCTAGCACCTTGTCCGACACTTCCGAACCAACCACTCACTACAGGTGAGTTCATACCCCTCAATTAACCTTTTAAATGTTTTTAGATGTTTATAAATGTTTATAAATGCTTTATGGGGGGAATAAAAGTTGAATCATGTTTAGTTATTATATCAATCACATGTGATTAATAACTAGCATGCATATGGATTTACTATACGTTAACTATTTTAACAGACAGATTTCTTCAAATGACTTTATTAAACGTTTTTAATATGTTTAAAAATCTTTATTAAACTGTCTTACATACTGTATGTTTCCTTTTAAACTCTTTTACAACTGAGTTTCAAACAAAGGTCTTCCTTATACTTAAACTGTCTTATCAAACAAAATACTTTCAAATCGTTTTATAAACTAACATCAAGTCATCATTTCTTAGAATTAAACTTTTCAAAGGTTTAACAAAACTTCTTTTATGCTTTTATATTGTCAAATGCATGCCCATATATGTACAGTTATATAAGTAATGTTTAAAGGACTTAGGAAGGCTAGTTCACTTTATTTCCTTTTCCTCGTTGGGATGTGGCTTTAGGGTATCGGTTAGTCGTCCGAATGTCGTCTAAATATTAGTTATATACCATGTATACATATATAGACATAAAAGTTTCCTCAGTCAGTTCAGTACCTTTGGGTAGCAAAGGCATACTTTCGGTTACACACGTACATTATTGGTAACTATTATAGGTATAGTTAGGAGATACTACTTACCATTCCAAGTACAAGGAATCACACAAGAGTCAGTTCATTCATGAGTATATACTAGTACATTACATGTTACATGAATATGTTTACATAGTTACGTTTACATAGATACGCTTACATAAATATGTTTACATAGATACGCTTACATGAATACGCTTACATAAATACGATTACAATACACGATAACAAAACAGACATAACAAGGTTCTATAGCATGGAACAATTTCAGGATCTAACTATACCAATGAATCACAATGCATTGTGATAGTTATATTGGGTATACGTGATCATAGTAATGTGGATGTTCGCGACTTGCAATCATTGCAGGGGTCGCGTTTGGTTCCCATAATCTCTTGACAGGGAGCGTTTAGCATGGGATCTAGCCATCACATTATGCCTTAACCCTCAATTAAGGCAAAATAGTACAAAAGTAGTCACTTATTACAAATACTACAGTACTTACGACAATTACAAAAGGATATAAAAACTCCAGTTAATATACTATTAATACCTTTACTATGTGGCATATTCACATGATCGTTAAGGTAGATTAGAATAATAATAATAGTCGTACAGTCGGGTCTTGGTCGAAGGCTACTTTCAAAACAGTCGGGTCTTGGTAGAAGGCTACTTTCAAAACAGTCGGGTCTTGGTAGATGGCTACTTTCAAAACAGTTAGGTCTTGTTAGAAGGATACTTTCAAAATAGTTAAGTCTTGGTAGAAGACTACTTTTTATACTAGTAGAAATTATAGGAATTTTCTAGGGTTTTCAAACGTTATTCGACTACTTACAAACATTTTCATACTTATACAAACTTTTCTCCAAATGTTTACAAGTCTTTACTTGATAGTTTTACAAATGAAAGACACATTAATACTTATGAATTCACCAGCTTTTTGGCTGATACTCGCTTTCAAAATAACTTGTATTCTCAGGTCACAAATAGACAGGTACGACGACCAGGTTTTGTGAAGACGGAGCAGTCAAGACTCCTCTTTTATTTTGATTATTCATTATGCTGTCTTATACTATGAAAGAACACACTTGTAATTAAAATTATACTATTAATGCAATGGATGATGTTGTTGCTTGTTTACTACTTTACATTGTTGTGATACATTACATGACGTCCTCTGCCCCAGAACGTTTCCGCGGTTCTTGGTTTTGGGGTATGACATCAAGAGTCCTTGAAGTTTGCTGAGGGTGACTTCTTCCTTGTTCATGTGATATGTCATGTGGAATTGATCATAACACGATGGTAAGGAGTGCAAAATGATGTCTATTGCTAACTCCTCGGGAAAGTTCACATTCAGCTTCATTAGACCGTCCACATACCTTTGCATTTTCTACATGTGTCCTGTGATGGGTTCACCATCCTTCATTCGGTTTGTTATCATGGAGGAGATGATTTCATATCGCTCTTGACGAGCACTTTGATGGTAGCGGTCCATCAAGTCCTGGTGCATCTCAAAAGGATAGTAGTCCTCATAGGACTTATGGAGCTCGGCTGTCATGGTGGCCATCATGATGCATGCCACTTTTGTAGCACCTCTTTCATGTACCACATATTTAGCAAGCTCTTCATGAGTAGCAGTTTGCTCGGGTACCTTCAGCTCCTTGTCGAGAACGTATTCTTTGTTCTCATACCGAGTGACCATCCTGATGTTTTTGATCCAATCTGTAAAGTTGGATCCACCATAGATGACTCTCCCACAAAGGTTCATGAGAGAGAAGGAGCCGGTGGGGTTTAAGTCAGAAGCAGCATTGTTGGAAGACATCTGAAAAGAAGAAAACAAGTTTAGTTTAGATATAGAGATAGCCCTTAATAAAACACCCAAATGTAATATTAAGGCTAGAATCCAATCATAATATATTATAGCTTAGAAGAGGGATGCCATAATCCGAGCTATAACACATTTGAAAGGTAGGTGAATGACGATTCACCAATTTCTACAGTGAAAACGAAATATGGTTATTAGGTTTTATTTGGTTTTAGAAACTCCTAGATTCTTTGAGATTCACTGAACTATTCAATGGCATGTTTCAATCTCAAGTGTGCCCTTCATGTTTTGTGACTGGGATACCGAGGATCAAAAAACAAGGTATGAAGTAACCATGCAAATTACTTGGTACCCTTAATGTTTTTCATTTAATCGTTGTGTCGGTAAACCACACGCGCCCCTTCCAACCTCATGAAAAACCTTAAGTCACCCTTTGCCTACCTTGTTAAGTCCAAGTTAGTGTGCTGGTAAACCACAAACGCTCCACCAACGACTTAAACAAGGTGCAAAGTGTAATTTCATGGATTAGCACATTATTTACATTTTTCCTAAAGTAACTAAGATTGAGAATTTATATAAAAAAAACATTTAGTTACTTTATAATAATCATTATACTTTTAATGAGAATTTTAAGTCATTGTCCTACCCATTCGGCTAACGACCATCCACCAATCAAGGAAGCGATGGGTGAGAGTGGACACCCATTAAGCTGCCATTTTATAGACAACAACCTTATACCCCTCTTATAGACCGAATTCGTGAATGAGACCTACTTGCGGTAAAACGACTTGATCTTATACATACATATATATATATATATATATATATATATATATATATATATATATTATTAAACTTATAATATTATAAAGTATAAGGGTTGAATTTTAACTTTTAAAATTCTAAGGATTTGAACTATAGTTTACTAGGTGACTTTACATGCTCCGAAACTTGAGGGAAAGTTTTGTAACTTTACAAAAACCTTTCAATTCATAACTTATGAGTTATTAAAATGAACTCTTCATTTTTTGTAACTTATGTGTTCCTTTAATGGAATTAATACAAAGTGACTTTTGCTTATCCATAACTTAAGGACAAGTTATGGACTCCATTAAAACATATAAAGATCATGAATTAATCATTAAACAAGTAATTCCTATGATCTATCAAGAACTCATAAGATCATGAATATTCATATCAAAATTTCAAGAACATATGAACACATATAATCATGTAATTTTGATATTAGCCAGTGTAAACGGATTAGAACAACCATTACACCATCTAAAATAAGTTTTATAACACCAAAACAATTTAGGGTAATGTTTCTAGTCCATTTCCGGCAGCACAAATCGAATTTCTGCATTCTGCATGGCCAACTCGTCGAGTGCATGAACTAACTCGCCGAGTTGGTTGCATTTTCACTTGGACTCGTTGAGTTCTCCCCATGGGCTCGTTGAGCCCCCTGTGCAGACACCAAAAAAATTGATTTTCAACACTATTTTGCATCAAGTATTCACAAACAAACCTGGCTTTGATACCACTGATGGGTTTTGAGCATTCTAACACCCCTAAGTGTACATGCAACCCTAGAAAACCTTGGATCTATGTATGTCTATAATACATGCAAAATATGATTTCCAAGGTTCATGATCATATCTAAGCATACATGGGGAACTTTTAATCTAAAAGATGGTTAGAATTACATACCTTGTAGTTGATTTGATTCCTTGAAAACCTTGAGAGCCTAGCACCCCAAGTGTGATGCCTCAGATGCTTCGCACAACACCAAATGCTTTGGAATAACTTTGAGAATGTATAACACTTGTATAAATCGGCCTAGCCCTCTCTAGTTCTTAGTGTTTAGCCGATTTTGGTGTATCACATGTTCTTTATATAGTGTGTCACATCTAGGGTTACACCATGTAAACCCTAATGTGACTTGACTCTTCATTTCCATGACCCATGGGTTTGTAACTTCCATGGAGCATCTTATGGGTTTTACCCAACTTGATAATCCATGGAGCCTTTTAGCCCACTATACAAGTTATGGATGATTTACATAATCAACCCATATATTTAATTAGTTACCTTTTGATCACTTAATTAATTCCAAATTAATCTTTGATCAATACTAATTAAATAATACTATTAATATATTAGAACTTATAATATATTAATAAACCACAAGTGTTATTTCTCTCATTTAGTTTATCCAAATGCATGATGCCATGCAACCCAAATGGACTATGTCGGGTCGGGTCAAGTACATACCAGATATAGTTATGGACTTAGACACCCTATCCAACATTTTCGAGGTGTATATTATATATCAGATTACATATGGACCGATAGATAATTGATTTATAAATTAGATCCAAATTATTTTGTAGTAATATATGAAAAACAAAAATAACAAAAAAAATCAAAACCATTATATCATAAAATAATACAATAATTATTTATTATATGTAAAAAGGAAAGTTGTTAATCTAAACTAAATACTCTGCAATAAACATATATCAACACTTTATGACCTAATCTAAAATAATACAATAATTAGATCCATTGCCGTTTGAAGTTGTTTTTCAAGATGCTTGACCCTTGATTTGTTTTCTTCTTGGTGGGCCTTCATTATTTCTTTAAGCTCTTTGTTTTGCTCTTTTTGTTTAGCAACAAGCTCCCTCATTTCTTCTATTTCATCATTTTTTCCGTAATGTAAGATACATCCGTTATACCGTTCTTATTGGGAACCACCTTTGCTAAAGAGCCTAATCCATAAAGTCTTTTTTTTGTCATGGCGACCAACAACATCATAAAATAGCTTGTCCTAATCAAATTCAGCGCCTTCAGCTTCCAACTCTTCCCGTTTATCTGTATAGGCCGTCTACAAAATAAAAATAATATAAGTTAAAAGATATCAAAGTTATGAATGATATTGTGGACTAGCTACAATATAAAAGTTTAACACTGAAATGAATATTACATGAGTTTGTATATCTTTGTCATTTGTGAAAATGACTCAATCGTGATTCCTCATGTGTGTATACAAGAACAATTCACTATGGGGTGGATCACGTCCTAATTTCCACTTCTACATAAATACCATAAAGTGTCAAATATACAGATAAACATATATAAACATTGATGTACCATTAAAAAATTACTAAATCAGAAGCTTCAAATGACTGGTGGATCCAACGTTATGTGTAGGTTTTGCTACTTCATCAGCCACACCGTTAGGCTTATTTTTCTTATTCTTCTCAGATTTTAGCTTGTATTCATCTGTATTCCATTTTAATTTCCAGGAGTTCCAGAATCCCTGTGGAATATGAGCTGGTTTAAATCCATGTTGGTTTCTTTTTGGGCTCCGCATGTTGTAGAGATATTTTCCATAACTTTTTGCCGCTTTCCTTGCCCAAGCTTGCCTCACCAGTGAGTCTATGGTTTCACCCCAACAACATTTTTCTACATATTAACAATATAAACATAAGTTTAAATGTAAATGTTAACCAAACGACAATTTATCACATATAGTTAACTACCTAAAACTCTTCCTAATATAATTCACACATTTCTTTGGTTAGTTTTCCCCAAGTGTACCCTTGTGGGTCCACTCTTTGTAAAAAAGACCAACTAATAAAGTGTGAAAAAGGGCCTAGTGGCATGAGCTTGCAAGTAATCATGTGATGGGTTACGTTTTGAATTGATATGTACATGTAATCCAAAAAGTTATACATAGAAAAAGTTGTAGGATATGATTGGTAACTCACATTTTTTTCCAAACATGAATAGTTAAACATCCATCTGGTCCACAACTTCAGAGGAATTGTTTTCACCTTCTGCATTTTTGACTATAGATCCATTCAAGATTGGTTGTGTTGGTGATGGGGTAGATTCCGAGATAAGTGTTGTTGATGGGGTATATTCTGGGGTAGGTGTTGGGATAGATGTATATGTTGAGGATGTGGCAGTTCCTTTACTTAAGGAGGATGTGGTAATTACTGTAGTTGTGGAGGATAGCAGTGTAGATGCAGGTTTTTTAGGTTGTGGTAGTAGATATAGGTGTTGATGATGTGGTAGTGGATGTCGGTGTTGAGGATGGTTTAGATGATGTAGGTGCTGAAGTTTTGGTTATTGACGTAAGTGTTGAGGATTGTATTGTTCCAGTTTCTGAACTTTTGGATGCATTTTTTGAGGATGGTGTCGATGTTGTAAGCAATGCCGGGGAAGTGGTAGTCATCGTTGGTGTTAATGATTTAGGTTTAGGGGTTATGGTGTCGGTTTGCTACAATAGAATTAGAAATGAAAGATTTAGATACAAATGGATTTCTCTTACATGAATTAGCAAAAATCAATATTAAGAATTTGTACTTTTTATAGGTTCCCGAGAAGTGTACTATAATATTAAGATATGTAGAACTCTCTTTATTTTTGATTTACCAAGAATAAAAAAGAGATTTAAAAGTTGTATGAGCTGTGAAGGGACAATATTATACTAGGTATGTCTTTATCTCTTTCAATGAAGAAATTATGGATTTGACCAAGATAAAAAAAAAGTTTTCTTTATCTCTTTCAATGAAGAAATTAGGGATTTGACAATGATAAAAAAGCAACTATACGAATTAAACACAACAATCACAAAAATTTCGATCACCATGACCACAACAATCAGAAGAAATTAAAACGAACATGAAGAAATTATTAAGCAAACTTGAAGGCTACTAAACCAAATCTATGTTGGAGTCGGAGTTGGTAGTGATGGTGGCAGTGGCCGGAGAAAGTAGATCAGACATCTATAATGTCGCTACGATAGTGGCCGGTGAAACGAGATCAAGAACACGATCTAGTGGCCTTAACATCAGATCCAAATCTGGTGAAAATAGATCTAGTGGCTGGTGAAAACTAGATCATTGAGGAGATGAAAAAGAGGTGTTTTCTTACAAGGTGCTTCTCCGACTTATTAAAGGAAACAGTGTAGGGAGGCGGTTCGGAGAAGGGAGACGAAGAGGTGAAGCTAGGAGGCACAAGCAGATTCTTAGATAGCGAAAAAAACAACGTTCCGACAATGGTCTGGTCAATTCGGAAAATTATGGCGGTTTGACAGCAGACGGGAGATGACGGTCGACGACAGGCGATAGTCGACGGCAGGCAACGGTCTGGTGTTTTCGATGGAGCAACCTCAAATATATATAATATTATGGAGAGTGATAAATTAATATAGTGTCTCGGTGGAGGTTAGGATGGGTGGGGTACTTTTATTTATTTTTTTAAGTTTTATTTAATGATTTTAAATAAAATGAAATAGTTTTTGATTTGTTCTCAACCTTTTTTAAAATTTATAATTGTTCTTATTTCAAGATCATTATATATATATATATATATATATATATATATATATATATATATATATAGAGAGAGAGAGAGAGAGAGAGATTTAAAAAAACCTTGAAAGAGTTTAACCCATGTTGATGAGCATTTAAAATATCTTTGGTGAAAAATTTCAATATGTACTACCATTTAATTAGTGAGTATAACACTATAACTTATGTTTCCGTAGACTAGTGCACCTTAATAAATAAAAATCTCATGAATTATATCACGTGTCATCTTGTCATAATTTTGAGATATTTATTTTTCAATAGTCATTTACTTCATTTTTATTTTTCAATATATTATTAATTTAGTTTCCATAAATTCAACATACCATAATGACTATATTAATTTCAAATTTCAAATTTAATTTTAAATAAATTTAAAGTTTAAACCTTTCTATTTAACATTTGATTATAATTAACACGTTTAATATACGGTATGACAACTAATCACATAAATTTTTTTTAATTTTATTATTATTTTTTTTACAAATTTTCTTATAGTTTTACTTATTTCAAATTTCAAATTCAAATAAACTTTTTGTTTAATCATTTCTAATTAACATTTTGTTTTAATTAACATGTATAGTATATACGTACTATATAGGTTTCAAAATTAGTTTTTAACTAGAGAAAATGATAATGAACAAAAATCTAAACCAATCATTTAACAACGTGTTTAACTAACACGATAATTTAAAGTATTGATGCTCAAAAGAATCTATTGGACAAACTCTGAATTGTAAACAAAGCACGCGCACACACACATACACACACACACACACACACACATATATATATATATATATATATATATATATATATATATATATATATTAACGAAAAATATAAATATATACTAAACTACTTTTAAATTATTCGATCTATGTTCATACTAAGACTTGAACCCTCGACCTCAAAGAGGGAGTGCATTACAGAACATATATATTACATGATATGTTTGACAGACATTATGTTTGGAAATTTTTGACATGTCTAGTCTACTTAATATTTACTAAAACAATAACAAGAAGGTTTTTTTTAGGGTGGATTTAACATTAGTCATATTTTTATATTTACTACTGTCTTTAAAAGGTATTTACAAAAATTGTGTTTTTAGAATCAAATCAAACAAAAACTATTTACTAATTATTGATCCAAAGAATATATATATATATATATATATATATATATATATATATATATAGAGAGAGAGAGAGAGAGAGTTGGTTTTAACAAGGAACCATTTTAAATCTTAGAATCAATGGACCAATCACTACAAATAAAATTACATTTAATGACATTTTGCTTTTGTGCCAGTATAGTCTATTTTTAGTGACACTTTTGTTTGTGCCACTATAAGTTTTAGGAGATACAATGACACTTTATATATTATGACACTAATAGCCTACTTTTAGTGGCATTACTCATTCATGACATTGTTTTTATAATTAGTAGTGGCGTAAATGTGCAACTAAAAGTCTTATATGTCATATATTATGTTGAATTTTAATGTTAATAAAATGAAATAAAAATTAAATTAAATCATTTTAGTAATAGGAAAACATGAACTAAAAAACAGTAAAATGTCCCTCCTTCGTTGCTAGAGGGAAAATATTTTCCCCAAAAATTTACAAAACCCTGCTTATACTCTGATTCCCTCCCTTCCATCGAGAAATTTTCCCCCTTTCGGTCTTCGGTCACTCATGCCCTAAATCCCACCGGTTTCCCACTCATGCCCTAATCCCCAATCGTCATCTCCATAGCTATCGAGCTGAATCCAAGCTCCAAAACGTTGTCTCTCAGTCTTCAGATACTCACAACCGTTTCCTTGACACTACTTGGAGTGGTTAAATTGATTTATTTTCTTATCGATGCAGAGTGGATTAAGGCTAAATTGGAGTGAAAACATCAAAAATTTAGAGTTCTTACATCATAAAAAGCACATATTGAAATATGGGAAAATTTGGAAACTTCACTTCAAATATTGTTTGCAAGATAAAACGAAGTTGGAATGAGCTGGGGTAGCATATGGTTGGTTTGTTTTTTCTAGTCCTTATGTTTTTCCTCTTATGTGACCAGAAAATTTAAGTTTTCACTAAACATGGTTAAATATGATATTTTAACTTGAAGATAGGATTTTTATATAGTCTTGATGCCGACACAAGTATATGTGTTGTAATATACAATCTTTTTAAAATTATAGTATATATATATATATATATATATATATAGGTTCAGGTTCATTTGAGATCATTCTAATTTTGTGAGACCGTGAGACCAAGTCTAAAAATAATTTTAAAATGCAAAATAAATTGGAAAAATCCAAAAATTCTTTTTTTAAATATTATTTTCGGAATTTAAATTAACTAAAAAAAATAAAAAATAAATAAAAAAAAATTCCGTTTTTTTTTTTTAAAAATACGTGAAATATTCTAAATAGAATATTACACTGATATATTCTAAAAAATAATTTTAAAATGCAAAATAAATGGAAAAATCTTAAAATTCTTTTTTTAAATATTATTTTCGGAAGTTGAATTAACTAAAAAAAATTAAAAAAAAATAAAAAAAAAATTCTATTTTTTTTTGAAAAATACGTGAAATATTCTAAATAGAATATTACACTGTACATATTCTAAAAATAATTTTCAAATGCAAAATAAATGGAAAAATCAAAAAATTCTTTTTTTAAATATTATTTTCGGAACATGAACTAACTAAAAAAAATAAAAATAAATAAAAAAAATAAAAAATAAATAAAAAAATGCGTCTCACGGTCTCATAAAATATAGGTGGTCTCAAATGAACCTAACCCTATATATATATATATATATATATATATATATATATATATATATATATATATATATTACAAATGCATGAAGGCGTATGAGTTCTAGAAATCAATCTGAGAAGAAGAATTAAATGAAAAGGAGAAAAACACATGAAGATGAGGAAACATAAATATGAATGTTAAAAACAATGTAACAAAAAGACAAGTCTTTTAGTTAATGAAAATCAATTTTTAGTTGATTATTTTATAAATCTATTAAAGAATATGTATGTTGTTTTGTGTTGTTACATAAAGGTGAATAGTTACAATATGTGGTGAAGTTTAAAGAAGAATGGACAAGTTATTGATTCAAGAGGAGCATAATATTTACACTTATTGAACTTTGTTGAAGAATTTATATGTTAGATATTTTGAATTTTGTTGTTAGACAAGTTTTAATTGGAATAGTGATATTGTGTGTTCCATTGATTATCTTAATGATATTATTATTATTATATATTCCATTTAAAATTAAAAAAATATCACACCTACATTATTAATACTCTTTTATTAAAAAAAATGGTCACTAAAATAATGAAAATAATATTTATTTTAGCAGTTCAATAGTGTCATAAAAATAGTGCCACTGTTATAGTGACATAGTAAAAAATGTCACTAAAACTAAAAATGTTGCAGCGACACAACCAAAAAGTGCCACTATAGGCTTTTAGTGGGAGCGCTTCTAGTGACACTTTTTCTATTGTGCCGCTGATTGCACAAGGGGCCTTTAGTCGCACTTTTTCAGTTTTTAGTGACACTTTTTTTGTGACACTAAATGTCATTTTATTTGTAGTGAATATTTTCTGAACTTTTAGAGAAAATTTTCCATCAAAAAAAAAAACTAAAAATATAGATATGCACAACTTTTTATCCTCTATCCATTTATATCAAATTTGATAAAAAAGAATATTGATCTGTTCGGATTCACCCTATGCAGATTCACACTGCCACCTTGTGAATTTGTACACATTCATACAATGAATTTATACAAAATTAATGATTTATAGAGCAGATTCATATTGTGTAGATTTATATTGTGAATCTGAACAGATAAAAAAATGTGAAAAAAAATAAATAAATAATTATCAAATTTGATATCAATGGAAATAAGATAAAAAGTTATGAATTTCTATATTTTTATAAATTTTTTCGATAAATAATAAGATCTAAAACTTGAAAAAATAATAGTTCTTTGGTTCTATAGTTTAAAATGGTTACTTATTGAACTTTTGCACATATATATATATATATATATATATATATATATATATATATACTATCTTATTAAAGAAATCTTATTGTTTCTATAAATAGATTGAATATAATAATATTGTTTTTTTAAGACGTCCAAACTACTAAGCTAACTGTACAAGTAATCGTCAATAAAACAATATTATACTTAAAATAGTCCAAACCTAGCTGAAGGTACAAATCAAGGTTGTCAAGATCGGGATCCTACCTAGGATCGTTTTTGGGTTTGCAAGATCGGGATCGTAAGATCAGAATTTTGATCCTAAGATCCCACAAAATAAAATGTAATTTTAATTTATAAATTTTAATCATAAAAATATTTCAAATATTCAATTTTTTGTTCAAAAGTTATAATGACTTCAAAATATTAGTTATAAGTCACAATACAAAATGATAAATGGTAATTTGGTAAAGGGTAAAAGACATAAAATGGTAAAAAAAATTCATTTGCAAAAAAAATATAAATAAAAATCAATGGAAGGTAGGATCGGATCGCATCTCGATCCTACCATCCTACCTGCGATCCTATCCCAAATACGATCCTTTTACGATCCGAATTGTTTTTCATACCTAGGATCGTACGATTCTACGATTCTAAGATCAGGATCGCGATTTTGACAACCATGGTAGAAATACTTGATGCATAAAAGATGTTATCGGTCCCTTGATTAGTATTTGAATGCTGAGACATAGGCAGATATGTATGGATTATGGTTGCTTCCATTATATCTGGAATCCATCTCTCTCTCTCTCCCTCTCTCTCTCTCTTACAAATCATAGACACAGACGACCTGTTGCTTCCCTCACCGGTAACATCTATTGTTACACCGTTGTTCAGAAACGTTGTGCTCTTCACCACCAACTATTAAAATCATCTTTATTTGTTGCTCCACGATTTGCCTTCACTGATAACAACTCTAACCCCAATTTCCGCCGCCACCTCCCATCAGAGCACTACCACCACCATCTCCAGCCGCCAACACCACAACACCATCCATGCACAAAAAACAGTGCCACTCGTCGCTGTTGTTTCTACGAAACCCTAGAAAAGCGACTATCTGTGAACACTAACACAACCCTAAATGTTGTTCCATATCCTTTCACCTAAAACAACCCACTTCCGGATCCTACTCTGCCACCTCTACCCCTTTCTCTCGAATATAACCTAGCCATGAATATTCTAACCACAAATGCCACTTATACGTTTTTGTCACCATCACTACCAGAGAAAAACAAAAGTACACGAATCCTTCAACACCGCTCTTCCCTTTGGTATCTATCTCGATCTAGAAACACTGGACCTAGCTTATTACCACCTTCGCCACACCATTCATCTTCATCCCTCTTCCTCTCTTGATTAAAAGAATTATAAGATCAAGCAGGTTTTTTTCTTCCTCAATGAAATCTGGTTAATTTGGGTTTTTTTTCTCATTTGATGCTATGAAAGTATTCTTACCTTCATCACGTGTTATGGTGACTTTCAGGTCCTAGCTATCAATTTGTACCTGAATAAACTTCTCTCTTATAATCTTTAAATTCTATACACATTATTTTAACCGACCTAATTATTCATTTCACATGCTGCAGATGATAAAGATTAAAGATTTAAATTCCAATGCTCCCATCAATGAAAAATATAATGACTCCTTGCCTAAACTCCCAAGTTGTTCTAATCATTTACTTTGAATTTCGATGCCATTTAGATTGACCAAATTTATCATGTGTCTATTTAGGTTTGTTGAATTTAGGTGTATGCTAATGATATTTTTTAGGGAGAGCATGTCTAGAACATGTGTGCTTTTAACTAAATTGGTGTTTGCTTTTGTTCATTTTGCAGGTTGGTTGTAACAAACTTGGGTTAAAAGAATGTCTGCCTTCTCGTATTGGCTTTAATTTAACTATACTAACGCTTGTGCTGTGCTTTTTAACTAGATTGTAAAGCATTAATCAAAGTTACCAGTTTGAGTGTTCGCAAGATATATAGACTTTAGTTTCACAATGGTCACTTGTAATACGAATGCGATTTTGCAGGGCATACAATCCCAAAAAAACAATGCTAATGAGTAATGAGCTAGATAGTCAAACGACCATAACATGCTTTGCTCACTACCACCGCTTTATACCTTGCCACGAACCACCGATTGCTCTCTTTCTCTCCACAATTTCATGTATATATGAAATAGTGAGTAGGATATTTAGAGACATCAGAAGGAGAACATCAGGTCGTCCACACATGACACAATCTTTCATGTTTACCTTTTGGAAAAAAATAAGTATTTTACTAAACTTAGTATATGTTTATTCTTGAATGGTTGCTATTTTTTGCAGGATTATCTTGATGAAATGATAACATGTTATACCTCAGAGTCAATGATCTCACGAGATTGGACATAAAATGTTGGCATTGTAAGAAACTTAGATTTTGTTTCATCTTTGAATTTCCTTTTAATCTACTAATATTAGTTTCCCCAATTTCTGTGATATCTTGTGTATATTCTTTTAAACTTCATAACATAACTTGTGAACTTGGGGATTGTCATACCTGCACCCGACTTAATTTCCATGCTAAAAGTTGTAGTTTACAATTTTTTTAAACAATTATATGTGTTAGCTGGACGGAAGATTAAGCTGGGATATATGCAAATAAATTTCAATTTGGGATATTGGTGGGGATAGGGCATAAGGGAAATTTTTGAAAGATTGAAATTACTTAATAACTTACAAAGCTCCACAAGTTTAAAAGACACCTGGTTGCAATTGGGACTCACAATGCTTATTATCAAACATGATAGGCTTCATGGGATCATGTGAGTTTCAAAATTATATTGCATGGATTCAAATTGAACAGTCTAACAAGGGCATATACGGAAATCTCTATAATAGTGTGAGTTTGCATTTTTGTGCATTATGATGAGGGTTTGTATGAAGACTGTGAGTTCTTGATGTTAAAGTAAAATAGTCATATATTTGTTCATTCAGTCCAAAAAGTGATATAAATCTAGATATCACTTAATGATGAAAAAAACAAGGTCTTAATGTTGATGATCTTATAACACCAGTGAATTTATTTCTTAAGTTATCTATTTCATAAACTTTGTATCATCTTTGAATTGGGTTTTCACGGTGTTGAAACTATATGACAGATCAAAACTGTATGAGGAGCACAATGGTATTTTGAATGTGCAAATAGCATTTTTTTTAGTTGCTTTATGCTAAATATGTGCAGGTGAGATAATATGAACATTTAAGTTTCTTTGTGGATTTTGAAAACAGATCGATTGCGAAGGATATCAAGCAAATGTTGTCACACATGGATGTTAAAATTAAGCTAAATGTAGGAAATGTTGTTTAAGATAAACCAAATAAGTGGGGAAGTCTTGGATGGTGAAGCTTTACATAAGTTTGTTTGATGTGGGTCGTAAGTACATTGAAAAACAAAGTGTAATGGGCGTTTTTGTAACTTTCAACTTATCTATTTTTTTTGTAATATTCAATTTATATGTACAAAAGTTTGAATGATGACGGTCGTATATTTTTATTTACACTATTTGTTTAATTTTTTGGGTTGGCTTCCTATCTTGTAAATTTAGAGTTAAATGCAAGAAAAAGCAATCCATTTTTGTAGGTTATAACATCCCACTTTTATGTATTTCTTTAACAAGGTCGTAACATTTCATTTCTTACATTCTAGTAAATATAATTAGCAAATAAAGAAGATATGTTTTTTCTAGCATCATGTCATCAACAAATAACAATATAAATGAAATCCTATAATACCAATCTAAGTGTTATATGTGGAGAAATTTTCCCTGAAATCCCTATTAGTGTTGAGTTCATTATGTAAACGAGCTCGAACCCAGGATGTTTGTTGAAAAACTACAAATAGGCTTCCAGTTAATTGTTTGCCGTTACAAAATAATAATAATAATAATAATAATAATAATCAATCTGTTTTTTTCTTTTTAATTGTTTGCTGTTACAAAATAATAATAATAATGACAATAATAATAATAATAATCAATCTGTTTTTTCTTTTTAATCGCTTGTTGTTACAAAATAATAATAATAATAATAATAATAATAATAATAATAATAATAATAATAATAATAATAATAATCAATCTGTTTTTTATTTTTACTACAGAACAACACGTCAATTAGAATCTACGGATGTTATCCATAAAAAAATAACCATCGAAATGAAATTATTTTGTTAAATGTACCCTCCTTATTCAAAGTTCAGCTTTGTGTTCCTTGAAAATAATACGTTTTCGAGTAGAACTAATGCTCAAAATAAACTATTCGACGTCCGCCGCATTGCACGGGTAGACGGCTAGTGTGTGTGTGTGTGTGTGTGTGTGTGTGTGTGTGTGTGTGTGTGTGTGTGTGTGTGTGTATATATATATATATATATATATATATATACTAGCCGTCTACCCGCGCAATGCGGCGGACGACCATAAGGGTGGGGAGGGAGTTTGTATAGTTTTTTCGGTAAGATCAGCAACTTTTACAAAGAGAATTTTCTAAAAGTCATCAAACAAATTAGTGAAATTAAGACCAACGAAATTAATCTACTCAAAAAATGAACAGTAAGTTTAATCTATTAAGAGGCATGATACTTAGAATGTTAAAACCCCCCTAATGTGTATTAACACCCATAAATTGTTGGTGAACGACATTTTTAAATGTAAGTGTATACAATAAAAAAAATTGATATCTACGCATAGTTATACATAACTGGTTCTGATGCAGAATTATATAAAATAAAAAAGAATTTGGGCAAACAAATATTATTTGATTTTATCCCTTCAAAATTCTAAAAATAATCCCCTAGCTAGGCACGATGAATAAGCATATAAATAGCAAAAAACCATAACCAAATGCTTTTATCCCTTCCATACTTACAGTAGCTCCTGCTCAATAATAAACAAAAACAACACAATTAGACAGAAAACAAGTATTCTTGAAATTAAATGATTTTGAACTAATAGACTACCAATGAGAAAAGTATGATTTAGTATTAGGAAATGGCCGTCAATGATATTATTTGTCAACCATTTAACTTTTGTGTATTTTCCAAAGAAAACATTATGGTATCGATTTACACATAGATTGTGATATTATAAGAATTTGACTTTCATGTATGCTTGCGAGACCAGGTAAATCCAATGTGATTATGCTCTTGCATTTCACAAGATGCAATAGATTTTATAGTTTATAAAATTTTAATATATTGCTTTTTCGGATCCAAAAATTGACATCGATTATCAGGTTTTTACGTCCAAAATGAAGTCAAACATTCAGCCCATATAAAAAACTATAAGATATAGCTTGCTAGAAATATATAGGCTCGAATTGACTTGACCTTCATGTTGTATGGAGGAGTATAGCTGCTACCAAATTCCTGTTGGGTGATCTTGAATGATAAAGGAGCGGATGACTGTCTTCGCCATCAATAACCATCATCAAAGGAACCTATATGTCTACCTTCAGAGAAGCGGGTCAATATCCCTTCATTCTTCAAAAATTCTCTCTTGCTAACAACGATGACCCTGCCATGAGCGATTAAGGAATAAAATACTTTTGAAAAACAAGCCAGTTAGGTAAGATATTTTTGAACAATAATTCAATTCAAGCAAAAGCCAAACCCATAACAATCAATGGTTACATAATTTTGAAGCATGTTATTTATTGAATTTCAACAAACTTTTTGTGGAGGTCGGATCTGCCAAAAAATCATATCAAAAAAGAAACTCATCAGGAGGAAAATCACGATAAATCACAGATGGTCAAATATGTTAAAAGATAATATATTTGATTACTTGTCCAAAAAAATGCAAAATAATCGAGAATTCAAAATCAAGAAGATACCTTCAAGTTTGCTTTACAGTTTTCTTTTCTTCAAGTTTGGTACCCACATTTCTTTTCTTTCCTCTATGTGCATTTATACTCAAATCATTATTTGCATAAAAAATAAAAAAATCTATAAAAAGAAAAACAACTTGTAAAAATAAACACAGTTGAGAGAGAGTGAGAGAGAGAGAGAGACTTAGGTGGTGTGAAAATGGTGGTGTAGATCGAGATCCATGACTTACAACCTGTAAAAAGAAAAACAAGTCATGATTAGAGATGTGGCTTCATGAAAAAGAAAAGGGACCGGCGGTTTACGGTGCACATTTAGGTTTCTTTAACTTTTGTTGAAACTACACATGAGATAAATATTGATTTAGTCTTCTAAAACTAAGGAGTCAGGTCAAATAATAACTCCATCTGAAACCGATTTAATTGAGTGAACTATAGTCAATATTTGGTCAATTTTGCCAGATTTTTAGGAGGATTCAAAGTTCAAACGTATATATGATCTCCATGGGTTAACTTAAGATTTTAATATTATTTTATTGATGTTTGGTTGTATTTTAAGCTTTAATACTTGGACGTCTTAAAAAAAAATATTATTATTATATTGAATCTATTTATACAAATAGTGAGATTTCTTTTATAAGATATATATATATATATATATATATATATATATATATATATATATATATATATATATATATATATATATATATATATAGTGAATTAAATTATATTAAAATTGAAAATACAAGGGCTTTAATCAAATTTCTTTGTTAATTACAATCAGATTTGCATTAAACTATCCCATAAGGGTATTCAATTTAAAAAAACCTAGATAATTTGACATTATGTGGTAATATATGTTTGTATACAATATAATTTTGTATGTTTTTGGTTGGCACTCAAGTTCCTACGGGATTTCTTTATAACTTTTTTCCTCAGTTCACATGGACATATTCTTCTTTCTACCGAACTTAATGAACAAATAAACTATAGGAATAGTAGTTGTTACTATGTGTTCATATCAAGTATCAACAAGCGCCACTTGCGCTTTACACTCTTCAACCCCCAAGTCCACTGTTAAAATTAACAAACATATTTTTCTGCATAGCTAATTCGGTCCTTGATTTTGTATAGCTCTTGGTCATTTCCAGTCGGTAACCATTCTTAGACAATTTTTTGTACAATTTTTTTAGGACAACTTATAGGACAAATTTTTTCCCTCTGAAAAAATAAATCTATAAATACACATTCATACCAAACCAATTTTCGCACCCAAACTATACTTCTATACCAAAATCCTTCTAAATTACACATAATTTCTTACAAATTTTTTGAAGTGTCTAATATTACAAAATCATAAAATGCTGGGTGCCGAAGAAAGTAGTTCTTATCGTGACGGTTGCTCACTTGCTCTAATTGTGATTGAAATCTACCATTTGGCCTACTAGCAAAGCAAATTGTAATACTAAAGCAAATTGTAATACTAGTAGATATAATAAGAAGAGAAGAGTGATGCACATGGGCGGTCCTACAATGGGGGCAACTGCCCCCACAAAAAAAAAAAAAAAATCATTAAAAAATAGGTTTTTTTTTCAAAAAATAATTATATTTTAACACTTCAAAATTATATATTTTGACTCTTCAAAAAAAATTTGCCCCCAATAAAAAAGTTATAAAAAAATTTGCCCCCACTTTGGAAAATCTTTGGGTCCGCCCCTGGTGATGCATGTCTAAAATAGGAGAGTGGTTTCTAAAATAAAAAGTCATGGTCACTTGGTCGTTTTATTTCCCAAAATGAAAAAAGATTATGTCTTCCGACCGGGTTACTTTTTTGTTTTGTTGTCAATATTTAATATTTAATTGGGTAGGAGAATTTGTAGAAAGAAAAATTAAGAGGATATTTAATTTCTCTTTGTTGAATGGATGAAAATTTTTATACAACGACCATGATTATTGGTTTTATAGCTGTAACTATATTTATAATGATAATTATTATTATTCTTATATATGTCTTTTAGTTTACAATAAAATTGCTTGCAGAGTGCATCCAAGAAACTTGATTAGGCAATGCGCGATTTTTTCCGGCAACTACAAGGGACCCGCTGAACGTCTAAGGGTCCCAGGTTTTGAGCTTAATATAACAGTATATAATATTATTTGGCCATGAAAAATCACTAAAATGGCTAATGAAATTTATGAAGAAGAACTAGAAGACCGCTTTTCAAAGAGCCATTGATAAGATTTCATTAAAAAAAAAAAAGAACTAAACCATTAGGAAACTATATAACTAATTAAATTTGTTAGTACACCAAAAAACCAGTCCAATTTACACATCAAATTTTAAGAGGATAAAAAACCATAAAACATTGTTGCCGCCGTAAAAAGAATCATCAAAAATTGCAATTGACAACCGGCTAAATGCCTAAATATATATCACCACTTCTGGGAAGCTTTGCAACTCACATGAGTTACTCTTATACTTATTTTGTAGACTCCAACAACAACAACTCAGTACTCAACATCCCAAAATAAATCTATGTCAAACTTCATACTCTTTATGCGCCGGATTTCTTGCTCATATCTGTCCTGTCCTCGCAAGACCCAATTACATGCATTCCTTCTTGTTTTCTCTATTTCTCATCTCCACCGTATTGCAGATATGCACTGTCTCTTTCTCTCTGTCTATCAAATTCTCCATGCCAGGTATATGCCAGTATATTGATAAGTCATAAGAGTCACTCATAAGAAAAATTGAAGACGTAAAGTGATGAGTAGTGTAAAGGTAGTCTAAATGTAACTATCTAAGTACCTACATCCTAACATAAGTACAAAAATCTACAAAAAAATAAAATAATTTTATTATGATTTATTAAAATAAATTTCTGTTATTACAGAAGTACACAATCAACAAAGTAATGAAATAAAACAAACTAAATTCAGATATATTCAATATACAAGAATCAAATTTACAGAAAACATACTTGTTTGATGATTACACAGAAATATAACCACGAAATTGTAGAGATTGAGGCCTGCTTTAGCAGTGTCCTAAGACAGAAATTTCCCTGGTATGGGTCTGTCTTGAGGATACAACAATCCAATTCAAGAACAAATCTTGAATCTGTCGAAATTCACCATAATCCCTTTGGAAAGATAGACGATTTTTGAGAGAAAGTTTTTGTGTTTATTAGCCCTCAAATTCTGTCCAGATCCTTTCATTTATAGGCTGCTAATGGCGGTTGTAAACCACCAACCGAAATTAACTGCCAAAAACTGTCTGCAGTTAATCCTTTATTTAACAGAATTTATTTTTCACTGAATTAATAAAAAGATTAATTAAGGACTAATTAATTTCGAATTATATATTAAAAAATATTGTTTAGTCAAGAAGAGCCCCAAGGCCCAAGGCCCTATCTTTGACCATTAATATTTAATAATCCAAGCCTACTACTAGCCCAATTAGACTAGTCCAACACCATAACCCAAACCCAATTTGCTTAACCCATTACTTGGTCCATTTGAATAAATGAGTGGGACAACCCTTAGAAGGCGGGAAAAGGTTTCCTCTTCCACCAATGTGGGATAAGTCCCATATTGTAATTTTATAGAGCAAAGTTCCAACAATACCCCACATTTTCTATTCAAACTCCACGAATACCCCACATTTGAATAAAAAATAAGTGAGCTTTGATATTCAAATAAGGGAAGTAAGATATGACATGTATCTGAATAGGTGTTGGAAAACTTGAACCTTTCATAGTGAGTACTACTTGGATCTACTTTGTGGGTAGTGAACTAGAGTCTTGAACTAACCACTTCTTATAGTAGAATCAAAAACAAGAAGTATCACACATATCATATCTAAGCATGGTTCATTTCTTACCGTTGTGTTCTTTTCGGTCGTGAACAATCCTTTCTTCATGAGACTTTTAGAGAGCTTAGCCATGTCAGCTCCCAAAGATGCGACCTCACATCCATCTCACATAGGTAATGCTAATCTGGAACAATCCGTACTATTCCACTATAGAAGCTATCAACATTATTAAGAATAAAGAATTCATCCCTATATCATCAACGGAAAAACACAAAGTAGATATCATAGGAGTGAGCATACCTTGGTGTTGGTGGTTCTTTGAGTCTTCCCCAACTAGTTGTCCTATTGAACCTAGACCATGGGATCTCCAATGTTGCTAGGTTAGGTTTCCCCCAGGTGGTGACTCATTGTGTTGGCTTTAAGCCCATTCCCCTCGATGTGAAGAGAACTTGCTCTCTACTAAGGCCTTTTGTCAAGGGATCAACTATATTTTCCTTTGACTTTATGTAACCAATGGAAATGATTCCATTCTTCAGCAAGTCTCTTATTGTAATATGTCTGAGCCTAATGTGTCTCGACTTGCCATTATATACATGACTTTGTGCTCTAGTAAGAGCAGCCATACTATCACAATGTATGGCAATGGCAGTAACAGGTTGAGGCCACAGAGGAATACCCTCTAGGAAGCTTTTAAGCCATTCAGCTTCTTCAGCAGCTTTGTCTAAAGCAACGAACTTTGCTTCCATTGTAGAACGAGTATTCACAGTTTGCTTAGATGATTTCCAAGAGATAGCAGCTCCACCAAGAGTGAACACATATCCACTTGTGGATTTTGCCTCTAAAGTATTGGAAATCCAATTTGAATCACAATACCCTTCAAGAACAGGAGGATATTTCGTGTAATGCAGTCCATAATTCATTGTATGCTTTAAATATCTAAGCACTCTCACTAATGCATACCAATGATCTTTTCCGGGATTATGGGAGTAACGACTCAATCTACTTACACTATAAGCCATGTCCGGTCTAGTACAATTCATAATATACATTAAGCTACCAAGAACTTGAGTATATTCTAACTGAGCTACACTATCACCTTTATTCTTCTTAAGATGACTTGAAGGATCAAAAGGGGTGACTACCGGCTTGTGATCATAGTGTCCAAACTTTTTAAGTACACTTTCAATATAATGGGACTGAGTTAGAGTATAAGCATCGGATCTTCTTTGAACTCTTACACCAAGGATCACATCTACTACTCCCAAGTCCTTCATGGAAAAGGAGGAGTGTAACATTTTCTTGGTTTGATTGATCGCATCCAAATTAGTACCCATTATAAGCATATAATCCACATACAAGCATATGATGACACAAGCATTCTTGTATTGTTTGACATAAACACATTTATCACATTCATTAATTCTAAATCCATTAGAGAGTAATGTGTTGTCAAACTTCTCATGCCATTGCTTTGGAGCCTGTTTTAGTCCATAAAGTGATCTAACTAACTTACAAACTTTGTTTTCTTGACCCTTAACCACAAACCCTTCAGGTTGGTTCATATATATTTCTTCATCTAGTTCACCATACAAGAAGACAGTTTTCACATCCATTTGGTGTATTTCCAAATTGTGAATGGCTGCAATTGCTACTAATGTGCGAATTGATGTAATTCTTGTAATAGGTGAATAAGTGTCAAAGAAGTCTTGACCCTCTTTTTGACGATACCCTTTAGCCACTAAACGAGCTTTGTACTTCTCAATGGTACCATCAGGTCTAAACTTCTTCTTGAATATCCATTTGTGCCCAATTGGTTTTTGCCCAGGTGGCAAATCTACCAATTTCCAAGTGTTATTCTGCACAATGGAATCAATCTCACTTTTGATTGCCTCTTTCCAAAAGGGAGCTTCAGACGAATCCATAGCATCCTTGTAGGTTTGTGGTTCCTTATTCACTACATAGGTCATGTAATCAGGTCCAAAATCTTTGCCTATTTTTCCCCGTTTGCTTCTTCTAGGTTCTAAGTTTTCTTCTTGAACCTTTTAAGAGCTCTCTTCATTTGATTGTAAACTTTTGTCTGAAATGGTATCATTTAGTCCATCATCCAGAGGTCTTTTCCTAGAGCAGGTAAAATCTTTCTCTTTATTCTTAAAAGGAAAAATATTTTCAACGAATTCAACCTCTGCTGATTCCATGATGGTTTGGTTATGGATATCATCAACATGTGATTTAAACACAAGAAACCTATAGGCTGCACTATTCATGGCAGGGCCAAGATAGATGCAATCTATGGTTTTTGGTCCAAGTTTAGTCCTCTTAGGAAGAGGTACTTGTACCTTAGCAAGGCAACCCTACACTTTCATCCTTTTATAAGAGGGTAACCTCCCTTTCCACAGATGATAGGGTGATTTATCACTCTTTTTATGAGGAATTCTATTAAGTATTGAATTTGTTGCAAGACATGCTTCTCCCCACAGATTATATGGTGCTCCAGAAGTAATTAACATTGAATTAATCATGTTTTTCAATGTTCTATTTTTTCTTTCTGCCACTCCATTTTGTTGGGGAGTATATGGAGCAGTTGTTTGATGTATAATACCATTTAAAGAACAAAATTCAGCAAAGTCTTTGGATTCATATTCTCCTCCTCGATCAGACCTTAGAATTTTGATCTTTTTGTCAAATTGATTTTCAACTTCAGCCTTGTAATTCTTAAAATAATTCAAGGCTTCATCTTTGGTATTTAACAAATAAATATAACAATACTGGCTACAATCATCAATAAAGGATATATAATAATTCTTTCCTCCTCTTGTAGGTGTTGCTCTAAAATCACATAAATCAGAGTGGATTAAGCCAAATATTTCATTAGATTTTTCAATTGATTTATGAGGATGTTGTGAAAATTTTGATTCTACACAAACCTCACATTTTAAATTTTTACCTAATGAACATTTTGGTAACATGCCAAGTTTTGCCATTCTTTGAATAGAACGAAAATTGACATGTCCCAAACGAGAATGCCACAAAATTGAAGGATCATGCATATACATAGAAGAGGGGCTAGTAGTGCCCATTATTGCATTAACATTAACATTGGTTACATCATTGTTTGGTGTTTCAACACCATAGTACAAAGGTAAGACACTGACTTTGAAGAGACCCTCACTAAGGTATCCCTTTCCAACATACACCCCACCCTTGGTGAGAACAAACTTATCAGACTCAAATACAAGTTTGAAACCTTTGTTACTAAGAATAGGACCAGAAATCAAATTCTTAGTAATTTCAGGAACATGCAAAACATCACTTAAAATAAGTTCTTTTTTAGAAGTCAGTTGTAGCTTCACTTTTCCATTTCCTTCAACTTTTGCAGTAGAGCCATTCCCCATAAACATTGGTTCAGAATCTGAGACTTTCTGGTATGTAGAAAACATGGTTCGGGAGTTGCAAATGTGCCTTGTGGCTCCAGTATCAATCCACCAATCCACACAATTGCTAACCATGTTGGTTTGAATCACAGCAACAAATTGATTTGGTGATTCAACCATGTTGGCTTGACCAGAATTTCCTCCACCAGAATTGCCACCATTGTTTCCATTGTTCCCTCCATTGTTCCCTCCATTATTTCCTCCATTGTTTCCTCCTTGACCCCTCCTGATCTACAATCTTTGGCCTTGTGTCCCATTTTTCCACAAACATAACATGGACCAGAATTCTTCTTGAAATTCTTCTTGTTAGGGCCATGATTTTTGCCATTTTTGGAAGAGTTTTTGGAGCCTTGCTTCCCTTTCTTGTTGTTGTGCTTTGTCCTTGAAGTGCTTGTTTCTCCAACAAAGTTTGCACTTGGTTCCAAGGAATTTGCATCTGCCTTCTCATTCAATCTGTTATCTTCTTCCACACGAATTCTCAACACAAGTTGCTCAAAACTCATGTCATCAGTTAAGTGTTTAAGATATAGTTTGAAATTCTTCCAAGAAGGAGGAAGTTTTTCAATGATTGAACCAACAAGAAAGTTAGAGTTTATACCCATACCTTCAACTTCAAGATCATGTGCAATGACTTGAATTTCCTCCACTTGTTTGAGGACAGATTTGGTATCCACCATCTTGAAATTCATGAATTTTCCAATCACGAATTTCTTGGAACATGCCACTTCTGTTTTGTATTTCTTTTCCAGTGATTCCTATATCTCTCTTGTAGTAGTCATGGTAGAGTAGATATCATAGAGAGAATCATCCAGGGCATTCAGAATATAATTTCTACAATTATATTCATTTATGTTCCAAGTTTCCACTGCCCTTTGATGTTCTGCCAATTGGGCATCACTGGGTGGTGTTGTTCCTTCTGCAGTGGTTATACCAACAGGAGGAGAGGGGGAGTCATCAGTGAGAACATTGGAAACATGAAGAGTTGTTAGATAGAAGAACATCTTCTGTTGCCATCTCCGGAAATCTGAGCCTTTGAATTTCTCAGGCTTTTCCACATGTGTTTTGATGATGGAATTTTGATCCATTCTTCACTCTTTGATTTTTGTCTTAGAATGTTATTACAGAAGTACACAATCAACAAAGTAATGAAATAAAACAAACTAAATTCAGATATATTCAATATACAAGAATCAAATTTATTGAAAACATACTTGTTTGATGATTACACATAAATATAACCACGAAATTGTAGAGATTGAGGCCTGCTTTAGCAGTTTCCTAAGACAGAAATTTCCCTGGTATGGGTCTGTCTTGAGGATACAACAATCTAATTCAAGAACAGATCTTAAATCTGTCGAAATTCACCATGATCCCTTTGGAAAGATAGACGATTTTTGAGAGAAAGTTTTTGTGTTTATTAGCCCTCAAATTCTGTCCAGATCCTTTCATTTATAGGCTGCTAATGGTGGTTGTAAACCACCAACCGAAATTAACTGCCAAAAACTGTCTGCAGTTAATCCTTTATTTAACATAATTTATTTTTCACTGAATTAATAAAAAGATTAATTAAGGACTAATTAATTTCGGATTATATATTAAAAAATATTGTTTAGTCAAGAAGAGCCCAAGGCCCTATCTTTGACCATTAATATTGAATAATCCAAGCCTACTACTAGCCCAATTAGACTAGTCCAACACCACAACCCAAATCCAATTTGCTTAACCCATTACTTGGTCCATTTGAATAAATGAGTGGGACAAGCCTTATAAGGTGGGAAAAGGTTTCCTCTTTCACCAATGTGGGATAAGTCCCATATTGTAATTTTATAGAGCAAAGTTCCAACAATTTTAGCCTTTACTTTAGTATAAAAGTAGGCTTGGAAAATTGATTGATTCAATTGATTTAAAGTCATTTTAATATTATTTTAGACATAAAAAAATTGTTTATTACTTACATTCTTAACTTTGAACAAGACTCTATTCCTTATTAAAAAATTGTATATCAATTACGGGTTATAGTGTTTGTGTTGTGCTCCTACATATATGGATATCATCTAGTGTAGATTGTTTACAGAAAAACCTTTTTAATATAAGAAAAAAGAAGCATTTTTAAGAATGAGTCCTCCATTAGTTGTAAATAGATATCATATTGTATAAGCCATGCCAAATTTCGTTCTTGAGTTTAAAAGCAAGTATTCCATCAAAATAATTAAATAAATGAACTCACTTGAAAATCCATGGCATCCTCGATCCTGTCAATAATTGTGTCCATTGTAGGGCGCTCCTTTGAATTTAAGCTTATGCACTGATATGCAAGTTCTTTGAATATATGGAAACAACGATTATCAACTTGATCTCTTATAACTGGATCAATTAATTTCTCGGGCCCTTCATTATAATAGCGTCGAACAAGGTTTATAAGAAATTGTGGGCTACCATCTACGAAGTTCGTTCGGACATAAGACAGAGTCCCACTCAAGATTTCAAACAATACAACTCCGAATGAGTACACATCTGACTTTTTAGAGAGGATGCCACTTTCTTGGTAAACCGGATCTAGATAGAAGTTAGTACCCGCAGCTTTTGTAAAGAATCGGGTAAGTTGCTGAGTTCCAAGGCCTTCTTTAGACAAGCCAAAATCACAAATTTTAGCTTCCATATTTTCGTCTAATAATATGTTTCCGCTCTTGACGTCTCTGTGTATCACTCGCTTGTTGTTCCCAAGACCTGAATGGAGGTAGTCGAGTCCTTTTGCTGCCCCTAAGCAGATCTTGAGGCGTTGTGCCCATGTTAGGCAATTCCTCCTTTTCGAGTCTCGAAGGAGTTGATCAAGGCTTCCGTTGACAGCGTATTTGGAAACTATAATCATCTCCTTATCTTCTTCACAGTATCCAACAAAAGGGATGATGTTTTGATGGTGGAAGCTGGCAATTAACGTAAGCTCACTAAGGAATTCGTTCTTTCCTTGGAGACCTTTTGGATCAAGGCGTTTGATGGCAACTATGCAATTTTGCCCACGTTTAGAGAGTTTTCCTTTGTAGACCATACCAAATCCACCATCTCCGATCAGATTTTCAGAATTGAAATATCTGGTAGCCAAGTTGATCTCCATTAGTGGAATTAGAAAACTTTCTAATTGCTCGCTTTGTGTGGTAAAGTTTGAAGGTTCTCCATGGGTCTGTGAATACAAACACAACCAAATTTGCTTAGAGATATCATGACATTTTTTGCCGTGTCTAAAATATCATGACAAGAATAGAGTCCTTAACTTATGCCAGGTTTGACAATATAATTAATGAAGTTCTCAGCAAATGTCTACCAAGTATCCCCTATACCAAATTTTTTTTTGACTTGAGACAAGTTGAATGTACCTTCCTTTTGACGATGACAATGAATCTAAATATTTAAACTCACTATA
Source organism: Lactuca serriola (assembly GCF_051521515.1). NCBI lineage: Eukaryota > Viridiplantae > Streptophyta > Magnoliopsida > Asterales > Asteraceae > Lactuca > Lactuca serriola. The sequence goes on from NC_136408.1 coordinate 117,630,569, forward strand.
CATTTATCATGTTTGTATTTACACCTCTTTCATTGACATAAAGCTTCTAGCTACATCATTTTCTTCTTTAAACATAGGTGAATTTAAGGTGTAGTTTAGAAGTAGGTTAGATTTGCCGTTTCAAAAAAAAAAAAAAAATACTTATTAACATTTATGATTATGATATTATCTAAATAAGAGTACTGTTTAATAAATGATTTATTTTGAAAGTAGTGGCAAAATGATATAACTCATTTAGGAAACGATAACTTGTGTATTTGCTATATATATATATTTCGATAAACTAATTATTTAATAAAATATACATAGATATAAAACAGAAATTACAAAACAAGTTTTGCGTTGTGCAAATACTACAAAACTAGAGGGCTTGTTAATGAAGCTTTATAAAAAATTTTAAGTTAGATTTAAGTTCGTATTAATGCTATTATACTCCCACATATAAGTTCTGATCTTATTTGGTCACTAACCATTATTTTGTGTGTTTTGAATCTCTAAACATCAGATTTTATAAATATAAAATTTATAAATGTTTGAAAATGAGTGATGTTATTTTGATATAGAAGTAATTGCAAAAGCTATATGACATGTTTGAAAGATAAATGAATTACATTGGTTGGTGGTGAAGACATGGCAACATAATGATTTGGACTATACAAAATAAATGTTAGTGGCCAAATAAAGGAGAAATATATATATATATATATATATATATATATATATATATATATATATATATATATATATATAACTGTTAAACATGAAAATATCATATTTGTTTAAAAACTTTTTAATTCTTTTTATACCTTCTAAATCCTTACATTCACTGATTTGCTTATATACCCTCTTCGTAATTTTTTAATTCAACTTCAGATACCCGTCTAATAGAAAGTTGATTAAGTAACTTTTAGAACAAGTAAGGTGATTTTTTTTGAGATCTTTGCATATAATATTAACGATTTTGATAGGGTTTTGGGTGTATTGGAGAAAACTGTAAAGTTTTTAGGGATGAAAATGCCGAATTTAACAGGACAATGGATTTTTAGAAACAATTTGGGAAGAATTGGATTCATTGGACATATATTTCATTAGTTTTGATTAGATTTAGCTTTACCAAAATTCAAGCAAGAGAGCCTAATTTTTACCACCAAAGACTATTTTGAGATGCTTCACAAATCGAGTGAACACTTTTGGGTTTGTTCCAAAAAGTCAAAGAAAAAGGCTTGAGATTTAGCTAGTTAGGTAGCTTAGGTTTTGTTCAAAAATCATACCAGTCAAGAAGGAATTTTGAAGTCGATCAATGAATGTTAGAGAATTTATAAAAGATATAATCATTCATTACTAAAATTAAATATTAATATTATTATAAAACCTTTAAAAAAGCATTGAATTTTTTTGGTAAATATGATATTTTTAAATTTATAAATGGTAAATATGATGTTTATATTTTTGAATAGTTAATACATTATATATGATATTTGATGATTGTAAATATATATACACGAAAAATAAAAATGAAACCTATGGTATATAGTGAGTTTATGATGTTAGCATTAACCGCTTAAATTAGCCCATTTTTTTTCTTTTGACAACATTGAGTAATGAACGCATTTTTATATAACGGGCCCATCTTTAAAATTACTCAAGATTTTTCCCTGTTTCTTATTAAAATACTATATCAACAAAAATATTCAAATCAAAATACTTACTTGATTATTTATTGCTTCCTCGATTCTTTTGATAATTCTCTTGGTTGTAGGGCGATCCTTCAAGTTCAAACTAATGCATCGATATGCAATTTTTTTAAACGAATGCAAGGAATGAATATTAATTTGATCTCTGATAAGAGGATCAATTAAGGTGTCTGGTCCTTCATCATAGTAGCGCCGGACCAAATTTACGAGTGTTTGTGGCTTATTATCACCAATGCTCCTTTTCTCACAAGCCAACATCCCGTTTAACATTTCAAACAACATCATCCCATATGAGTAAATGTCTGATTCTATTTTGACAATGCCACTTTCATTGTAAATGGGATCCATGTAATATTGGGTACCCTGAACACTTCCATAAACTTGTGCCTGATCTTCGGCAAGTACTAATGACAAACCAAAACCGCAAACTCTTGCTTCCAAATTATCATCTAGTAATATATTTGCACTCTTGATATCTCTGTGAATTACTCTTTTGTCCTCCCCAAGACCTGAGTGAAGGTGGTTGAGTCCTCTTGCTGCCCCAATGCAAATCTTCAGGCGTTGTGCCCATGTTAAGAAACCAATCTTATCTGGATTTTTGAGATAATCAGCAAGCCTTCCATTGATAGCATACTCATATACTAGAATCATTTCATTGTCTTCATCACAAAACCCAATGAAAGGAATGATGTTTGCATGGTTGAAGTCAGACATCATCTTAACCTCATTAAGAAACTCATCCTTCCCAAACACACCATTGAAATTAAATCGTTTGAAGGCAGCTATGGGACTTTGCCAATGATCTGAGAGTTGTCCTTTGTAGACCACACCAAATGCATCATCTCCGATGTGAGTTTCAGAATTGAAGTCTCCTGTGGCCAGCCTAATCTCTTTTAGTGGAATTAGAAATTGTTGTAGGTTCTGACGTTTGTCGCTTCGCATGGTAATGGTTGAAGCAATGCGGGGGCTCTGTGAATATAAACAGAAATTAGTTTGCTTATAGATTCTACCGTAGAATTAAAGAATGTTAATTATAACAATGCCTAAAAAAATAAAACCCAGTTCTTCACATGATACTATTGATCATGTTCATATTTTTTTAAACCAGCCATTAGAAATTAACTACTTCAAATAAACTCAAGATTAAATAATACATATAATGTCTTTTGAAACAAGTGGTTAAACTTATAGCCTTAGCTTGACAATAGTAAAAAAAATCAATTTTTTTCTTTTAACTTTTGTTCCGACTCATAAAAAATAATGATACGTGGAATCCACTAATATTTTTTTATTGATATATATTCTCTTGATTTTGACAATTGTTTTGATTTACTAAGTAAAAAGATGAGTAAGAAAAAAAATTGAAAGATATTTGATTTCTCTAGAAAAAAGTCCCATTAAACAAAGGCATACTGCTGAAAGAAACTTTTCAACAAAAAGGTTCAATTTCGTAAGGTATTTATTTCCGGTACAAGGATACACAAAGGGAAAAAATAATGAATTAATTATGAGGTTTTATCGATGATAGTGCTCATTAATTCTTGCATATAAAACTAGATTTCCTTCAAAAAATCTTAATTAAATTGCAATACTTACTTGAATATCCAGTGCATCCTGAATCCTCCTGATGATCATGTTCATCGTAGGGCGATCATTGGAATTCCAACTAAGACACTGATACGCAATTTCCTTAAACACATTGAAAGATCGAGTATTAATTTGAACTCGTATATTAGGATCATTTAAGCGATCTAGTCCGTCATCGTAGTATCGTCGGACCAAATTTATGAGTATTTGTGGCTCATCATCATCAATACTCCTTCCCTGACACGCCAACATCCCACTCAACATCTCAAACAGTACCACCCCAAATGAGTAGACATCTGATCGAATGTCTCTCCACGATGCCACTCTCATTGTAAACGGGATCCAAGTAATATTCGGTACCCACAACATTTTCATAGACTTGTGGCTTATTTTGGTCGACTAATAATGACAAATGAAAGCAACAAACTTTGGCATCCAGATTATCATCTAACAATATATTCGCACTTGTTACATCCCTGTGAATTACTCGACTATCCTCACCAAGACCTGAGTGAAGATACTTGAGTGCTTTTGCTGCGCCCAAGCAAATCTTAAGTCGCTGCATCCATGTTATGCAACTGATCTTAATAGGGTCTCGGAGATGATGATTAAGGCTTCCATTTGTAGCGTATTCAGAAACAATAATCATCTCATTTTCTTCATCGCAGTAGCCAATGAAACGGATGATATTTCATGGTTGAAGCTGGATATCATCTTAACCTCATTACGGAACTCTTCCTCTCCAATTCCTGCAGTGCGATGATAGCGTTTGAATGCAGCATTGCGATTTTGCCAATGCTGAGAGAGTTGTCCTTCATAGATCTTACCAAATTCACCTTTTCCAATCAGATTTACATAACTGCAGTTATGGGTGGCAAAGCTTATCTCCTGCAGTGGAATCAGAAAACTTTCTGGGTTCTGATATTGGTGGCTTTGAATGGTAATCGCTGAAGCAGCTTCGTGGATCTGTAAATATAATTAAAACAAAAAAAAAAAAAAAAAAAAAAAAATCTCTTAGAGGCGCCTACTGATTTTCCCTGGATTAAACAGTATATTATAAGTCTAAAGAAATTAGATATGCTGTCGTATGAATTATAATCCCACCACTTTACATGCTACAATATCTTCTCTATTACATATTGTTATTTTTGAACAGCAAATCATCTATAATTTTTACTTTTTAGCAAGACGTAATATATAGATGCCAGAACCCATCCTTTGTAAAGCTATTGCTCAGATCGTACACCCCTTAAGATTTGTTTTCCCCCCTAAAACTCTATTTAACCAATGCATATGAAATTTCATGAACCAAATGGTTAGGCTAGTTGAATAGAAAATCTGATAATAATTAAGCTAACATGGAGCTAAGATTTTGGAGAAGAACACGATAAACCAAGTTATCCTGTTCTTTTCATCTTAGATATTCATTTGCGGCAATAACTTTTCATGTTGTGCGGTTTATGTTAGTATTGTTGCTTTAATTCTTTGAAACTAGATTTCACTAAAAACTTATTGCTTTAACTATTGCCTGTGAAGCAAGATTTCATTCAAAATATTGAATATAAAGACTTACATGAAAATACAGTGCTATCTCGATCGACTCCATGATCTGCTTTGCTGTAGGGCGATCCTTTAAATTCCAACTAATGCACTTGTATGCAATTTCTTCAAACTTATGAAAAGAACGAGCATCTACTTGAGTTATCAAATACGGATCAATTAGGTTGCGTTTAGTTACGGAAAAACAATTTTCATTTTCCGTTTTTTGTTTTCCCTTTTCGATTTTCATTTTCCGTTTTCATTTTTCATTCAAAAATTTTGAAAACGTGTTTAGTTAAACTTATTCATTTTTCATTTTCAGTTTTAGAAAATTAGAAAACGTGTTTAGATGTGTATTTTTCTATCGGTTTTCATTTTTAGAAAATGGTAGCGGTGGTAGGGTGTGGGTAGGGGCGGTGACGGTAGCGGGTCGCCGGCGGTGGTGGTGATGACAGGCGATGGTGGTGGCTGCGGCAATTGTGTCAGTGGTGGTGATGGCGGCGGCAGCGGTGGTGGTGGTGCTAGTGACGGGTTAGTGGTGGTGGTGGTGATGGTGATGGTAGGTCGGTGATTGTGGTGGTGGTGTTAGGTGGGTGGGGGTGTGAGTGTGTTTATGTGTGTTTGTGGGGGTAGGTGTGGGTTTGTGTGTGTGTAGGTGTGTGTGTCTGTGAGGGTGGGGGTAGGTGTGAGTTTGTGTGTATGTGGGTGTGTGTTTGTGGGGGTGTGGGTATGTATGTGTGTGTGTTTGTGGGTGGGTGTGTGTGTGGGTATGTGTGTGTGTTTGTGGGTTGGTGTGTGTGTGTGTGTGTGCGGGTGGGTGTGTGTGGGTTGGTGTGTGTGTGTGTGTGGGGGGGGGGGTATGTATGTGTGTGTGGGTGGGGTGTTAAGGTGGGGGTAGGTAGAGGTGGATGGGGTGGGAGTGGGTGTGTGTTTATATTTTAGAAAAATTTTGGAATTAGAAAAAGTGTGGAAAACAATGATTATCAGTTTTCCAAATATTTCCAACCTCTTTTAAATTTTAGAAAACGGAAAATTTTCATTTTCCGTGAAAAATTTAGAAAAATAGACGAACTAAACGCGTTTTCAAAATTCTCATTTTTCTTGGAAAATTTTTCCGGAAAACGGCCCATTTTTCCGCAACTAAAGACACCCTTAAGTTTTCCATCCCCTCATCATGGTAGCGTCGGACCAAGTTCATCAAAGGTTGTGGCTCATCATCGCCGATGCTCTTTAGGTGATATGCCATCATCCCAGTCAACAGTTCAAACAGTACCACACCAAATGAGTAAATGTCTGATTATTTGCTTATGATGCTGCTTTCATAGTATACGGGTCGATGTAGAAGTTGGTACCCGCAACTCTCGTATAGATGTGTGATTGTTGCTGAATATCTGTGGGGACATTTATTGACAAAACAAAATCACAAATTTTTGCTTCCAGATTTTCGTCTAATAATATGCTTGCACTCTTCATGTTTTTATGTATTACTCTGTTGGAATCCCGAAGACCTGAGTGAAGATAATCGAGTCCTCTTGCTGCCCCTATACAAATCTTCAGGCGCTGTGCCCATGATAGACTATAATCATCTCATTGTCTTCATCACACTAACCGACGAAGGGGATGATGTTCTGATGGTTGAAACTGGAAATCATCTTAACCTCATTAAGAAACTCACGATGTCCTTGACGACCATGTCAATCAAGACGTTTGACGGCCACAGAGCGGTTTTGCCAGAGCTCGGAGAGTTGTCCTTTGTAGACCGTTCCAAACCCACCATTTCCAATGAGAGTTTCTGCAGCGAAGTTTTGAGTTGCGAGGATAATATCTTTCAGTGGAATCTTAAACAGTTCCAGTAAAACCCTTGAGGAAGACATTGTGTTTTGATACTAATTGGTGGCTTTGTATGGCTGAGTCTGTGAAATATTAAACACAACTGAGTTTGCTTAAAGAATTTATAGCTTTTTAATTACCTATATAGCCATTTAGGTGATGTAAAAAAATATCATAGACAGTTGACCTGAATTAAGTCTTGTGAAAAAATAAAAATAAATCCCCCTACCGAACACATTCACACGTTATGGGTTGTCATATTCTGTTTAATAAAATTTAAAATATAGGCAATAATGGTGCTTAGATCTCCTACCTAACCCTTTGAATTATTGTCTAATTGTTATTTATTTCATAATTGTATTACGTACTAGCTAGCCAGTTGTAACTTATAACTTGGTTTATTCACATCACCACATGTCATATGTGATGCAATCATGGCCATATTAGTTTCAAGTTCGTTTTAATAGTTTGTATATGTACAACCCGACTCATATATCATTTAATACAAACTTGAAGTTAGCTGCTACCATTGTAATAAAAGCATGGTTTTCGAAGAAAGTATGCCACATGCTCTTTTTAAGAGCTATTTACTTAGTCGTTGTGGTTAGTGGCAAATCTAACATTCAAGCACACATGTGTCCAAAACCGTGTGATATGGAAAAAACAAATCGTCATAAATTAAATTTAGTTACTGGAATTGGTTGTGCTAATAAAATTTAAAACGAATATAAAATTACCTTTTAGTTATGTTTTTAGAGTATTTTTATCGGTTTGCACTCTTCTTTCTGTTTATTTTTCTCATCTTGCATGTTATTTTCTCTTGTAGTCTTCAAATCTAAATGAATTAAATATAATTGTATATATATATAAAAAGGTTTTTTTTATCACCTCACTGACAATTGAGCAATGTGATTATTGAAAGAGAAAACTTACAAGTGTTCTTAATGAAAGCATAAAAGCTAAGAACAAGAAACAGGAGAATAAATATTAGCTACTACACCAAACCCTAATGGGCTAAAGGCTAAAGACCAACAAATCTGAAGTTTGTTCTTTTTGTTCTTTTCTACATAAGCAGTTTCAGCGGACATAACATAAATGGATTCGGATCGATGTCCATTCAACACTGGTATATACTTAGTTTCAAATTTGTCATATACCTTAACATCATTGGGTCCAAAGACAACATAATGAACTACAGAGGCGAGTTGTGCAACAGAAAGTAACTCCTTTTTCATTCAAGGTACATGATACACTCCAGGTAACATTAACTCCCTCTTTCTCTCTTCAGGTGAAAAAACTACATCTGGAACATCCGAAAAATACAGTCTGAAAATTTCGTTTTAAAATAGTAATAAAACCATATTCATCAATCGTCATATAAGAATCATAAAGAATGTATCTCAAAATATCTTAACAACTGTCAAATATATCAGAGTATAAACATCCTAGGCTAAACAAATGGTGTGTGCACTGCAATCTTCCCAAGCTCCTCTTTTGAAAACTGAGTACATGAAACCAAAACTGAAAACCGTAAGCACGAAGCTTAGTGAGCTCCCCCAAACTACCACATACCATACAATAACATATAAAGCATCTACTGGGCCTTGCCCACTGCATCGGACCGAAGTCCGGAAACTAACCAGGGCCTTGCCCTCTGCATCGGACCGATGTCCGGAAACTGCATCGGACCGGAGTCCGGAACTAACCAGGGCCTTGCCCTCTGCATCGGACCGAAGTCTGGAACTAACTTCATCGGACTGAAGTACGTAACTTATTGAGACCTTGTCCCCTGCATCGGACCGAAGTCCGGAACTGACTGAACATAACATAGCATAAACATATCAACTAGCATGAATACATATATTGCATACTGCATCGGAACAGAGTCCGGAACACATAACACAAAACATGCTTGAATCACAAAAACATCAAGCACTCTAACTACTTCATCGGACCGAGGTCCAGAACTAACTGAACATAGCATAACATAATCATAGCATATAATATAAACACATATACTGCATACTACATCGGACCATAGTCCGGAATACATAACTCATACCATATCTGTATCACAAAGACACTAAGCATATTGAACTACTGCATCAGACTGAAGTCCGAAACTACTGCTAACTAAACGGGCCGGCATTGTGGCCGTAGACCCGTTCCTACTGGAAGGAAACTCACCTCACACTGCTGAAGTCCCGTAGACACAACCCCACACTGCTGAAGTCCCGCAGACTCAACCCCAGCTGCTAGATGACAGATTCCCAAACTGTCAACACAAAAATAACACCCAATTAATAATTGGGTTCTAACACATAACTATAAATACATAATTTGGGTAATTACTAGATTACCCCTAGCTTGGCTTACCCAAGCCCAAGGCCCAATCCATAGGCCCAAAGTCAACTAGGGATCAAAGCCCAACATATGGCCCAATTTTCCAAATTAGGCCCAAACCTCTACATGGACTTCCCTTAAGGCCCAATTGCTCAGTCCAGTCTAACATGTCTCATTCTAAGGGCCCAATGTCATACAACCAACTAGGCCCAGCTATGGCCCACTTTTCCAAATTGGGCCAATCCATGATATGGGCCTTACCCTAGAGCCCAACTAATTACTCTAGTCTATTTGATTATTCTCGGATGGCCCAACACAAAGCACAAGTGAAATTAGGGTTTCACATCAAATGATGACTAGGGTTAAGTGTTACTTACTTAACCCACTAAGGACTTAACACACTAGGGACTTAATCCATTAAGTCCATTATTGCTTAGATTAATTTCTGCCAATGATTATTATTTAATATTTCAGTTATTAAATAATTCTCGTGTGTCCTGATAAATTCCCAAATATTAATATTTTCTCAGTTAGCTCATTAAGGACTTAGTCCATTAAGTTCTTTACTCTACTAGATAAATGGCATGGAATAGTTTGGGCTTAATTCACAATCCAATCCCAATGGCCCAAAAGTGGGTCCAATAGGTCTAAGGCCCAATACTCATAATTAGGGTTTTCTAAACCCTAATTAGGGTTCCTCATCCAAATGTGGCCCAAAATAACTCTCTAAGCCCATTAGGGTTTTGCTTGTGGGACACCACCCACTACCACCTCGGGTAGTGGTGGTCCATGGCGGCTCACGGCGGCGGCCACCACCCTAAGGTGGTGGTTTTCCATTTCTTTTTATTATTCAATTTGCTAATTACAATTACAGGGCTTTAATCCAAAATACACACACTCACTAACTAACTAACACACACACACAACCACCCTAGTGGTGGTCGGCGGTGGTACAAGGCGGCAGCCACCATGGTTGGCGGCCATGGTGGGCATCTATTCCTTTTTCCGGCCATTAACACCTTCTACAACAAAACACACACACACACCTACAAGATTCTATTTGCACAAAGGTCCAGCCACCCTCCCTTGGTGGCTCACGGTGGCGGCAGCAACACTAAAAAGCAACAGCAGCGGTGGTTGTGATGCTAGCCACCACCCAAAGGTGGTGGCGGTGGTCTTTCTTGTCCCTCATCCGAGCAAACGAACAGCAACCACATGCAACCTCGATCCGGAGACTGAAACTTTCCCAACTCAGCCACCATGGGTGGAAAATGATGGTCGGAACCCAGAAACGGCGATTCTCCGGCAGCAACATCGCAATGGCGACCTTCCTTGACAGTGTGGCGGTCGGCGGTGCTCATTGGCGAGGCAACAGGCGCCCTGCTTGGTTGGAACAGCGAACGACAACAGTCTTCACGCATGGCGGCTGGCTTGGCGGAGAAAGGATGGTGGCGATAAGTCTCGATAGGGCGGCGGAAGGCTCTAACATAGCGGTTGGAGTAAGAGAAGGAGAAGAAGGCGGTCGATCGGCGGCCATGAGTGACCGGAGGTGAGAGAGTAGGAGGGGTGACGGCTGGAGGCATATCCCTTAGGGTTAGGGTTTTGAGTGATTTAAGATGCATATATACAAGGATCAAGGGAGGATGATGGGAGTTGTCCGGTGTCCATGCTCCAACTTTGCCCATTTAACCATTCTAGTCCCTCCCCATGATATCTTTTTCAAAATAAAACACATACTTACCTTTTTAACCCTATCTTCTGAAATTCTTTACAATTAAAGTCTGAAATTTACCAATCAACCCCTATTCTACAAAAATCTCTTTCATAATAAATCCTTAAATTACTAATAAGCCCTTAAGCCTTCAATCTTTTCAATTTAAGTCCCGAACATACACTTTTAACCCTCGACTTCTAATATTCTTCACAAATCATCCCGAGACTTACATTTATTAATTTATTTAAATAAACGGGGCGTTACAACTCTCCCCCACTTAAATTAGATTTCTTCCTCGAAATCGTTCCTTACCATTCCTTACACGCTAACCTCATTAAGAAACTCACGATGTCCTTGACGACCATGTCGATCAAGACGTTGGACGTCCACAGAGCGGTTTTGCCAGAGCTCGGAGAGTTGTCCTTTGTAGACCGTTCCAAACCCACCATTTCCAATCAGAGTTTCTGCAGCGAAGTTTTGAGTTGCGAGGATAATATCTTTCAGTGGAATCTTAAACAGTTCTAGTAAAACCCTTGAGGAAGACATTGTGTTTTGATACTAATTGGTGGCTTTGTATGGCTGAGTCTGTGAAATATTAAACACAACTGAGTTTGCTTAAAGAATTTATAGCTTTTTAATTACCTATATAGCCATTTAGGTGATGTAAAAAAAATATCATAGACAGTTGACCTGAATTAAGTCTTGTGAAAAAATAAAAATAAATCCCCCTACCGAACAGATTCACACGTTATGGGTTGTCATATTTTGTTTAATAAAATTTAAAATATAGGCAATAATGGTGCTTAGATCTCCTACCTAACCCTTTGAATTATTGTCTAATTGTTATTTATTTCATAATTGTATTACGTACTAGCTAGCCAGTTGTAACTTATAACTTGGTTTATTCACATCACCACATGTCATATGTGATGCAATCATGGCCATATTAGTTTCAAGTTCGTTTTAATAGTTTGTATATGTACAACCCGACTCATATATCATTTAATACAAACTTGAAGTTAGCTGCTACCATTGTAATAAAAGCATGGTTTTCGAAGAAAGTATGCCACATGCTCTTTTTAAGAGCTATTTACTTAGTCGTTGTGGTTAGTGGCAAATCTAAGATTCAAGCACACGTGTGTCCAAAACCGTGTGATATGGAAAAAAACAAATCGTCATAAATTAAATTTAGTTACTGGAATTGGTTGTGCTAATAAAATTTAAAACGAATATAAAATTACCTTTTAGTTATGTTTTTAGAGTATTTTTATCGGTTTGCACTCTTCTTTCTGTTTATTTTTCTCATCTTGCATGTTATTTTCTCTTGTAGTCTTCAAATCTAAATGAATTAAATATAATTGTATATATATATATATATATATATAAAGGTTTTTTTTATCACCTCACTCACAATTGAGCAATATGATTATTGAAAGAGAAAACTTACAAGTGTTCTTAATGAAAGCATAAAAGCTAAGAACAAGAAACAGGAGAATAAATATTAGCTAATACACCAAACCCTAATGGGCTAAAGGCTAAAGACCAACAAATCTGAAGTTTGTTCTTTTTGTTCTTTTCTACATAAGCAGTTTCAACGGACATAACAAAATGGATTCGGATCGATGCCCATTCAACACTGGTATATACTTAGTTTCAAATTTGTCATATACCTTAACATCATTGGGTCCAAAGACAACATAATGACCTACAGAGGCGAGTTGTGCAACAGAAAGTAACTCCTTTTTCATTCAAGGTACATGATACACTCCAGGTAACATTAACTCCATCTTGCTCTCTTCAGGTGAAAAAACTACATCTGGAACATTCGAAAAATACAGTCTGAAAATTTCGTTTTAAAATAGTAATAAAACCATATTCATCAATCGTCATATAAGAATCATAAAGAATGTATCTCAAAATATCTTAACAACTGTCAAATATATCAGAGTATAAACATCCCAGGCTGAACAAATGGTGTGTGCACTGCAATCTTCCCGAGCTCCTCTTTTGAAAACTGTGTACCTGAAACCAAAACTGAAAACTGTAAGCATGAAGCTTAGTGAGCTCCCCCAAGCTACCACATACCATACAATAACATGTAAAGCATCTACTGGGACATGCCAACTGCATCGGTCCGAAGTCCGGAAACTAACCAGGGCCTTGCCCTCTGCATCGGACCGAAGTCCAGAAACTGCATCGGACCGGAGTCCGGAACTAACCAGGGCCTTGCCCTCTGCATCGGACCGAATTCCGGAACTAACTTCATTGGACCGAAGTCCGTAACTAATTGAGACCTTGCCCCCTGCATAGGACCGAAGTCCGGAACTGAATGAACATAACATAGCATAAACATATCAACTACCATGAATACATATACTGCATACTGCATCGGAACAGAGTCCGGAACACATAACACAAAACATGCTTGAATCACAAAGACATCAAGCACTTTAACTACTGCATCGGACCGAGGTCCAGAACTAACTGAACATAGCATAACATAATCATAGCATATAATATAAACACATATACTGCATACTACATCGGACCATAGTCCGGAATACATAACTCATACCATGTCTGTATCACAAAGATACTAAGCATACTGAACTACTGCATCAGACTGAAGTCCGAAACTACTGCTAACTAAACGGGCCGGCATTGTGGCCGTAGACCCGTTCCTACTGGAAGCAAACTCACCTCACACTGCTGAAGTCCCGTAGACACAACCCCACACTGCTGAAGTCCCGCAGACTCAACCCCAGCTGCTAGATGACAGATTCCCAAACTGTCAACACAAAAATAACACCCAATTAATAATTGGGTTCTAACACATAACTATAAATACATAATTTGGGTAATTACTAGATTACCCCTAGCTTGGCTTACCCAAGCCTAAGGCCCAATCCATAGGCCCAAACTCAACTAGGGATCAAAGCCCAACATATGGCCCAATTTTCCAAATTAGGCCCAAACCTCTACATGGACTTCCCGTAAGGCCCAATTGCTCAGTCCAGTCTAACATGTATCATTCTAAGGGCCCAATGTCATACAACCAACTAGGCCCAGCTATGGCCCAATTTTCCAAATTGGGCCAATCCATGATATGGGCCTTACCCTAGAGCCCAACTAATTACTCTAGTCTATTTGATTATTCTCGGATGGCCCAACACAAAGCACAAGTGAAATTAGGGTTTCACATCAAATGATGACTAGGGTTAAGTGTTACTTACTTAACCCACTAAGGACTTAACACACTAGGGACTTAATCCATTAAGTCCATTATTGCTTAGATTAATTTCTGCCAATGATTATTATTTAATATTTCAGTTATTAAATAATTCTCGTGTGTCCTGATAAATTCCCAAATATTAATATTTTCTCAATTAGCTCATTAAGGACTTAGTCCATTAAGTTCTTTACTCTACTAGATAAATGGCATGGAATAGTTTGGGCTTAATTCACAATCCAATCCCAATGGCCCAAAAGTGGGTCCAATAGGTCTAAGACCCAATACTCATAATTAGGGTTTTCTAAACCCTAATTAGGGTTCCTCATCCAAATGTGGCCCAAAATAACTCTCTAAGCCCATTAGGGTTTTGCTTGTGGGACACCACCCACTACCACCTCGGGTAGTGGTGGTCCATGGCGGCTCACGGCGGCGGCCACCACCCTAAGGTGGTGGTTTTCCATTTCTTTTTATTATTCAATTTGCTAATTACAATTACAGGGCTTTAATCCAAAATACACATACTCACTAACTAACTAACACACACACACAACCACCCTAGTGGTGGTCGGCGGTGGTACAAGGCGGCAGCCACCATGGTTGGCGGCCATGGTGGGCATCTATTCCTTTTTCCGGCCATTAACACCTTCTACAACAAAACACACACACACCTACAAGATTCTATTTGCACAAAGGTCCAGCCACCCTCCCTTGGTGGCTCACGGTGGCGGCAACAACACTAAAAGGCAACAACAGCGGCGGTTGTGATGCTAGCCCCCACCCAAAGGTGGTGGCGGTGGTCTTTCTTGTCCCTCATCCGAGCAAATGAACAGCAACCACACGCAACCTCGATCCGGAGACTGAAACTTTCCCAACTCAGCCACCATGGGTGGCAAACGATGGTTGGAACCCAGAAACGGCGATTCTCCGGCAGCAACATCGCAATGGCGACCTTCCTCGACAGTGTGGCGGTCGGCGGTGCTCATTGGCGAGGCAACAGGCGCCCTGCTTGGTTGGAACAGCGAACGACAACAGTCTTCACGCATGACGGCTGGCTTGGCGGAGAAAGGATGGTGGCGATAAGTCTCGATAGGGCGGCGGAAGGCTCTAACATAGCGGCTGGAGTAAGAGAAGGAGAAGAAGGCGGTCGATCGGCGGCCATGAGTGACCGGAGGTGAGAGAGTAGGAGGGGTGACGACTAGAGGCATATCCCTTAGGTTTAGGGTTTTGAGTGATTTAAGATGCATATATACAAGGATCAAGGGAGGATGATGGGAGTTGTCCGGTGTCCATGCTCCAACTTTGCCCATTTAACCATTCTTGTCCCGCCCCATGATATCTTTTTCAAAATAAAACAGATACTTACCTTTTTAACCCTATCTTCTGAAATTCTTTACAATTAAAGTCTGAAATTTACCAATCAACCCCTATTCTACAAAAATCTCTTTCATAATAAATCCTTAAATTACTAATAAACCCTTAAGCCTTCAATCTTTTCAATTTAAGTCCCGAACATACACTTTTAACCCTCGGCTTCTAATATTCTTCACAAATCATCCCGAGACTTACATTTATTAATTTATTTAAATAAACGGGGCGTTACAACTCTCCCCCACTTAAATTAGATTTCGTCCTCGAAATCGTTCCTTACCATTCCTTACACGCTAACCTCATTAAGAAACTCACGATGTCCTTGAAGACCATGTCGATCAAGACGTTGGACGTCCACAGAGCGGTTTTGCCAGAGCTCGGAGAGTTGTCCTTTGTAGACCGTTCTAAACCCACCATTTCCAATCAGAGTTTCTGCAGCGAAGTTTTGAGTTGCGAGGATAATATCTTTCAGTGGAATCTTAAACAGTTCTAGTAAAACCCTTGAGGAAGACATTGTGTTTTGATACTAATTGGTGGCTTTGTATGGCTGAGTCTGTGAAATATTAAACACAACTGAGTTTGCTTAAAGAATTTATAGCTTTTTAATTACCTATATAGCCATTTAGGTGATGTAAAAAAATATCATAGACAGTTGACCTGAATTAAGTCTTGTGAAAAAATAAAAATAAATCCCCCTACCGAACACATTCACACGTTATGGGTTGTCATATTCTGTTTAATAAAATTTAAAATATAGGCAATAATGGTGCTTAGATCTCCTACCTAACCCTTTGAATTATTGTCTAATTGTTATTTATTTCATAATTGTATTACGTACTAGCTAGCCAGTTGTAACTTATAACTTGGTTTATTCACATCACCACATGTCATATGTGATGCAATCATGGCCATATTAGTTTCAAGTTCGTTTTAATAGTTTGTATATGTACAACCCGACTCATATATCATTTAATACAAACTTGAAGTTAGCTGCTACCATTGTAATAAAAGCATGGTTTTCGAAGAAAGTATGCCACATGCTCTTTTTAAGAGCTATTTACTTAGTCGTTGTGGTTAGTGGCAAATCTAAGATTCAAGAACACGTGTGTCCAAAACCGTGTGATATGGAAAAAACAAATCGTCATAAATTAAATTTAGTTACTCGAATTGGTTGTGCTAATAAAATTTAAAACGAATATAAAATTACCTTTTAGTTATGTTTTTAGAGTATTTTTATCGGTTTGCACTCTTCTTTCTGTTTATTTTTCTCATCTTGCATGTTATTTTCTCTTGTAGTCTTCAAATCTAAATGAATTAAATATAAATTGTATATATATAAAAAGGTTTTTTTTATCACCTCACTGACAATTGAGCAATGTGATTATTGAAAGAGAAAACTTACAAGTGTTCTTAATGAAAGCATAAAAGCTAAGAACAAGAAACAGGAGAATAAATATTAGCTACTACACCAAACCCTAATGGGCTACAGGCTAAAGACCAACAAATCTGAAGTTTGTTCTATTTGTTTTTTGCTACATAAGCAGTTTCAGCGGACATAACATAAATGGATTCGGATCGATGTCCATTCAACACTGGTATATACTTAGTTTCAAATTTGTCATATACCTTAACACCATTGGGTCCAAAGACAACATAATGAACTATAGAGGCGAGTTGTGCAACAGAAAGTAACTCCTTTTTCATTCAAGGTGCATGATACACTCCAGGTAACATTAACTCCCTCTTGCTCTCTTCAGGTGAAAAAACTACATCTGGAACATCCGAAAAATACAGTCTGAAAATTTCGTTTTAAAATAGTAATAAAACCATATTCATCAATCGTCATATAAGAATCATAAAGAATGTATCTCAAAATATCTTAACAACTGTCAAATATATCAGAGTATAAACATCCCAGGCTGAACAAATGGTGTGTGCACTGCAATCTTCCCGAGCTCCTCCTTTGAAAACTGAGTACCTGAAAACAAAACTGAAAACCGTAAGCACGAAGCTTAGTGAGCTCCCCCAAACTACCACATACCATACAATAACATATAAAGCATCTACTGGGCCTTGCCCACTGCATCGGACCGATGTACGGAAACTAACCAGGGCCTTGCCCTCTGCATCGGACCGAAGTCCGGAAACTGCATCGGACCGGAGTCCGGAACTAACCAGGGCCTTGCTCTCTGCATCGGACCGAAGTCTGGAACTAACTTCATCGGACTGAAGTACGTAACTGATTGAGACCTTGTCCCCTGCATCGGACCGAAGTCCGGAACTGACTGAACATAACATAGCATAAACATATCAACTAGCATGAATACATATACTGCATACTGCATCGGAACAGAGTCCGGAACACATAACACAAAACATGCTTGAATCACAAAGACATCAAGCACTCTAACTACTTCATCGGACCGAGGTCCAGAACTAACTGAACATAGCATAACATAATCATAACATATCATATAAACACATATACTGCATACTGCATCGGACCATAGTCCAGAACACATAACTCATACCATGTCTGTATCACAACGACACTAAGCATACTGAACTACTGCATCAGACTGAAGTCTGAAACTACAGCTAACTAAACGGGCTGGCATTGTGGCCGTAGACCCGTTCCTACTGGAAGGAAACTCACCTCACACTGCTGAAGTCCCGTAGACACAACCCCACACTGCTGAAGTCCCGCAGACTCAACCCCAGCTGCTAGATGACAGATTCCCAAACTGTCAACACAAAAATAACACCCAATTAATAATTGGGTTCTAACACATAACTATAAATACATAATTTAGGTAATCACTAGATTACTCCTAGCTTGGCTTACCCAAGCCCAAGGCCCAATCCATAGGCCCAAAGTCAACTAGGGATCAAAGCCCAACATATGGCCCAATTTTCCAAATTAGGCCCAAACCTCTACATGGACTTCCATTAAGGCCCAATTGCTCAGTCCAGTCTAACATGTCTCATTCTAAGGGCCCAATATCATAGAACCAACTAGGCCCAGCTATGGCCCAATTTTCCAAATTGGGCCAATCCATGATATGGGCCTTACCCTAGAGCCCAACTAATTACTCTAGTCTATTTGATTATTCTCGGATGGCCCAACACAAAGCACAAGTGAAATTAGGGTTTCACATCAAATGGTGACTAGGGTTAAGTGTTTCTTACTTAACCTACTAAGGACTTAACACACTAGGGACTTAATCCATTAAGTCCATTATTGCTTAGATTAATTTCTACCAATGATTATTATTTAATATTTCACTTATTAAATTATTCTCGTGTGTCCTAATAAATTCCCAAATATTAATATTTTCTCAATTAGCTCATTAAGGACTTAGTCCATTAAGTTCTTTACTCTACTAGATAAATGGCATGGAATAGTTTGGGCCTAATTCACAATCCAATCCCAATGGCCCAAAAGTGGGTCCAATAGGTCTAAGACCCAATACTCATAATTAGGGTTTTCTAAACCCTAATTAGGGTTCCTCATCCAAATGTGGCCCAAAATAACTCTCTAAGCCCATTAGGGTTTTGCTTGTGGGACACCACCCACTACCACCTCGGGTAGTGGTGGTCCATGGCGGCTCACGGCGGCGGCCACCACCCTAAGGTGGTGGTTTTCCATTTCTTTTTATTATTTAATTTGCTAATTACAATTACAGGGCTTTAATCCAAAATACACACACTCACCAACTAACTAACACACACACACAACCACCCTAGTGGTGGTCGGCGGTGGTTGTGATGCTAGCCACCACCCAAAGGTGGTGGCGGTGGTCTTTCTTGTCCCTCATCCGAGCAAACGAACAGCAACCACACGCAACCTCGATCCGGAGACTGAAACTTTCCCAACTCAGCCACCATGGGTGGTAAACGATGGTCGGAACCCAGAAACGGCGATTCTCCGACAGCAACATCGCAATGGCGACCGTCCTCGACACTGTGGCAGTCGGCGGTGCTCATTGGCGAGGCAACAAGCGCCCTGCTTGGTTGGAACAACGAACGACAACAGTCTTCACGCATGTCGGCTGGCTTGGCGGAGAAAGGATGGTGGCGATAAGTCTCGATAGGGCAGCGGAAGGCTCTAACATAGCGGCTGGAGTAAGAGAAAGAGAAGAACGCGGCCGATTGGCGGCCATGAGTGACCGGAGGTGAAAGAGTAGGAGGGGTGACGGCTGGAGGCATATCCCTTAGGGTTAGGGTTTTGAGTAATTTAAGATGCATATATACAAGGATCAAGGGAGGATGATGGGAGTTGTCTGGTGTCCATGCCCCAACTTTGCCCATTTAACCATTCTAGTCCCTCCCCATGATATCTTTTTCAAAATAAAACACATACTTACCTTTTTAACCCTATCTGCTGAAATTCTTTACAATTAAAGTCTGAAATTTACCAATCAACCCCTATTCTACAAAAATCTCTTTCATAATAAATCCTTAAATTACTAATAAGCCCTTAAGCCTTCAATCTTTTCAATTTAAGTCCCAAACATACACTTTTAACCCTCGGCTTCTAATATTCTTCACAAATCATCCCGAGACTTACATTTATTAATTTATTTAAATAAACGGGGCGTTACAACTCTCCCCCACTTAAATTAGATTTCGTCCTCGAAATCGTTCCTTACCATTCCTTACACGCTAACTACTCAAGTAACATGGCAATAATCCTGAGTACACCCTAACCTTCTCAGGGTAGCTGTGACCAATCATCGCAAAGCCCAAACATCTGTAGGCGAACTACTTCCTCGCAACAAGATCACATCTACTTCATCTAAATTCTGATGTCTTGAGATGGTCCGAATCCTTGACAGACCACTCTACTGATTCATGATTGCTAAATCCAATCCACTTGTTACTCAGCTGCCTACTTAACTTCTGGTAATTCAAGGCTCACACTAGAAAACAGAATCACAAATCCACTTATCCCTGTGATTCACTTATACCTGGCCAACGTCCTGATAATCCCGCTGTGAGTGCTAGTGAATGCTACGGCTACACCCGCAGACTTACAACACTATGATGCTATCTGATTGCTAGTGAATGCTACGGCTACACCTGCAGGCTTACAACACTTTAATACTGGATCGAACATGCGCTTGCCACGTACTCAGCTGAACTCGTGTCCTGACTGGAATCCAAAACCTGATTCCCTAAGGCTAGCTGGTAACATCATGGGAACGCGATCTCCTTATTGGCAAGCTTTTCCGAACTTCCATCTCACATTATCCTCAAACCATACAACTGCTTGGGCTATCTTCCTTCCCAATAAGGATGCGAAACTTATCCTAGTCTCAAAATTGCTCCTGCTTCTGAATCCCTGGGGCGATTCTCCCCCACTTTGATTCAGCTAATGCCTTACAGCACACAAAAATGAAAGAATTCCCAATCCTTCTCACCACCCATGACCAATCTGCTAGAAACCACACTTACCATTGCTAGTGTTTCAACACTAGCTAATCCAAAAGATCACACAACTCTAAAAATTTGAATAAATCTCTGGTAATTACCAGCTAAACCCAGGAAGCTCCGAATCTCAATTGGAGACCTCAGAATCTCGCACTACATCACAGCCTCTAACATGGCCGGATCGACTAGAATACCCTTCTGATTTACAAGGTGCCCAAGAAATTGCACCCCTTGCAACTAGAACTCACAATTAGAGAACCTTGCGAAAATTCTCTTCCTTCTCAAAGTCTCTAGCACGTACTTCAGGTGCTTCTCGTGCTCCTCCTCAGTCTTGGAATAAACCAAGATGGTGCTGTACTTTCCCAATCCCTTAATCTGGGGAATTGCTCTTTCACTATTCGCAAATGCTTCTCGGTATGCAACTGGCATATGACATCTCTTAATAATACAATTCAGACACAAACGGAGGATAAATCAGGGTTACACTTACTCAAACCTCTAGAACAAAAGGCTCCCTTGTGCAGTCTCCCGCAAGTGCTGCACCGAGTCTGGCCCTGCTGGCCTCTCAAAAGTTGATCTGAAATCTACGGTCTCTTCCCGAGACCCTTCACTATAAGCAACTGATTTGGTTCCCTCTTCCTAGTGTGCTCTAAGTCAATATGCCGCTCTCGTGCTCTAGAAGTCATATCATTCAGGGTCTTGCACCCCGAGATACTCATGATCTCCCTGCTATTATTCTACAGTATGTTCTGATAACTTACCTTCTTCATTTCCTCATCTGCTACATACTGTGGCACCATATAAGCTCTTTCCCGAGACTTGGCAGTGATCTATGCCACGGTCTCAGTCTCCTAGTGGAGATCTAATAACTCTTGTGCCAACTGCTGCGCCTCAATCGCCTGGGCACACTCTGCTCAGAATCTGGTCTAAAAGTCATCCGATGACATAGCATCAACGGCATCATCACTCAGCTCACTACCAAGCTCTTCCTATCTATCTTGCGCTCTGTTCCTCAAGAGATAAGAAGTAAGTCAGATCTTGTCTCCTTTCGACACAATGTCTGGTACGGAAAACGTCGGTGACATCCGCCAACCATCTACTGCTGACAATGGGGTCCCTAACCCCCATGACAATCTGAAGCCTCACAAACTCTGAATTCCCAAAACATCAACGTACGGGTCTCTATCATGACTGCTATCTCAGTGCAGAATGCACTCGGCCTCTCATCATAAATCTCTATAATGCCCTCCTTGATCACACTGAGGATCACAAGAGTCTGGTCAATGATACTACGTAAAATTCTCAGATGAAATGAACTCTCTCATATGATCATCAATCTGCCCGGCTCCAGAGTCCAAGCCTGATCCCTCGTCGACGCCAGAACTACCATCTAGTCTACCACGTAGGGTCACTATACTCGGCAACATGCCATCACTAACATCACAATACTCATCCAAACTCGAGGGATCTCACACACTGCAAGTTCCTTGGATTCATCTCAGCCTTCCTTGATTCGAGTACGGATCCTCTGCTTTCAGTAGTACGGGCCCATACTACCTTCCACATCTATCCGTACTTTCCTCAAGTACTGCCTCGACTCCACCAAGTCACTTCTACTACTGCTGATCTCTACTACTCTTATCCTAGGCTTGCCCTAGGGAAATCTCTGACTCCACCAATTCACTCCCCGCCATCAGCTGCATAAGAAGTTCCTGCTTTCTTCCCCTAACTAGCTCGTGAATACTATTACATATTACTTAGACTAGATAATTCTTCGAATGAGAGACCCTACCCTACAACGGTTGGACTCAGACAAGAGCTGTGAAATAGGGCTAGACCTAACCTTTTGAAATTATTTAGTCCTTGCAATATGTAACTTATCATATTCGTCTACTAGTTAGTGAAAGACAACTAGAACTCCTAGGAGCACAAAGCAAGCAGCATTCGGGCGTTGAGTACACATACTAAAGTATATAATACTTTGGCTATCATACTGGCTACTCTATACTAGCATGCATCTCTCAATAAGCTGGTACACATATAACAGGCACATAAGGCATCCACGTAAGATCCTTAGCCCTAACTAGCATGTAATTCTCATAAAGCTGATACACATATAATAGGCACATAAGGCATCCTTCTTAGATCCTTAGTCCTATTCTAGCATGCTGTTCTACTGAAACTGAAACTGATATTCATAACATAAGCTTGTATAGGTAATTTGGGAGTACTTACTTGAGCTCGGCTGATTGCATGCATCACACCCTTTTTCTATTTTCAAATTTCTTTTCTTTCTACAAATTCTTTTTTCTTTTCTAAAACTCTTTTCTTTTTAAAAACTTTTTACCACTTCCTTAGTTTGAGTTCAGACACACTCGGGAGTGCGCCCGAATCCCTCAAACCAAGGCTCTGATACCAACTTGGAACATCCCAAAAATACAGTCTGAAAATTTCGTTTTAAAATAGTAATAAAACCATATTCATCAATCGTCATATAAGAATCATAAAGAATGTATCTCAAAATATCTTAACAACTGTCAAATATATCAGAGTATAAACATCCCAGGCTGAACAAATGGTGTGTTCACTGCAATCTTCCCGAGCTCCTCTTTTGAAAACTGAGTACCTGAAACCAAAACTGAAAACCGTAAGCACAAAGATTAGTGAGCTCCCCCAAACTACCACATACCATATAATAACATATAAAGCATCTACTGGGCCTTGCCCACTGCATCGGACCGAAGTCCGGAAACTAACCAGGGCCTTGCCCTCTGCATCGGACCGAAGTCCGGAAACTGCACCGGACCAGAGTCCGGAACTAACCAGGGCCTTGCCCTCTGCATCGGACCGAAGTCCGGAACTAACTGCATCGGACCGAAGTCCGGAACTGATTGGGACCTTGTCCCATGCATCGGACTGAAGTCCGGAACTGACTGAACATAACCTAGCATAAACATATCAACTAGCATGAATACATATATTGCATACTGCATCGGAACAGAGTCCGGAACACATAACACAAAACATGCTTGAATCACAAAGACATCAAGTGGTGCAACATTATAAAATTTTACCTTTTTTAACTTTTGTGTAACTCATGAACAAGTACGATATGTAAACAATCTAAGTTTGTATTCTCAATGTATGTCGCTTGTAATGCTATGTTTCATTCGTATTTAGTTGCGATGACACTACACAATGACGTCATCCGCCCCCGGATGTTTCCGTCGTCCTAGTACGGGGGTGTGACAGATCAGAGCATTGTTTATAGTTAACTAGTATATCAAACCATACAAGATATACAACTATAAATACAATGGGACTAAAGCACTTTGACTAAAAGTATACCTTAAAATTATAAGTGTGTTTATAAAGTTATACACACATACTAAGACAGTGTCATGATAAGAACAAAACTAAAGTAATTTAATGTTGGACACTACAATCGAAACTAGACAATTATGTAATCATATCTGGGATAAATATAGCCTGATCAACTATATTTATGCAAGATATGACCAACATGTGTTTGGGGGTGATAGTTGCGTTGCAACGAGACTAAAACTTACCCACTTTGCATGCAAATGAACATTAGAATTAAACATGAAGTTCAAAATACTATAGGAGTATTTTAGGATACCATATCATCCTCGTACATAAACATTCTACATGTTTCTTACACCCCTATTCCCGCGCAAGCAACATGGCTGAGTTTCACCACGAAGACCCCTACTACCTTTCCATAGTGGCCGACGAATAGTATATTCCCACTCTTGATGTCTTTATCAAAAAACAATAACAAATTGTCATTAACCATCTTAAAACTGGGTTTTCAATTTGGATCACAAAATTGGGTTCATATTTGCAAATTTAGATTTCTAATACACTTTCTAAAATTAGGATTTCAGATTTCGACCCCAGGGTCTCTGCCCCTTAGACCCCACCAGGGGATGTCGCCCTTAGACACCTCTACCAGGGGCGCTACCCTGAACCCCCGTTAGCATACGGGATTCTCCCTTAAATAGTAGTGTACTTTCAACCAATATAAACGTAAACAAATGTACAATCCACACAAACCTAACTTGATTTATATTTATGAAGGAATTATTGATCAACAAATTAATCCTATTACACTTAAATAATATTAGTGATATGAAATCACCAACATTTAATTCATTTTTTTTCATTAAATTTCATCAAATCAAACAAACACTTAAAAATTAGGACTAAAAATTAAGTTTATTCATCACATGCATCAACCATAGTTATCAATCTAAAAACTCCACATAAGTGTATGTAGTTTATCACAAGTTCCATTACAAGACCGAAAATTAAAGCATGTGTATTTATAATTACATTTCTTATTGTCCCCAAATTTACAATAAAAGTATATGTTGTACATTGACAAGACATAATATATCGACGACTGATGTTTAATTAGTTGTACAAAAACTGGAAAGTTGGATTTTTGGAAAGTTCCGCACTCGGCTTAACATTTGCGTAATCTTTTACTTGCAAGGAAGTAGTTAGGTCATCAATAGAGAAAGTCATGCTGCATTTTAAAAGTCAAATCTGATTAGCAACACAGTTTCATTTTGGGTGGATAAATAGGATAGTGTGATTATAGGATGTAAATGCATAAGTATAAGAGTTCCCATGAACTTGCATTCAAAATAAGGTTGATGCTAACTCCAGTAAACTAAAAATATCTATACGTTTAGCTGACGTATTGGTGGGTAAGGGTTTCATTAAGTAACATATGATGAAAAGAAGAATATATCATGCTAACTAATTATATCATCAATAACATAAAGAATCCTATGAGTTATGTATAACTTTAATTATCTATGTTAAGAGAACATGATGCATTGTACCTGGACCAATCTTCTATTAAAAAGGAATTGCTGCTAAAGTTACTAGATTCTTCTGTCATCAGTATCCTCATGATTGAGATGACCTAGTCCAGATAACATAATGACAAGTTATTAAGTTAATATTTACAACATTATGTAATAAATTTCAGTTCCTTAAAGATGAAATTTCACATGTAACACTTACATCATCAGAAACACGTGGAGTGTTTCCATTCTCATCCCAATAAAGAGTACACATTCTATGCAATTGTTGGAGACTTAGAATCTATAAAATATATAGACATTTATCTTATAGAATCAGTGTATAAGAGAGCACATATGCATCTTGATATCAATAGTGTACCCTAATGGATGGCAATTTAACTAAGGGACATTAGAAAACAAGTCATAGACTTTTTAAATAGATCAAACTCTTTCAAATTCTTCTCTCTCTCTCTCTCTCTCTGTGTGTGTGTATGTGTGTATGTGCGTATGTGTAGCATATATATATATATATATATATATATATATATGTATATATATATATATATATACACACACACACATATATATATATATATATACACACACACACACACACACACACAAACACACACATATATATATATATATATATATATATATATATATATATATATATATTGCCAGGTTTTTTTGAAAACCAAAAAATTTGTGAGAACTTGCGAACTAATAATCACAACATCATTTTTCAAAACCAAAAACAAGAATCTTCTCCAAATGGCACGTATAAGCCATATCTAGTCTAAAAAAAGATTTAATGATTTGTTTTCTGGTTATTTCAGAAATGTGGGTTTATGCATAACCAACAGTCATATGGAGTGCTGATGAGCACAATCAGCAGTCCATATGACAGCTGACTGTGTTTATCAACGGTCCATATAATTGTTGATTATACATACATGCAAATTTTCAAAATGAATAATAAAAATTGTCAAACACTTTTTTGAGCCTATATATGGCTTAGACACACAATTTGGAGAAGGTTGGTGTCTTTTATTTTGAAAAATAATGAGCTGATTATGAGTTCACAAGTTCATATATATATATATATATATATATATATATATATATATATATATATATATATATATATATAATGGTGAAACTCTTTCTTTCCTCACGATTGAAATTATCTCAAATTTAATTAGTCCAAAAAGACAAATGTTTTAAACACAGTGAGGTGCAATACATATGACTTTAACATTGTTTTCCAAGAATAGCATTTTACAACAGGCTATGAAAATGCTATTTTTCACCAAATTTGGTTTATGATTGGTCCAACCTAAACACTATATCTTGCATCATTATGGTGTTGTGAATAATAAAACAAAAATATTGTGTTATAAAATCTACTCACAACAAATTTACTATTGTAGTTCTATTTATCTATTCATTACTTCAACTTTGATAATTATGTTACAGAATAATGAAATCTTATGTATTGACATGGATTGGATATAGTATATGATGTCTAGAAAGTGTTTTTATAATTCTGTTGTTGTATCTATTTATTATTCATGTTATCTTTACCATTACAACAACGGGTTTTCCACGAAATTTCCAACAAGAACCTTTAATTTATCTGAATTTACTTGCAAATATGTCAATACCCAACATATGCAAATATTTACACATCAATATTTTAGTGTTCATAAGTGAAATTTGTTTTAATACACACCAAATTAGTCTAGCATACAAGTTTTGATCTTATATCGTGTTTGAGAATGAAAGACTTACCGGGCATAGACCATTGGTGATTTCTTGATACGATATGTGGTCTTTTTGAGTCAATGTCTAAGGGTCATAAAGATATTAAATAAGTTAACATATAGAATAATGAGCCATTAATTTAATATTAGGCAAAAGAAAAAAAACATATGTTTGTTCATAAGAGAAGAAAACCAAAATAGAACCTCAAAAAATGCAACTTAGTTTGAGATACATACCAAGAACCCAATAGCCTCTCTAACAGGCTTTAGTTCATCCCAAGATGATCCTGTATACTATAAATATAGAAAAACACTTTTTAGATCATACATTTGCCATGAAAGAATTACCTAATCATATCACCAAAGAATTAATATTAAATAATTAAAAGTTAACCCAATTTAAAGGATGTTTATTTTCGGATATAGATATAGTTTTACAAGTGATTTCTTGTGATAAAAGTGCATAATGTAGATGCCATGTCACACCAAAAGAAATAATAGTCTAAAAATGACATGTGCAATACATTTCCATAAGTTCAATGTTACCGGAAGAGTGTTGTAGTTAGAGTCAAATGATCTATCAACAATTTCTATATGCTTCCTAAGAAAGATTTTAACTTATGTGCAAAGTCATGAGAGTCTTTGCTTCTCTAAATTAGATTTATTTGTACTTTCAAATGAAAATGTCTTGTGGAGACATAGTCCGAAGAAAACATAATGTACGATCTATACCAAAATCATGTAAAAGCTTATAGTAGGTCCATCTGGAATTCTCAACAACTTCACGATATGTTACTATGATTGAGACAGACGATAAGTAGAGTAACCCATTTATTTCTACTTCTCCAAATTTCTTAGTAACTACGACACCTCCAACATGTTGAAATTTATGTTTTTATTACTAATGAGAATAGCCGGTATAGCTTGATGCATGGTTTCATGAATAAAGGTTGCCTTATGCACCAAGATAAAAGAGAGAAGAAAAAAACATGAATGGATTAACTTTTTGATCCTAACTTCAACACGTGCAAAGCATAAAGAAAAACAAAACTTACTGTGAATTTTATTGAATAATAAAAACTAACATTGAAATATCTATTTATACTAAAAAAAGAATCCTACTCTAATACCAAAACAAGGTAAAACAACCTTCTAGAATCAAAGTTATCCTAATATAATAAAACTATCCTTACAAATTGATTAATCTAATATGGTTTTGTTAGATGCAGTTGATGGTGAAGTACTATATTACTTATCTACTCTACCCAATAGTATTTTGGGTTAGCATATTAATAAGTTATTATTCTACTTTTGTATTGGAGGTTTCTTTATCTGTTTAGCTAGGGTAACCCTCATTTGTTTTTTAAGTTGTGAAGCCCAATCTCCCCTTTCACCCTTGTCGACTCTTCAACGCCCAAGCACGGGGTGCCACTTGTAGCGTTTGGAGGCAGCACCCCATGAAGAAAAATGTACTTGCATAGTTAGTATAACAAAGTCCAGAGCTTTGAGGGGAAGCTTTAGAGAAAATCTATTTAGAGAAGTTGGTGGGAGTTTCCTAAGGGTGACGATTTGGAAGCAAGGTTGTGTGCATGTTAGAAGCAAAGTCTGAAGAGTCGGCATGTATTGAAGTGAAGCTGATATTAGTAGAGCTAATTCTTTGAGGTTCCCCTTCCACACACATCATTCTTTAGCGTTTAAGGGAAAATTCAAATGTTGGTTGTGACTTCACATAGTTTTTTCGGAGACTAAGTTTAGTATTCACAAGGATTGGTATGTTTATGTGTCACAAGAAAATAAACCTCGTCTCAATAGAAATTACGTCAAATATTTGTCATAAATAGATTGATCTATAAGATTGTAACGCTAAGGGAAGAATAAATTGAAGATTATCAATAAAATGTATCTCTAGGTTGATAATGGATGTAGTTTGATTAATATGATCAAGTTAACCACAAAAATCCGTGTCTTCTTATTTAATTTTTGCATTCTTATTATTATGTTTATGTTTGTAGAGTTGAGCTTAGTCCTAAGATAATCTTCCTCTATTTATAGTTTATTTTCCTTTCTTTGTAATTCACTATCCTTTTATAATAAAACTATAACACTTTTGTTATCAATTATAATTGTATAAGATCAACTCTTCTCGTTCGATGTTTTTTAATGGCAGGTTAGTGGTTAAAAATTACTATCAACAAATTAGTAGCTAGAAATTTCCTACACCAAGATTAGAACCCTGAGACCTCCAATCTAAGAGGCAAAACCTCTACTAAGTGGGCTAGTCCAACATTGACACGTTCCATGCTTTTTGATCTGATGAATATGGAAGACATTTAGCTATGAATGTGGAAAACATTTAGCTGGCACAAGTTTTGTGGATAAAAAAGGTTTATGTTTGATTCCTATGCATGCTTATCAAGTATGTTTTTCATTTATGTTGGTATTTCATTATTACTACTGTTGTTCATATATGTTGCTAGTATTACATTGTTTGTTTGGCTTTGATTGTTGACAATGGGGTTTGAATATATATGAAAGATCTAGTATGCTCAAGAGGCATAGTAAAATGATATTGCTAAATAACATATGATCCTAAGGGTCACAATAACAACAACTTGATAGGAATGATTATTTATTAGAAATTAATTTTAATAAATATTCATAAACTCTTATAATAATTGGGAAAATATTTATTTCAAGGAAATAATTATTTTACAATACAACAAATTATTTCATATGGTATGAATATAATATGTCATGTATATCTTTTTGGACCTAATAAGCCTTTTGTCTTTTAGCAAAAGACAAAGTTTATATCCTATAAACGTTGAGTTTATAAAATATAAACTCTTTACTTGTCTTTTCCTTCTTAGAAACATGAAATGAAGAGAAAAGACCTTTGCATTGGTATAATGTAAAAGAATCAAATCTAGGGTGACATTTTCATGACATAGGGGACAAAGTTGCCTAAAAGTACTTAATGGTTAATGATTCTTAGACCATAATTCCATTATAAATAAGAGGTGAGTGTTATCAATTTCCTTCACTCCTCTCTCCTTCTCTCTTTAAGTGATAATCTTTTTTTGGCTTAAAAGCTTAAGAGTTGTAGCAAGCATTACAACATCCAAGCCTCCCCTAGATGACTCAATGTGCTTCAAAGGTTTTTACCACTTCTTCCTTCTATGGTTGTGTTTTAAATATTTCATTTACTTGCAAGATGATCCTTGGTAGGTGATAAAATGTTTATGTTATTTCAAACTCATGTCCTCCTCTTTCCATTATTTGTAGTTTTTTGAAACTAGATTTTAAATAAAACCAAACAATTGGTATCAGAGCCACCATGTAGGCTTGGTTAATATTTTTTGATTTATGGAAATCTTAAATTTTGGAGAATATAGATAACTTGTTTTTGTATAAACAGAAGTTCGTACATATTTTATTTGACAACTTTATAATTGTTATTTTATGTGACAAAACTTACATGCATTTTTTGTCACTTAACGTTGTCTTAGAAAAAAATGTTGTTTTATGTTTATATGTATTTTAGTGTTCATAAACAAGCCTTGGACCAATTTTGTTGTTGTTTTGTGTTATTTGGTTGAAAATGGATTGTAATATTCTTTTATTCATAGTGTATGTAATAAAAGGAGCTAGTTTTTATTCTTGTTATTTTTATGTAATAGATTAGTTTCAGACTAGATTTATTTTATGAAAATTTTAACAAGATGAAGACGGAGGCCATTTATTTGAAGAACCATGGAGATAATTGTTTTATAAACATTTTATAAAAGTTTATATCTTTAATAAAAGGTTTTATAAAATTGCAACAAAGTTGGTTGTAATTGCAACTCGGAGCTTGAAGATCACATCAAGAAAAAATTGTAATATTTGGTCCCTTTCTTGTTAGAAATTTGGGTGTAGAAAGGCTTGGAAATTCTGAGAATAATGATTATCACTTTCAAATCGAAGTATTTGGTGGTACTCCCAAATCTTCAATTGGATAAAACTCAGAGAGACAAGAACCAAGATTGTTTGATGATATTTTCGTATGTACCAGAAAATGAGACCAAAACCAACTTTAATATCTTTGTCTGAAAACTGTCATATGACAGTTTTAAACTATCATTAAACCATAAAAACTATCATAAAAATGGATATATGGATAAGGGTCAAACCGATGGTCAATTATCTGAAAAA
Organism: Lactuca serriola; assembly: GCF_051521515.1. NCBI lineage: Eukaryota > Viridiplantae > Streptophyta > Magnoliopsida > Asterales > Asteraceae > Lactuca > Lactuca serriola. The sequence goes on from NC_136408.1 coordinate 117,662,107, forward strand.
TCAAATTTCTGATGCATATTTAATATATTTGGATTTCTGATGCATTTTCAATTTGGATTTCGATCCCAGCCAGGGGCTCTGCCCCTTGGACCCCGCCAGGGGCTGCCGCCCCTTGGACCCTGCTCCCAGGGGCGCTGCCCCCGGACCCCCGTTCGTTTAGGGGCTTCGCCCCTAAATGACGGTGTACTTTGAAACTTGATCAAAGTTAAACAAGTGTGTACTCCACACCTTCCTTACTTGTTTAATATTTATCAAGATCATTTTTGGTCAACACAAAGTAATCTCATTACACTTAAATAACATTGATGATCAAAATCACCAACATTTCTCCCTTAGGAAGGACTTAACACTTTTGTGTTGGGTCACAAAAGTGTTATATAGTTTAAGGCTTATTAATGTCAAATGCATGCTTGTGTTGTTTATTTTTCAAATAAATATTTTGTGTAGTTGATAATTTAGTTTTTCGCAAACCCAAACAATTTTTTGGACAAAATAAACATCACATGGAGTTTGGATTTCAAAATATAAAACATGGACATTAGATGTAACATATTCTCGACATAAAATAAAAACCGGTTTTATAAAATTGTTAATTACGACAACTTTTGAAATATTGAATTATAAGTCTAAAAATCACGCTTTTATAACTTATTCAAACTCTAAAGTATTATTTAATAGAAGGGGTTTTATTAAACAATATTAAAAGGTTCAAAATGGCTCATACACGTACTTAATACTGGGTATTAATTTTAAAATTGAACCAAGCTGAAATATAAAAACCGGGTTTTTATAAGAACCTTAAAAGTGATGTTTTGGAAAAATTGATACCATGACATATTGGATGCATGCAATTGTCATAATATCACATGTTTTAAATAAAATAATAAAACATTCAAATCCCTTCTTCAAAATGCAAGTCTATGCCATCTAACCGTAGAAACATTTGTACATCACTTGTATAATGCTAGTGGGGTAAAGGATACCTAATCATTAGTATTATCTTTTGATGGCCAAAGTATTTTAGCGATTTCAATAACCAAGTTATGGGCTAATTATAGAAGTTTCTCTAATTGGAAGACTTGATTGGAAACCTCTTGTGATAAAGGTCACCTAAGAAAGAGTGTTCCAAGGCATAAATGAGACCAAACATGTCAAATTAACAAATCGATTATTAAGGGTCTCATAAACCTAGTAATTACAAATGGTGCAATTAATACAAGTTACTTACCTTGTTAAAATTGGGTAAATTGGATAAATTATACATAACCATTTATTTGATTTGTAACTTGGATCCTAGACATTAAATAAATAATGTTTTTAGAAGCAAAATGGTATTATTATTTAATGAATTAAATATTAATTGAAAACATTGTTAAACTTTTGTAGATGGGTCCACCAATTACTGTAACACATCACCCAATGAACATTCGGTCAATTCTTGACAAAGAAAAACTCAAGCACTTCAACTTTTGGATTGGCACAGAAATTTAAGAATCGTTTTGAAAAGAAGAAAAGAAAGACTATGTCATTGAAAACCAAACTCCTGATGAACCACTTGCTCTCCCAATGGCTGCACATGATGCATGGCTAATGTATGTAGATGATTCACTTGATATTTAATGTCTTATGCTTGCCTCTTTGGTTCCTGATCTTTAGCGGGATCTGAAACACTACACTGCCTTTGACATGATTGGAGATCTCAAGGAGATGTTCGGTAAACAAGCTAGAACCGAAAGGTTTGACACTATGAGAGCATTTCGTGCCATAAAAATGGAGACGAGTGGAAATGTGAGCACACATGTTCTCACGCTAAAAATTTACATAGATCAACTGGAGAGATTGGGCTCTCCATAACCACAAGACTTGGCTACAGATATCATTCTGAACTCTTTGCCAAAGTCTTACAATACTTTCATCATGAACTACAACATAAATAAGTGGGAAAACCTATCTCTGAGTTGTAGGGGATGCTAAAAACTATAGAGAAGACTATCCCAAGTAAAACTCCCCAAATTCTCATGATTAGGGAAGGAAAGGTCAAGAAGAACAACATCAATAACTTCAAGGGAAAGCCACGAGCTGGCAACGACAAAGAAAAGAAAGCTCCTCAAAGCCCACCACATGAGAAGAAGGAAGACGTTGCCAAAGATGGCACATGCTTTGAGTGTGGAGTTGTCAGGCATTGGAAAAGTAATTGTCCTAAGTACCATGCAGAGTTGAAAAACAAGAAGGCCAGGGAAGGCACTTCAGGTATATCTATTTTCATGATTGAAATGGGATTATTTACTTTTTCATCAAACACTTGGGTATTAGATACTAGTTGTGGAACTCATATTTGTAATTCCTTATAGGGATTCAGAAAGAGTAGATAACTAAAAGAAGATGAGATGGTATCGCATATGGGCATTAGAGCACGAGTTGCAGTCCACACAATAGGACATCTTCATTTACATTTATCATCTGGTTTGCAATTGATATTAGATTATGTGTGTTTAATTACTTCTATTACTAGAAATATCATTTCAATTTCACGTTTGAGAAAATCTGGTTATGATTTCAAATTTGTTGATGATAGCATTCACTCCTTCCTGAAAGGAATTTTCTATTTTAAGGCTAGACCAATAAACGGAATTATGAACTAAACCTAGATAACACCTCAAACAATAAGTCCATTTATCATGTTAACACCAAAAGGATTAAACCAGATTTAAACCAAACATATCTATGACATTGTCGCCTTGGACATATAAACAAGAAATGCATATATCAACTCCCAAAGAGTGGACTTTTAGGGGAAAATGACACTGAGTTATTTGACATATGTGAATCTTGTTTATGTGGAAAAATGAGAAAATCCCCTTTCTTTGGAAAAAAGTGAAAAGGAAAGTGTTTTCTTAGGAATTATACACACCGATGTATGTGGACCTTTTAAAACAATGTCTAGATATGGTAAGAGATATTATATCACCTTCATTGTTGACTTCATTCATTTTGGTTATGTGTATTTGATGAAACATAAACATGAAGCATTTGAAAAGTTTAAATTGTTTCAAAGTGAAGTTAAAAATGAACTCAACAAAACAATTAAAGTCCTTCGTTCGGATAGAGGAGGCGAGTACTTGAGCCAAGAGTTCTAAGACCATCTAAGGAGTCGTTGGATTATCTCACAACTCACTCAACCTAGAACACCATAAATTAATGGTGTTTCTGAGTGGAGAAATCGGACCTTACTTAATATGGTTCGATCTATAATGAGTTGAAGTACCCTTCCTTTACCTTTTTAGAGTTATGCTTTACTCACCGTAGCCCATATCATGAATATAGTACCAACTAAGAAGGTAGAGAAAACACCTTATGAGATGTGGTATGGAAGACCTCCATCCTTGTCTTATATGAAAGTTTGGGGATGCGAAAATTATGTTAGACAAGAGACTTCCATAAAACTTGAGCCTAGATCTACCGAATGCATCTTTGTAGGATATGCTAAAGATTGTTTAGGATATTACTTCTACATCTCTAGTGAAAATAAGATCTTTATTTCACGAAAGGTTGAATTCTTAGAAAGCAAGTTTCTAATAGATGAGACAAGTGGGAGGCATATGGAACTTGAAGAAGATCAAGAACCTCAACCTGATGCATCCTTAGTTGGCATTAGTACGGAACAAGTGGTTGCTGAAGACAAAGAGATAACTATCCTTGGCAAAAGAACCCCGAGCACACAAGAATGCCAGACATATTAGCCGTATATTCAACTTCATCCGGTATAAAGTTGAAGAAGGTGAAATTAGTATTCGCAAAGGTCACACTGACCAAAATTTGGCAGACCCTTTCACGAAGCCTCTTCTTCAACAAAAATTTTAGGGACATGCTCGAGGAATAGGATTTTGTTATTCTAGTGATTGGATTTGATCTATGTATTAGTATTGAATATCGGGACATTATATAACATTACCTATTGTAATGACTATGATATATATGGCATATGATCTTTTCGTTAAACATTTATTGTGTTCTTTATTAATATGTTTAATCCTTAACTGAAATTATTCACTCTAAAAACACCATAGTCTATTGTGCGAGTAATAATGAAATAAGACTAATATGAAATAGGATAGTTGACAAAGCGTTGTAACAAGTTTCATAGGTACTTACTGGAGAGTACGTATTGAAGTGACCTGTTTAAGATCACTTCATCGATCATTGTTAGGAATGGCACTTGGAACTTGAGTGTGGGGAATATTATGCTTTGATGTAGTGAAAATCCGTTCTTTTGTTAGGCACTTATCAAAGCTATTATTAGGCGTGATGTAAACCATGCAAGATGCGTATGTAGTCAAAAAGGGATCTGCTCCTCTTATTTGTTGAGAGTTAGACATCTAAGGCCTAATGTAATGCTGAAAACTGATATGACATTAACTGCGATCTATATCTCATGATTTAACATGATGTCTGTAGCAAAGGGATAACCGATAAATTTACTTTACTCATCAACTGTAGCCTTGAGGGTTTTGGGGAATTGGGCGTTGATGGAATAGCACTATATCATATGTTGTTAGGGCAGTTAAATGTTGCTAGACGTTCACCACTGTCTATATCAATCTGTTATGAGTCTTACACAAGTGGGAGATTGAAAGATCTAGTATGCTTAAGAGTCATATTAAAATGATATTGTTAAATAACATATGATCCTAAGGGTCACACTAACACCACTTGATACAAATGATTATTTATTAGAAATTAATTTTAATAAATATTCATAAACTCTTATAATAATTGGGAAATATATTTATTTCAAGGAAATAATTATTTTACAATACAAGTAAAAAATTATTTCATATGGTATGAATATAATATGTCATGTACATCTTTTTGGACCTAATAAGCTTTTTTTCTTTTAGAAAAAGACAAAGTTTATATCTTATAAACTTTGAGTTTATAAAATATTAATTCTTGACTTGTCTTTTCCTTCTTGCAAACATGAGATGAAGAGAAAAGACCTCTGCATTGGTATAATGTAAAAGAATCAAATCTAGGGTGATATATTCATGACATAGGAGACAAAGTTGTCTAAAAGTACTTAATGGTTAATGATTCTTGGACCATAATTCTAGTATAAATAAGAGGTGAGTGTTCTCATTATTCTTCACTCCACTTTCCATGGCCGAGTGCTCTTTCTTCTTCTTCATCTTCTTTCTAAAGTCTTGAACTTTGAAGATTTTGTTGCTTGCATTCTCTCTTTAAGTCATAAGCTTGTTTTGGCTTAAAAGCTTAAGAGTTGTAGCTAGCATTACATCAAGTTGGCACATTGTTGGTGTCTTAAGGGATCATCCTCAGTTGGCACATTGTTGGTGTCTCAAGGGATCATCCTCATTCTATCAACTTCGAAAATGTGTTTCAAAGCTTGTTACCATTTTTCCTTCTATCATTGTGTTTTAAATCTTTCCTTTACTTGCAAAATGATTATTGGTGGGCGATAAAATGTTTATGTTATTTTATAAAACCCAAGTCTTTCATTTACTATTATTTGTAGTTTTTTGAAACTAGATTTTAAATAAAACCCAACAATATATATATATATATATATATATATATGTATGTATATGTATATGTATATGTATATGTATATATATATATATATATATATATATATATCATTTTTTTAGTACCCAACTAGATGGTAAGAACTATGTGTAGTAGAGTTATGTAAGGAGGAATTTTCTGTATTGGAAAAGTTGGTAGTGATATGTTACTTGTGTAATTTGTAAACCAACTAAAGATGATAATTTGTTTTAGAGTAGTTCTTGTAAATTCGTTTACTGTTAATGGGCTTAGATTGAATAAAATAAAGATGGAATGTCAATTTTGTTAATGATGACGTTTAAGGGGCCGAATGAATAAAGATTAAAGTTTGAGGACTGGAAATCATATTTTGCAAAGTTACAAGGATACGAGGGTCATTTTTGGTTTAGGTTAACCCGTTTCTTATTTCTAGGTATATATCGCGAAGTATCAGAGAGGGCTCATTATGTTGATATCTTCTCTATGTTTTTCTCTCATGTTCACTTGTGAAACCTTTGCCACATTCATACAAAGAAACACTAATTCTTTCTATGTTCAACTTTCTTCCTAATTTGTTAATGTCACATTTCTTGTATTGAATTAGATACATTAGCTATGTATATCGCTTAACAGTTATGTTTGAATGTAAGTTGTTCAGATAATTCTAACCGTGTGGTGAGTTTTGAGTTGTAAATATGTTACACATCAATTATTTGATATCAAATAAGAGTTATGTATGCCTTGTTTATCGACTTCCAAGTTAAATGGTTAATATAAGATTGAAATCAAATATTTTGTTGATGGAGGATGTGCTAAGTTATGCAGTCCGATTCAACCTTTGAACCTATAGCGGCCGCAGGGGCGGATTTAGGGGGGGTCGTCGATGGCACTGGCAACCCTGACTTTTCCGGCCGCTGTGAAAAATTTTTCGAAATTTTTTATAGTTTATATTTTTTCTACTATCGTGCAACCCCCTAACTTTCCCGTGCACCACATACTGTGAAATCTTGCGTCCGCCCGTGAGCGGCTAGAGAGACTAAAGATGGGCCCTTTATCAAATTTGAGATAAAAAAAGGGTTTTTTCCATAAAAAACCTTATATTTTGCTTTTTTTTTTTCTTTTTAGACCTAAAACTTTTAGTTTTTCCGAAAAAAACCCAAAGTTTACCGTAAACTTGTTATTTCGGACCCTAACAAGTCATCAACAAGTAAACTAATTGATTTTTTTCATAAAAGACCCTACATTTTGTATTTTTTTCCGGTTTAGACCTAAAATGTTTTTTTTTTTTCAAATTTATCTCAAATACTGTAGTTCTTGCTTTATCAAGTTGTCTCCATGAAATGTTATGTGCTCATTAAAAACCGTATTTCATTGGATTTGGATGATCATTTCGATTCTCTGTTGGAGTTATGTCATTTGTCTAAATTTTTTATGGTTCAAAGAATCAAGGATTCGAACCCTCCTCGCTAAGTAACATCTATGAACTAGATTTGTACATTTCTCATTAACTAGACGTATTGGGGATTAAGACTCAATAATAAAAGATTTAAAAATGCATTATTTATAGCAACTTTCTAGAATACATTTATCGATGTAGTAGTGTCGTTGCTAATGTAATATAATTTAATTAAAACTTCATTTTAAAATAAATTAGATGAGGTAAGAATAGAAATTAAAGAATAAAGAGAGTACCCTTTCAGAAACATCATGATATGATCAAAACAGGTAAATCACCTACATTCTTCGAGCGAGTGCCGACAGAAGAAAGAGAGAAGATGATGACTTAATTTTCCAAAACCTTTATTAACAAAATTATCTACCTCTCTAATAAAAGAATCTTTTATAGCCACATGTCACTTTTCTAAACTCATTAAATGCCACATGTCATTCTCATATGACCCCTCAATTTTTATTTTCGGCTCATATTCATCATCTCAATCTCAATTTGGATACAAGTCATATCCCGAAAAATCAGCGAACAAATTTGAATTTCATTTATTTTAGTTATTCAAAAAACGTAGAATCCTAATTTCAAATTTAAACAAAGTTAGAGTAATTTAGAAGTCTCTCTATTCATATCATGATGTTTCTAAAAGGGTACTCTCTCTATTCTTACCTCATCTAATTTATTTTAAAATGAAGTTTTAATTATATTATATTACATTAACAATGTCACTACTTCATGGATAAATATTTTCTAGAAAGTTGTTATAAATGATGCGTTTTTAAAGCTTTTATTATTGAGTCTTAATTCATAATATGTCTAGTTAATGAGAAATGTACAAATCTAGTTCATAGATGTTACTTAGGAGTTAGGACCATAGTGAGGAGGGTTCGAATTCTTGATTCTTCGAACCGTAAAAAATTTAGACAAATGACATAACTCCAACAGAGAATCGAAATGATCATCCAAATCCAATGAAATACGGCCTTTAATGAGCACATAACATTTCATGGAGACAACTTGATAAAACAAAAACAATAGTATTTGAGATTCATTTGAAAAAAAAAAACAAAAAACAAAAAAAAAATAAACACATTTTAGGTCTAAACCGGAAGAAAAATACAAAATGTAGGGTCTTTTATGAAAAAAAAATCAGTTAGTTTACCTGTTAGGGTCCGAAATAACAAGTTTCCGGTAAACTTTGGGTCTTTTTCGGAAAACCTAAAAGTTTTAGGTCTAAAAAGAAAAAAAAACCAAAATATAAGGTTTTTTTATGGAAAAAACCCATAAAAAAATGAGCCATGGGCCAAATTTTTTCACAGTTTTGGGACATAGACTTATTGGTATATTTTAGGTCACTATGCTCCTACAAATGGATTTTCAGATTTCTTGAAACCAAAGCTAAGTTAAGCCATGATTAACATAATTGTAATCCGACACTAATAAATAAAATCTCTCTCTCTCTCTCTCTCTATCTCTCTCTCTTTCTCTCATATTTGCTGGTGGGCGTAGCGATCTCTCCGATCGTGTGAACCATGTTAAATATTATATTCTTTGTTTTTTGTTTTCATTATTATTCCGTGTGTGAAGTTGTTGAATTGTTTGCTGAGGTGTTTATTATCTTACCGGATATGTTAATTTCTTTGCAATGGGCTCTACTATTTCTGGTAATGTCGCTTCTCACATTAATGGTTTTTTGGGATGAAGTCTGACAAACAATTGATGTTGGACGAGCATTGGTTTCTTGATGGAAGGTGAGGTCGTTATAGTCACTTGGATTGCACTATAAAAGTTCTTACTCAGTTATCTTGGCATAGGTAGTATTTGGCCATGCAAATTTGCCAAATCTTATGGGAGATTTACAGGTCTAATGGACTATTCAAATTTCATAAGTAAACGTGCTGGTGTTAATTTTACTCAATTATATCGTGTTCACAAGGTCTTATCGAGCATATGCATCTCCATTCTCTCCTTGTTACTTGTAGGGGAGAAACACTAGTTTTGGCTTGATTTGTGGTTAGATGTTTATCATTTTTGCTCTATCTATCCTAGGTTGTATGTTAATTCATGTTCTAGATCAGTGGTGGAGAGCTTTCAGTAGTTTGCTAGTTTTTGCTAAAAGATGATATTACATATTTTATTCTTACTTTTTCTTTTTTTCTTATCTTTTGATAAAAGTAAAATTTCTAATGCTTAAATAATATTCACTCCTGATAAATGTTCCATACCTTAATTATTCGGAGCACCTGAGCAACTACATTCATTTCTATGGAAAAATGTGGTATGCAAGCATATTCATACACAACATGGGAAGGTTAGAAAATAGGGTACCTCATCCTCTGCCTGACTACACCATATCTCTAACTCTATTAAACCGGATTTCACGTATTCCCCATTTTTGAAGGAACAACTCTCCCGGCGTAGAAGAAGACTGTAGAGTGAAAAGAAACACAAAATAAAATATTTTATTTTACAGGAAACGAAGAAAATGACCCTGGCATAAAAAAAACCAAGCTTGAGTAGCAAAATACCTATTGAAGATTTTCAGATTGATATATGAGAAAGTTTGAGTAAATATCTTCTGAACAATTTTCTGAGGCACCTGAAATGCATCAAAAATTTGGCAAATTTTATCTTCTTTAGCAATTGCAGTCCACTTTAACGCAATAGCCAAAATTTTGGCACACTTTGTATAGTTTGAGTGACGAACGGAATCATTATATCAATCTTTTATAAATTATTGATTTTATTTTTTTCACAAAAAGAAGTACGTATCATTTATAAGTATCCGAACATGAATAGGACAGACATGAGGCCATGGATAATGCACATACAAAATTTTCTTTCAGTGTGTTGAGAAGATTGTTGAGGCAATCAACAATGCCTTGCCAGGGATTGATGTGAGGGTCTTTACCAAAGGAGCATCTAGATATTCCCATTCCTTCTGATCTTGGTGGAGCCTGAATTTTAACAATTATATTAAAAACATGAATATGTGTTCCATGACTTCTATGGCTACACTAATACCTACGGTGATATCCTATATAATAAATGAATGTTTTTTTTTTTGCCACGTGTCAGTCTCAAATGATTTTTGACAGTTTTCATTTTGTGATATATTTTAAATAAATAAAATTCAAATGTAAATTTATGGTGTTTTTAATTTTTAAAATTAAAAAACCATATAATTTCATACTTATATATATAAAGTATCAAATGTAATAAATATTATAATTAATTGCAATGAATGTGTTTCTTCATTCCTTATTTCAAAATTTTATTTAAAAAAAACTTATTATTTATATTTTAATATTTTATTTTCTTTAATCCACCCATATAACACACGGGTTTTACACCTACTTATAAATAATATGTGAGGCTGATTTGAAGTTCACCTACCTGAATACATAAGGCAAGTAATGATCCCAACTGTTTCTTCAAGTTGCTATGAATAACGTCATACATTTTATTGAGACATGCTATTAGCCTCTTCTTGAAAAGCAAAGTAGGGTATTTGGCTTCAACTTCTTGAACATCATCCTCAATCTCAACAGTTTCACCAGAAGAAACAGACGAACGAGATCCCTGAATATTTTAATTACAAAACTGGATCATGGAAAATGAATATAATAAAGCTGAAAATATCAAACCAATATTAAGCTTAAAAATGTTTAGGCTGTTAGATAGTCTAATACCACAGAAAATCTTCCATACGGCCAACTTTGAGGTGGTCGCTTCCTTATAGTTTCTTGGATTAAGAATAGCAAAGTAGATGCATTTGATATCCAATACGCCATTTGATTGTTATTATCTCCATCCTTGAAATAATCAGATAAATTTTACATTTTTAACAGTAAGTAGATATGAATTATGTGATCGTCGAATTTTGTTCTTTGTTCTGAACTTCCAAGGAATTACCTCAATTGCTGAAAGAATAATGTGAATAAGTTTATCAAATACGGGGGTTCTTTCATCTTCAAGAGTTTTCCAATGGAGAAGACATTTGTATATGGTGTACGCTGCAACAGGTTTGCCATAACTGAATCCGACTTCTACCCGAATACATTCACAAAGGACAGCAACATTCTCCTCCATCTGCATTAAATCTCAGTCAACAAACCTTTCTCAATCAGAAAAAACAGAAGCTATTCATTAAACCTATTAATTACTTGTTAAATACATGAACAAAAACAAGGTAGTCTTAGAAAGAAAATAATTTTTTTCCACTCAGCCTTCACCAAAACAAAAGGATTGATGGAACTGAGGTGGAGCAATCAAGCCAAAATGACTTTCATACTTCTGGAGAAAAAGCCATTGACCAATGATAGTTTTTCTTGTTGATGCCAAAACAATATTTTTGTTTAAAAGCAAATAATACCCATCACGTAACAGATTTGGGAAATTTATCATATTCTTTGACCAAGCTACGATAGCTTTCCCCCTTAAAAATGATCGAAAATTGATTTACATCAAAAAGCGAAAAGGCTTACTTGAATATCAAGTGCTTCCTCAATCCTCTCAACAACCTTGTCCATCGTAGGGCGTTCCTTTAACTTGAAACTAATGCACTGATATGCTATTTCATTGAAGGTATCAAAAGAACGATTGTCAATTTGATCACGTATATGAGGATCAATTAGCCTTTCCGGTTTTTGAGAGTATCGTCGGACGGAATTCATCAGCATCTGTGGTTTATCATCTTCAAAGCCCTTTTGACTATAAACCAGCATCCCACTCAGAATTTCAAACAGTACCAGGCCCAACGAGTACACGTCTGATTCTTTTCCAAGGATGCCGCTTTCCAAGTAGACCGGATCCAAGTAAAACAGCTGGTTACCTGCAACGTTTGTCATGAGATAGGTATGTTGCTGATATCTGTGACGCAATTTTGAGAAACCAAAATCACAAATTTTTGCAACCAAATTGCCATCTAACAGTATGTTATCACTCTTCACGTCTCCATGTATTACTCTCTTGTGGTCCCCAAGACCCGAGTGAAGGTGATTGAGCCCTCTTGCTGCACCAATGCAAATTTGTAGGCGTTGTGTCCATGTCATGCAGCGCATCTTATTTGAGTCGTGGATATAATGATCAAGGCTCCCATACCTAGCATACTCATACACTAAAATGTTCTCATTGCCTTCATCACAGTAACCAATTAAAGAGATTATATTTTTATGGTGGAATCCGGCAATCAACTCAAAGTCTTTGAGGAACTCATTATTTCGTTGATAGTTTTGAAACTTGAGGCGTTTGATGGCAGCAGTGTGTTTTTGCCAGCGTTCAGAGAGCTGCCCTCTGTAGACATCACTAAATCCACCACTCCCAATACATCTGTTCAAACTAAAGTTTTCTGTAGCAAGCTTGATCTCCTTGAGTGGAATTAAATAATTTTCCAGGTGTACGTCTGAAGAAGTCGTTTGATATTGGGGGCTCTGAACAAGCACAAAATGGTATTTGATTAGATACAAGATTCAAAACCAATTTCAGTAGGAAACTTTGTAACATAAAATACGGCATGTGTATAATTTATATATATCACTATGTTCTTGACAATAAATGATACTTATCCAAAATTTTATACTTCTCATTTAACAATGGGATTAGACTAGCAAGATAATTCAAATACGCAACGAAGAGAAACATTTTACATGACATCCATGGATTTCTCACAAATGTTTGGGTCATATTATAGAGTGTGCAAATTTGAAGGTAAAATAGAGGTTACAAACCCATTTTCTCATTAGTCCAGTAGATCAGCATTCAGCGAACTAACACAATTACCAGAGACGGAGACTGTAAGCCCATTGAGTTCTGCTGTTGGGCCTTTTCATCCTCCCCGTTATAGCTAGTTATAGTGTTGTACGCCTTTTCAGGACTTCTAAAATGGAGAATGTGAGTCTAAACGTCATGGTTCTGATGTTAATTGTCAAGATCAATTACTCAAAAGTGAGTATATTGATGCTTCTATTAAATTTTCTGAAAGGGATCGAGTATCAAATACCGAAGGAGACAAACCCTAAAATATTGAGCTTGCGAATTTGAAGGAAATTAATGATTTATTGGTGAAATAGAAAACGATATTCAGGTGTGGGAAATTCCAAGATGGAGAAATTTTTTATTTAAAAAATTGACTTGCTATATGTTAGGTATACGTATCTATATATTTTACGTAGAAACGTGAAGAATGTGTGACTTAATGTTTATTTGTACACATTGTGCACGTTCTATTTAAAGATTTACAGAGCTAATTCTCTATTTCAAGATCTGACAAATAGTTTGAGAAGACAAGCTTTCAAACACCTAATTAAATCCAACATTAGGTAAAAAAAAAAGAAGTTGGATAACTAAAAAAAAAATCAATAATTAAACAGCTAGGGCCGTCCAATGAGTTTTTGACGATAAGGGTGTTTTTAAAAAAAGCATTTACCATATAGGTATGGTTTTGAAAGTGTTTACCAAAGTAGGTTATTTAACGATTTAGTAAAAAGAAAAAAAAAAAAAAAAAAAACTCAATCGTGCCCTAATCTCCTCTTTACTGGACGACACAAACAACTGGGGATGAAAATACGATGACGCCAACATCTCTCCGACCTCATCTCCATCTCCAGCCATTGCTCCGAATGACCACTTCATCTCCGCCCACACACTGAACGACGATAGCCACAACGGGAAAAGGTACGAACCACACCATCGTTTTCCATCTCCGGTCGCACCTGCATCTTCGTCCACAACTCCAGTCGGCCACTCCACCTCCGACCACACCAGACGGTGGTCATTCCATCTTCGTCCACTTCTCTAATCGGCGATTACATTTTAGGTTCGATTTTGAACTCTATCTCGCTTCAATTACATTTTTCGAACTTTCTTGTTTGTATTTATGAATTTTAAAAGAAAATCTAAAAGTTATATTAAAAAACAGTAACAATAGTTTAAAAGAAAATCTAAAAGCTTTGGATAAATATAAATTTTTAAACTACATTTATTTAGTAAATACTTTTAAAACTATACTTATATGGTAAATATTTTTTTTGAAAACACCATCTTGGTCAAAAACGCCCTCCAATAATATTGAGCAACGTATCATATAATATGGTCTATTGTAGGTTTTGTTTTTATATGAAAATATATACTCTTTTATAATAATTAAATGTAAACAAAACATCCAAAAATTCTGTTAAAATGAAAAGACTTACTTGAATATTCAATGCTTCCTGTATCCTGTCGATGATCCTTTTCATTGTGGGACGTTTTGTTACGTCAAGGTTAATGCACTCATGTGCAATTTCGTTAAACATATGAAAAGACGCCATGTCAATCTGCCCTTTTATTATAGGATCAATTAACTTGTTTAGCCCATCATCTTCCTGCTCGTCATAGTAGCATCGGACTAGATCCAGCAGATATTGATCCTTAGCATTTCCAAAACACTTTCGATTATAACACATCATCCCACTCGACATTTCAAATAGTACCACTCCAAAGGAGTACACGTCAGACTCTTTCGAGAGCCTGCCTCTTTGACCATAAACTGGATCCATGTAATAGTTTGTACCTGCAGCAGGTGTAACGAGTTTCGTTTCTTTCTGATTTACTGGACCATATCTTGACAAACCAAAATCAGAAATTTTGGCTTCCAAATTGTCATCTAACAGTATATTCCCACTCTTCACGTCTCTGTGAATTACTCTTCTATCATCATCAATGGCGGAGTGAAGGTAGTCGAGTCCTTTTGCTGCTCCTAAGCAAATCTTCAGCCGTTGTCCCCATGATAAGTGGCGCCTTTTAGACGTTATTTGGATGTGTCTATCGAGACTTCCATTGGCAGCGTATTCATAAACTATAATCATTTCTCCTGCCTCTTCACAGTAACCGATGAAAGAGATTATGTTTGGATGATTGAAAGTGGGAACCATTTCAAGTTCTTTGTAGAACTCGTCGCTTCCTTGATGACCATGTTTATTAAGGCATTTGATGGCTACACTGCGCTCCTCTGACCATATCGTGAGTTGTCCTATGTAGACAATACCATAACCACCGTATCCTATCTTCTTCACCTGCAAATAGACCGTGTGTGTGTGTGAGAGAGGGGGGGGGGGGGGGGGGGGGGGGTAGGAGAGGTACACTAATCACGTATTTGAGAAAAAGAAGAAAAAAAGGACGAAATTTAAAGGCACCATGTTGTTTTGTTTGTAGTAGGCACTATGCTTTTTTTAATTTGCATTAATTACGAATTGATGTGATATTAATTTTTTAATATATGACATCTCATTTACGTGCGACATATATGAACACAAATCTTTTAACAATGTTATTGACATGATCACATTCAGGGAAACTTGGGGCAGATGTCCAAGGATGAGGGAAGGATTCATTTCTACTTGCTATGGCTTATTATGGAATCTATGGAAGAATCGAAATGAAAGAGTATTTGATGGCACTTTTATCAGTCCGACGATTGGTGCAGAAAATATGAAATCTATGGTGTATTTTTGGATAAAATGAAGAGGAAATGGAGATATTCGTAAGTGGGTGGATGGAAGCACTCTCCTTTCCACGCCCTATAACATTTTTTTCCCAATTTCTATTTTGCTATCGTTTTGTAGCCCTCGTTCCCTCGCTAGTTACTTGCTAGTCGTGGGTTCGTTTTTTTTTTTTTAACATATTTTCCATTAAAAAAAAAATTTATGTTGCAATTAATTCCATGAATATAGAGGAATCGGTACTTGCTTATATGATATAAGCAAGTACATAATAAAAAAGATTAGTAATATGAATGACATTCAAACAAAAGATGCAATTGACTGTGACCCGTCTACCGGAGAGTTTTTATTTATGTTTTTTAGTTGTTGGATACAATAAACATATAACATAAGCAATGGAAAACATCATGGTCTTCAACTTATTGGGAAGTTCATGTAACATTAATGTATGTCCTATCTTACTTAAGAAACATGCCCACAAGGTCAATATGTATATGTCATGTAATCAGTATAACTAAAACACACACATATACCTTGGATCTACATTTGTTCATGATATCAATGAATTCGTTTCTGCCTCTACCACTGAGTCGAAGGGCATTATCCGCAATAAATTTGGAATGCTATCATAAGGTTGCTCTTCCGATAATATAAACATAAGATTGTATTTTGAAGAAGTAATAAAGTGGAAGGTTTCATGGGAATTTCAACACGCTATCTACTTCAAATTAATGGTTCTTGTAGGAAATAGTGGTTGGTACTCACCTCATAGCTCAGACCAAGCAATCAGCAGGTAAATCATTTGTTTTAGTTGCAACCTCCAAGAAATGTGAATATTATTATTGAATATAAAAGGTAATTATTTTCTAGTTAGCAGAAATACCTCTTGGATAAGCACTACTCTTTGCTTCAATATTTATTATAAAAAACACATGTGAAAAGCTGAAGAGGAGAATATATAGAACCAAATGAAATGAAATGAGACGTTGTAACATCCCAATTCCCAGATATGAAATTTTAAGAATTTATGTACATCACACAATACATACTTGACGAGTTGGAGGCCCCAAGTCGTCGTGTAGAAACTAATAAAGTCGCGTGGTTGTGGAACCTACTCGACAAGTTGGAGGACCCCAACTCGACAAGTTGAGGTTGTGCATGAAAACCCTAATTCTTAGGGTTTGCACCCTATTTAAAGGACCTTAAGTCCCCTCACCGGCATCCCTTATCACTTTACAGTCCAGAGGAACGCTAGTTCGAGCTTTATACCCTCTTGAGTGTGTGTGAGAGCCTTGGAGAGTGATTTTGGTGTGGTTGTGGAGGAACTTGGAGCTTGAAGAGGTTGGAGTAAAGGGAGAAGTAGTAGATTCGATATCTACTCTGTGTTAGCAACCATTTAGAGGTAAAAAGTATTTACGTTGGCTTTGCATTTCTTAGATCTCCTCTTATGAATGTATATGGTCATTTTTGGTGCAAAATGGAGTCATTCTCGGATTTGAGCTTGTCCAAAGGATGCGGTTTCATATCTGGACACCTTTAGGCCTCCATGAACATAAAGTTGCCCACTTTATCTATTCTTGGCCCTCCTCCATGTCCAAAACCTCTTATTAACCTTAGTTTTAGTATTTTAATCCATTTGATGCCTTACATGCACGTAAAGTTAGCAACTTTACGTGGTATCTCAGTCCTAAGGGATTAGATCTGAAGTTTGGGGCCCTAGATTCGTCTAGAAAGGGCTGAATACGTTAAGACAAGAAAACTCGACGAGATGGTAAGGGTTTTCCCGCTTTATGGATGATGAAGAGCTCGACGAGTTACTCTGGTGAGTCGGCGAGTGGTATCCAGCTTTTCTGGTTTTCTAAACACTGAAGGAACTCGATGAATTGCTCGATGCACTTGACGAGTTGGGCCAACATGGACTGTTAACCTTGACTGATAACTGTAGACTTTGACCGTGGGTGACCAAGTTTGACATTAAGGGTATTTTGGTAATTTGGGTCTTGATAGAATTGGTCCTATGGTGGTTGTAGGTGTTTGAGTTTGGAGATGAGATTTTAGAGCGTGGTCTTTTTAGTTAAGTTCGACATTGTGAGGTGAGTTCTTCTCACTATATCAACAAGGTCTAAGGCACCAAGTCCGACCCTTTTTGGATTATATCTTGGTTATAGGATCATGCTATGTTTAGTGATCTATTAGATCGATACCCTGGTATATAGGATGATGCTATGATTAGTAGTATGTAGATTTATATGACTGTCTGTACATGCTAGCTAGCGTATGATATTTATGTGCTGATTGTGTGCTTGCAGGCGGGTTGAGGCCGTCCTGCTTTGTGCTCTTGGCCAACATACCCAGGGCGGCCCGGATAGATTGCAGACCCATCAGGGCGTACTAGTCAAGCCGAAGGCCCAAAGAATGGTCCAGACAGGCTGAAGCCCCGGGAGGGCGGACCAGACATGCTGAAGGTTCTGAGAGTGGGCCAGATATATTGAAGGCTCAGTGCGGGTGGTCTATTCATATTGAAGACTCTATATTCATGTTGTTTGTTATGATTTTGTTTTGTTTGGATGGTGTTGGTATTTTGGGGGAGCTCACTAAGCTTCGGGCTTATATTTGTTGATTTTGTTTCAGGTACTTCGAACGCTCGTGGGAAGGCGAACGCTTGATCATGCACCCCCACACATTTAATGATTTTGACTTCTGGGATTCTCTGATATGAAACTATTTTGAAAACATTTTGTAATAACAAATGGCTTTTGAATGTTTGAAAAAGTTTTAAATTGGTATTAATTTTATGGATGTTACAAGTTGGTTTCAGAGCCTTGGTTTGAGTGAGTTGGAGGAACACTCGTGTGAATCCAGTCTCAAACTAAGGAAAAGATTTTCAAAATGATTTTCAAATGGTTTTCAAAATACTAAGGAAGGATGTGAAGTGTAACGATCAGCCGGAGCCAATAAATAGTCCCCAAAATACCATACGGTTATTTGATATTGTGATATGTTAGAACAACATGCTAGTGATAGGTTAGGGATCTTCAGGAACTGCATGATAGAATTGCCTGATTACATGACGCTTGATAGCCTAGGGTTTTCCCTTATAAGAAATTGACATCATTATAGTAGTCGCTTAGTGTATGCATCATGGTAGTATATAACTAAGATCTTATAGCCTGAGAATGTTTGGTTTGGCCTTATTTCCTGTTCTTGTATGATGAAGGGCTTAGGGTAGGATCAGATATTCGAATGTTTGTAGGGTCCAGTGTTATGTATGGCTAGCATACACGAGTGTTGTGGGGTTGGTGGAAGTTTCATAGATGAATTTTGTGGGGTCAGTCGGCTAGTTATGAGATATTTAGCCTTCCTCTAGGAGTAAGGATTAAGCACTCACCTGTGCTTATGTATATTGTTAGGGCTTTGTGATGATACTTGAGATAAATATGGGTAGATGTGGAAGGTAGTATAGGCCCGTACTACTGAAAGCACAGGACCCATACGCGTAGCAGGGAAGTCACAACCCATAGGGCTTTGTTGGAAGTTGGTTCCCCGTTATTGTATGGAATGTATGATATCTTCCTGGTTTATTTTCAGTATGGTGGTTACGAGGTGATTTGTGACCGAATCCGGGTCGGGATCAGGAGATGGCGGTCAGGATGGACCAACAGTGCCTGAGACCATTGGTCGAATGAGACCAGATGAGTTGGATGTCAGGATCAGGGAGATCCTGCATGATGAGGTTGCTACAATGTTCCGGGCTCAGTTTCCGGAGATGTTTGGTTCTACTAAGACTGCTACGGTTGAGTACTTTGATGAGCGCTATGCAGCCATTGCTGAGACGGCTTCTGCTGCAACTTTTGTAGCCGTAGCAGCTGTAGGTGGTGGGGCCAGTCGGGCTTTCCAGTATCGGGACTTCCATAACATGAAGCCCCCTACTTTTGATCGGATTCAGGACCCGATCATAGCGATGAGGTGGCTATCTAACGTGGAGGGATGTTTCTTCACATAATCGTGTTATGATGACCAAAAGGTCAGGTTTGCTCTGAACCAACTAAGGTTCGGAGCAAAGGACTGGTGGAGATTGATGACGAGATCATATTCTGATGAGCAGCGAGCGGAGGTTACTTGGGATCAGTTTAGAGAGATGTTTCATGCTCGCTATATTCTATAGGTTAAGCGAGAGCGGCTGGCACATGAGTTTTCGGATTGGAGACAGGGATTGGAGTTGGTGACGGAGATCAACCGTATCTTTATTGAGAGGGCAATGTTCTGCTCGGAGTTTGCTTCGGAGAAAGCTCAGATGACACGTTATATGAGTATGCTCAAGACTAACATCAGACAATTTGTTGCCACCCAGCGCTGTGATACATTATTGGAGTTATAGAAGGCCGCTAGGCGGTGTGAGCTTGAGATTGAGCTACAGTGCAGAGAGCAGTGGCAGGCCCCCGCGTAGTCATAGCCGGCACCGAAGCGGTCCAAGACCGTTGATTCTAGGTCTGGAGGTCAGCGCGACCGCACTTGTGGAAAATGCGGGAAGGGTCATTCAGGAGTTTGTCGATCAGGTGGTGGGTGCCGCAAATGCTACAAGGATGGGCACTTTGCGAAGGATTGCCGCCAGTTAGCCCCGGTACAAGATATGAGGATTTGCTACCACTGCAATCAGGTTGATCACGTGAAGACCAAATGTCCATTGCTCACTACCAGGTCGGCGCAGGCTCCAGTGCTGGCTACATGGAGGATTACTGATGGGAGTCAGGGTGGAGCAGAGCCCCCGAGGACTCGGGGACGCGCCTTCCAGCTCACAACTGAGGAGGCCAGGACCGCACCAGATGTGGTGGCTGGTATGTTTCTATCCCTTCTCTTATTGATTATATCTGTTTTATGCTTATGTGTTTGTACTTATATTAGGTACGTTATTAGTGAATTCTCTGCCTTTTCTGGTATTGTTTGACTCGGGGGCGAGTCAGTCCTTCGTCTCACGATCTTTTAGTAGGGAGTTCGGCTTGCCCTTAGGAGAGCTAGAGTGTCCGTTGAGAGTCTCCATCGCCACCGAACATGAGATTTCTGCTTGTTCAGTCTATCGGGTTGCGTTCTGGAGATCTTGGGGGTATCCTTCCCGATTGACTTGATTTTGATTCCCATGTGGGATTTTTGTGTGATAGTGGGTATGGACTAGCTGAGTCATTTCGGTCCCATTTTCGACTGCGAGGGTCAATGTATGGTAGTTTGAACCCCATGTGGGGGTGAACTGGTTATCTACGAGGAGGGCACCAGATTGGGTTCAGGTTTCTGTTCAGCTTCCAGGGCTCGACAATATACTCAGCACGGGATTGCTGGTTATTTGGCGTACGTGGTGGATACGTAGGTCAGGGATCAGGTCTCGGTTTCATAGGTTCCAGTCGTCAGAGAGTTCGCTAATGTATTCCGGGAGGAGTTACCTGGAGTGCCTCCGGAGAGGCAGGTCGAGTGCAGGATCGACCTTTTGCCAGGTGTGGCCCCTATCGCCAAGGCATTGTACTGATTGGCACCATTTGAGATGCAGGAGCTGTCATCCCAGCTACAGGAGTTGTTAGGCAAGCAGTTCATTCGACCGAGCAGTTCTCCATGGGGAGCATCGATTCTCTTTGTCAAGAAGAAGGATGGTTCACACCGGATATGCATTGATTACTGTAATTCCCAAATCTACTTGTGTATCAATCTGATCCGTTTGATGGTGCGGAATCCCGATAAAACGGATGATGCCATATCAAAATAGAAGAGAAGAAGAAGAAGAGCAATATGAATCTTGTGTAATTTGATTAGAATGGAATGATGCTCCTTACACAAGATTCACTTTCTCTCTCTAAAACACACCTTAGAATACACATACGTAAGCTCCTCTAGTCGTATGCTCATCAACCACTCCTCACCCTTAACACCTATATATATATATATATACATATATATATATATATATATATATATATATATATATATATATATATATATATATATATATAGGGAACATGGGCCGTGAACAGGTTCACGGCCGTAAACACATATTACATTACAGAAAACCCAATTTCCTAGAAAAGCAAAGTATAAACCAATATTTTAGACCCAACAATCTCCCCCTTGGTTTATAGCTTTCTTTTCTAATTGACCAAAAAAGCTCCCCTAAAAAGTAGCTGGCTTTTCTTGTCCATCTTCATTTGGAGCTTGGCTTCAGCGTTTATCCTCGATTTCTTCACAACTTCAAGATGAACATGATGAACTTCAATAAATGACTTCATCTTGAGCACTTGGGATTTTCTTCAGAATTTGCCTTTGAACGCACGTTGGGTGAGGAGGCTTCTTGAAAAGATTCTTGAAAGATGGGGCTTTCAGCTTGAAAATCTTCAGAGAGAACAATAGACAGATCTAGTCTTCTGGATCACTTCAGTAGGTACATAGATAGCAACAAATTGATTGAGGAGGCTTCAATGCAATCTGTCACATAATCTTCAAGTATAGCTTGACCTTACTTTTGGGGTTAAAATATTGAATGTTGAAAGAATAATCTTCATTTCTTGCTGCTTCGAATGGGAATTCTTCGATGATCACGGACGAAGCCTTGGCTCATAAATTTTTGACATAGACTCCGTGAGTTTCATCCATATCTGAATTCACTTTTCATGACAAAACAAAACTAAAAGAAAACTTAACACACAATATTTTTGAATTTTTGATTTTTCTAAAAAAGAAATAAAACAGAAATAACAATATTTTTGGATTTTTTATTTTCTGATTTTTGTTTGATTTTTGAATTTTCTGATTTTTTATATTCTCCCACTAAATTTGTGCATAGAGGAAAACTATGAACAAATTTTACAAAAAAACAAAAAATATTTAGAATCAAAGTTGTGAGATAGTCTTAACTTTGTTTATCAGTACCTTCACCTTCATGAACAAATCTGGTCAATTGTCGGTATTGTAGTCCACTTAAACACGAAGAATATTGACAAACTTTACCAAATATACTATTCAGCTAACGACGACCACGAGTATTGTTGTCCACTTACATTAAGCAGCGAGATCTACATACAACCTCTAAATGGTTCAATTTTAGTTGCACTAGAACATGTTCCCAACTTCCCGGTATACCCTGGTTATCAAGAACTTCCAAAGAACTCCTTACTTTAGGTTAGTAAATAATTATTAAGGAGGAATTCAGATTTAGAGATAGGTGCATATGTTGTGTCCCAGGTCAGATCTCTTTCAATCATGTGGAGGGGACAACATATGGGCTAACTAGGATAGAGGGATTGAGAGATAGTATATTGATATGTTGTGTTCCAGGTTGGATCATTTCAATCACGTAGAGGAGATAGCTACCGGGAGTTGAACAAATTAACGGTGAAGAACCGTTATCCACTCACCGAATTGACGATCTCTTTGATCAGCTACAGGGAGCATCTTCGTTCTCCAAGATAGACTTGAGGTCCGGGTACCATTAGGTCAGGGTGAGGGAGGAGGACGTTCAGAAGACCGCATTACAGGCTCGTTACGGATATTGCGAGTTCGTCTTGATGCCGTTTGGGCTCATCAATGCGCTGGCAATGTTTATGGACCTAATGAATCGGGTATGCAGACCGATGCTTGATCGATCGGTCACTGTGTTTATAGATGACATGTTGGTGTATTCCAAGACCAGAGAGCAGCATGAAGAGCACCTCCGTAATCTATTGGGAGTTTTGAGGCAAGAATGCCTTTATGCCAAGTTCTCGAAGTGCAAGTTTTGGTTACGAGAGGTCCGGTTCCATGGACACCTTGTTAACCAGGAGGGGATTTTGGTCGATCCGGCCAAGATCGAGGCAATTATGTAGTGGCAGGTTCCGAAATCTCCCTTGGATATCAGGAGCTTCTTAGGATTAGCAGGGTACTACCGGATATTCATTCAGGATTTCTACAAGATTGAAGTACCCCCCACTTGTATGATGAGGAAATGAGTGGTTTTCTGGTGGGGCCCTATGCAGCAGACGATATTCGAGTCCCTCAGAAAATGACTTTGCGAGGCTCCAGACTTGACCCTCCCTGAGGGAGTGGAGGATTTTGTGGTTTTCTATGATGCATCTATCACAGGACTGGGAATAGTCCTCATGCAGAGAGGAAGAATGATAGCCTACGCGTCGCGACAGTTGAAGCTGCATGAGACGAGATATCCCATGGACGATTTGGAATTGGAAGCAGTGGTATTCGCTCTCAAGATTTGGAGACATTATCTCTACGGGGTTCGTTGTACCATATACACGGACCATAAGATTTTGAGGCACATCATGGATCATCCGAACCAGAACATGAGGCAGCGCAGGTGACTTGACATAGTCAAGGATTATGATTGCGAGAACCCTTACCATTCGGGTAAAGAGAATGTTATCGCGGACTCCCTCAGCTGCAAGTCGACTGGATCTTCTATTTTGGCGACATGTTTGAGTTTATCTGTTGATTCTCCACTGGTGAGCTTGATCCGGGAAGCTCAAGCTGAGGATGTATGGCAGGAAAATTGGAAGCTTGAGAGGATTAGAGGCGAGATCACCAAAATTCTACAGGATAGTCACGGGTTGTTGACCCTGTTGTGGTCGGGTGTCGATTCCAATGTCTTGTGGGGTCAGACAGATTATACTGAAGAAGGCTCATAAGTATCGCTTCTCTATTCACCCCGGGGCCACAAAGATGTACCGGGATCTAAGTTTGAGTTACTGGTGGCTGTGGATGAAAAAAGAGATCACTTGGTATGTCGAGAAGTGCTTGACCTGCAGGATGTTGGGTTTTGAGCATTCTAACACTTCTTAAGTGTACATGCAACCATAATAAACCTTAGATCTATGTTTGTCTAAGGTACATGCAAAATATTATTTTCCAAGGTTTATAACCTATCTAGCATGGCATGGGGTACTTTTAAACATAAAAGAACTAGATGAATTACATACCTTTTGTTGATTGTTGATTCCTTGGAGTTTGAGAGGCAAGCACCAACAATGTGAATGCCTCAAATGGAAATCACAAATTACCACAAACTTGGAAAATGTATGAGAGAGTATACCAACTCTTAGAATTTGGCCATCCCTATTACACACACACACTCTCTCTCTAGGGGGTTTTTTAGGCAACATAAGCTTGCTTATATAGTGTGCATGGTTAGGGAGAAACCCTAATAACCCATGTCTTTTCCTCTTCCAAGGATCCATGGGATAAAAGCTCCATGGTTCATCCATGGACTTCCATATAAGCTTAGCCCATTAACAAATGAGTATTAGCCCACACCATATAAATATAATAGCCCATGATTTAATTAGTCTTCCTTTTAATCACTAAATTAATTCATAATTAATTCAAGATTAAAACTAATTAAATAACATGACTTTATCTTAATATATTATAACTTATAATATATTAATAAATCATAGGTATACAATTCTAATAAAATTATCCATAAACAGTTTGGGTGAAGTGCAACCCAAATGGACCATGCGGGGTCGGGTCAAGTATATACCAAATAAGTTATTGACTTAGACACCTTATCCAACAGACTCCCACTTGGATAAGTCTAATAACTGTATTTGCCTATATTACTTCAGGAACCAACCGGCAATCGTAGCTCTCGAAAACTCTGTTGAACTATGAAGCGCCATTTCAGATAAGTGATCACATAATCCTCTATTCTCATGATATCAGCCGGACAAGTACATGGAACGATGTCTTACTTATTGTCTGGCAGTTGTTTCTCAATTTCCGATTTGTTTGACAGAGAACTTAATTGAACACATCAATTTAGTTCTGACCAGGCTCGGTACATGGGTCAACACAAAATCATCGAGGGGCCCGGATATCGCTTCTATTTCTAGAAGGAACAGATAAACTTCGACTCATATGCTTGTTCTACTACTTGTTGAATTGTACACAAAGGCATGTTTTATAACATCAAGTTACTGATGCGTTTACGTGCAATCAATGCACAACCAACTCATAGGTAACAACTCATATCTCTAGGTTTGAAGACTTATATGATATTATCGTCTCACGATCACTTGAGATAAATTCCATGAAGTGATACAAGTGAGCGTGGGTTTATTCCAATACTCATAACTTATGAGCACTCATGAATGTTGTAGCAACCATTGCTATGTCTAAACCCATTTAGCCATCTACAACCTCGATTCATGACAGTCTTAATTCATACCTACTTCCAACATATGAACGACTGTGGAGTGTTTAAATAACCTAGTCATTCGAAAGAATAACCTAGCTATTATGGAAGTCAAAACATGCAAAGTGGAACACAATAATAATCGAATCCAATATGGTCTCATAACCCATTTGAATATAAATAGAACCACCTTTTATTTATCACCATATTGATTACACATTATTCATTGTATAATGTTTCAAATAGTCAACTTAATACTTGAATAAAACAACAGTTGTCCCATGCTCCTAGCATACACACTTTGTTTTCTAAACAATAGTTATGCCATACTCCAAGTCTGCACACTATGTTTGTCTATGATCTTTACTTTTGTGAAATAGATCAATTGAACATGATTCCAATGATGCTCATTTCACAATCCCAAATCCTTATTGTAAATATAAGAATTCCTAATTCTCACCATTTACCGAAATCAGTTAGATTTTAAACTTATATGCAATGTTCCTCTTGTAATGATTATGCATAAAGTCACCAAAACCTTGTCACTAGTCATTATAGAGTATTCCAAAGAAGATCAACTCTATGGAAACGAAGTCTCATATTCAAAGGACATTGCTTTGAACATCCTTCTTGCATTAAGGTTTTCTAATCTTATACAGATTGAATAACTTCCACCTATGGAGACATTTCCATAGTCCCATTTTGACTGTCACTTCTGAACAAGAGTTGCCTCTTTTCAGAAAATGTCAATATGGTCCTGCCAAAATTAACACTATACTTCCAAATGTCCCTGAGCAACCAATCTTTGGCAAACCTCAGATTGTCCTCAACAATTGCTTAATCACTTTAGTCATATCCAGTTCTAGACTTTTCCCTTCTAAATGCCCTGAGCATTTGAAAATTTTAGAAGGATGAATATTATAGCACATGAAATCGATCCTATATCCGAAGCATATGGGAGACGATTCATGATGTCTCACAGAAAGACATGATACTAGACCAGTCTTTTGCTACAATATTTTTATTTGCCATGTTTTCAAAATTTAACTATGAAGAGGGATGTCGTAATCATAATCGAATTTTGATAACGCAATATATATAGAATTTCCTTAAGTTTAACCATTCAAACATAATATATATATATATATATATATATATATATATATATATATATATATATATATATATATATATATATATATATATATATATATATATATATATATATATATATATATATATATATATATATATATATATATATATATATATATATATATATATATATATATATATATATATATATATATATATATATATATATATATATATATATATATATATATATATATATATATATATATATATATATGATTATTAGCATAACACTTATGCTCCCACTAGCTTTGACATGTATTCAGAAATCGGTCGGACTTCTAAAATTTAGATTCATACACCCTTCCGTAGATAGCTAACATGTGTGTCTAAACAATTTCAAGAACTATGAAAAGGGATGCCGTAATCATAGTCTCAAGTGTTTAGACCTTTGCCATTTCTCACAAGTCCATGTTAGTGTGCCGGTTAACCACACATGCTCCACTAACGACATTGAAAATGCAAATAACATAATTGCTATCTACTTAAAATCTACTTAGTGAAAGCGTTTCCTCACCATCATTCTCATGAATCGAAGAGAAACCTTATGACACTTAGATTTTATGGTGTATGAGTTCCTATCCATGTGAATTTGTCAAAACCATAATCACAAGACATGGTTAATGACAAATTCAGCCTTATATGGATTGAACTTTTTAAATCTTAATTTCTTGTCACCTGGTCTCACAAGGCCCACCAATGCTTCCAAGCTGTTATGCACACAATTTAGAACTAACATAACTCACATGCATAGTCAAATTAATAGGAACAGACACAGAAACAAGAATTATGTCAACTTAATAGGTTGCAAACCTTAAGTCGTGTGCTAGTGATAAAACTCAGGTTTTACTCTTGATTAAATCTTGAAATCCTTTCAGGATCTTTAAGACTCCCACTGTCCTCTTGACATATAAGCTTCCCTAGTCAAGGACCATTCCTTGACAAAATAAATATTCAAGGGATAGTGCGGATTCTTATCAAGATAAACACTTGACACAATTGGTCTTAGTTGGTCTTTGTCTTATCCAAGACATCACAACTTACCAATTTCAAATGTACAGGAGTAGAAAACATTTTACACCACATTTGATAAGTGTTTTAAAGCTTACTTTATGTCACTCAATGTTACAATCTTGGAGTATGACTCTAAGAGTAGTTTTTAGAATGAAGTATGATTTAACTTCTTGATTTTAACCATTCCAAAAATTCATGACCCCTTTTCTTAGTCATAACAATGCACTAAGATGTCCTTAGAGTATGAATTTGTGATATGGTATCGTAATCATTAAGATGATCATAAAACACGATACTAAAGTACTCTCCCATCTTTTCAGATTTGAGAAACTTTTATCTTTCTGCCTAATTTGATTCTTTCCCATTCGTTCTGTCACACATTGAAAACTTTTCAATGCTTCAGAATTATACTTAAACTTGTAAGTATAACCATATTTACTAAGCTTTAGCAAATCATGACGAATAGTCTTATAAATCTTTGTGGTGGACTTGACCAGTGCACAAGCATGTGTAGTCGATCACTTTAGTCCTATCCTTGTTCACATAAGGAATTAGTCTTAATTTCCCAAAGATGAAAATTCTCATCCATCATACAATACAGATTGTGTGATTCCAAGTTTTGGTCCAACTGAAACATGGGTGATGAGAACCTTTCCTCATTTGGTAAATTCAGACACTACCACGAATGAAAGAATGAAATCCACTTTCCAATATTGCTATTACTGGAAACATATAAGCAACAATTTTTCACAAATGCCATTGTAAGGATATTTTTTTTAAATAAATAAAATTAAAAACCCCTTTTTTTATTTTAAAAACTTTGCGGAAAAACTTATCCTTACAATCCATATGAAAACCTTGTTGTTATCTATTCCTAAGTAATATATCACAACTCTCAAGCAACAGCTCAAAATTCTAATCACCGAACCATGCGATCGAAACCCATCTTCGCAATCAAAATCAACATATACTTCCTTTAGGCTTCCTATCTTTTCTTTGATTCTTAAAAACATCAACATGTGACCCATGCACATTATGTAATAAAAATCTCCAAATAGGAACTTAATAGAGTTAGACAGTGGACTTTAACTGAAGTAGAGTCAAACTTCTTGACTTGATCAATCTTATGATCTTTTAGGTAAATATGGCAGCTTCGCAATCAGTGTCCCTCCCTTTGGCAATAAAACATATGGACCCTTTGGTAATGGCACATGAGACTATCTCAGACTTAGCCTTTCTCTTTACCATTTGGTCAACCGAGTTGACTATGGCCGATCCCTTTCCATTGGGAAGAGAAATCCTTTTCTAGATATCCAATGCTACCATTATGAATGTCCATTTAAGGTTTGGGAAGTTCATCTTCTAACAAAATTTGCTTTACTAGTGTTCCAAATCATTGTTGATTCCGTAGAACCAAGCAAATAGATAAGATCACTAAGGGTCATGTCATAGTCTGCCTCATAGTAGTCCCAAAGGGACTCACTATGTTACCAAGAAAGTGATTGAACATCCAACTTTCACAAGACTTTGACACCCAACTCTCCCGGCTTGTCAATATGTGACTTTATCTCCAAGATGTGAGCACACATAGACTATGCTTGCTAATAGGGCTTGAGTGACCTTAAACTTGTGGGTTAGGGAGAATAAATAGAGGAGGTGGAGGAAGAGAAGCATGATGTTGAGGGACATCATCTTTAAGAGGAAAGCTTGTTCCAAGAGATTTGGGAAGATCATAGTTGTCTGAACCAGACATCTTCAATGGGAGATAATCAAGTTAGTTGATTCAAAATCCTTAATATAACATCCAACATGAAATATTAAGGCTAGGACCCAACACAATATTTTATAACTTAGAAGAGGGATGCCGTAATCCAAGCTATAAAATATTTGAAGGTAGGCGAATGACGATTCACCAATTTCCACCATGAAAAATGAAATAATTTATTAGGATTTAATTGGATTTGAAACTCCTAGATCTTTTAAGATTCATTGAACTTTTCAATGGCATGTTTGAATCTCTAGTGTGCCCTCTCAAATTTTGTGACTGGGATGCCGAGGATCAAAAAACAAGGTGTGAATAACCATAATAATTCACTTGGTACCCTTTATATTATCACCTAATCAATGTGCCGGTTAACCACGCACGCTCCATTGATCTATGACGAACATTAAGTCACCCTTCGTGATCCTTACTAGTCCAAGTTAGTCCGCCGGTTAACCACACACACTCTACCAACGACTTGGTAAGGTACAAAGTGTGAATTCCATGGACTAGCACCATGTTCACATTTTTCCTAAAGTAACTAAGATTGGGAATTAAAATATTTAGTTACTTTATAATAATCATTATACTTTTAATGAGGATTTAAAGTCATTGTCCTACCCGTTCGGCTAACGACCCTCTACCGATCAAGGAAGCGGTGGGTAAGAGTGGACACCCATTAAGCTGCCATTTTATAGGCAGCAACCTTATACCCCCATATAGACCGACTTCGTGAATGAGGCCTACTAACGGTAGAACGACTTATTCTTATACATATATATAATAATTAACCATTAATGTTATAAATAGTATAAGTGTTGAATTTTAACTATTAAAACTCTAAGGACTCGGCGAGTCCCCCCATGGACTCGGCGAGTTCATCAGGTAGACAGCAAAAATTCGACTTTTTTTTCACTATTTTGCATCAAGTATCAAAAAAACAAGCCTAGTCTCTGATACCACTATTGGGTTTTGAGCATTCTAACACTTCCTAAGTGTACATGCAACCCTAATAAACCTTGGATCCATGTTTGTCTAAGGTACATGCAAAATATTATTTTCCAAGGTTTATAACCTATCTAGCATGGCATGGGGTACTTTTAAACATAAAAGAACTAGATGAATTACATACCTTTTGTTGATTGTTGATTCCTTGGAGTTTGAGAGCCAAACTCCAATAATGTGAATGCCTCAAATGGAAATCACAAATCACTACAAACTTGGAAAATATATGAGAGAGTATACCAACTCTTAGAAATCGGCCACCCCTATTACACACACACACACTCTAGGGGGTTTTTCATGCAACATAAGCTTGCTTATATAGTGTGCATGGTTAGGGAGAAATCCTAATAACCCATGTCTTTTCCTCTTCCAAGGATCCATGGGTTAAAAGCTCCATGGATCATCCATGGACTTCCATATAATCTTAGCCCATTAACAAATGAGTATTAGCCCACACCATATAAATATAATAGCCCATGATTTAATTAGTCTTCCTTTTAATCACTAAATTAATTCATAATTAATTCAAGATTAAAACTAATTAAATAGCATGACTTTATATTAATATATTATAACTTATAATATATTAATAAATCATAGGTATACAATTCTCATAAAATTATCCATAAATAGTTTGGGTGAAGTGTAACCCAAATGGACCATGCTGGGTCAGGTCAAGTATATACCAAATAAGTTATGGACTTAGACACCTTATCCAACATAGGATGGTCAAGGCCGAGCATCAGAGACCTGTATGACTTAATCACCAAGTTGCCGAGAACGGCAAAGGGTTTCGACACTATTTGGGTCATCGTCGATCGATTGACCAAGAGTGCCCTTTTTCTACATATTCGGGAGAGCTCATCGGCCAAGAAGCTGGCCGATGTGTACATTCACCAGATCGTTGCTCGTCATATGTAACGCCCGTAGATCAGGGCTAGTCAATTTAGAGAAGTTAAGCGTCAAAAATAACTTTTTGATAGAAGATTATTTAGGAGGAATAATCTTAACTAAGTTGTAGTATATGTTACAAGGATTTCGTACATATAAAGAACGCCGAAATCCGAGTTATAACGAAGAAGTTATGACTTGTCGAAGTTTCGCGATAGAACCGACACGATGCTGAATGACGTAAAAAGTGAATTTATGTTCGAGCGATATTTAGCCTTAGTTATCTAAACAAAACTCGTAGAGGAAGTTGTGATTTTTCTAAGTTTCGACTTAGCGGTATGCAGCCCGAATACTCGATTTGAGATCAAGCGGTTTTTAGCCGAAACAATCTAAACGAGAATCGAAGATCTTGTTGATAATAGTGCAACGGTAAAAAGACAGACGAAAACAGACGTCAGATGAAGAAGTTATGAATTTATAACGAAGTTTTCCTGTCTAGGACTACTAAAAATAAATAATAAAAATAATTTCAAAAGTAGCCGACAGAGTCTAAACAACAGTTGTAGAGCGTAGTCTCACCTACGCGTGGATAAAAAGAACGTCGAAAATGGAGTTCGTATGAAGAAGATATGAATTTCTGAAGTTTTTAAATAATTAATATTTATTTAATTAATCATTAATTCGGACATTATCCGAAGGAGTCACCGGTCTGATCCGAAGGGTACGCCCAACGTACCTAGGTGTACGTCCCGCGTACTTCGATCTTTCACGGTCTAGAGGAGGCCACGATCTACCACCCGAAGCTCGACACATGGCAGGCTGATCCGAACTACGCCCCGCGTAGTACCTCGTACGCCCAGCGTACGTGCGAGGTTTAGCCCCTATAAAAGGGCAGCGAGGCCTCTGGCTTTTGTTGCTAATTTTTACACTTCTTAACCCTAAACTTCTTTCTTTTTGGCATTTTATACCCCCAAAGGCCCGGTAGTAATCCCGAGACCCGAAGCAAGTCCCGAAACCCCGAAGATCCCGTGAAAAATAGTTTGCGAGCCGAAGCTCTACCCGCGTGAAGCCCAGTTTTGGAGGAAACATCCCGGTTTCGTCGCAAAAGATTATTTTTATAGCCGTAGTGTTGTCTGATCATCTTCTAATCAAGTGAATGTGTAGTCACTTTCTTCTAACACATAAATATTAAGTATTTGCTATGAATTATGTGCTATGTGTATAATATATTGTTGTTTATTTGAGACGACTGTGGAATGGATGAATTATATAAATTTTAATGAGTTAAACTATATATGTATTTTGTATCTACAAATATGTTGAGTATAACATAGGTAGATGAGGTTGTTCGTAGGTGATAAAAGATGGGTCGGACCATGAGATAAAAAGATAAAGAAATAAACTTGTTTTAGATCTAGGAGTATGGATCAGATCAAGAGGTTAGTTTTAGATCCGATAGTATGGATCAGATCAAGAGGTTAGTTTTAGATCCAGGAATATGGATTAGGTAAGGAGGTAAATTTTAGATTCGGGAGTACGGATTATGTATTTTTGAATTACGTGTTCATTCGATAAGGTATCATGTGTATAGTCCCTTTTAGGAATGTGATTTTAATAAGGGTATTGATTAAAGTATGAAATATATATATATATATATATATATATATATATATATATATATATATATATATATATATATATATATATGTGAAGTATTTGTTATTTTCCAAAATACAGGTTAAATATATTTGATGATATACAATGTGCGAATCAGATATGGTTTAATATGTATTAAGATGTGTATATATGATATTATTAGTTAAAACCTTGTGTTAAGTATACACTAGTTGGCGTTGTCTAAACGGAGATAGTATCAGAAAATTGATTATAGGCATTATAGGCTTGCCTAGTGATGGGTTAAGACTTAAATAGGGATGTTTAGATCAATTAAGATTGGACTTTGGGTAGTCTCTTATTAAGAGTATGTGTGGGGTGAGATTGATGATCGGTGGAGTACGTCCTACGTATAAAAGTACATTTTATGTACGAAGTCCTTTACAAAGCTCTGAGTCTTGGGTGCTGCTTGTCCCAGGGTACTATTATGTTCTCGGGTATGAGTCTTTCGCATACCAGAGTTCTATAATATGCCAGAAGTACTATCATGTACAAAGTCTTTTTGACAATTTTGTGTGTCAGTTACTGGAGCGTACAGGAGTAATCTAGTAGTATTTCCCCATACTTTTATGTTGAAAGAGCTTTGGAGTCAGCGTTTCTATTATAAAGTGATCGACCGAGCTTCATATGTCAGCGTTTTCTTTCACGAAGTAATTAAGGGAACTTCGTAGACTGCCTAATAAAGTGTGTCGGTAATAGACCACTGCTAGGTACGTCTGGTGTTATATTGCTGGATAGGGTGCGTCTGAGGGTGAAGTACCTCATGTATTCAAGCCAATGCTAGGCAAAGTTCGATGTTGGGATAGGTAGAGTCTGGAGGTGTAATACCTCATGATAGTCGGACCACACCCAGGCGTTGTTATCTAGATAACTACCCCCGACTTAACTGTCTTGTGGTTCTTTATTTTACGAACGAAGGTTCGTGGTGAAACTTATTCCATTCCCCTCAATTGATGTATTTATTGATCCTCGTTTGCTGCCAGGGAATTACCGAAGCAGCTTCGTCGGTTTGTGGTTCATATCGATTCCTTAAGCTAGATCTCGTAAGATCATTGTATAGGGTTAGTATGCGGGGATCGACGCGATGGGATATATTGTTTTAGAAATATAATTTATATGTGTTTATAATATCAGTGGTTTTGCAGGATCGAGATATACTTTATTATCACGTTGTTTGAATTAAGAGCTTTCATACTCTGTGTTCCTTAGATGATTAGGTTCATCAGGGATATTTGAACTAAGTGTTCATTAAGCGTTTTTGAACTAGGTGTTCATTGGGTAATATTTGAACTAAGTGTTCATTAAGTGTTTGTGAACTAGGTGTTCATTGGGTCATGTTGGAACTAAGTGTCCATCAGGTGTTCTTGAACTAGGTGTTCATTAATTATTCTGAATTGCGTGTTCACCAGAGGTAGTCTAAGAACCATGGCAGCACTATATCTTGAGCCAATTCCTTAAGGCAATTCTTAGGAATAAATGGAAGAAGGGTATGTGGTTCTTAGGGTAAATCTTTATGAAATAGAGGAAGATAATGGGGTGGGTAATTGGATTGATTTTTTCATAATTAAATATAATAATTATATTATTGTGGGTTGAAAATCCTATATGCTCACCAGGCTCCCAAGCCTGACCCACTTAGTTTTCTTTTCATGACAGGTAATGGCACAAGAGTATAAGTTGGTGGACTTGACGAGAGATTTTAGATTATGGGCTAGTAGTTATGAATAACTATTGTAAGGTCTATTTTGTTCTATTTATGCTTTTGATCTGTATTGAACCTGATATCCCGAGATTTTGTTATAAAATGAAAATATGTTTCTTTAAAGAAATGATTTGATAATTTTTATCATATTTTGTTTTGCGAACAAATTCCGCAATTGTTTTCTTTAAAAGATTACTCTAATTTTTAAAACAAAGCATAAAAAAATCGGTCTTTTCTGGCCGTGAAATTGGGGATGTCACATCATAGGGTTCCAGCCTCTTTCATTTCAGACTTTGATGTTTAATTCACCTCCCATTTCTGGCAGAAGTTCCATGAGGTACTGGGCATGCAGTTGCATTTCAGTAAAGCTTACCATCCGCAGACAGACGGGCAGAGCGAGCGGAGCATTCAGACCCTCGAGGATATGTTACGGGCCTACGTTATTGACTTCAGTGGGAGCTGGGACTCCTAACTACCCGTTACAGAGTTCTCGAATAACAACAGCTTCCATTCTAGTATTGGTGCACCACCTTATAAGTTGTTGTATGGATGAAGATTTCGTGCCCTATTATGTTGGGGCAAGCTTGGTCATACGGTGATGGGTTGGACCGAGGTAGTTGTACAGACTATTGAGATGATTCAGCAAATGACGCAGCGGTTGTTGACCATTCGGAGTCGGCAGAAGAGTAATGCCGAACGGCACCGATCTGAATTGGAGTTTCAGATTGGTGACATGGTACTACTAAAGGTCTCACCCTGGGAGGGTGTGATACACTTCAGGAAGAGGGGGAAATTGGGTCCCCGATACATTGGACCCTCTCGGATTATTACCATGGTTGGCAAGGTGGCATATAGACTGGATCTCCCAGAGGAACTCAATCAGATTCAAAACCCTTTTCACGACTCGCAATTGCGAAAGTGCATATTGGATGAGAATGCAGTGGTGTCATTGGATGTTATTCAGGTCGATGAGTGCCTGAATTACGTGGAGAAACCGTGCGTCCGTTCTAGAGTAGAAAGTGAAGGTTTTGTGTAACAAGGAGGTAACATTAGTAAAGGTACAATGGGAGCATCAGAGGGGATCCGAGTGGACTTGGGAGCCAGAGGCCGAGATGCGAAAGCATTATCCAAAATTGTTCACCGCAATCGACTTCGAGGACGAAATCTAGTTTAAGCGGGGGAGAATTGTAACATCCCGACTCCCAAATATGAAATTTGAAGAATTTATGTATATCACACAAGACCTACTCGACGAGTTTGAGTCCCCAACTGGTCGTGTAGAAACTAATAAAGTCGTGTGGTTTTGGAAACTACTCGACGAGATGGAGGAATCCAACTCGACGAGTTGAGGATGTGTATGAAAACCTTAATTTTTAGGGCTTGCACACTATTTAAAGGACCTTATGTCCCCTCACCGTCCTCCCTTATCACTTGGAGAGTGATTTTGGTATGGTTGTGAATGAACTTGGAGCTTGAAGAGGTTGGAGCAAATGGAGAAGAAGTAGATCCGACATCTACTCTATCTTAGCATACATTTGGAGGTAAAAAGTCTTTACCTTGGATTTCCATATCTTAGATCTCCAATTATGAATGTATGTGGTCATTTTTTATGAAAAGTGGAGTCATTCTCAGATTTGAGCTTGTCCAAAGGATGTGGTTTCCGATCTGGACACCTTTAGGCCTCCATGAACATAAAGTTGCCCACTTTATCTAGTCTTGGCCCTCCTGCATGTCCTAATCCTCTTATTAAGCTTAGTTTTTGTTTTTTAATCTGTTTGATGCCTTGCATGCACGAAAAGCTAGCAACTTTGCGTGGTATCTCAGTCCTAAGGAGCAAGATCTGAAGTTTGGGGCCATGGATTCGTCTAGCAAGGGTTGAATACGTTAAGACAGGAAAAGTCGATGAGTTATGTAACCAACTCGACGAGTTGGTAAGGGTTTTCCCGCTTTATCGATGATGAAGAGCTTGACAAGTTACTCTGGTGACCCAGCGGGTAGTATCGAGCTTTTCCGATTTTCTGAACACTAAAGGAAGTCAACGAGTTGCTAGATGGACTCGACGAGTTGGGCCAGCATGGACTGTTGACCTTGACTGATGACTGTTGACTTTTACCATGGTTGACCAAGTTTTACTTTAAGGGTATTTTGGTAATTTGGGTCTTCATGGAATTGGTCCTATCGTGGTTGTAGGTGTTTGAGTTTGGAGATGTGATTCGAGAGCGTGATCTTTTCAGTTCAGTTCGACATCGTGAGGTGAGTTTTTATCACTATATCAATAGGGTCTAAGGTACCAAGGCTAACCCTTTTTGGATTGTATCCTGGTTATAGGATGATGCTACGTTTAGTGATCTGTTAGATCGGTATCCTGGTATATAGGATGATGCTATGATTAGTGGTATGTAGATCTGTAAAACTTTTTGTACATGCTAGCTAGCATATGATATTTATATGTTGATTGTGTGATTGTGGGTGGGCTAAGGCGGTCCTACTTTGTGCTCTAGGTCAACATATCAAGGGCGGCCTAGGTAGACTGTAGACCCATTAGGGCGTACTGGTCAGGCTGAAAGCCCGGA
Organism: Lactuca serriola; assembly: GCF_051521515.1. NCBI lineage: Eukaryota > Viridiplantae > Streptophyta > Magnoliopsida > Asterales > Asteraceae > Lactuca > Lactuca serriola. The sequence continues at coordinate 117,699,528 of NC_136408.1, forward strand.
GAATGATCCAGACAGGCTGAAGGCCCGGGGGGGGGGGGGGACCAGACATGCTGAAGGTTCTGAGAGTGGGCCACAGAGATTGAAGGCCTGGTGCGGGCGGTCCATTCATACTGAAGACTCTATATCCATGTTGTTTGTTATGATATTGTTTTGTTTGGATGGCGTTGGTATTTTGGGGGAACTCACTATGCTTCGGGCTTATAGTTGTTGATTTTGTTTCAAGTACTTCAGATGATCGTGGGAAGGTGAATGCTTGATCGTGCGCCCCTTAACATTTTATGATTTTGACTTCTGGGATTCTCTGATATGAAACTATCTTGAAAACATTTTGTAATAACTAGTGGATTTTCAATGTTTGAAAAAGTTTTAAATTGGTATGAATTTTATGGATGTTACAGGCGTAAATTAACCGAAGCTATATTCGAGTGCATAATTAAACCCTTGTCTCATCTGTCTACGGATGTAGAGTGGTAAATAGTAGTGACACTGCATACCTCTACGAAGACAAAAAGAGGGGATGTGGTGGTACCTATGGGAACAACTATGGTTGTAGCGATAGGGATTACCTTGATTACATCAACTACGATAGGCTGTGGCAGTTTCTTCATGTTCTTAAATGATTTTTTTCCTCAGTTTTCCTCATTGCTTCATTCTCCCTCCGACGAAAACTTTCCGAATAACTTTTAGTCTTTCACGGAATCCTTACCAGAATCGGAAACACATTTGAATCAGATGGGGGTGAGTAGGTAGGTTGTAGAAGAGGAGACACGATGGCGGTGGAGAGGGTAAATCTGTCGGTGGTGACTTATTCGATGCCTTCTATCATCGTTTCTCTGAGATTGAAATTAAATGAGAGGGAAGGACCTTAGAAGAAGATGATGGAGGTGGGTGGACACCCATTGGAAGATGAGGCCGTGATCTAAATCCAAATAGGACATTTTGCTTAAAGGTTAATTTCATTCGGCTAAGCTGATGAACAGCGAGAAGCCGATGATTACGATTCTTGAATTGAAATCCATACTTGAGTTGGTTAATGCCCAAATTGAAAGTGGTTCTTAGCTTTCAACATAACTTCATTCATAGAAAGCCAAAACCATGGAGAAGATAAAGTGACACAAAATGAGGGACGACAATTGAGGGTATCTCGAGTACGACCGAGGGTGTCGAAGTAGCGGAGGGAACCATAAAACCCTTATAAAAAAAGCAAGAAGAAATTAAAACCCAAAATATGGGAAACACATGGGAATAAGAGAAGGAGAAACAAACGATGGCCTTGGTGGGTTTACGGTTCATTGCAGGAAACATAAACAATAGAAAATGAGGAGTGTTCATACATGTAGTTAATCCATGCCGATACAAAAACAATGGAAAATGAAATTGTTGTAGAAGAAAAGGGCTCTTAAACAAATGCCACATGTCAAGTTATGTGGAAATCATGCATTGGTTGGAGAAGACAGTTGTAACAACCCAATTTTAAAAAGAAAATTTTCATTTTTGATTAACCAATAGACTTTCCACAAACCATGAAATCCCATATACAATTGTTTTCAAAATTCATATCAAATAAAATTTTATTTCAAATCATCACAGTGTCCCATAAAAACGCCTGAGAGAGAGTGCACGCCACGCCATCAAGTCGTGCCCTTTGCATTGGGCTCAGATGTACCTAAAACAAATCCACACACTGTAAGCTAATGCTTATTGAGTTCCCCAAAGCATACCCCACACACAATCCACATAACACATATCATATTAGCTATAAAAGCTACATATATCACATAAGCCATCCATACAAACATATAAGGATGCCATGGGCTCCCCCACGTGGTCTTATACCAAAGTACCATGGGATCCCCCCATTGTCTTTAACTGACAACCCATGGGCTCCCCCACATGGTCTTTCATACAAATTCCATGGGCTCCCCCATGGTATTTAACTAACAACCCATGGGTTCCCCCTACATGGTCTTATCCAAGTGTCATGGGCTCCCCATGGTCTTCCCTGCAACTATCATATAATCACTAGCATAACACTTAACATATAGCTAACTATGATAACACATATCTCTACTACAGCTAGTGTACCACATACTACAAAATGGGCCAGCCTTGGTACCTTAGACCCATTGGTATGGTGAGGAGACTCATCTCTTAAATTCTGAACTGACAAGCTAAGATCAGGCAATCCCACGCGCTGCTCCAACTCAACTGCCTATAATCGTCATGTGATTAACTTGTCCCAATCCCGAAATACCATAAAGACCCTCAAGGTCAATCCTGGTCAAAGTCAAGGTCAACAGTCCATGTTGACCTCAACTCGTGTAGTGCATCCTAGCATCTCATCGTGCTCCTTCCAAGTCCATTCCACTGAATCCTTGTTAACTTGCCTAGTAACCTAAATGAGTCTTCGAGTTCATCGAATGTCCATAAAACTAAAAGTTCATGAACTCTTAAAACCCTAATCTTTATTGCACTCATTCAGAAACTCGAGAATGGGTATACCCTACCCGACTCGTCAAGTCAATTAAGGGACTCGACGAGTTCCTTCAGTCCATTTTGTGTTTAGCCCTTTTCAGTGGGATATAAGGTCCCAAGCATCAGATCCAACCTCCCCTAGTGCAGTTACCACATAAAGTTGCAAACTTTACGTGAATACAAGGCCTCACGCGGCTAAAACATCAAAACTAACCTCATTGCAAGGTTTTAGTGCATGGAAAGGGTCTAAGTTGGACAAAGTGAGCAAATTTATGTCATTAAGGACCTAGAGAGGTCCAGATATGGAACCATATCGTTGTGATAAGTCCAAATCAAAGTATGACCCCATTTTTCACCAAAACTGGCCATATACATCAAAGAAAAGGGATCTAAGCAAATAAAGATCAAGTTAATGACTTTATACCTCAAGATGGTTGCCAATACATAGTAGATGTCGGGTCTACTTCTTCTCTCCTTGATCCTTCTTCTTCAAGCTCCAAAATCCTTCACAACCACACCAAAATTTCTCACAAAAGCTCTCTCTCTCTCTCTCTCTCTCACACTCTAGAAGGTACAAGCTTCAACTAGGGTTTTCTCTGGCTAATGAAATGGTAAGGGAGGCCACAAGAGACAGGTTATGTTATTTAAATAGGGTGCAAACCCTAAAAATTAGGGTTTTCCTTTACAACACCTACTTGTCGAGTCGGGGCCTTCCGACTCGTCGAGTAGGATCTAAATCCCGCGTCCTCATAACAATCTCTACTCGATGAGTTGGAGCTCCCCAACTCGCCGAGTGCATGCACAAAACCCTAAAAATTAGATAAATTAAATAATACCTGGAACAGGTGTTACAAATCTCCCCCACTTGAACTAGACTTCATCCTAGAAGTCTGCTGACCCAAATAAGTCCGGGTTGTAGTCTCGTATCTATTCCTCCGGCTCCCATGTCCATTCGTTGCCGCTTCGGTGCTGCCATTGCACCTTTACTAACTTCACTTCCTTGTTCCGAAGGACCTTGGTCTTCCTATCTAGAATTGCAACAGGCCTCTCAATGTAGTTCAGACTCTCGTCCCAAAGAAACGACCGCAACCTCGTCTTTGACACACTTCAGAACAGAGACACATGGAAGGTGTTGTGAATCTGGCTAAGCTCATCCGACACGTCCAAACGATATGCCACCTTGCCTACTCGGGCCGAAATCCTGAATGGGCCAATACATCGTGGCCCCAAATTTCATCTCCTCCGAAACTTGATGACTCCCTTCCATGGCGACACCTTTAGTAACACAAAGTCCTCCACCTGGAACTCAAGATCTGATCGTCGCCAGTCAGCATAGCTTTTCTGATGGTTGTGCGCGACTCGTAGCCTGTCATGCACCTACTGAATCAACTCGGTCGTCTTGAGCACCACCTCGGTGCTCCCCATGACCCGGTGTCCAACCACACCCCAACAAACTGGGGTCCTACATCTACTACCATACAACATCTCAAACGGGGGTCGGTCGATACTGGCATGGTAACTGTTGTTGTATGAAAACTATGCCAAAGGGACGTATGTATCCCAACTCCCTCCAAAACCCAACACGCACGCCCGAAACATATCCTCAAGTGTCTAGATCGTCCTCTAACTCTGGCCATCTGTCTGGGGGTGGTAAGTCGTGTTAAAATGCAATTGAGTGCCCAGTTCCTCGTGGAACTTCTTCCAGACTCTAGATGTAAATCGAAAATCTCTATTAGAGACTACCGACACTGGCACGCCATGTCTAGTCACCACCTCTCGCACATAAATATCCTCATCCTTCTTCGTGGATATACTCTCAGGGATCAGAATAAAGTAGGCACTCTTCGTCAATCAGTCCTCAATCACCCGTATGGCGTCGACACCCCTTGATGTCCTCGGTAACTTCGTGATGAAGTCCATAGTGATCTCCTCCGACTTCCACATGGTAATGCATAGCGGCTGAACCTTGCGATGCAGCCGCTTATGTTCGGCCTTGACCTTCTTGCAGGTCAAGCACCGCTCCACGAACTAGGCGATCTCCCGCTTCATGCAGGGCCACTAGTAACTCAGTCTCAAATCCCTATACATTTTTGTAGCCCCCGGATGTATAGAAAACTTGGACCTATGTGCCTCCTCCAATATCTTTTGTCTCACTCCTCCAGTCACTGGTACCCACACTTGGCCACACTGTGTCAAAAGACCTCGACTATTGCGGACAAACAAGGGATACTGACCTCGAATCCTCTCCATCTTCTAATTATCTTTCTTCACACCCTCGACCTGAGCTTCCTTGATCATATCCAACAATGGAGAGATCATCGTCATCCTCAAACAAACGTTCCTAATTGGGGAACCGAACGCCTTGCGGCTTAAAGCATCGGCCACCATGTTGGCCTTCTCTGGGTGGTATAAGATCTCACAATCATAGTCCTTCAGCACGTCCAACTACCCCCTCTGTCGCATGTTGAGGTTCTGTTTATCCATCTAACACTTCAAACTCTTGTGATCAGTATAAATAGTACACTGTACTCCATACAAGTAGTGCCGCCAAATCTTGAGGGAAAACACCACTGTTCCCAATTCCAGGTCTTGGGTGGGGTAATTCGCCTCGTGAGTCTTCAACTACCTCGAGGCGTAAGCAATCACATGCCTTGTCTGCATCAGTATCGTGCCTAAACCTAAGATCGATGCATCACAATACACTAGCAAGTTATCCAATCCCTCAGGTAGTACTAGAATCGGAGCCTCACATAGCCTCTGTCTTAGGGTCTCAAAAGCCAACTGCTGATACGTGCCACATCGAAATGTCACATTCTTCTTCGTCAAGCGGGTCATAGACACTACAATCTTGCAGAAATCTTGGATAAATCAACAATAATAGCCTGCTAATCCCAAGACGCTACGGATCTCGGATGCGTTCTTTGGTACTTCCCACCGCATCACTACCTCAACCTTGTCTGGATCAACTGAAATTCCGTCCTGGTTGATGATGTGCCTCAAAAACTGTACCTCTCACAGCCAGAAATCACACTTGGAGAACTTTTCATAAAGCTTCTCCGCCCTCAGTCGCTCCAATACCTCCCTCAAATGCTGATCATGTTGCCCCTTGGTCTTAGAATAGACCAGGATATCATCAATAAAAATGATCACCGACCGGTCCAACATCAGTCTACACACTCTGTTCATGAGATCCATGAACACTGCTAGGGCATTGGTGAGACCAAATGGCATCACCACAAACTCATAGTGCCCGTACTGAGTCCTGAAAGCTGTCTTCCATATATCCTCATCCCAAATTCTCGTATGATTGTATCCCGACCGAAGATCAATCATGGAAAACCAAGATGCAACCTGCAATTGATCGAATAAATCATCAATCCTTCATAACAGATAACAATTCTTCACTGTCGTTTGTTCAGCTCTCAGTAATCAATACACATCCTGTGGGACCCGTCCTTCTTTTTCACGAACGGGATACGTGCTCCCCACGGGGAACTGCTCGGACGGATAAACCCTCAGTCTAGCAGCTCCTGAAGCTACGTAGATAGCTCTTGCATCTCGGGCGATGCTAGCCAATACAGTGCATTCTCTATCGAAGTGGCACCCAACACTAAATCAATATGAAACTATAGATGCCTCTCCCGAGGAACTCCTGGTAACTCCTCGGGAAAGACATCCTGAAACTACTATACAACCGGCACACTGCCCACATCTGTCATGGTCTCCATCCTCGTATCCGAGATATATGCCAGAAATCCTAGGCAACCCAGCTGCAAAAATCCCTTAGCTCTCACCGCTGAACAGAGGGTTGCCCCCTTTGAGGCCCTCTCAGCATGAATAACCAGTTATCCCCCACTGGGGGTTCGAACCCTCGCTAACTGGTGCTCACAATCGATCATGGCCCCATTGGACCCCAACCAGTCCATCCCGGCAATCAAGTTCATCCCTCACAACAATATCGGGACTGGATCAACACGAAACATATCCCCAAGAACATTCAGGACACAATCCCAATACACCCTCGAAGCACTCATGGTCGGTCGTTCGCAATCTCTACCTCAATCTGGGAATCCAAAGTCCCCAGGGCATCCTAAAACTTCTTGCTAAGAGCAAGAGGCACAAACGATCGGGTAGCCCCCGAATCGAATAAAACGTGAGCCGACATACCATTAACGAAAAAGGTCCCTATACACAAGCACAATATACACATAAGCAATGCAATAAATCTAGAGCAGGAAAGAATAATCATGTACTAGCCACAACGTTTGGCGATGCCCGAGACTCCTCGGTAGTCAACTAAAATGTGCGGCTCTTCACCGTTGGAGCATCCGCCTTAACAAGGAGGCCATCACTAATCCTCATTGTGGCGGGCGCAGGTGCTGCCACTGCTCCTCCCCTCCCTGCAACCTCGGACAACCGACCTTCTTATGGCCAGTCTGATTGCAGTGGAAACAAATCAGGCCCTTCTTCGGGTAATCCCTGCTCAAGTAACCCGACTAGACACATCCTGAACCCGCTATTTGACAAGCCCGACTATGCGGTTTACCGCACTTGGCACACCGGCCACGACCCTACTAGCCCCTACTCGAAGAATCCGAGGTCTTAGGCTTTTTAGCCTGAATTACTGCTGTTTTTGCCTGCTCCAGCTTCTGCTTGGTGCGGAAGTCTAACTCCATCTCTCGTTCACAGGCCTTCTCTACCATCTCATTCAGGGTTTTACACCTTGTAAAGCTCACAAACTCCCTGATATCATCCTCTAACATGGAATGATACCTCGTCTGTAGCATAGTGTGGGATCAACAGTGCACTTTCTCAAAACTTGGCAGTAATCTCCGCCACAGTCTAGGTGGTCTGCTAGAGGTCATGAAACTCCCTCAAAAGCCATTGCACCTAAATAAGTAGTGCAAGCTCCAAATAAAATCGCTGAACAAACTCGGTCCATGTCATCTCAGCCACACCGACTACTCCCACATGACTAGTCACCTCTCCCCACCAGTCTCGAGCTCTGTCTCTCAGCATACATGAAGCAAAATCCACATTTTCCGCATCAGGGGAAGAACTCGTGAGCTGGTTGTTCTCAATACCCCCACCCAATGTCAGCTAACAATGGGGTCCCTGACCCCGAAAAACTCCGGTGCCCCGCACACCTTAAACTCTCGGAAGGAGGGAGTTAGGGCCCTAACCTGGCCCTACACCATGGACACAAAGCCTTATGCTCAAAGTATCCATTGCTTTGAACATGCTTCTTGCACTAAATTCTTTCTAATCTTACACAGATTGCTTCTATCTATAGAGACAACTCTATATTCCCATTTTGACTACCACTTCTGAACAAGAGTTGCCTCTTTTCAGACTATGTCAATATGGCCCTTCCAAAATTCACACTATACTTACAACTGTCCTTGAGCAACCAATCTGTGGTAAACCTTAGATTGTCATCGACAATTGCTTAATCACTTTAGTCATATCCAATTCTAGACATTTTCCTCCTTAATGCCCCAAGGCATTTGGAAAATTCGTAAAGAATAAATATTATAGCACATGTAATTGATCTTGTACCCAAAATAAATGGGACACGATTCATGATGTTTCACATAAAAACATGGTTCTATACCATTCTTTTGCCATAATAATTTTGTTTGCCATATTCTCAAAATTTTACTATGAAAAGGGATGTCGTAATCATAATCGAATTTTGAGAACGCAATATATAGAATTTTCTTAAGTTGAACCAATCCAACATGAAATTCATATATATATTCTTGACTAAAGGTGATTAAAATCTCAATATAAGCTCTTTAGAATGATTATAAACTCAATCTAAGCTTTTCATAATTGAAATGAAGTATAATTTCCTCTCCCTTAATTATAGCAAAACAACTTTTTCAACCCCTGCAACCTCACGAATTGAAACTTTTGTTTTCTATAATTGACATTGCTAACTTGCAATACTTATCATAATTATCATGCTCCCATTAACATGATGATTATTAGCATAACACTTATGCTCCCACTAGCTTTGACATGTACTCAGAAATCAGCTATTGACTTTTTTTTACCAAAGATCAAATTTCTGATACTAGATTGCTTTGATAAGACTTTATCAAAATCATACACCTTATCTTAGATAGCTCATAGGTGTGTCTAAACAATTTCAGAACTATGAAAAGGGATTCCGTAATCATAGTCTTAATTGCTTAGACCTTTGGTATTTCTCATAAGTCCATGTTAGTGTGCCTACTAACAACTTTGAGAATGCAAAGATTACTATCTACTTACAAATCTACTTAGTGGAAGTGTTCCCTCACCATCATTTTCATGAATCAGAGAGAAACCTTATGACACTTAGATTTTTATGGTGTATGAGTTCCTACTAATATGAATTTGTCAAAACCTTAGTCACAAGACACGGATAATGACAAATTCAAACACATATGGACTGAGTTCCTACCAATATGCAATTTTATGTTCTTGCCATTTGGCAGCACAAGGGCCTGCCATTGCTTCCAAGTAGTTGTGCAACCAATTGAGGACTCTAAGAACTCATATGCAAAGCCAACTTTAACTGGAATGGGCACAGAAATGTCAACATGATAGGTTATAAACCTCAAGTCGTGTGCTAGTGAAGGACCTTAGGTTTTATTCTTGATTAGTTCTTGAGACTTTAAAGACCTTTAAGACTCCCACTGTCCTCTTGACATATAAGACTCTCTTGTAAAATATTCAAGGGATAGTGCGGATTCTTTATCAAGACAAACACTTCACATAATTGGTCTAAGTTGGTCTTTGTTTTATCCAAAACATCACAACTTACCAACTTCAAATGTACAAGAGTAGGACACTTTTACTCTTACATTTGACACGTGTTTTTAAACCTTTCTTTAAGATATGTCACTCAAGTTACAGTCTTAGAGTATAACTCTAAGAATTGATTTGGAACGAAGTATGACTCATCTTCTTGATTTGACCACTTCAACAATTCCTAGCTCCTCTTCTTAGCTATCAGAATGCACTTAGAGGATGAATTGTGATAAGGTCTCTTAATCATTAAGATGATCATATAACATGACACTAAAATACTCTCCCATCTTTTCAGATTTGAGAAACTTTTATCCTTCTTCCTAATTTGATTCTTCTTATTCGTTATGCCATACATCGAAATTTTTCCAATGCTTCAGAATTATACTTAGACTTATAAGTATAACCATATTTACTAAACCTTAGTAAATCATGAAGAATAGTCTTATCGACTATTTGTGGTGGGCTTGATCAGTGCACAAGAATGTATACTTGATCCCTTAGTCCTTTACTTGACTCACACATCCATGTGAACAAGTAATTAGTCTTAATTTTCCACTGCTTGAAAATTCTCATTCATCATGCTATACAACTTGCATGATTCCAAGTTTCGGTCCAATTGAAACTTGGGTGATGAGAATCTTTCCTTATTTGGTAAATTTAGACATTACCACAACCGAAAGAATCAAATCTATTTTTTCCAATATTGCTATCAATGGAATCTTATAAGCAACAACTTTCCACAAATGCCATCGTAAGGATATTTTAAAATAAATAAAATCAGAAATTTTTTCTTTTATGTTAAAAACTTTGCGGAGGAACTTATCCTTACAATCCATATGGAAAACTTGTTGTTATCTATTCCTAAGCAATATCTCATAACTCCTAAGAAGTAGCTCAAGAATCCAATCTTCAAACAATGTGATAGAAATTCATCTACGCGATCAGATTCAGCATATTCTTTCTTTAAGTTTCTTCACTTTTCTTTGATTCTTAAAACATCACCATGTGACCCAGTCACATCATGTATCAAGAATCTCAGAATAGAAACTTAGTAGAGTTAGATAGTGGACTTTACCTGAAGTAGAGTCAAACATATTGACTTTATCATCCTTAGGTAAATCTGGCAGCTTCGTAACTAATGACCCTTCCTTTGGCAATATAAACATATGGACCCTTTGATAATGGTACATGGGACTATCTAAGACTTAGCCTTTCTCTTTACCATTTTGTCAACCAAGTTGATTATGGCCAATCCCTTTCCATTGGGAAGAGAATGCTTTTTCTGGATTTCTAGTGTCATCATTGTCAATGTCCATAAAGTTTTAGGAAGCTGATCTTAGGAAATAGATAAGATCATTAAGGGTCTTGTCATAGTCTATTTCATAGGAGTCCCAAAGGAACTCACTATGTGACTTAGAAAGTGATTTAACCACCAACTTTCTCAAGACTTTGACACTCAACTCTCCCAGCTTGTCAATATGTGACTTCATCTCCAAGATGTGATCACACCTAGACCTTGCCTTGCCAATAGGGCTTGAGTGACCTTGAACTTGTGGGTTAGGGAGAATAATTAGAGAAGTGAAGTTCCAAGAGATTTAGGAAGATCATAGATGTCTGAACTAGACATCTTTTGGGAGATATTCAAGTTTAGTTGATTTAAGTCCTTAATATAACACCCAATATGAAATATTAAGGCTATGACCCAACAACCTATTTATAACTGGAAGAGGGATGCCGTAATCCAAGTTCTAAAATAGTTGAAGGTAGGTAAATGACGATTTACCAATTTCCACCATGGAAAAACGAAATAATTAAGTTTTAATTGGATTTGAAACTCCTAGATCTTTTGAGATTCATTGAACTTTTCAATGGCATGTTTCAATTTCGAATGTGCCCTTCAGGTTTTGTGACTGGGATGCCGAGGATCACAAAACAAGGTGTGAAATAACCATGCAAATTACTTGGTACTCTTAAATGTTTATCACCCAACCGATGTCTCGGTAAACCACACACGCTCCACCGGCCTATGATTAAACTTTAAGAAACCCTTTGCCTACCTTGTTAAATCAAGCTAGTGTGCCGGTAAACCACACACGCTCCACCAACCGACTTAAGCAAAGTGCCAAGTGTAATTTAATGGGTTAGCACCTTATTCACATTTTCCTAAGTAACTAAGATTGGGAATTTATAAAAGGTTTAGTTACTTAGTATTTATCATTGATACTTTTAATGAAGGGAGAACTTATAGTCTTAGTCCTACCTGTTCGGCTAACGACCCTCCACCAGTCAAGGAAGTGGTGGGTGAGAGTGGACATCCATTAAACTGCCATTTTATAGGTAGTAACCTTATACCCCCCTTATAGACCGACTTCGTGAATGAGGCCTACTAACAGTAAGACTGACTTTTACTATTATACATATATATTATTAACTTGTAATATTATAAAGTATAAGGGTTGAATTTTAACTTTTAAAATTCTAAGGGCTAACATGGAATTAAAGTATTCATAAGTGAAAACTTTTCAAATTCCAAAACTTAAGGGCAAGTTTTGAAACTATTCAAAACTAATTAATTCCATAACTTATGTGCTTAAAGTAGTTTTAATTAAAAACTCTTCAAGTTCCATAAATTGAGGACAAGTTATGGAAGACTTTAAACTATTAAAGAATTTAACTTTTCTTTATTTTGTAACTTATGGAACTAATTAAGGTTACATTTATTTATTTATTTATTAATTAATGAAGAGATTCTTGGTCCTCCATAACTTGAGGACAAGTTATGGAATCATAAAACCATTTAATTAGAACTAGACTCTTCATTTTTGTAACCTTTGCCAACTTTTATGAGTTTTGTGATTCTTAAATGTGACTTTTCATATAACTTGAGGACAAGTTGCAAAAACACAATTTGGAATCAACTCTTAGATTAAAATGGATTGAAATCAACTATTTCACACTATTTTTCTATTAATCTAAGCAACTCATAAGAACAAGATAATTCAAATCAAACTTTTTCATGTAATTAGTCTAAACCTTAAACTAATACAAAACATGAATCTATTGACAATTATCTTTGAAATTGGATTAGCATGAACATTATCACATCAAAAACAAGTTTATAAGTCCAAAAACATCTTAGAGTAATGTTCCTAGTCCAATTCCAGCCAAAAAAAAGTCGAATTTATGCTGTCTGGGGGTCCAACTTGTCGAGTGCATGAACCAACTCGGCGAGTTGGATTGTTTTTGATCACTTTTGGGCATGGACTCGCCGAGTCTCCTGATGGACTCGCCGAGTCTGATGATCAGACAACAAACAACTTTGATTTTTTGAGCAGTTTTGCAAGTATAACAAGAAAACAAGCCTAGGCTCTGATACCGCTGTTGGGTTTTGAGCATTCTAACACTCCTAAGTGTACATGCAACCCTAAATACCTTGGATCTATGTTTTCTCTATTATACATGCAAATATGAACATCCAATGTATTATACTAATCTAGCATACAAAACAAAGAATATAACAAGATAGAATACATACATACCTCTTTGATGTAGAATGTCCTCAAGAAGCTTGAGTGCCTAGTGCCCCAAGTGTGACACCTCAAATGGCTCACACAACATCATATGCTTTTGGAATAACCTTGAGAAAAATGTAGAACACTTGAAATCGGCTAGCCCTTCCTATTCACACATAGTCGCCGATTTTTGCCAAATAATATGATCTTATATAGTTGTTACAATTAGGGTAAACCCTAATTGTCATGGCTTTCCATTTCCATGGATCCATGGGTTCAAATACACCATGGAGCATCCATGGACCATCCTATGGGTTTTAGCCCAACTTGATTATCCATGGAGCATTAGCCCACTATACAAGTATGGATGATTTACACAATCAACCCATATATTTAATTAGTCTTCTTTTTTATCACTTAATTAATTCTAGATTAATTCTTGATCAATACTAATTAAATAATCCTATTAATATATTAGAACTTATAATATATTAATCAACCTTAAGTGTTATTTCTCTCATTATAGTCTATCCAAATGCATGATGCCATGCAACCCAAATGGACCATGCCGGGTCGGGTCAAGTCTTACCAATTATAGTTATGGACTTAGACATTAATCGAACACTCCCCACACCGGTCCTTCTCAGATTTTTCAGATCTAACACTGGTTCGGGTCCAAATCACGTGCTTTCAGTAGTACGGGTCCAATACTACCTTCCACACCTACATGTACCTTCCCCAAGGTTCTACTTGAGAACTCCATTTTGTCCCAAAATAAATCATATCTTACATACTATCATATCTAAAATCCTGGGCTGCCCTAAGATTTTCTCAACCCACATCACTCAGACCAATCATAATAGGTTGCCTTTATGCATGCAAATTATATACAAGAAAGGATCAAATAGACTTTCTATTAAGAGATTCTACCCTAGGACCAAAACCATACAAGTAACAAGAAATAAGGCCAAATCAATCATTTTAAGGCTATAAGCTCCTAACTGTATACACTTTTAAAAGAATACACATAGCAAGATCCATACGATTATCATAACTCAAATATCAGTATAACATGGCTAACATATTGGGGAACTACTTACTTGGCTTGACCAATCGCGTGCTTTACACTTTCCTCTTTTCCCTTCTTTAGAATTCTTAACTTTTATTTTATTTTTGAAAACAATTTTACCATTTCCTTAGATTGAGTCCCGGCACACCCGAGAGTGTGCCTGAATCCCTCAAACCAAGGCTCTGATACCAACTTGTAACGACCCAATTTTCAAAATAAAATTTTCATTTTTGATTAACCAAAAGATTTTCCACAAACCATGAAATTCCAAATACAATTTTTTTCAAATTTCATATCAAATACAATTTTATTTCAAATTCTCAAAGTGTCCCATAAAAACATCTAAAAGAGAGTGCACGCCACGCCATCAAGCCTTGCCCTTGCCCTTGGGCTCAGATGTACCTGAAACAAATCCACACACTGTAAGCTAATACTTGGTAAGTTCCCCAGAGCATACCCCACACACAATCCACATAACACATATCATATTAGCTATAAAAGCTACATATATCACATAATCCATGCATACAAACATATAAAAGCTACATATACGACTGTCATGGGCTCCCCCATGGTGTTTAACTAACAGGCCATGGGCTCCCCCACATGGTCTTATCCATGTCTCATGGGCTCCACCCATGGTCTTCCTTGCAAGTATCATATAATCACTAGCATACCACTTAGCATATAGCTAACTATCAAAACACATATCTCTACTATAGCTAGTGTACCGCATACTACAAAATGGTCCGGTGTTGGTACCTTGGACCCATTGGTATGGTGAGGAGACTCACCTCCTGAATGCTGAATCGACAAGGTAAGATTAGGAAATCCCACGCGCTGGTCCAACTCAAATTCCTATAATCATCATGTGATTAACTTGTCACAATCCCGAAATACCATAAGTACCCTCAAGGTCAACCCTCGTCAAAGTCAAGGTCAACAGTCCATGTTGACCTCAACTCGTCGAGTGCATCCTAGCAACTCGTCGAGTTACTCCCGAGTCCACTCCACTGAATCCATGTCAACTCGCCGAGTCACCTAAGTGACTCATCGAGTTCATCAAATTTCCGTAAAACTAAAAGTTCATGCAGTCCTAAAACCCTAATCCTTTACTGCACTCATTCAAAAACTCGAAAACGGGTAAACCCTACCTGACTCGTCGAGTCAGCTAAGGGAATCGACGAGTTCCTTCAGTCCATTTTGTGTTAAGCCCGTTTCAGTGGGATCTAAGGTCCCAAACATCGGATCCAACCTCCCCAAGTGCAGTTACCACATAAAGTTGCAAACTTTACGTACATACAAGGCCTTACAAGGCTAAAACATCAAAACTAAGCTCATTGCAAAGTTTTAGTGCATGGAAAGGGTCTAAGTTGGATAAAGTGAGCAAATTTATGTCATTAGGGACCTAGAGAGGTCCTGATCTGGAACCATATCCTTGTGATAAGTCCAAATCCGAGTATGACCCCATTTTGCACCAAAAGTGGCCATATACTTCAAAGAAAAAGGATCTAAGCAACTAAAGATCAATTTAATGACTTTATACCTCAAGATGGTTGCCAATAAATAGTAGATATCATATCTACTGCTTCTCTCCTTTCTCCTTCTTCTTGAAGCTCCAAAATCCTTCACAACCACACCAAAATTACTCACAAAAGCTCTCTCTCTCTCTCTCTCTCACACTCTAGAAGGTACAAGGTTCAACTAGGATTTTGTATGGCTAATGAAATGGTAAGGGAGGCCACAAGAGGCGGATTATGTTTTTTAAATAGAGTGCAAACCCTAAAAATTAGGGTTTTTTTTACAGCACCTACTCATCGAGTCGAGGCCTTCCAACTCGTCCAGTAGGATCTAAATCCCGTGTCCTCATAACGATCTCTACTCGACGAGTTGGAGCTCCACAACTCGCTGAGTCCATGCACAAAACCCTAAAAATTATATAAATTAAATAATACATGGAACAGGTGTGCTCTAAAACAATCACTCACCACATTAAGTTAACCAAGAAAACTAGAAACGTCGGCTGAAAACAACACAATACCAGTCGATCAAGACAGATCTCAGCCATCAAAAGCCAAACCAAAGTTATTGTTTATAAGGTTCCTTGAAATTTATTGTATGATAAATTCGCCTTCCCCCTTAGTAAACATTTGGTTTAATTTATCCTTTTTGCTGCAAGAAACAGAAATTTAAAAAATAAAACATTGCTGCCTATAACAATTTGTTGAAACCTTCAATGCCTAATTTTTTTAGAAACAACCTTTTATATAAAAATGAACAAAAACTAACAAGAAGCTAGATAAAAAAAGGTCTAAGACATTACAATAAAGCAAGAATTGGCTTTCCAGCCACAACAACCGATCAAAAGACAATTTGGACCTATTAGAACACCAAAGGAAATAATGAGAAACAAAGCTATCAAAATCTGACACTTCTTTTGTTGCTCATTACCAAAGAATCTCTAAATTTGAAACATCCATAAGAACCACCAAGCAATAAAGAACACTCCTCTCAAAACATATTTAATCATTTTTCTTAATCTAACATTATCAAACCAATCTATAGGTAGAACTAAAATCATGATCCTCCAAACCCCACCAGTTCAAAATTTTATCCAAAATTGATTTAGCAACCGAGTAGGAAAAGAACATGTAATTCACGACTCCACTGTCACAAATCGGGCACATGATAGATTGAATATTTAAACCTTTCCAAGACAAATTATGTCTAGTAGGTAACTTGTTCAAAAACATTTTCCAATAGAAAATATTTACTTTAAGAGGAACTAAAGACACCCATCTAGTAGCATTTCCAACCGTACCCAAAGTAACCCGGTCTATAAAGTTTCGAGCAAAAGAAATTGAGCAGATACATGATGAATCTAAGTTCCATATCCATTTCTCAGGCATTGCAGACAGAGAAACCGAGGACACAACTGAAATTAAACATGCAAGTTGTTTAGATTCGGCCCTCCCAAACAAGAACGACAAAAAGAATCTGACGACAAAACACTATTACACTTATCTGTAGTTGAAGCTTCTATGTTAGTCTCTAAAGCAAATAACCATGGGAAACAATATTTGAGAGGCAAATCTCCACACCAAATGTCTAACCAAAACAAAGAATTAACACCATTGCCAATCATTTCTTACAAGAAGCCATATGATTTACACCTTTTGTCTTAAATTAGAAATATCATGAATGATATCGATCCATATTCAGTGGCGATTATGGATAATATCATAATCCAAAAGGCCATGATCTCCCTGAATAACTTTGACCACTTGCACCCAAAGAGAATCAAGAGAAGAACGAAAATTCCAAATCTATTGGAATTGGAGAGCCCTATTAATAGCAAAGAAACTCCCCACACCTAATCCTCTATGAACTTTTGCTATTAAAACTTTCTACCATGCCACCCAAGCAATCTTCCTCTCATTTTTGTCAATACCACAAAAAAAAGTATTCGTCAAGGCTTCTAATCTAGAAATGATACTAGAAGGAACCTTTTGTAACATCTAGATCCTTAAGATCTGAAAATGAAAAGTAAATTTGGGTTTTTTGGTGGGTCACGTCATGAGGGAAGCACCGTCACATCGTGACATGGTTGTGTTCTTCAGGGGAACATTTTCAATGTCACGACGTGATACTCTATGGGTCACGATGTGACACCTCATCTAATGGAAAACCCTAATTTTGGACTTGGATTGTATTTCTCTTACAAGATGGGACATTAGATGAACCATGATATCAAAAAAGGAAGGTAGAAAATATATCTCGAGTTGACAGAGAGTGATGATAATATCACGTTGCAATGAATCTAACACCTCGGGGTTAATCAGTTTCAAATGAATAATGTTAAAAATAAACAGAACTTTGTGATTACATATCGGACATCTTCTGGCATCATTGCATGAATTCCAATGGGAATCATAATTATCAAAATAACATGAAGATCACGGGACTTCATACCAAGGAATTTCAGTTCTTTCATCCGCACTGAATTCTTAATGTTAATAGAATAGCCGGATGGAACTTTCATCCCATGAAAACATTTAAAAAATTTCATCTTCTCGGCCTTAGACATGGTATAACAAGATGTTGGTAGATACGTACGCTCTCCATCATTCTTAACAGGTCCTAGTTCCCGCTGAATTCCCATTTCGACCATGTCTTCTCGAACTTTGATACCATCCTTCGTTTTCCAAGGAATATTCAACAACAGGCCTATCAAACTTTCAAAAACATTTTTCCCAATATGCATTGGATCAAGACAATGTCGCACTTCCAACTACTTCCAATATGGCAACTCCCAAAAAATAGACTTATTCTTCTAATATTTTGTTGAGAGTTTTTACAACACTTTCCAAACAAAGAGTTTAAGTCATTAACTCGTTAAAATACATCTTCTCCCTTCATTGTTGGTGTTCTCACTCTGTCTTCAATTTTACCATTGAACAAATGTTTGTGTAAGATACACATGTTTTACAGGAAGTGACCTTCTATTACCCATGAATACATTCTTCGTACAATTTATTAACCATAACAAACATATGTCATCTTCATAAATAGGATATGACTTTCTTTCTTTTGTACTATATATCCTAACAAATTTCTATATGTTAGAATATCATTTATGGTGCAATAAATCATCGCTTAGAGTTGGAAAATTTCCTTCATGTAGGCATCATATACTTTTACGATCGAGTTCCACAATTCCTTCATATCATCAATTAATGGAGCCAAATACACATCAATATCGTTCCTAGATCGCTTTGGACCTTGAATTAGCAAAGATATCATGATATATTTTCGTTGCATACATAACCAAGGTGGAAGATTGTAGATGCGTTGAAGAACCGGCCATGTGCTATGGAGACTACTCATGCTTCCAAACGGATTAATTCCATATGAACTAAGTCCATACCTTATATTTCTAGTCTCCCTAACAAATTCTTCAAAATTAGAATCAATATTCCTCTATTATGGTGAATCAACAACATATCTTATATTTTTGTCTATTATACGATCTTCAGTTGCTAATCTAATAGTTTGGCATCTTTGGCATTCGTAAATAATCGTTTAAGTCTTGGTATGATAGGAAAATACCACAATAATTTAAAAGAGTGGTCATTCTTTGTCACCTCACTATTCTTTCTGTTTCGCTCTGCCGCTTATACCGCGATGTTACACATGTAACACATCTATGTACTTCTACATACTCGTTTCTGTACAAGATACAGTCGTTTGGACATGCATGTATTCTTTCAATTTCCAATCCCATTGGACTCACCAGTTTCTTCGCTTGATATAATGAAATAGGTAGCTCATTTTCTTTGGGAAGCATTTCATGAATTATCTCTAATAGGCTTGTGAAACTCTTGTCACTCCATCCACTGTTTGCTTTTAAGTTAAGCAACTTTGGTATGGCTGAAAGTTTGGTAAATTTTGTACATCCAACGTACAACGGTTTTTCAAAGTCATCAAACAACTGTTGAATTTTTTTATCATTTTTTTTGCAACATTATCCTCCGGATCGTGATCAATTAACAGGTTTAACCTGCCGTAACCAACGTGTATACCCACTCATAAACCCCTCACATATTAAATGTTATTGTATTGTGGCAGAATCATTAAACTTTGTAACAATTTTGACACTTTTCACAAGGACAATAGATGTGAGTTTCTCCTTTATTTTTCCGATCATCCTCGGCTATTTTAAGAAAACCAAGCAAAATTGTCAAATATCTTATGCTAGTACGTGGTATTTCATACATCTAGGGATCCATTTGGAATTTAAAGAATAAATTAGCAAGCACTATATTGCATGCATAATATAACAAATGTTATTCGAGGTGGCAAAAATCCTAACCCAATTTTTTAATATTTTTGTCGGTGTGAACATGCATTAAGATATTCAGTACTTAAGAAGAAACAAACAACATTTCCCTTTAACTCTACAAATTTGACTAAAATAATCAACTATATCTTACGACAAACAAACATGACTTGGTTGTTATTTATTTAATTCGAATTCCTTTCTATAAAATATGTCCATTTTAATAGGTCATTATGTAGTGGAATACACAACTAAATAACAAATGAATGATATCATATGTTACTATTATTATTTTCTTTAACAAGTAAAAAACTAAATAGATTAAACGAATACAAAAATGCTTCTTGGAAATACATATACACCCAACATATACACACAACCAGGGTCATATAATCTGACCACTCAATCGATTGTTTTTACATATATTTTCTATTACAATCTCTTTTTAATATTAATATATAATTTTTTTACTTCTAATATATTATATTATGTTATAAGTGAATAGGGTAGGCAAATAGAGGAGTGGAACAGATAACACATAATATGTTCCCAAAACACTTTTATGATGACAACAAGCATTTAAGAACTTTTCATATATAAAAATAATAATGACCTCCTTTAAAGTGAATTCGTCTACAAAAAGAATCAATAGTTCATTGCATAATCTAATGGAGAAGAGGTAATAGTTCATTGCACAATCGAACAAAGAAGAGGAAAAGCAAGACATAGTCAACATGTGAGAGTTGGACAACACATATACATACATCGATTCGAGAGGGAGATACCTTAAGAGACTTCTGACTGGCAACAGAAGATGGTTTCGTTGAGGTAAGTAACTGCTAACCTCTTGGTGGTGACTGGAAACGTCCAACTGTTAGTGTTTTATAGTTTATGACTTTTCTATTATTCTGTCTTTCTAATTTCAATGGATTTATAAAATTTTTGTTCAAATCCAAAATATATATATAGGATTTTTGTTTTATTAAAAGAAACCGAATTTATATATATATATATATATATATATATATATATATATATATATATATTGTGTGGAGGTATGGACAATATTATTCTGTGAGAATGATAAAGAAAATATGTTGTTTGATAATATGAATATGTTCAATCATACATAACTAATGTCATTATCACACATTTTAGTTAATTAAACCGTCCATAAGGTTACTATAGAGTTTTTATTATTATTTTCATTTTGTCGGATTGTTGTCAGAATTTTTATTGAGTCGTATTCTGTTAGAATGAAAATGAGTGAAAAATGATGTGTGAGAACAAAAATGAATGAGAATTAGTTAGAATGCATGAAAATGACAATAGTTGTGTGAGGTTAAATGTATTCATATTACTAAACAACTTATTCTTTTACTAATTTTCATAGAATAACATTGTCCACATGTCCGCATAATAATTGTCCATCCACATTGTAACCTAGCCATATATATATATATATATATATATATATATATATATATATATATATATACAGAGAGAGAGGGATAGGGAGAGAAAAAGAGAGAAAGAGAGAGAGAGAGAGAGTCAAGTTCTTTTAAGAACCAAAATATTTGTGAGAACTTGCGAACTCATAATCTTCTAATCATTTTTCAAAACCAAAAACACCAATCTTCTCCAAATAGTATGTCTAAGCAATATCTAGGCTAAAAAAAGATTTAACGATTTTCTTTTTGTTTTTTTGGGAAATGTGGGTTTATGCACAATCAGTAGTAATATGCCTGCTGATGAGGACAATCAACAGTCTTACGGGCTGCTATTGAGCACAATCAACAGTTATGAGCGTTGATTGTGCTCATCAACAATCCATATGACTGCTAATTGTGTTCATTAATAGTCCATATGATGGCTGATTGTGCTCATCTGCAGTCCATATAACTGTTGATTGTGCGTAGATGCAAATTTCCAAAATGATTTAAAAAAATTGTCAAATCTTTTTTTTGCCTAAATATGGCTTAGACACATTATTTGGAGTTGATTTGTGTTTTCAGTTTTGATAAATGATGAATGGATTATGAGTTCGCAAGTTCTAATGTTTTTTTTGTTCGCACAATAACTCAGCACCATATATATATATATATATATATATATATATATATATATATATATATATATATATATATATAATATATATATATATATATATATATATATATATATATATATATATATATATATATATATATATAGAAAGAGAGAGAGAGAGAGAGAGAGAGAGAGAGAGAACCATTATTAACCATGAAATGAAGAAACCAATTTTTTTCAACTTTTAGAGCTTATATTCTATCAAAAGAGAAATAAAAATACAAAAATTCATAACCTTTTATCATATTTTCCAATGTTATCAAACTCAATAAAAAAAATTTACTTTTTTTTCATCAGATTTAAACTGTGATTATGAATTCACACGGTGAATCCGAAAAACATATAATTTATTTTTCAACATTCACAATGTGAAGATATGAATATAGATATTTTTAAATTTTTGTTTCCATAAAGAATAAGTTCTAAAGTTTGAAGAAATATGTGTTTCCTTGGAGAACTATTATTATGGTTCTCTATTGAACTTTTTCAATCCAACGATACGATCTGTTTAGTTTAAAATATTTAAAATTGAATTTGTATCTTTAATGATATTAGCAGGTAAGCAAAAAACATGGAGTTATATAGACTCTGATCAATGTTTTTTGGCTTGATTAATGTTGATTTAGTTGAAATGAGGATGCACATGAAAATATGCTTGTTTTTTTTAGGGATTTGTTAGAGACAAAGAGGGCAGCATAGGTATATTCATGAAAATATGCATAATTTTTTCTTCAGTCCTCTCCTTTATCAATTTTCATTGAAAAAACTAAAAGCTAGTTTAGTTTTTAGTGTAGTGGACACATCACAAATTGTGAGGAAGAATGTAGCATTCACTTGTTTTTAACTAGTGGCTTTATGTTCTAAAATACACATACGTTCTATTATACATTGAATATGGAATAAGGTAGGGTTGAACGCAAATATAAACGATGACAGACATGGTCGGGGACAAATAAAGAAGGAGTCGGTTAGGCGGTGGTAGCAGGTGAATGGTGAAGTTCAAATGGCTTTACTTTTCCACTTAAGATTGAAAATTGGTGCACACCACCGACTTCGATCTTTGATTACCTCTTGTTTTTGTTTGTTTGAAAAGCTTAACATAGGTAGCAGAGAAAATTTGGTGCATTCCACAGATTTTGATCTTCTTTAAAAAATCTTTAATTGTCAAAAAAATGTTATATTACAATGTTTATTATAATAGGTCGAGTGGCATTATGTGTCTTTTGAAATAATCGTATTTTATATATGTAAATAAAGTCCTGTTAGTTAGGAAAATTGTATTCTATTTGATTTTGTCGATAAAAAACTAAAAGAGTACGATGTTGTTTTATGTGAACAATACTCTATCTCTAATCTGATTCAAATTTTTATTTAACCGTAATTTTTTAGTAGTGTCTTTTTATGTATTGCAAGATATAAAATAAACTAACATTTGGTGGGTATAAGATTGGTGGGTATGAGCAACATGTTATCACACCCAAAAGTTGACACCTCACCATCTTAGTCATATACGGTGTTATCGAGTGTGAAAATAAGCAACACGAAATAACATGTTATAACACTCCTTATTTTCTGTTTCTTTTTTATTATTTTTTTCGATTTTATAATTCCTATTTTTCCAATTGGTTTTTTTATTTATGTCATAATATTAATAAAATCATATAAATTAACAATACATGTAATTTAATTAAATCCTAAAGTTAAAAATAACATTACCCAAAAAAGGACATTACAAAAAAATTAATGGAAAAAATACGATAATTAAATTTAAAAAACATAATAATGATATGCTTGTACTTGTCTTGAAGCACATGCACTTGTCTCGGTGCCATATTTTCATCTCTTGTCCGAAGAATTGCCAAATCCTTCTTCATTCGATCTTCCTACACTTGCTGAAGAAGGAACTCCGAATGCTCATGTTGCAATTCAAACTTTTTAATAGCGATTTCATTATGGGCATCAAATTTCTTTTTTCATTTTTGCGTGTTCTCAAAGCCTACTTTCACTTTCATCTACATGTCATTTAGCGCGCTTCACTTTGTCACGCCCTATCATTTTTCGTGGTGGATATATCTCTTCAATGTTTTCTACATGCTCATTGGTGTCGGCGTTGAGGTCGACGTTTGTAACATCCATAAAAGTCACAAGAAATTCAAACTTTTTAAAATAACCCCAAATCATAGAATTTTTAAAAAATCGTTGTTTTCAAAGTATTGTTCCATATCAGAGTATCCCATAAATCAAAAGTATATAAAACAAGGGAAATGTATCATTACGCCTTCGTCTTCCCGCGATCATAAAATGTTAGAATCTAACATATTCTAAAAGTGGCAAGAATTTGGTATTCTTACACTTGTAATAAGGATTAGAAGTTGCGAAATGAACATCATTGGAAATGTGTACAATTGATCTATTTCACAAAGTAAGGACCATAGGTAAACATAGTGTGCATACTTGGAGCATGGGACAACTATTGTTATAATTCAAGTATTAAGTTGATTATTGTCACACCCCAAAACCGGAATGACGGAAACGTTCTGGGGTGGAGGACGTCATGTTTAGTATCACAAGACATGCATCCTAGTAATCAAAGTAATAAACAACCATTTCTTTAGAAAGAAAGTGTTTACAAAGTGTGTGTTCACAAAACATAGAATACAATAGCAAATAAGAAACAAGACTTGAAGCTATACTGCTCCATCTTCTGAATCCCGGTGCGAGTACCTATCTACTAGGCTCCTGAGAATACAATTTATTTGAAAGAGTTAATTAGCAATTAAGCTGGTGGGTTCATAAGATTTTAGTGATGTATGTAAGTTGTAAAACGTTGTTGTAAAATGTAGTTGAAAATCTAGTTAGTTGTAAGTTCTGTTTAGAAAAGTTCGCCTGTTCCTCTTAGAAAATCCTATATTTTCTACTTTGATGAAAGATACATAAAAATGACTCTATAGTCCTTTCTATGAGTACTAAATGGATACAAGTGATATACAACTCAGAGTAAACAAACAATCGATTGAGCGCATCTACTCTAAGGCGGAAAGCACACATCTCATTGTTTGTTTGATCATTGTGGTATATAACCTTGGTGTATTCACTTTTTACTCATGGAGTTAATTGTAATATTTCCTTTATATTTAATGAAAAGATTCTTTAAGAAAACCCTTATTCCTTATAATAAAATGGTGACCGCAGTGATTACACCTATAATCACTTAGTTTATACTGGCTATATATGATCTAATATCGGATAGAGAGTTAATTGGGTGAATCTACCCTAAGCCCACAACCAAATAAGGTACAGGAAGTAAGGCGGAAAGCACACATCGAACTATCTATTGGGTATTAATGATATATAACCGTGATGTATAAACTAAAATACTGTAGAGTTAATCACCTAAGGTCCTTTAAGTTCATACTGGTTTAATAAAATGGATTAAACCCTTAACTGGTAAGTTTCTAGTTTTGTATGCCCAAAGTTCTGATTTGGAAAGTATGTTCTACACTAAAAACTGTGTATTGACTCTGTGTCCTATGACTTGATCCATACCTGGTACCCTTATGATGACTCAATGTATACTGGACATAAATATCTAGAATCGAATAGATAATAGGCTGGGTGAATCTGCTCTAAGCCTACAACCAAACAAGGAACAGGATATAAAGCGGAGAGCACACATCCTATTACCTGTCGGATCCTATTGATATATATGTATCCTTTGATGTATACATTAAGGGATCATAAGGTTAGCATTATGGTCCTTTCTACTAAACGTAGCCTTCTACCAAGGCATCAAATGTTATGTATGTATGTATATCTCTTCTGTGAGTGTGTATTTTCCCGAATGAAACTATCATTAACAAAATATAGTTTATACATTAATGAATATGTGAGAAGATCACAAAATAAATGTAATAGGTAACATAATGTTTTACCTCAGTAGTGACACTGTTGGCTATAAAGTAATAAAATACCGACTCCAGGTAGTATTAAATGTATAATACACCTCGGGGAGTTGTTTTGATAAAATACAGACCCCAGGTAGTATTAGATGGACAATAGACCTTGGGGAGTCTTTTTGTAATAAAATACAGACTTTAGGTAGTATTAAATGGACAATACACCTCGAGGAGTCTAAAATAGCCTTAAATCCCGAAATGGTAAATTAAAGGTTTTAATGTGAACTCGTATGTAACCATGCTGATCAACGACTAAATAAAAGATGACCCTACGGTGTCATATGTAGTGAGGTGACATTTGTCACCCCTTGGCCTTATCGGTTGGGACTGTATCTAGCAGTCAGGGTGTGGGAGTGTTTGTCGCATATAGATCTATACACAAGATGTCCGCTCTCCCTACAGGAGACTCAGGTTACAAATTGATACAACACAGTGTCGTATCCTTAAATGGTTTGTCACATTAAATTATCGTATATTAGTGTTTGTATAGTAAGTCATAGTGTAGTAATGTTCTCTCTGTACTAGTGTATAGTTTACTCTCTTGTATAGTGTGTTGTGTGAGATGTTTCTCAAAATAGTGTGTTCTGACTCATGTATGAACTGACTCTTTATATGCTTCATTGTACTAGAAGTAATGAATAGTGTCTTCCTAAACTATACCTATTATAGTTTACTAGTAATGTACTTGAACTGCAATTAGAAATACTCATTTTACCACCAATTTACGCTTGTACTTTAAAAAGAGTTTTGTTAAACTATAAAGTAGCATAACTTGAAAAGAGTTTTTGAACTGATTTGACAACTTATAAATGACATAAGTAATCTTTTGAAAATGTTTAATAACAAAAATTTACACAATTATCATTGTGTTCAACTTGTATACCCCCTAAAAACGTTTAAAAACAGTTGAAAGATTCATTACGGGGTATGAACTCACCTGATGTGGGTGATTCAACGAATACGCGTGTTAGGATGAGAAGTTCCATGAATGAAGTCCAGAGACACAACAAGTCCTAAATGACATATAATCACATATATTGGCATGAATATAGTGTTTGGAAGTAGCCAAATGCAAGGAAACACCTCATGGGACTAGGAAACACTTTGACCAAGTGTTGGAATCACATGTGATTGGCCTAAAGGGTGTTTAAGGCCATGGCTTGGTGTTTACGGCCAAGGGAGTATACGGTCATAAACACATGGTCAAAGATGCAGTTGAGGGTGTTTGAAGGCTAGTGGAGCTTGAGGGAATTTTGCTCTACACAAGGATGTGAAAGACCCACTCAATGGAGAGTGTTAAGGAGTTTATGGCCCAGGGGAGTTTACTCCTGGCCGTAAACTCTCTAAATGGTCACATTTAGGGTCTTAAAGGAAAGGAGTCTCAAGGGTTCAAGTGTTATAAGGCTTAACAAGGGTCTATGAGTGTTTAAGGACCGAGACTTAACCATAAAAGGAGTTTACGGCCAAGGGTGTTTACTCTTGGGCCGTAAACTCTCAAATGATGAGTTGGGTGATGATTCAAGGTCTTACAAAGCACCTGGGAGTGTCTAGCCTCAAATCCAAGCTTTAGGAAGAGTTTATGGCCAAAATGACACCTATATAGGAGTTTACGGCCTTGGGAGATGGCTTGGCCATAAACTCCTTTTGATCCTTCATTCTTGATGTTTTCAAGGTCCTAAGCACGAACCTTAACTGGATATCAAGTTTAGAGGCTTGAAATGGTCGATTTTGGCCAAGAACACTAGTGTAGGTTCTTGGTGTTCTTAGTGAGACTTGAAGATTTGAAGATCTAGATGAAAATGAATGTTTTCATGGATGAAATCAAAGAGTGTAGCTAGGAGATGAAGTGTAACTACAAATCAAGGAAAGAACACTTACGTTTTTGATGATCTAAGATGATGAACTCGATGATACGTGAGAGGATTTGGAGTGTTCTTGAGGTTGGAATGCAAGAAATAGCTAGAAATGACCAAAGGTCATATATATACACTTGAGTTTACGGCCACATGAGTTTACGGCTGTAAACTCATTGGCTTTGTGGCCGTTAACTCCTTATGATGTGGTTTAGGCTCTAATGTTTTCACAGTGTCTCTAGCGGGTCCATTCTAACACTTGTTCCTTAAGTGTATTAGGCTTAAAACTCCTTAGAATGACCTTTAACCAAGCTAGAACTCATTTACAATGAGTCTGACACTCTGTTGAGTTGACTGAATGAGCTCTTTTTTTAAAAAGCAAAAAATTTTTAGGTTGTCACATCATCCCCCCGTTAGATGGAATTTCATCCCGAAATTAGCGTTCTTGCAGTACTACTGGGGTTGCGCTCCTCTGATTGGTAGAATACCTACTTGTAGACCTGGGAACTTTGCCCTGGCGTTCATGATATGATTCGTACTTGGTCCATCTATCATTACCTAGTGTATACAAGTCGAATATAATTTGGATTAACAAAACGGTCGGATGTGCAACTCTGCCCCAGGTCCATAACCAAACAAGGAACAGGAGATAGGCTGAAACATACATACTAAATTTGCATAATCATAATTATATACCACCCTCACGTATACACTGAATAGTGATAGGTGGTCTGCATTCCTCCTTAGCCTCTGTGCTTGAACTTGGTCTGCTGGACGAGTGGTATTTCGTGAAGGTCTGCAGATCTCTGACGACAAGGCTTCGGAGGACAAAGTAGTCTTCGCACGAGTACTTCGGGGTTTAAAATACGAAGGATAAAATTGGGGTTTAGGTCGAACTGTCGATACGAATGATGAAAGTTCCAAGAACTTGACGATCGAGGCGATAGAATCATATGAACTTAGTATGGTGAGGACCACGCCAACTCATGACGAAAGATAGCAACGGACTCTTTACTGAACAAAGTTTGGACGATTGAAAAGAAATGTATGTTATACAATGATGTATCCCTAGCGTGCTCAAAAATGTACTCTTCGTGTGTTCGACAATGTACTTCTAGTGTGTTCAACTGTGTACTCTTTGTAAATGTTCTAGTGCTTTCTGTTTACTCTTTAATGTTAGCACTCTTACGTATCATACTGCGATGAGCGAATACATAAATATGAAAGTGTTTTGATAACTGGTGATGATACTTTATATCATGATCCTCCTCGGTACCACAACGATTGCCTATCATATACAAGTTATGAATATTTAAGATGAATAAGACGGTCGATTGAGTAACTTTGCCTCAAATCCACAACCAAACAAGGAGTAGGAATTAAGGTGGAATTACTCAATCTAAATCTGTAGCATTTTAGTTACGCACAACCCTGATGTATATGTTCAGCCATCATAGCTTCTCTAAACGGATCATTTAGTTCTCTTGAATACTGTGACTTATTCCTATGGGTGAGTTATTATAATTACTTTTAGGTGTTATCCCCAAGTTTTAATCTTGTATAATATAAATTAATTTTTTTAAGAAATTACTAAATTGAAACGTACCGCTGCTCGATGGCGATTCCTAGGTTGATTCTCCTGCGGTGATCATCAGAATTCTTCCATCCGCGCCTGAGTTCTTTGTTATCGGGCAGTCCCTCTGGTAGTGTCCAGTCTCACCACAGCCATAGTAGGCTTGGTTTTCTTCAACTCCGGGGACTTGGGAGATCGGTTGAGCCGGTGCCCTACTGAAACGGATTGTGTGTCCTTTTTTGTGGCAGTTCAGACACTGCATTTTCCGGCATACTCCTGTAGCACCTGATTCTTGGTCTGTATTTTATTTAAGTAATTTTGCATTTTTGGCCTGGGACTCGACGAGTTGAAGGCCCAACTTGCCGAGTAGAAGCGAAATGAGACGTGGGATTTAAGTATGGGACTCGTCGAGTCGGTCCTAGACTCAACGAGTAGGCTCTATATGGACAAAACCCTAATCTGAGGGTTTACACCCTATTTAAACAACCTTATACAGCTTCCATCGCCCATTTATGCTCCCAGAAACCCTCCATAGCAAACCCTAAGTGTTTTGGTGCAAGATCTTAGGCTTTTTAGTGATTTTGTGGGTTTTGACCACAAGGAAGAAGGAAGAGCATAGATGGATCAAAAGGAGACTGAAGGATTCGAGTTTGGTGCATCATTTGCAGTGTTTAAAAGGTATAAAGTATGTACCTTGCTTGCTTATTCGTTTAATCCCTTTTTGGGGAGATTTAGGGCTTTTATAAGCCATTCTTGGTAACCAACCATGATTTCAAGCATGGTTGGGGGTTGAGGCTTCGGATCTAGGCCCATGGAAGAGTTACAAGGCAGAAAAGGGCTACTTTTTCACCCATGCAAGCCCCCATGTAACTTAAGAGCCTCTTTTAGAGCCTTTTTGGCTGAAAGTACCATGCATGCACGTAAAATTCGTACCTTTACGTGCTACATCAATTTTAGGGGCCTAGATCTATCATTTGGACAAGAGTTGTACACCAGAAATCAAAGGAATAGACTTGGGGCTGCATCGACTCGGCGAGTCATTCTTGGGACTCGGCGAGTCCGTGGCTTGACTTCCTTTTTTTGTTATGGTCCAAGAGACGCAGTTGAGTGAAAGAAAGATTTTAGAGGGTCCATGAGAGTGACCCAAACATATCGGGATAAGCCATAGTCATGGAGTTCATAGGACTTGGCGAGTGCATGAGTCGACTCGGCGAGTCCAAGGCAATCTCCCAACTGTTGAAGATGAACTCGACGAGTGTTTCATACAACTCGGCGAGTCAAGGACAGGACATGTTCATAGGATGAAGATGGACTTGACGAGTTGTTCATACAAATCGGCGAGTCGGATGAAGGTTCATCAGGGGTTGTGTTAGAAGGAGAACTCATCTAGTCGTTGCTAAACTCAACGAGTAGAGTCATGGATGAGGACAGTTGAAGAGATAGGGACTCGACGAGTTGGCGGCCCAACTCGGCGAGTCGGGTCAACTGGAAGTTGACTTTGACTTTGACTTGGACTTGGTCAAGGGTAAAATGGTCATTTTATCCTAAGAATAGATATCAGACTCTGATTAAGTGTGTTGTGGGGATTATAGCCGAAGGATTTCCGGAGCAGCAACAGACAAAGATTTCCCGCATAGATTATCAGCAGCTACTCGTTCGAGGTGAGTTACCTTCCAGTAGCGGTGGGTCTACGGCCACAATGTCGGCCCACTAGTAGGAGTTGTATGTTGGATGATTGTCTTTGTGATATTCATCTAGGTTGCTACTCCCTGATATGTTATATGATGGCATGATATGTTATATGTGATAGTAGTAGAGTTCGGTTGTTAGGACCGAAGGGTAGGTCAGACACCCCTGATATGTCTGACAGTATGTGATGATATGTTTATACACTGGCATGATATGTTATATGTGATAGTGGTAGTAGTGAGGGAATAGTCCCCAAGTTCGGTTGTTAGGACCGCAGGATAGGTCGGACACCCCAGAAACGTCTGACAGTATGTTTACATTATGATATATGATATAGTAGCAGTAAGGGGTGGATAGTCCCTGAGGCTCAGTTGATAGGGCAGAAGGGTAGGTCAGCACCCCAGAATGGCTTGACATGGGTAGGTCAGCACCCCAGAATGGCTTGACACGGGTAGGTCGGGACCCCAGAACGGCCGTAGTAGGTAGGTCGGGTACCCCATAATTGCCCGATAGTATGAATGCGATATATATCTGTATGGTATGTGGTATGATGGGGGGAACTCACTATGCTTTGTGCTTACAGTTTTAGTTTTGGTTTTAGCTACCACTTCATCTAAGAGGAAGGAGCCGGCAGTGTAGCAGCGCATCACACACACACATGATTTCCGCATGGAGTTTTCTGAGATTATACTCAGATTGATTTTACTTTGACACTATGATTTTAGACACATTGTTATAGTTTTGTTTGCAAATGATATGGCATGGGAAATGTTGGTAAACTATGTTGAGAATTACTTAATCTAGGACGATGCCTTGTATGCCTGATATATATGAATCTGAGAACCACATGTTAGATTAGGGCTAAGGATATAGGAATGGATTCGTTATATTCCTGTTGTACAAGCTGTATGCTAGGACTTTTTAGTCAGCAGTATGATAGCCTGATTAGGTTATGCCTGATGCAGTCAATCGATGCACGAATGCTGCTTAAGGGGTCCTGACTAACTTTAACTAACTAGTGGGCGGATATGTAACAGTACTCGTAAGCTAGTTAGGGAAGGGAAGTGGGGACTCCTAGTGCAGCTGAGGGCAGCGAGTAGGTTGGAGAGTGCCCTAGGAAAGCCCGGGATGAGACTAGCTGGAAAGGGATATTGGTTAAGGGACTTGGTGAAGTCGAGACGATCCTTGATGAAAGTACGGATAGATGTGGAAGGTAGTATGGGCCTGTACTACTGGTAGTAGAGGATCCGTACTCAAATAAAGAAAGGTTGAGATAGAACCGGGAAACTTGGAGAGTGTGTTAGACCTCCCGAGAGTATGTATGATCCTGAAATTTATGCATTTGTTTTCAGTATGGTGACCACGTGACATGGAGCAGGAGGTTCCAAGATCGGGATCAGGCTCGGGTGCAGGATCCGAGCAGGTTGATGACGGTTTGCGCGAGTTCATTGCGTTAGAGATCACGAGAGGCATCCATGAGTCGACCCCCTTCATTTTCGGGTCGATCAAGGAAGGGATTGTTAAGCTGATGGAGGATCGCCTCCGAGCATTCAGGAGTGATATGGCATCTAGCTAGACGAGTACGCACACACTGTCCTTTAAGGACTTCCGTGGGAGTGGTGCATCGGATTATCACGAGGTGAAAGACCCCATCGCTGCCAGGAGATGGATCGCAGACATTAAGTCTGTGCAGTTGACGAACTTCTGCCCAGAAGGGTCGAAGGTCCGCTTTGCTGTAGGATGTTTGAGGGATAGAGCTAGAGACTGATGGGATTCGATTGGTGACTCATTGGGAGCCCCAACCGTCGAGGATATGATGTGGTCAGATTTCGTGACCAGATTCAGAGCTGAGTTTGCGCCGGCTGTAGAGCTTCAGCAGCGGGCCAAGGAGTTTTTGGATATGAGGCAGACTATGGAGACTATGGCGGAGATCACCGCCAAGTTTCAGGAGAGGGCATTGTTGGTACCCCAATATGCAGGGGATTAGGAGATGCGGAAGACCCAATACGATGATATGTTGAGGGCTGATATTCAAGAGCATGTCAGCTACTCTGCCTGCTCGACCTTGGAGTCCATGATTGCCAGGGCGTGGGAGAGGGAGCTCGATTTGGAGCATGTGAGGATGAGGAAAGCTGAGTCTAAGCAGGTTACAGCGGTTTATCCGTGGTTGTGTTAGAAGGAGAACTCGGCGAGTCGGATGAAGGTTCATCCGGTGTTGTGTTAGAAGGACAATTCATCTAGTCGTTGCTAAACTCGGCGTGTTGACTCGTGGATAAGGACAGTTGAAGAGATTGGGACTCGATGAGTTGGCGGCCCAACTCGGCGAGTCGGGTCAATTGGAAGTTGACTTTGACTTTGACTTGGACTTGGTTAGGGGTAAAATGGTCATTTTATCATAAGAATAGATATCATACTCTAATTAAGTGTTTTGTGGGGATTATAGCTGGAGAATTTCTGGAGCAGTAACAGACAAAGATTTCCCGCACAGATTATCAGCAGCTACTCGTTCAAGGTGAGTTACCTTCCAGTAGCGGTGGGTCTACGGCCACAATGTCGGCCCACTAGTAGGAGTTGTATGTTGGATGATTGTCTTTGTGATATTCATCTAGGTTGCTATTACGTGATATGTTATATGCTGGCATGATTTGTTATATGTGATAGTAGTAGAGTTCGGTTGTTAGGACCGAAGGGTAGGTCAGACACCCCAGATACGTCTGAAAGTATGTGATGATATGTTGATACGCTGGCATGATATGTTATATGTGATAGTGGTAGTAGTGAGGGAATAGTCCCCAAGTTCGGTTGTTAGGACCGAAGGGTAGGCCGGACACCCCAGAAATGTCTGACATTATGTTTATGTTATGATATATGTGATAGTAGCAGTAGGGGGTGGAATAGTCCCCGAGGTTCGATCGATAGGGCCGAAGGGTAGGTCAGCATCCCAGAATGGCTTGACATGGGTAGGTCAGCACCCCAGAATGGCTTGACATGGTTTGGTTGGCACCCCAGAATGGCCGTACTAGGTAGGTCGGGCACCCAAGAATTGCTCGGTAGTATGAATGCGATATGTCTGTATGGTATGTGGTATGATGGGGGCACTCACTAAGCTTTGTGCTTACAGTTTTAGTTTTGCTGTCAAGTACCTCTTCGTCTAAGGGGAAGGAGCCGACAGTGTAGCAGCGCATCACACAGACATGATTTCCGCATGGAGTTTTCTAGGATTGTACTCTGATTAATTTTACTCTGACACTATGATTTCAGACACATTGTTATAGTTTTATTTGCAAATGATATGGCATGGGAAAAGTTTTGGTAATCTATGTTGAGAATTACTTAATTTGAAGAAAAATAATTTAGGCTTGGAAATTGGGATGTTACAACTCCGGTGCGGTGATAGTTGCACTTCCCATACTTCGGAAGGATTGCAGCATATCAAATGGCAGGTGCTAGAGTAGCAGGTGTTGTAGCGGCGTACATGGTACTCGTTCGTTCCTCCTACGGGGTGTCCTGTGTTGTTTGCTTCTTTTTCCTCTTGTTCTCTGACTTCTGTCTATAGTCCTCTTCCCTCGATGGTGCAAGAACTGAGACTTCTACGCCATGGTGGACTTCATGGTCGATGAGTCGCTGAGCTAAGTGCTTAGAACTATCGAATGTGGCCTGGTTAGAAGACAACACATTTCCTTGTGTCGGGGCAATCAGACCCCAGATGTATCTTTCTATCTTCTTGCTCTCCGGGGTAACCATCCCGGGGCATAGTGCTACCAAGTCGCTAAACCTATCAGTGTAGGCCACTATGTCTGAGCCAACCATCCTGAGCTCCCATAGCTCTTGTTCCAGTTTTTGTACATCGCCCCTTGAGTAATACTCTCTCATCATCCTTTCCTTCAAGTTTTCCCAGCCCATAGAGTTTGCCACTGTTAGAGTCAGTGACTTAACATGGCCATTCCAACATGTTAGGTCTCTTTCGAAGAAGGTGCAGGCAGCAAAATTCACTTTGTTCCCTTCGGGGCATGAACAGATCTTGATAATCGACTATGTTCTCTCGAACCATTGCGTTAGAGCGATGATTCCACCATTTCTGTCACACCCCCAAACCAAAATGGCGGAATCGTTCGAGGGTGGATGACTTCATGTAGTATCGCAACAACTGACGCTATTGCGTCCCTTCTTCAAAAGTTGTTTGTTTACTTGTCTTATTGAATTCCTGAGAAATACAAGTACTTTTGAAAGAATAGGTAAGCATTTAAGCTGGTGAGTTCATAAGTATTTAGTGACAATCTTTGTATGAAATAGAATGAAAATGGTTTGTACATGTTTAAATGTTCCTAGAAAATCCCATATTTTCTACTATAGTAGATGGTAGTTTAATTGTTCTAAAGCTGTAATGCAATAGTGCTTTTCATGCCTAAAATGGTAAGTTTATGTATAAATCATTAAGGCATTTGAAAAACCCCATAAATCAATATGTTTTTAATACTCCATGTGAGTCTTATAACGATACTATTTAACAAGGATGCCTATAACAACGTGCTTCAGGCGTTGGAAGGTTACGATGTTTGTCACCCCAGGCCTGCCGGCCTAGCTGTAGCTAACAGCTTAGGTGTGCGATTTGCAATCCCGTATAGATCTATACACAAGTATCACGTTCCCCAACAATGGATTATGGTATATAATACAGGACTTAAAATGCATACTCGAAAGTACGTGAAATGTCTCACAAAACATAGTATAAAACAGATTTACGTATGAAAATGTTCATTTGTTCTTGTGTATGAAAATATCTCTTTGATATAGTGTTTTCTAGTATGTAAATGTTCATGGTTTTCTCATAGACTATACCTATTATAGTAATTCAAAGTGTGTGTTTCGTTCATATAGTAAACCCTAGTGTAATGCTCACTTGTTATGTAAAGTATAACATTTAAAGTGACATAAATGATCACATATACTTAAAGTATGAATAAAGTGTTTGATTCGTATATATATATATATATATATATATATATATATATATATATATATATATATATATATATAAACATGTCTTATTTCCAAAAGACAAGGCGTTATCGAGTATATATATTGCATACGAAACTTCTAATGTAGTAGTTATGAATCACATATGATTTACTTGATAAAAAGAGTATGTAGTGAAACTTTATGTTACACACGATAATAACCGTGTGTTTACTTGTATTCCACCCCCTTAAATGTGTATAAAGAGCATAGATAAAGCATTTGAAAGTGTAGTTTATAGGGGTATGAACTCACTTGATTGATGGGAGAAAGCGAGACGATAATCGAGCACAACTTCGACTTGGAAGAATTGATCTTCTCGGGATTCTCGGGAATCTCGGGAGTGCAAAACCTTCCTTCAGGACTTGTAATTGAAAATCGGGGCTTCGGGAGGGTCTCGGGGGCTTAGAAGCAGAGTTTCAGCACAAGAGAAGAGAGAATTGAGCACTAGAACTCGAAACCATCGGTTTCTATTTATAGGCTGAGTTTTGGGGTCTCACGTCGTGAGTTTTGGGTGTCTCACGTCGTGAGGCTTAGTCAGCCAGATCCTCTTCAACGATTGGACATGGCTGACACTCTGGAACACATCAGTCAGAAATTCAGCTCGTGAGCCTCACCTCGTGAGACATCTGACAGATTTGTTTTTCGTGCCTTAAACTTGTAAAATATGTATCTTCCGCGTATGAGCTCCGATTTCGACGTTCTATAGGCTGGACATGGAAAAGTCTCGTTTAGAATTCGTCGGCTAATTTTGACTTTATTTTTCTATTATTTATTTTTAATAGGCCGGACTTGGAAAAGTCCGTTTAAATTCCATAACTCCTTCATCCGATGACCATTTTCGTCATACTTTTTACCATTGCGCTACTTTGGTTGAGACCTTCGATTCTTATTTAGGTTGTTTCGGCCAAAAGTCTCTCGATCTCTATTTTGAGTTTTTAGTTGTGTACTGCTATAACCGGATATTGGAAAAATCATAACTTCCTCATACGAAGTCAGATTTGGACGTTCTTTTTATGAACGCTTACGATTTAATGATATCTACAACTTTCATTTAGATACTTAAAGCTAAAAACTATTGTATTGAAACTTCGTGTTTTTCGTTAATCGGTGTTGCCGGTTTTTGTCGGAAATCTTAGAGTGGTCATAACTTCTTCGTTCTAACTCGGATTTTAGCGTTCTTAGTATTTCTGTAAACCTTGACACAATATCTAGCATAGTAGGTAACCCAGTAGCAACTTTTGTATATTTTATTTTCGAAGTTAATTTCATTATTTTAAAAGTGGTTACAATAGTTGACTTTTTAGGTCATTACATAGAGTCGAAATATCAGGTTGTCACATCATCCCCCCGTTAGAAGTAACTAATAAGGATCACCCCTATAAGTAATTAATTATAGAGTTAGATGCCTAGTAATCATCTCTTCCACTCTTATTCTCGCAAGTACAACATAGCAAGATCTTACTTACCGGAAGACCCCTACTTTCCCAATCCGAACCGGAGAAATGGTGAATGGTTATGAGGAGAATCAGAAGCGGAACCGGAGGTAATCAATCCTCCATGCATAGCAAGGGTTTCCGCGAACCGTTTCGACTACATCGAACCTGTGCCCCGTTGGGCAATCGTGATCGAGGGTTGAATGTCGACAGCAATGACAACAACCACCATGTGGAGACCAACGAGGGTGTTATGACCTCAACCACGGGGGACCGACTGACAGAGCCCTCCCGGCGAAGACCCGGCAGATCGCGAACATCGGGGATTAAAGCAGGTAGACTATAACCCGAGTTCGGAAACTGCACGCTACTACAGGCCCTACTGTCTCACATACCCGAGACTCGGAAAGAGACTACTATTTCGGAGACCAACTCTCTATTTAGGACCTTATCACCACTCAGGCAAAGGCAAGAGAGTAACGGGGTAGACACACAACATTCAAAGAGAGGAGGATTGCAGCCAAGCATCGATTTGCAAGGTGCATCGACTTTGCCTCATGCATCGCAAGGGACAGATCGTTGTAAGTAGAGTTCATACCGCTCACAAGACCTTGTAAATTAGGTTCGTGAGTATGCATTGGTGCTACTCTATTCTAGGCGTAAGCATGACACTGTGAGTTAAGCAGTTATACTAAACAAGAGATCTAGTTGCTATCAAAACTTTTCCATGTGCGGATGTGAGGTAAACCTACATCTAGGTCAAAAAAATTCACCATAACCCGAATTACTATAGTCGTATTGAAAAGATGGGCTTAGGACATACCTAACAGACTCGAAGGTCTACTTAGCCTTAATTATATAACTAAGCATACATCAATTGGTCATAATAAGGACCTAGCTTGGGTCAAGTATAAGGGTTCACTTGGATACAAAACTACTAAAAATTCATGGGTTTACCATATAAAGACTCCCGTTGAGAACTGGTTTCAGAACGCCCTTAACGACCGAATTACGTTACAAATCGATATAAGATAAAACTTAGTTAGAAACTCACAACGTATAGCCATTCTAAAAACTCATTATCATCTCACCCTTAAACATTTTGTTGAGAAGTTCCTTCATCATAGACTTATGGGTGCGATCATACCAGCACTAATACACCGGGTCCCATCAAAACTCCTCAGCCAAGCGTGTTTGGACACACATGATTCTAAGATGAGTAAAGCTTGACGCCCGTATGAAACCTACCCCTACCCACTGCTGTAACCCCATTTCAAGAATGTTAGCGGAAACACTAGGAGTAGTACAGTAATGTGCAAAAATTTATATGCGTTAATATAAATTGTAAGGATGCACTTAAGATAATCATTTCCACTAACGAAGACGTTTTTCATTATGAAACAGAGCTATGTCTTCACCAAGAGGCAACCAACCAACTAGTAAGGCGCCAACTCTGCAGATAGACGCTGCTACTTTTCAGGCTGCAGTCACGGCAGCCGTGGTAGCCGTCATGGCACAGTTCAACGCTAACAACGCTAGCAGAAATGGAAGCGGTACTGACAATACAGATTGTGGTAACAATCAGGAACACCAACAGGTGCCTGCCAGCAAAAATACCTCGGGCCACAAACCTACGAGCAAGAAGAGAAAGTTTTGGAACATGAAGGAGCGCCACCAATCTCAAAGATCCACTAAAAGACAATAACCTATGGCCACCCCCACCATTGCAACAGCAGTCACGACACATGCCTCAACACTAGCCACGGGGTCTGCCACCCAAACGTCGGCCAGACCATATGAGGGATCACTCCCAAAGTGTGTCAAGTGTGGGTTCCATCACAATGGGGCTTGCCGAGACATACGCTGTAAAAACTGCAGTAGGAAAGGGCACACCGCCCGTTTCTGTAGGACCCCGACTCAGTACATCACACCAACCCCCATTACCAAAGTAATTCTAGTGTGCTTCCTCTGTGGTGAAACGGGACACTTCAAGAGAAACTGTCCAACTGAGAGGAATGACGGGGAAAGCGGAGGAGCATAACAAACGAACCAGCAAGGGTAATAGGGAACCATATTAGGACTTTTGTAATGTTTCACAACGACAAAAACGTTTAAGTATCATATGTTTGTAATGAATTTTTATATGCTTGCTAAAATCCATGACTTTCTAAAAGTAGTTAAAATACTCCCTCGTCCAAATCAAACCAAAGTTATTCATATATGATCTTAGGATCATTACCTGTAAGATGTGATGACTTTATGCATACATCGGGGTTAATTATAATCAAAATACTGAAGTCTTGAAACAAATAATTTCATCCTGACTCCTATTACGTGTCTAGTAGTAAGAATTGAGTGGGGCCACCCACTCGACAATTTCACCAACATCAACTTACATACGACGTTCATGTACCGCTCGATCGTAGGGAGACCTGTCAGGGATCATGATATCATGTATCATTGCTGGCTATCGAAACACACCCACTACCAGTGCTAGACACTATGGTATGAATCATCTACAATAATGATAACATCAAACAAAATGAATCACCCTCAAAAGAAACACAAGATACTCCATCACTCTAGTGATCTTTTCTTGCTAATACAGCTTAACTCGTGTTATCTAAAAAGATATTGTTGTCATCATCCAATTTTCATTGATATAGCTGTCATCTTCTCGATTTAACGTCTACAAAAGGACCTTTCACCTAACCCCCCCCAAACATCGAAACCTTCGTCTCTCCTAAACATCCAGCACGGACCTCCGGGTCATCTGTCGCTGTGGAACTCCAAAGCACGTACCAGAGGAGTGTTATACTTCCCGAAACCTTATCACAAGTATTTACAGGAGACCTTTGGGAATGTCGCATTTAGCAGACAAGGTTGAAGCACAGAAGCTTGGGACGGATATGGTACGAGTCCTGCTAAGAGCTTTGGGCCAAGATTGCCCAGAGGGAGGAGTAAATGTCCTACCATCTAAGACGGCCTAATCGTGTAAACCAAACCCACATGCTTCCTACCGAGCTACAAGAACTCTTAGGTCAAACCTGTCGAACTACTCAACAATGAAATTGAAGAACCAAGCTTCTCACCCTGGAAAGCTCTGGTCTTATTCTTCAAATAGAAAAGCAAATTGCTCATAGTTTCATCGACTTCAGAGGCCCCGACAATGTCTCCAGTAGAAACCTTTACTATCTGCCTCACATAAACGAATAGGCCGACCAACCACAAGGAACGAGGTACCCTTTAGGAATCGGACCTGAGATCCGAATATCACCGGTCGTGAGTATTGGAAAAAGGGTGTCCGAGGACAACCCTTCAAATTCGATGCGGAAGCTGCAAGTCCGTAGTGATACCCCCTCGGATAGGACCAACCCGTTCGCAGTATTCATAGGATGTGCCATTCTTACTAGGATCAGTTCGTCGTTGTCATTGTAAGTGACTTGCTTATCTACCCTCGTAGTAAGAAGGAAACCAGGGAGAGCAGCTACAACAAACCGCGAAAGCAATGCGATCAGAGAAGCTTTACCCGAAGCTCTCTAGATATGAGTTTTGGAATTGAGGACTCAAATTCCTAAGACACATCCTTATCAATGTGGAAATCCTTAAGGACTCTTTCAATTGATCGAAACCGTTGAGAAAACAGTCAGCGCAAAAGACGTCAGCAGGAATACCCCAAAACTTTCGGGTCTCGCTGACTTACCGTCTTAGTCCCTTTAGAACTTCTCGTAAATTTCAGAATCCCTTTACGACTTTGACCATAAAGGAGCAACCCTTGACTGGAAAGAAAAGCAAAAGGAAGAAACCTTTGGAACTCCAAAATAAGAGACCAAATTCCTCTGGAAACCTCACTCTGGGCAGGTTTAGTACGCTTTGGAGAGCGTGGAAAGCGAAAACCCCAGATAATTATCCCTTTCGAGATTCTTGTAAGAATCAGCCTTGTAATCGCAACTTCAACCTACTCCCGCGAGTTTGGTAAAGTACATTCTACCCGACGCGTCCCGAACTTGCAGAAGTATCTATTCGACGAGACTCTTGTAATCCTCCTCGACGAAATCGAGTTCCACATGAGCCTCACCTTCATGAAAGAACCATAGTGACCATGGACCGAAAGGTTAAGCGAACGCAGCAACGTTGCTCCCCATTAGGGAAAGTTCGCAGGAATACTAACCAAGGACATGGAGTCACTTGGAGGCGCGAGAACCAGTCGATTAGGAAGTATCCCCACTTCATGGCTCGATTGTTCATGCCTACTCCTTGCCTAAATTCAAATTTCGGGACGAAATTCCCTCTAACGGGGGGATGATGTGACAACCGTCAATTTTCGGTCAAGTCAAAGTCAACTAAAGTCAACAAGTCAAACCGGTCAACTCAGTTTGCCGTGAGTATTAGAGTTTATGTTATGTAATTTCTAAACAACTCTCTATTCTAATGAGAAATCATAAATTGAAAAGTGCGTACATCTAGATCTCCTTAACCTAAAACTGTGGTACGTGGCAAGCCAAACCGATAAACCAATGTTGCATACTCATCGGAAGTATGCAAGATCCTTAAACAAGGCTTAACGGGGCTTACGGACCCTGCATTGCGAAGCCGAACACTCAAAAAGGGTCACCAATGAAACCTCTCTCAATCGTGTTCACTCCATCTCTTCTTATCAGAAATCTCTCTCGAATCTCTCTAAGTATGTGAAATCTCTCCCAAATCTCTCTTTTATGAGAAATCTCTCCAAGAATGTCAAATCTCTCCCAAATCTCTCTAAGTATGTGAAATCTCTCCCAAATCTCTCTCTGAATGAGAAATCTCTCTAAGAATGTCAAATCTCTCCCAAATCTCTCTAAGTATGTGAAATCTCTCCCAAATCTCTCTCTGAATGAGAAATCTCTCCAAGAATGTCAAATCTCTCCCGAATCTCTCTAAGTATGTGAAATCTCTCCCAAATCTCTCTTTGTATGAGAAATCTCTCCAAGAATGTCAAATCTCTCCCAAATCTCTCTAAGTATGTGAAATCTCTCCCAAATCTCTCTTTGTATGAGAAATCTCTCCAAGAATGTCAAATCTCTCCCAAATCTCTCTAAGTATGTGAAATCTCTCCCAAATCTCTCTTTGTATGAGAAATCTCTCCAAGAATGTCAAATCTCTCCCAAATCTCTCAAAGTATGTGAAATCTCTCCCAAATCTCTCTTTGTATGTGAAATCTCTCCAAGTATGTCAAATCTCTCCCAAATCTCTCTGAGTATGTGGAATCTCTCTCAAATCTCTCTCGAAATCTCTCCCAACTCTCTATAATCACTCGGGGCATCCCGACCCTCGAATTTGGCGAAAACAGCCCAAGAACGGAAGTCCACGCGAAAAACGGACTTAAGGAACCGAAACCCCTCTCAGGAACCGAAACCCCTCTCAGGACCCGAAAGTCCTCTTAGGAACCGAAAGTCCCCTTAGGAACCGAACCCTCCTGATGAAGAAGGCTGCTGAACCGAACCGAACCTCGCTTAAAAGGAACAACCGAACCCGAAGGTACTGTTCACTACTGTTCATTCGGTTCTGACTTCTCGCCTTTTATCTCCGGACCGAACCCTCACCTTCGCTTCTGACCCTTCGGACCGAGCCTTCGGACTGGACCCCTCGCCCCTTCGGTTCCCTCTGTTCGTTTCCGGCTACAATCCTCGGCATGGACCGAGTCTCGGCCTAGGGACCGAACCTCGGCCTAGGACCGAGAGGTCTCGCTGGGAACTCATTTTCTCCCGGTTTTCGCGTAGTTTTGCGTTTAAGGCCCGTTTTTAATTATTTTAACGCGGGATTTTCACCCAAAATCATATTTTAACATAATAAACCCTAAATATTCACAATTTAATCCTATTTTCATAAAAATCTTTATTTAAATAATAAAAGCAAGTGGGTAAAGTACAAAGAGGTGGAGTGTTGACTTTGCTTTACCTTATGACACAAGCAACCACTCCCACACCCACTCTATGATCAGCCACACCTCCCCACCTTACCTAGGTCACATCAATGTCCTTTCCACTCAATCATCACTCTTTCCCACGTTTTTGAGAGCTGAATATTCAGCCTCTCTCCTCACTTCTTTCATTTGCTCTCATTTCACAAGAAGATCAAACTCCTTCCTCTCTCACTTTCTCTCTCTAGAAATTCGAGATTCAAGGGCTGATCTTGAGTTTTTCCTCCACATTTGGTAAGCATAATCCATTCTCTTTATGATTATCTCAATTATTTCCACTCAAATCATGGATATCTTACACAAACTCCATTATATTTGTGTTAGAGCTTCGAATCTTCAAGGGATTCTTCAAGTGTTCTTGGGTTGAACACTTCTCTTCTTCAACACTTATCTACTGAAATCACTCAAGGTGAGTTCATACCCCTATATTTTCATGTTTTCTCAAGTTTTTAGGGGGGGGGGGGGAATACAAGTTCAAACACCAAGAACATAACTACACTTTTCTATCAGCCTTCATCAGAAAAGTTCAACTCCATTCACGGACTGTTTTGGACAACTTAAACATTTTAGTTTTCAAAACTGTTTTAGGTGTAAGTAGTTTCAGTTCTTAGCTTTAAAATCACTACTTGCACATCTCCATGCGATTTTTCTACAATTTATGGTGATTTTTACAAAACTGCCTATCATTTCAAACACCAATCCGGACCAGTCTGTGATTATGGACTTTTTCACCCAAGTTGGAAGTCATTAAAAATCATGATAAAAATTATGAGTAAACTAGACGCATTTTGGGAACTCTCAGAATTTACGGATTTAGTTTTCAACTTCGTATGATTTTTCTGTGACTTTTCAAAAACAGTGTAGAGAGGTTGAAAATTAGTTAACAGCTTATAACTTTCATAACACTTTGTATTATGTTGAGCAAAGTGTATAACGATAAGTTCTAAATATTGAATGTGTTTTCCTTGTTAGTTTATCATCATAAAATGAAACATAGTCATTCATGATAATATTATTCATTCATTTAGAACATGTATATTAAG
This sequence comes from Lactuca serriola, assembly GCF_051521515.1. Lineage (NCBI taxonomy): Eukaryota > Viridiplantae > Streptophyta > Magnoliopsida > Asterales > Asteraceae > Lactuca > Lactuca serriola. Next base: position 117,743,858 of record NC_136408.1, read on the forward strand.
CTATAATGAGCATTGGTTTATGGATTCATAGCATTAAGGCATTTTCATAAAAGAATTCTTATACATTACAAACATTTTGGATAAACTATAATAGGTATAGTTTATGTATCATTTACTTCTCAAACTTATTTACCAAAGGTTTTCAGTTTAGTTTACGTAAATCTGTTAATGAATGAATTTGTGAGTCATTCCCTTCGGGTTACTTCCAAAGTAACAAAGTCAAAAAGTCCTGTAAATTGTAACCAGAGTCTCTTGTAGGGAGAACGTGATAGTTGTGTATAGATCTATATTGGGTTTGACAAACCCACACCAGAGCTGCTTGCAACAGCTAGACCGGCAGGTCTGTGGTGACAAGTGTCATTTAACGGCGACGCCTGAAGAACGTCGTATTACGAGGCCGTCTATGTCAAGTATGGTTACGATAGCTCACATGTGGTATTAACAATCATAAGATTTACGGGTTCTAACTTTAGATTAGCGAGTTATGTCTATTTAACTCACTGAAATTACTTTAAGTATGGAAAAATACTTATACGCCTTCATATCAAAAAAGGTTTTATGTCGATTTAAAATCACTTTTTACATCAACAATTACATACTTTATTATATACTTTCGGTCTTGGTATTTAAGACTACACATCATTCATTACGGGATTTTTCTCACATCAGAAAGGGTTTTATGCCGATTTAAAACCACTTTTATATCTTTAAGAATGACAAATAGTTGTTCATTTTTCAGTCCTGGGATTTAGGACTACATAACCTTTGTAAGGAAAATATTGGATTTTTCTTGGTATCATACATCTCTTTACAAAGATCGATTCTCAAACTCTTACTGTCAAAAGCTTGTGAACTCACCAACCTTTGTGTTGACACTTTTTCAAACTACTTGTATTCTCAGGAATTCAATGAATCAGGAATTCAACCACGTTTTGAGGATCGGACGATAAATCGTCAAACAGTTCATTTTGTATCATAATGTAATTGATTCGAATCATGTAAACATATACTCTGGTGAAACTTTTCAAATTATATTATGATGGTTGTATTTACTTTGAGCACTATTATACTCGTTGTTGTGATACTCTACATGAAGTCCTCCACCCCCGGACGTTTCTGCCATCCTTGGTTTGGGGGTGTGACACTTTAGTCGTTCCTGAATTTGTACAACCTTCTCGGTTGTTTCTCTTATGATTTCCGGGCCAGTGAGATTGTTGTAGGGTACTTGTCCCTTGGCTAGTTGCGTGTCACCCACTTCAACCCAACATAGTGGTGATCTGCACTTCCGGCCATAGAGGGCTTCGAATGGAGCAACTTTAATGCTGGAGTGATATCTACTGTTGTATGAGAATTCAACTAGTGGTAAATGGGTATTCCACGCTTTACCAAAGTGAATTACACAAGCTCTTAGCATATCTTCCAAGGTTTGTATGGTCCTCTCACATTGACCGTCGGTTTGTGGATGGTAAGCAGTACTTATGTCGAGCCTCATTCCTAAAGATTCTTGTTACGATTGCCAAAATTGCGAAGTGAATCTACAATCTCTGTCAGAGATAATTGATATTGGTACACCGTGTTGTCGTACAATCTCTCGGATGTATGTTCGAGCTAGCTTTTCCATCTTGTCGGTTTCCTTTATGGGTAAGAAGTGTGCAGATTTTGTTAATCTATCCACGATTACCCAGATGGTGTCTAGCCCACATACTGTCTTGGGTAATTTGGTTATGAAGTCCATGGTTATCCATTCCCACTTCCACTCGGGTATTTCGGGATGTTGTAGTAATCCTGATGGCTTTTGGTATTCTACCTTGACTTTGGCGCAAGTCAGACACTTGCCCACATAGGTAGCGATCTCTGCTTTCATGTTTGGCCACCAATACAGTTTCTTGAGGTCGAAATACATCTTTTCCGAACCTGGATGCACGGAGTATCGAGTCTTATGAGCCTCGTTCATGACCACGTCTCTGAATCCACCAAACTTCGGTGTCCAGATCTGATCCATGAAGTAACGAACTCCGTCACCCTTGACTTTAAGATTCTTGTGAATTCCTCTTAGGGCTTCTCCTACCATGTTCTCTGTTTTCAAGGCTTCCCTCTGAGCTTCCTTGATTGACGTGGATAGGTGTGAATGGATCGTCATGGTTAATGATTTCACTCGGCGGCCCAAGTATTCCTTTCGACTAAGAGCATCAACTACTACATTCGCTTTTCCTAGGTGATAGCGAATCTCAAATTCGTAGTCATTCAGTAGTTTAACCCATCGTCTCTTCCTCATGTTGAGTCTTTTTGGTTGAGACTGTGCTGAAGGCTCTTATGATTGGTGAAGATCATGCATTTCGTGCGGTAAAGATGGTGTCTCCAGATCTTTAGTGCGAAAACAACTGCTCCTAGTTCAAGATCGTGGGTAGTGTAGTTGACTTCGTGCGTCTTGAGTTGTCTTGAGGCGTAAGCGATGACCTTACGTCCCTACATTAGAACACATCCAAGACCTTGATTAGATGCATCACAGTAGACCACGAAGTCTTCCGCTCCTTCTGGTAAGGACAATATAGGTTTGCTGCATAGAGCTTGCTTCAGTGTTCGGAATACAGCGTCTTGTCTTTCCTCCCAATTGAAAGTAACACCCTTCTGGGTCAAGGTGGTAAGTCGTTTAGCAATCTTCGAGGAGTTTTGTATAAACCTTCGGTAATAGACAGCAAGGCCCAAGAATTGTCGGATTTTCGTTTGGGTTTTGGGAGCTGACCAGTTCTTGTCTGCCTTGATTTTGGAGGGGTCCACGTGTATCCCATCTTTGCTAACCACGTGACCTAGGAAATCTACCTTCCGAATCCAAAATTCGCATTTGGATAATTTTGCGTATAGCTTCTCTTTTCTTAGCGTTTCCAAGACTTCGCGGAGGTGTTAACTGTGATCCTCTTTAGTATTTCAATAGATGAGTATGTCATCTATGAATACGATCACAAACTTGTCTAAAAAAAACGACACACTCGGCTCATTAAGTCCATGAACACCACTGGTGCGTTTGTTAATCCAAAGGGCATCAATACAAACTCGTAGTGACCATAACGAGTTCGAAAAGCTGTTTTGGGAATATCTCCTTCCAAGACTCGTAGTTGGTGATACCCGGATCTTAAGTCGATCTTTGAGAAATAACTCGCTCCTTGGAGTTGGTCGAACAAGTCGTCAATGCGTGGTAGCGGGTATCGGTTCTTGATAGTAAGCTTTTTAAGTTCTAGGTAATCAATGCACATGCAGAAAGATCCATCCTTCTTCTTTACGAACGGGACTGGCGCTCCCCAAGGTGGGAAGCTCGGTCTGATGAACCCTTTGTTGAGTAGTTCATTTAACTGGCTGGAAAATTCTTGCATCTTATCCGATGCTAGACGGTGCGGCGACTTAGCTACTGCGGTAGCTCCGGGAATTAAATCGATTCTGAACTCGACTTGACGTTCTGGTAGGACACCAAGATGATCTTCAGGGAAGATATCGGGAAAATCGCAGACCTCTGGAATGTCTTTGATGCTCTTCGTTTCTTTTTCCTTATCTACCACGTGGGCTAAGAAGGCATAGTACTCCTTACGTAGGTATTTCTGGGCTTTGACGCAAGAGATGATTTGTAAATTGGTACCGGGTTTGTCACCATAAATGACAAGAGTTTCGCTGCTTGGCAGGTTTAGGCGAACGGCCCTTTCGTGACAAAGAATATCGGCATGGTGTAGGCTTAACCAATCCATACCGATGATGACATCAAATCTCTTTATAGTGATTGGCATTAGATCGATTTGAAATGAATGTTCGTTTAGAGTTGGTGTGCAGCCTATGTACATATCATTTGTGCTTTCTACTCTACCATTTGCCATTTCTACTGTGAATATCTTATTGAGTGATTGAGGGTTCTGTTTTAATATGTACTTGAATTTATGACTCAAGAAACTCCTCTCCGCACCACAATCAAAGAGTATGCATGCATAAGCGTTATTGAGGAGAAACATACTCGTAACCACCGTGAGATCAGCTATTGCTTCGTTCTGCCCCATTGCCAGCACTCTTCCTATGCCGCCAACGTTCCCGGACTTAGGGCAGTCCCTCTTGTAGTGTGCAGCCTCCCCACACCTATAACACGCCTGGCCCACACTGACTCCAGGGCAGTGTGCCCTTTCCTATTGCAATTATTGTAGTGCATTTCCCAACAATTTCCGTTGTGATGGAAATTACATTTGTTGCATTTCGGTAGGTTCCCAGCATATTGCTTCGCTGCTGCAGAGGTAATTGGAGCAGCGGTGGGGGTAGTAGCGGCATGGACTACCACTATTTGTTGCCTCTTGCAAGGTTCCTGTGAAGAATGACCCTTCCTCTTGTTCCAGAACTTCTTCTTGGTGTTGTTGTTGGTACTGTTTTTTTTTAGTTGTTGTTTCCTATAGTTCACTCCGGGACAGCAATTGCGAAGCCTTGACAGATTCCGTGATCAACGAGAGCTTGTGCCAACTGTTTGGCGCTATCGAAAGTGACTGGTTTGGAAGCTAGAACACTTCCTCGAATCTGGGGTGATAGTCCCTAGATGTATCTTTCGATCTTCTTGCTCTTTAGATGAACTATCCCTAGGCAAAGGATTGCCAAATCACTGAACCTGTTGGTATAGGTCGTGATATCTGAGCCTACCATGGTAAGGCCCCAAAGTTCCTGTTCGAGCTTTTGTAATTCGCCCCGTGGACAGTACTCTTGCAGTAATATTTGTTTTAGATTCTCCCAGCCCATAGAGTTAGCCACTACTAGCGTTAGTGACTTAACATGGCTATTCCACCATGTCAGAGCTCTCTCAGATAATGTACAGGCAACGAACTTCACTTTGTTCCCATCCAAAGAAGAACAAATCTTGAAAACCGCTTCAGTTTTCTCTATCCACTGTGATAGAGCCATTATCCCTCTGGCCTCATTAAAAGTAATGGGTTTGCTATTCATGAAATCCTTGTATGTGCAATCCCCTGAACGAACTGGACGTTGGCTATTCGTAGAACTATTTACTCCCCCACCAGAACCATTGTTACTCATTTGGGCCATTGTCGTTGTTACCGCAGCCGTTACAGCAGCTATTAATGCGGCATTTTCCGTTGACAGGGGTAGTGGTGGTGGAGGTATCATGCCCGGTCTGGGTCTTAGGTTTGGACGAGGAGGCATCGCGCTGCCAAGAAATAAATATAAAAGATTATAAGTTTTGGTGGTTGAGGGTTGACTGATAGCGAGTTAACTATCTTTAATAGTTCAAGGAATTGGTTTGACTAACACATGACTTTGAGTTTGATTCATCAATGGAGTTTGAATAACAATAAACAAACTCAAGAACTCGAATGAAATGCATAGATTTAACACACGAAAGAGGTATGCCCTATATATATTAAAAATATGGTTGCGTTACATCCAAAGTTAGAAAATTTTGACCTTTCTAAAGGTCTCTGATTACATAAAGTTAAAGAAGGTAAGACTTTTAGCCGATTGTCCTATTCTATATCAAAATTTGGGAGTTAGGCGAGCACTGCTTGCTACGCGGATTATGCTTGGAGCTTGACTCCGCGTCCGATTGTTTGGCTCCCATGAGATGCCTGTCAAAGGCAGCTTGTTGCTCCCTAAAATCTCTCATTTTGGAGAGAGTTGCAGTCATTTGTTCCTGGAGGGATTGGGTGTGGAGTTGAGCATTCCCTTGTAGCATGTCTAGGCGACGGATGTCAGCTGCGCTCTCTTCTATCCTTATGTCAACCTCACGAATCCGGTTTGCTTGGACTCCGGATTAATAAGCTTGATTGGCAAGTTTGCCTACTACAACTGGGAGTGCTCGATTGGCTGAACATCCTTCACTAACATCGTAGAAGTCCCGACACATACTGTAAGGAGGACACAGTCCTCGCTGCTGGCTCCAATGTTGGATGTGGCTTCCCCAAACAGGAGTTGGTCCTTGAAATCCCATCCTGAAAGGAGGTCGAACCGATGGTGGTCGGACAGCTGGTGGATTGATTACCTCGGGCTCTGAAGCTGAGCTATCTGAATCTTCCTCTTCCTCGTCTTCCATGGGTTCCTCCTCGGGGTCGTCTATAATCCATCCTTCAATACCTTGGTTGGGGTAGTAGGGGTCTCTGGGGTGATGAAATCCAGCCATTGAGTATATACATGAATATGGTTAAGAATTGACTATAAGCTAAAGCACGTAAAAATTTTACCCCTGAGTTTGACGGCTGATGATACCCAAATACTCCTATAGTATTTAAATTTGCATGTTTGATACTAGTGTTATTTTGGTAAGTTTTGACTTGTTGCTCACTACGACCATTCCTCGACATACGTTAGTCCAATCTCGGATAAATATAGTTGGTCAGGCTATATTCGTTCCAAATCCGATTACATATTTGAGGCCTAATCGTAGTGTCCAACTTGTCTTAATACTTCTTGTACAGTTCTAACCATGAAAATATATTTTTGTATGCATGTATTTGTATTTTTTATATGACCCAAAATAATCTAAATTAAATGAAACAAGGTTTTAGGCGTAAAAACGTTTTGTCAGAGAGTTTTAGTCCCTTATGCATTTATAGTTTGTATATCTTATATGGTTCGATATACTTGGTTCACTATAAACAATGCTATGATACCAATCTGTCACACCCCCAAACCCGAACGGTGGAATCGTTCGACAGCGGATGACTTCATGTAGTATCGCAACAATTGAATACAGAGTAAAGAAAGTAATACAACCATCATATATATAATTTGAAAGTTTTACATTGTTGAAAGGTAATTTTTTCAAAAGAAATAACAATATGATGTCAAAATGAACTTAAATTGACGTTACTACGTCCCTTCTTCAAAAGCTGTTTGTTTACCTGTCTTACTGAATTCCTGAGAAATACAAGTAGTTTTGAAAGAGTAGGTCAGCATCAAAGCTGGTGAGTTCATAAGTATTTAGTGACAATGTTTGTATGAAATACAATAAAATTGGTTTGTACATGTTTAAATGTTCCTAGAAAATCCCATATTTTCTACTATAGTAGATGGTAGTTTAATTGTTCCAAAACTGTAATGCAATAGTGCTTTTCATGCCTAAAATGGTAAGATTATGTATAAATCGTTAAGGAATTTTAAAAACCCCGTAAATCAATGTGTTTTTAATATTCCATGTGAGTCTTATAACCATACTATTTGACCAGGATGCCTATAACAACGTTCTTCAGGCGTTGGAAAGTTATGACGTTTGTCACCCCAGGCCTGCCGGCCTAGCTGTAGCTAACAACTTAGGTGTGGGATTGTCAATCCCGTATAGATCTATACACAAGTATCAAGTTCCCCCTACAAGAGATTATGGTATATTATACAGGACTTAAAATGCATACGCGAAAGTACGTGAAATGTCTCACAAAACCTAGTATAAAACAGATTTACATATGAAAATGTCCATTTGTTCTTGTGTATGAAAATATTTCTTTGATATAGTGTTTTCTAGTATGTAAATGTTCATGATTTTCTCGTAAACTATACCTATTATAGTTTTTCAAAGTGTGTGTTTCGTTCTTATAGTAAACCCTAGTGTAATGCTCACTTGTTATGTAAAGTATAACATTTAAAGTGACATAAATGATCACATATACTTAAAGTATAAATAAAGTGTTTGATTCGTATATATATATATATATATATATATATATATATATATATATATATATATATATATAAACATGTCTTATTTTCAAAAGACAAGGCGTTATCGAGTATATATATTGCATACGAAAGTTCCCATGTAGTAGTTATGAATCATATATGATTTACTTGATAAAAAGAGTATGTAGTGAAACTTTATGTTACACACGATAATAACCGTGTGTTTACTTGTATCCCCCCCCCTTAAATGTGTATAAAGAGCATAGATAAAACATTTGAAAGTGTAGTTTATAGGGGTATGAACTCACTTGATTCATGGGAGAAAGCGAGATGATAATCGAGCAGAACTTCGACTTGGAAGAGTTGACCTTCTTAGGATTCTCAGAAATCTCGGGAGTGCAAAACCTTCCTTTGGGAATTGTACATGAAAATCGGGGCTTCGGGAGGGTCTCGGGGGTTTAGAAGCAGAGTTTCAGCACAAGAGAAGAGAGAATTGAGCACTAGAACTCGAAACCATCGGTTTCTATTTACAGGCTGAGTTTTGGGGTCTCACGTCGTGAGTTTTGGGTGTCTCATGTCGTGAGGTTTAGTCAGCCTGATCCTCTTTGACGATTGGACGTGGCTAACACTCTAGAACACATTAGTCTGAAACTCACCTCGTGAGACATCTGACAACTTCGTTTTTTGTGCCTTAAACTTGTAAAACTCGTATCTTCCGCGTACGAGCTCCGATTTCGACGTTCTATATATGCACGCGTAGGTGAGAATATACTCTACAACTCTCTTTTAGACTTCGTAGGCTAATTTTGACTTTATTTTTTTATTATTTATTTTTAATAGGCCAAACTTGGGAACGTCCTTTTAAATTCCATAACTCCTTCATCCGATGACCATTTTCGTCATACTTTTTACCATTGCGCTACTTTGGTTGAGACCTTCGATTCTTATTTAGGTTGTTTTGGCCAAAAGTCTCTCGATCTCTATTTCGAGTTTTTAGTTGTCTACTGCTATAACCGGATCTTAGAAAAATCATAACTTCCTCATATGAAGTCAGATTTGGACGTTCTTTTTTATGTACGCTCACGGTTTAATGATATCTACAACATTCATTTAGATACTTGAAGCTAAAAACTATTATATTGTAACTTCGTGTTTTTCGTTAATTAGTGTTGTCGGTTTTTAACGGAAATCTTAGAATGGTCATAACTTGTTCGTTATAACTCGAATTTTAGCATTCTTAGTATTTCTGTAAACCTTGACGCAATATCTAGCATAGTAGCTAACCCAGTAGAGACTTTTGTACATTTTATTTTCGTAGTTAATTTCATTATTTCAAAAGTGGTTACAATAGTTGACTTTTTAGGTCATTAGATAGAGTCGAAATATCCGGTTGTCATAATTTCCGTCAAAGGAATTCGGTTTTCATTTCATGAAGTATTTATACGAACATTCCCTTGGATGTTCGTGGGTGTCTCAATGTTTGGTTAGGTGAGAACTTCTACCAGATCCACTGATACCACTTGCACGAATTTGGGTTAAGGCGGTTGTCGTTGCTGTTGTTACCGCTGCCTGAAAAGAAGCTAGGTTGAACTGCGGCGGGGGTAATAGCGATTGAGTTGGAGCTATCGGAATAGTGCATCTGTTCGATCTGCGAGGAGGCATCATTGCTAATAGAATACGAAGATAAGATGAAATAAGTCTATAGTAGTGGACACAAGTCAAAAGTTGAAAAGACAAGGTTATCCCGGTTCTAAGTGTATTGGGTCCTGACTTCCACAGGGTACTAGAAACAATTCATAAAAGAGTCTATACCGAATAGACTCTATGAATTTTAAATGGTTATCCTCGAATGAATATCTGTTACCTGAATAACTGTTACTAGTTGCATGTATGAAAATAATCCTAACACATAATGTGAGCAGTGCTTCCACTCGCTCATTAAGTTAACAAGATTATTATTTATTAGTGTGACGCATAAGACGTTTTGGTTACTTCGTTCGATCCTTCTTTGAAAACTTTTCCTGAACTTGCTCTTGTTCCTCCTAGATTCTTCTGTTGTCTACTACGAGGAAGTGGTTACCTCTAACTGGGTTTGTCGTGCGAGAATGAAAGTGACTAAAGAATCTATGAGATTTAAGGTAACTTTATGGGGTGATCCTTACAGAGTCCTCCTGTAATTTCACAATGTATACGAGTTGTATATAACTTAAGATTAAATAGGCCTTCGAATAAGTGATCCTACTCTAAAACCACAACCAAAAAAGGAACAGGTAGTGGAGCATAGATCACAAATTCTAAGTCTATAAATTCTCAATTATATATAACCTTGGGTATTTTAAGTATACATTGCAAGATTATAGACCTATCCATATGGGTCTTTTAAGTTATCACATAAGTTGTTTATATAGTGCCTAAAATACTCCTATAGTATTTTATTGTAATGTACATAGTATGTTTCAAACCTGTTATCACGTTATAGTATCATAGAATACTCCTATAGTATTCTAACTCAAATGTACTTGTTCTAGTATTCCCTTGACTTAGTATTCGGTAAGTTTTAAGATTGTTGCAAAACCACATCACTCCCAAACACATGTCGGTCACATCTCGAATGAATATAGTTGATCAGGCTATATTGATTCTATCTATGATTGCATAACTATTCAGGTTTGACGACAGTGTTCAACCTTTAAATACTTTTAGTTTTATTCTTCTTGTGATACTCGGTCTAGTATGTACATGTATAAGCAAGTAGGTATATTTTTATAACTTATCGTTATACTCTCAAAATATATTATTATCCAGAGCACTTAAGCCCCATTGTATTTATAGTTGTATATCTTTTATCGGTTGATATACTTAGTTCACTATAAACAATGCTCTGATACCAATCTGTCACACCCCAAAACCGAAACGGCGGAAACATTCTAAGGTGGAGGATCTCATTTTAATTATCACAAGACATGTATCATAGTAATCAAAGTAATAAACAACCATTACTTTGGAAAGAAAGCTTTTACAAAGTTTATGTTCACAAAACATAGAATACAATAGTAAATAACAAACAAGACTAGAAGCTATACTGCTCCATCTTCTGAATCCCAGTGCGAGTACCTGTCTGCTAGGCTCCTGAGAATACAAGTTAATTGAAAGAGTTGATCAACAATTAAGCTGGTGAGTTCTTAAGATTTTAGTGATGTATGTAAGTTGTAAAACTTTGTTGTAAAATGTAGTTGAAAATGTAGTAAGTTGTAAGTTGTGTTTAGAAAAGTTCGCTTGTTCCTCTTAGAAAATCCTATATTTTCTACTTTGATGAAAGATACGTAAAAATGACTCTAGAATCCTTTCTATGAGTACTAAATGGATACAAGTGATATACAACTCAGAGTAAACAAACAATCGATTAAGCGCATATGCTCTAAGGCGGAACGCACACATCCCATTGTTTGTTTGATCATTGTGGTATATAACCCTGGTGTATTCATTTGTTACTCATGGAGTTAATTGTAATATTTCCTTTATATTTAATGAAAAGATTCTTTAAAAAAACCCTTATTCCTTATAATAAAATAGTGACCGCAGTGATTACTACTATAATCACTTAGTTTATATTGGCTATATATGATCTAATATCAGATAGAGAGTTAATTGGGTGAATCTGCCCTAAGCCCACAACCAAGCAAGGAACAGTAAGTAAGGTGGAAAGCACACATCCAACTATATATTATGTATTAATGATATATAACCATGATGTATAAACTAAAATAGTATAGAGTTAATCACCTAAGGTCCTTTAATTTCATATTGGTTTAATAAAATGGATTAAACCCTTAACTGGTAGGTTTCTAGTTTTGTATGCCCAAAGTTCTGATTTGGAAAGTATGTTATGTACTAGAAAACTGTGCATTGACTCTGTGTTCTATGACTTGACCCATACCTAGTACCCTTATGATGACTCAATGTATACTAGACATAAATATCTAGAATCGGATAGATAATAGGGTGGGTGAATCTACTCTAAGCCCACAACCAAACAAGGAACAAGAAATGAAGCGGAGAGCATACATTCTATTACCTGTCTGATCCTACTGATATATATGTATCCTTTGACGTATACATTAAGGAATCATAAGGTTAGCATTATCGTCCTTTCTACTAATCGTAGCCTGCTACCAAGGCATCAAATTTTATGTATGTATGTCTCTTGTATGAGTGTGTATTTTCCCGAATGAAACTATCATTAACAAAATATAGTTTATACATTAATGAATATGTGAGAAGATCACAAAATAAATGTAACAGGGAAAATAATGTTTTACCTCAGAGATGACACTACTGGCTATAAAGTAATAAAATACCGACTCCAGGTAGTATTATATGTACAATATACCTCGGGGAGTCGTTTTGATAAAATAAAGACTCCGGGTAGTATTAGATGGACAATACACCTCGGGGAGTCTTTTTGTAATAAAATACAGATTCCAGGTAGTATTAAGTGGACAATACAGCTCGGGGAGTCTAAAATAGCCTGAAATCCCAAAATGGTAAATTAAAGGTTTTAATGTGAACTCGTATGTAACCATGTTGATCGACGACTTAATAAAAGATGACCCTACGATATCATATGTAGTGAGGTGACATTTGTCACCCCTTGGCCTTATCGGTTGGGATTGTAGCTAGCAGTCAGGGTGTGGGAGTGTCTGTCCCGTATAGATCTATACACAAGATGCCTGCTCTCCTTCCAGGAGACTCTGGTTACAAATTGATACAACACAGTGTCGTTGTATACTTAAATGGTTTGTCACATTAAATTAATGTATATCAGTGTTTGTATAGTAAGTCATAGTGTAGTATTGTTCTCTCTGTACTAGTGTATACTTTACTCTCTTGTATAGTGTGTAGTGTGAGATGTTTCTCAAAATAGTGTGTTCTGACTCATGTATGAACTGACACTTTGTATGCTTCATTGTACTAGAAGTAATGAATAGTGTCTTCCTAAACTATACCTTTTATAGTTTACTATTAATGTACTTGAACTGTTGTTAGAAATACTCATTTTACCACCAAATTAAACTATACCTATTATAGTTTACTAGTAATGTACTTAAACTGCTGTTAGAAATACTCATTTTACCACCAAATTATGCTTGTACTTTAAAACAGTGTTTTGTGAAACTATAAAGTAGCATAACTTGAAAAGAGGTTTTGAACTGATTTGACAACTTATAAATGACATAAGTAATCTTTTGACAATGCTTAATAACAACCATTTACACAATTATCATTCTGTTCAACTTGTATCCCCCCTTAAAACATTTAAAACAGTTAAAAGATTCATTATGTGGTATGAACTCACCTGATGTGGGTGATTCAACGAATACACGTGTTAGGATGAGAAGCTCCACGAATGATGTCCCGAGACACAACAAGTCCTAAATGACATATAATCACATATAACAAAATGCATGGAGACACCTCACGGGACTAGGAAACACTTTGACCAAGTGTTGGAATCACATGTGATTGACCTAAAGGGTGTTAAGGGCATGGCTTGGTGTTTACGGCCATGTGTTTATGGCCAGGGGAGTTTACGGCCGTAAACTCATGGTCAAAGATGCATTTGATGGTGTTTGAAGGCTAGGGGAGCTTGAGGGAATTTTGCTCTACACAAGGATGTGAAAGACCCACTCAATGGAGAGTGTTGAGGAGTTTACGGCCTAGGGGAGTTTACTCCTGGACGTAAACTCTCTAAATGGTCACATTTAGGGTCTTAAAGGTAAGGAGTTTCAAGGGTTCAAGTGTTCTAAGGCTTAACAAGGGTCTATGAGTGGTTAAAGCCCGACACTTGACCACAAATGGAGTTTACGGCCAAGGGTGTTTACTCTTGGGCCATAAACTCTCAAATGATAAGTTGGGTGATGATTCAAGGTCTTACAAAGCAATTGGGAGTGTTCTAGCCTCAAATCCAAGCCTTAGGAAGAGTTTATGGACAAAATGACACCTTTATAAGAGTTTGCGGCCTTGGGAGATGGCTTGGCCTTAAACTCCTTTTGGTCCTTCATTGTTGATGTTTTCAATGTCCTAAGAACGAACCTTAACTACATATCAAGTGTAGGGAAGAGTACTTATGATATAGAGGCTTAAAATGGTCGATTTCGGCCAAGAACACTAGTGTGTGTTCTTGGTGTTCTTGGTGAAACTTGATGATTTGAAGATCTAGATGAATATAAATTAATTTTTAAAAGTAATTACTATTTTAGAAAACATACCACTACTCGTCGACGACTCCGGGGTAGATTCTCCTGCGGTGATCATTAGAATACGTCCATCCGCTCCTGAGTTCTTCATTATTGGTCAGTCCCTCTGATTGTGTCCATTCTCACCACAGCCATAACATGCTTGGTTTTCTTCAACTCCGAGGACTTGGGAGATCAGTTGAGCCGGTGCCCTACAGTAACGGACTATGTGTCCTTTTCTGTGGCAGTTTAGATACTGCATTTCCCGGCACACTCCAGTGTGGTGAAAGTTGCATTTTCCACACTCCGGAAGGTTTCCAGCATAACGACTGGCAGGTGCTGAAGCAGTAGGCGTCCTCGCAGCGTACATAGTACTCGCTTGTCACTCTTGTGGGGTGTCTTGTGTTGTTCGATTATTCTTTCTCTTGTTCTCCGACTCCTGATTATAGTCCTCTTCCTTTAATGAATCGGGAATACGGACTTTTATGCTGCGGCGGACCCCATGATCGATGAGTCGCTGAGCCAAGCGTTTAGCACTAGCGAACATGGCTGAGTTAGAAGACAGCACATTTCCTTGGGTTGGAGCAGTCAGACCCCAAATGTATCTTTCTATCTTCTTGCTTTTCGAGGTAATCATCTCGGGGCATAGAGCTGCTAGTTCGCTGAACCGGTCGGTGTAGGTCACTATGTCTGAGCCGACCATAGTGAGATCCCACAGCTCTTGTTCCAGCTTTTGAATCTCGCCTAACGGGCAATATTCTTCCTGCATTAACTCTTTTAGGTTTTCCTAACCTATTGTGTTTGCCACTGATAGGGTCAGTGACTTAATGTGGCTGTTCCACCATGTTAAGGCCTTGCCATCGAAGGTGCAGGCAGCAAACTTCACTTTGCTTCCTTCCGGGCATAAACAGATTTCGAAAATCGACACTGTTTTCTCGAACCATTGCATGAGAGCAATGAATCCTTCAATCCCTTTAAAGGAAAATGGTTGGCATCTGGTGAAGTCCTTGTAGGAGAACTCTCCCTAGCGCATAGGGACCTCACCTTGAGTAGCATCAGTAGGCGTTTCACCTCCACCTGTACTGATGGGATGATATTGTGCCATGGCTGTTGTCACAGCCGCGGCTACTACAGCGTTCAGAGTTGCTGCATCCATTTGTGGAGAAGGTATGGGAGTTATCGGAGTAGCGTGTCTGGGTGATCTGCGAGGAGGCATCTTTGCTAAAAGAAAACAAAGATGAGACGGAATAAGTCTATAGTAACGGACACAAGCCGAAAGATGAAAAGACAACGTTATCCTAGTTCTGGATGTATCGTGTCCTGACTTCCACAGGGTTCTAGGAACAATTACTATATGAGTCTATACCAAATAAACTCTATGAATGTGAAATAACTATCCTCGAATGAATATCTGTTTCCTGAATAACTGTTACCAGCTGCATGTAAGAAAATAATTCTAACACATGTAATGTGAGCAGTGTTTCCACTCGCTCGATAAATTAACCTAATTAATATTTATTAGTGTCACGCGTAAGACGTTTTGGTTACTTCGGCTGATCTTTCCTTGAAATCTTCTCATGAATTTGTCCTTGTTCTTCCTGAACTCTTCGGTTGTCTACTATGAGGAAGTGGTTACGTTTTATCTAGGCTTGTCGTGCGAGAATGAAAGTGACTAAAGAACCTATGATCTTTAACGTAACTTTATAGGGTGATCCTTACGGAATTCTCCTATAATCGTATTAGCACACCAGTTTGCATTGTATATAATTGAAGATCAAATAGACCTTCGAATAATTGATCCCACCTCAACACTACTTCCTTAAAAGGAATGGATAGCGAAGCGTCAGTCACAGATTCTATGTCTATAAGATCTTTATTATATATAAAACTTTATGAATATACCCTGTAAGATTATAGATCTATCCGAAAGGGTCTTTTAAGTTATCACATAAGTTATTTATCTGGACTAAAATACTCCTATAGTATCCTAACGTAATGTACTTGGTATGTTCTAAACTTTTTATCGCGCTATCGAATCATAGAATACTCCCATAGTACTCTAACTCTAACTATACTTGTTCTGGCGTTCTCTTGGTTGGTATTTCGGTAAGTTTTAACTCTGTTGCAACACCACATCATTCCCAAACACATGTCGGTCAAATCTCGAATGAATATAGTTGATCAGGCTATATTGATCCTAGCTCTGATTACGTAACTGTTCGGGTTGACGACAGTGCCCAACTTTTAAATACTTTAAGTTATGTTGTCCTCGTGACCCTAGTTCTATTATGTACATGTATGAGCAAGTAGGTATATTTTTATAACTTGAAGTTATACTCTAAAATATATCATTATACAGAGCACTTAAGCCCCATTGTATTTATAGTTGTATATCTTTTATTGGTTGATATACGTAGTTCACTATAAACAATGCTCTGATACCAATCTGTCACACCCCAAAACCGCAACGGCAGAAACGTTCGGGGGTGGAGGATGTCATGTCAAGTATCACGAGATATGAATATGGTAAGCAACTAATGAACAACCATTTCATTTAGAAGGAAAGTGTTTACAATGTGTGTGTTCACAAACATAGAAGTCATAAACAAATAAGAAAACAAGACTTGAAGCTGTAATGCTCCATCTTCTGAAGTCCCATCACAAGCACCTATCTAATAGTCTCCTGAGAATACAAGTTATTTGAAAGAGTTGATCAGCAATGAAGCTGGTGAGTTCATAAGATTTTAGTGATGTGAGTAAGCTATAAAATGTGGAAAATGTATATGTAAAAGCGATGTAATTTGTAAGTTCTGTTTTGAAATGTTCGCCTGTTCCTCTAGAAAATCCTATATTTCCTACTTTAATGGAAGTTAAGTAAAATGACACTACAAGCCTTTCTATGCGTACTAAGTGGGTACAAGTTATATATACTTAGAGTAAATAAACAATTGATTGAGCGCATCTGCCCGAAACTCACAACCCAATAGGGAAACAGCAAGTAAGGCGGATAGCACACATTCCATTGGTTGTTAGATCATTGTCATATATAACCATGGTGTATTCACTTGTTACTCATGGAGTTATTTGTAATGGTTCCTTTATATCTAATGCAGATTTCTTTTAACAAAACTTATTTTTCTTATAATAACATAATGACTATAGTGATTACTTTTATAATAGCTTTGCTTATACTGCTATATATAATTTGATATCGGGTAGATAGTTAATTGGGGGAATCTGCCCTAAGCCCACATCCAACGGGAACAGGACGTCGGGGGAAGACACACATTTAACTATCTATTGGATATTAGTTTTATATATAAACATTTTGTATAAACTAAGGTGTTATAGAGTTAACTCACTTAAAGTCTTTAAAACTGAACTAGCTTAATAAAATGGATTAAGCCCTTAGCTGGGAAATTGCTAGTTTTGTATACCAAAAGTATTGACTTTGAAAAGTAAGTTTTGTACTAGAATAACTGTGCGTTGACTCTGTGTCCTATGACCTGATCCATACCTGGTACCCATATGATGACTTAATGTATACTAAGCATAAATATATATAGATTCGGGTAGATAATAGATTGGGTGACCTCGGTGCAAGCCCACATCCGACGGGAATAGGACGTACAGCGAAGAGCACACATCCTATTAGCTTTCGGAATCTACTTAGAATATATGTATCCTATAGTGTATACATTAAGGAATCATTATGGTCCTAACTTTTAAAAGTAGCCATCTACCAAGACTCGACTGTTTTGAAAGTACTGTTTTGAAAGTAGCCTTCTACCAAGACTCGACTGTTTTGAAAGTAGCCTTCTACCAAGACTCGACTGTTTGATTATTAATAACATTGACACTGGAATTTTATATCCTTCTGTACTTGTCGTAATGACAGTGTAAGTACTGTAGTATTTGTAATAAGTGACTACTTTAAGTACTATTATGCCTTATTTGACGGTTAAGGCATAATTTGATGGCTAGATCCTATGCTAGACGCTCCCTTGTCAAGAGATTCTAGGAACTTCACGCGAACCCTGCATGAGCGCAAGCCACGAACATCCACATTACTATGATCATGTATACCCAATATAACTATCACAAATGTAGAAGTGATTCATTGGTATAGTTAGATCCTGAAAACGTTCCATGCTATAGCACCTTATTTTGTTCTGTTCTGTTATCATGTATTGATATCGTATTTATGTAAATATATTCCATGTAAGCGTATTGTATTTGTATAGACTTGTGAACTGAACTGACTCTTTGTGTGCTTCATTATACTAGAAGTAATGAATAGCATACTCCTAAACTATACCTATAATAGTTTACTAAAGTTCTAACTGTACTGTTACTGAAAAGACTCATTTATCTACCAAGTTATGCTTATACTTTATAAACGGAGTTTTGCACAACTATAAAGTAACACAACCTTTAAAAGAGTTTTTGAAATGTGTGACAACTTATAAATGACATAAGTAACATTTTGAAAGATGTTTATAACAAACATTTACTCAATTATCATTGTGTTCAACTTCTATTCCCCCCCCCCCCCCTTAAAATAGTTAAAATAGCTTAAAAGATTCATTACTGGGTATGAACTCACCTGATGTGGGTGATTCAAACAGGTATGCGCGTACGGATGAGAAGTTCCACGAATGAAGTCCCGAGACACAATAAGTCCTAAATGATATATAAGGACACATATTGAGATGAATATAGTGTTTATAAACAACTGTATGAAAGATAACACCTTCCGGGACTAGGAAACACCTTGGCTAGGTGTTGGAATCACATGTGATCGGTTCTGTAACCAACTCCACTTGAGTTTACGGTGGTAAACCCATGAGTTTACAGTGGTAAACTCATGGTACTTTGACCATATGGTGGTTTGAAGTCCTAGAAGTCCTTTTGAGGCATCCTAAATTCAAGTCTTAGCCTTAGGAAGTGATTAGGGCAACATATCACCCCCTTAAAGGATTTACGGTTTTTGGACCATATGTCCTTGGGTTTACGGTAGTAAACCCATATGGTTTATGGTCAAATGAAGTTTTCAAGTCCTAAACACTTCTAGGTAAAGGTCTAGGCTAGTTTCTAAGCTTAAGGAATGAGTTTGGCGCATCAAAACATGCCTAAGAGATGTTTACGGTTTTGGGAGTTTCCCAAACCATAAACACATATATATGGGACATTTTTGTGGTTTTCATGTGCTAAACATATCAAAGGAAGGTCCTATGTTTGCTTTTAAGGTTTGGCAAGAGTTTAGGGGTACTTTGGCACACTTTAAGCACTCTTTTTAGGGTTTACGGTCCAAGGAGATTCTTGCACCGTAAACACCTTATCCTATGTGATTTTGGGTGTTTTCTTGATGCTCTTAATGTTTAAACATGTCAAGGGTTGTTTCTATGCTTTTTTCCAAGGTCTAAAGGGACAAAGGGCACATTTAAGCCACACTTTTAGTGTTCACGGTCCAAGATCTTGGGCCATGAACACCTTGTTCTTGGGGGATTTTGATGATTTCTTGATGTTTAACAGTTGATCTAAACATAATAGGGCTAGAAACAGTTACTAGTTGAAGATCTTGAAGAAATATGGGATGATACTTGAGAGAGAAATGGCCCTAGTTTTTTGAAATGTGAAAAAGTGAATAAAATTTCTAAGTCTCACTTATATAGACTTTTGGGTTTATGGTCCCAATACCTTTTTGGACCGTAAACTCAAAACTCTTGAAGTTTTGGGCACTTATTGCTACATAATAATCCCTAGGGTATCCACTCTCATGATATCTTCTGAAGCACTAACTGTAAAACACTCAAACTTATTCCAAAAAGTTTGAAAGTTAGTAGAAATAGTTTTAACTCATATTCAAGTGGATGGTTGAACAGAATGGAAAGTTTTGGATTATCACATTGTGAGACGATAATATCTTATATTCTTGACACGAATAGATATGAGTTGTTGTCTGCGATTCGGTTGCACATTGATAATGCGTAAAACGCATCAGTAACTTGATGTTATAAAGCGTATTGTTATGTGTGATTTGAAGAGTAAATAGTGCAAGAATATGAGTCGATGTTTTTCCATTCCTTTTATCAAAACTGAGATAAAAACGATATATGTGGGCCCCTCGATGATTTAGTGATGACACCTAAGCACTTGGCTAAGCCTGGACTAAGTTGATGTGTTCAAATGAAGTCTAATGTTAGTCTTCTTAAATCGGAAATCGGAAAACAACACATAGACTGAGAGAATGATTATAACTAATCTCTCATGTCTATACGATATATATTTGAGAATGGAGGAATATATGATCCTTATCTAAAGGACGTGTTACTGATAAGATCAGAGTTCGACAACGGATTTTGAAAGCTACGATTGTGAATCATATTCTGAAGTCGTACTTGCAAAATAGTTATTAGACTTATCCAAGTGGGAGACTGGTGGATTAGGTGTCTAAGCCCATAACTATTTTTGGTATGTACTTGATTTTATTATGAGCATGGTCCTTTTGGGTTGCCTTCACTCATGCAACTTGATAGGATGACAAGAGGAGAAATAGTAGAATTTATTATGTGAATAATAAATTTGTACTCAAAATGGTTTATTAATGTATTACAAGATTAATACATTATTTGGAAATCATATTATTTAATTAGTATTGATAAGAAATTAATTTGGAATTAATTTGGTGATCAAAAGAGACTGATTAAATAAAGGGGACTGATAATGCAATTATCTAATAGTTGCAAGTTGGGCTATGGATTCCTAATAGAAGGGATTGGATGAAATCTATGGAAGCCCATAAAGATTTCGTCCAAATGGGCCTTCTAGAAGGGTTCCATGGATTGCTTAAGGCCTAAGTAAGGAAATTAAGGTTTCCACCTTAAAACCCTAACAACCTCAACTATAAATACCGCCATATACTTAGGGATTTCGGTCTATGCACTCCAAGAAGAGAATCGAGCCGAAATCCTTCCATCTCTTTAGTCATTATGTTTGCATTGAGCGTTTGTGACTCCATTAGAGGTGCAACACTTGGGGCAATAGGCTTTCAGAAGTCAAGATCAAGAAGGATCAATCTTGTTATTACTATATAACAAGAGAGGTAAAGTTTCTAACCATATTCATATGTTAATTTCGATATATGTATGCTAGTTATAGGGTTATTTCTTTGGTATTCATAGTTGTATGTTCAAAATAGAAAAAGCTTAGATCCAAGGCAATTACGGTTGCATGTACACCATAGGAATGATGTTATGCTCAAAACCCAACAGTCTTGACTCTAAATCTCAGCTCTAACAGTCACCTATTCATCCAAATGATCAATTCTCAAATACCCAAAATACCCCTTAGTCAAACTTGGTCAAAGTAAGTCGAGTCAAGCCACCTGAGTCAACTCTGCCAAGTCAACACAGAGTGTGTACGCGGGGCGTACTCAAAATGTAAGTGAGGCGTACTCGAGCGTTGACCATCATCGGGGTGGTTGACCTCGTACAAAATGCATACTCCAGGTACGTGGGGCGTACTCCCGGATTTCCCAAACTGTCACTAAGAGCTTAATGGCTTCATCTCTCACGTCCATCTTTCTGATCCATGGCTAAAATAACCTAAAGCGTCATAAATTTTCCTTCTTCATGACATTGCACGTCCATTAAGTAGTTAACTCAACTTCTTAATCCATTAAGACTTTCTAAAGCATGCATGGAGCAAAACCAACCACTTAGACCCCATTTTTATGACTTAAGACCCTTCCTAGTGTCTGAAAGGACACCTTAATGGGTCAAGAACATGCTATATTCATGAATCTCCACATTAGGGACAAAAAAGACAACAAAAATCAACCCAAAACAAGATCTAAATGAAATTTCACCGAGATTAGGAATTTATAACTCCAAATGATGCCAAAAGGCGGTGTGATTCTGGATCTAAAGAGCTTTACTCCTGAAAGATGGTCTCTCTTTCCTTCATTCTTCTTGAAAAGCACAAAACATACACACACACACACACTCAAGCTTAGAAATGCTTCACAAGATAGATTAGGGTTGCACAAATGTTTATAGAGGATAGAGGATGATGAAGTGAGGTGAAACGACGCTATAATAGGGTTTAAATATGAGCCAAACCCTAAAAATTAGGGTTTGCATGCCTGGCACGTACACCTTGTGTACAGATGTACGCCCAGCATACTAGCGCGCGCCTTAGTACGCTCCGCATACACACGTACGCATGGTGTACTCCCCCTAACATCCAAAGTACGAAAATGCCACTAGGGCCCTCTTTGTACATGTTCTTAAACTTAAGGACCAAAATGATATATAATTCAATTTTAGGGTTAATAATGATAGTACCTCAAAGTAGGATGTTACAATGTTCATTCGTGTGTCGGAAACGTCGTCGAACGCAAACCTCGAGACCTATTTGATTATACCTCCGATGATGTTGGTGTCTAAAGCCATTTTGGTTCATTTGTTAAAATCTCCCAAATTTTGTCATACTCGACAACGTAACCCGTTTCGACAAGATATTGCTCCCTCGCGACTCTAAACACATTGAAGTCATTCGCAACCCTTTGCTTGTGCGAAGAAAGCTTGTTGTAGATTGAATTAAACTTGGTGCACTTCTTATTAAGTGTAGTCCACTTGCTACTAAGCATATCCTGATTGCGATATGCCTCCTATTTGTTCAAAATTGTGCAAAATTTTACGATTGCGGCTTCCCAAAATCCACATCTAGTCATATTGTTTCTCATAGTTGGATGTTTTCACTTCCCGCACCATGTCACCACGAACGCGTGCTCCTCCTCCGGTGTCCACCATACTCCTCCTCCGGTGTCCCCCCATACCAGAGGTTCTTCTTCGTTTTCCGCGACTGCCACCACTTTCCCTTTCTTTTTCCCTCTCCCTCTAGGTTTCAGACTATCTCCTCCTTATGTGTCTGCAACCGTATTTTGCGTTTCTTGTGTGGGTGGTGGTTGTTTGTGTGGGTGGTGGTTGTATGTTGTTTGTGGAATGGATGCAAATGTGTTGAAAAAGTTTGGATTTGTTTGTAGAATGAAAAAGTTGTTGGAAAATAGTAGTTGTGGTCAGCATTGCGAGTAGTGGAGGTTCATGTAGCCCTCGTATTGTGCGAAACCGAGCGGAATGGATATGTCTGTGTTTGGAGGAGGAGTGTTGGGTTTTGATCCATTGTTGGTTGAATGTAAATTTGGTTGCCTTTTGTGTAAAAAAATGAAGTGATAAGGTGAGAGAAATTAAGGTATTGTGTAGGTAAAAAATAGAATGAATATGTGTATTTATATGTGAGTAAAATTGATTTTTTTTACCGTTCGTCAACGGTCTGAATTATGACTGTTTGCAAGTCATTTTTGAGCGCTGCCTCCCGTTGCTATGATAACGGTTCATGTCATAACGCCTAATAACGTGTCTCGGGAGCGATGTTCAAGCCGTTATATAGTGTTTTGGGTGCCAACTTGGAAAAACAAGGGGTTGTTGCACATACAATGCAGTATAACATTTCTAATGTGATAGATAGGTTCGTAAATAGTGTTTTCAAAAATTAAATCATACAAAAAAATATTGGTCGAAAAAAAATATAATATAGGGAATTACTTTATCAGAGAAGTCAATAACATAGAACGGTTTTATTTGCAAATTTCTATGTTAGATTATTATCAGATATACATTAAAATATTAATAAACAAGTTGCGCGTTGTATTTAAAAAATATTTGGAGAAATTGACTTTGATTATCCATAATTTTGTTTCGATACAGTACAACTTTATGTTTTCAGTTCTCGCTCAATTTCTTTATAAAAATATTTTTATCATCAACATGGACATATTCTTCTTTCTGCCCAATTTAATGAACTAAAAGGACCACATGATTTGTTAAACTCGATTAGACACCACTTGCTAATTTAATATTCTACATCTAAGCTCACGTCCAAGGGCGGTCAGCTGTCCCACAACAAAAAAAAAAAAATTAATTAAAAAATAATTTTTTTCCAAAAATATTATATTTTTACCATTCAAAATTATATATTTTGACTCTTCAAAAAAATTGCTCCCACAAAATGTTAAAAAAAAAAAAAAAGTTTGCACTCACTTCGGAAATTTTTTGGGTCCGCCCAAGCTCACATCAACAACATATTTAAATAACATTAAAATCATATCGAACCATTAACGAAAATTCTCTAGCTTTCTTGGTTACACAAAGGATGGGTAATTAGGTGTATGTCATAACGGGGTTTAGTTACACATGTTGCCAACTATTTTTCTTGTACAAATTAATTGTAAAATGTGCATCTATATAGAAAAGAATGGGTGGTTGTAACCATGACTTTTTGAAAATACATATAATTTCTTTCTCTACACACTTTTATATATGCTTTTATATATTTAACAAATACAGGTAAAAATATTATTATTAAAAACTAATCAAACCACCAAACAAATTATTGTAGAAAAATATTTTAATATATGAATATCGAACCTAAAACGTCAATGATAGGTACAGCTACATCAAAATAATTACCACGTTTATTTATTTAAATTGTTCATGCCGTTATTTGAGATTATTTAAAGGAACCCCAAAGCATTGACTTTAGGTACTAGTGATCACATGTTAGATTCTTTTTACAATTTATGGTAGATATTTTATATTGGTAATAAGATCAGGTATATCTCAGCAAATAGAAGATAGCTTACTTTTAATGGTTATCCACTTATGGTTTTAGCACACACAATTTATATATAGTTATTGTATTTGTATAAAACTAGTTTGTTAGGTATAATTTTATACATCCTTTCTGCTTCCATTGTGACAAATTTGTTGTATGAACACAGATTATAGGAAACTATGTTCTTACACAGAGGTCATATTGGATTCTTGTTAAAATACTATCTTTTGGTATAAGAATGTTAGAAGTTGATATTAGAGCTTAGGCATACAATTAAAGTGAATTAAGTTAGGGAACCTAGTTGGTAACATAAGCAAAAGTAGTGAATGTGGTTAAA
Organism: Lactuca serriola; assembly: GCF_051521515.1. Lineage (NCBI taxonomy): Eukaryota > Viridiplantae > Streptophyta > Magnoliopsida > Asterales > Asteraceae > Lactuca > Lactuca serriola. Next base: position 117,768,749 of record NC_136408.1, read on the forward strand.
ATGATTCATAGTCTATCAAAATTATGGTCATTACAGAATTACCATGCGAAGGTAAGTATTGATATCACATGGTCAAGATTGAATGGATGGTAATTATTTGTTAGATATGATATTTACTCCGAACAAATCAGCAAAAATAATAATGAATCAGCAAAAATAAAACTGAAGCATAATGTAACTGATTAGAAAATTCAAACCGGCATTACATCGAGAACCTGGCAGGCAGAATTTGTAAGCCAGTTTATCTAAAAAAGCTCTATGTCTCCCGTCAAATATCGTCAATCACAAATTATCTCTCTTATGTGTTGGAATGTGAAATCAAAATTTCCCCATTTTAGACCACGACAACGGGCAAACAAAGTTGTCGTTATCTTGGTGGATTTTTCTCCGTTCGACTTGCATTCATTTAAAGGCCCACTCAAAAATTTTCCAGAGTTTAACTTCATTTGATGAATTTATTGACATAAATAATAAGAAAATCAAAGAGATGACATGTTATACCCAAACAAAGTTGAAGAAGAGGATGTGCTGTTGATTTGGGTCGCCAGGAAGGTGATAAAGTTCGACCTCTATGGGTTCGGAGCGGGTTGGGGAACCAACTTGTTTTTCAATTGATTTTACTTAAAAAGTAAATAAATTTAAGATTTGTTTTTTTTTTTTTACTTAAATACTATATAAATTATAAACAATTTTTTTTAAAAGATTCATCATTCAAATTTATTTGTGTTGTACTATACCAAAAAAGTAAAAATTATTTATCTATGTGACCACATTTGACTAATACCAAGCTTCCATTAGACCATCAGTTGTATGCATCCTAGCACACTGCAAAGTGATTGATTGTGTTAATATATTTCACATCGGTGTGATACAGTCTTATAAGTAACTATATATGCTGGAGTTCTATTTCTCTCTACAAGGGCTCTTTTGGAGACTTAATATGAGGCTCCATACATGTTTATATGGTATTAGAGTCGACATGATGCACCTTAATGGCTCACACATCCCTATCTATCCCCATTGAGCCTCCGCTTCTGAGGGAGAGTGTTAGAATATCCATGCCACATCCTTATCTATCCCTATCGAGCCTCTGCATCTGAGGGGAAGTGTTAGTGTTAGTGGCTCAACACATCCCTGTCTATCATCATCGAGTATTCATATCTAATGGAGAGTGTTAGTGTATCCAATTGTATCATCCCAAAAATTCAGATAAAAATTTTCATTTAATAATTAGAAATTTCAACGATATTTGTTTTCCCAAAATCCCAGTACATAAATTCATTGTCCAAAAGATCAGAGTATCCAAAACAAAAAAGTGCGGAAATACTGGAGAGTGATTTTCCCAACAAAAATGTAAGCACACGCTTAGTGATTTTCCCAAAATACACAAAACACATAACCACATAAATCATGCACATATATACAAAAGATTGCCATGGATTCCCTCCATGGTCTTCATCTGGAATTCCATGGGCTACCCCCATGGTCTTGCATCCAAGGGTAATGGGCTCCCCCCATGGTCTTACCAAGTGTCATGGGCTCCCCCATGGTCTGCACATAAGTCAACACATACCAGTTAACAAAACCACTGCATACTCAACTATTGAAATCTCATATCAAGTAATGGGCCGGCCTTTGTGCCTTCGACCCAATGATATAGTGAGAAGACTCCCCTCAGGCTGCTGAAAACAATAGCTGCTCAACTACTGTTCCAAGATCTCACACTAAACAAATATACAAATAACCCTAATTAGGATTATAACTCGACCTAGACAAAGAGCCCAAAATCCTAAATCCAAGACCCTCCATAATGGCCCAAAAGTATTTACCTCACTAATGGGCCTAGGTTCAAAGTCGAAAACTATAGTGGGCCACATGGCCCAATAAGGCCCAATCATGACATCAATAGCCCAACATGATTACCAAGGCTCATCTAACCTAATCAGTCGAGGCCCAAGACTAAATGGAGTTCAATTGGCCCAAAAGTCCACCGAAGGCCCAACATTTATAGGGGAGCGTACGCCCAGCGTACCTCAGAAGTACGCCTAGCGTACAGGGTCTTTCAGTTGTACGCACAACGTATAGATTGGTACGCCCAACATACAAGCGAGTGATGCACAACAACCATTAAGTTCTTAATACACGAAGATTCAACATTCCAATTCCAAATCCAAGTCGTTTTTAAGGTCCTAGGGCATAAAGTTGGCAACCTTATGCTCTTACATGCCATGAGAGCACCCACCAACCCCTTATATCACATTAAGACCTTTCCAAGGGTCTTAACTCTTCCATGGAACCATATAAGTCATCAAGTTTACATTTTTATGCCATAATCAACCCAAAGGACCTCATATCTAAGCCACCTAACCTCTAGAGTTGCCCAAACTCATAAGAGAGGATTTATGGACTCAAAAATGGACTTCTAAAAACCCTAACTTAACAAGAAAAAAGGATAACCAAGGTGAATTTTTTTTTACCATCATAAGCTTCCTAAGTTGCTCCAAATGCAAGATCCAAAAGCTTTTCCCACGTTCAAAGCTTGCTTCCGCTTCCTGGCTAACAAACCAAAAATGACGTATTTAAGGCACTTACAAGCTCAAGAGTTGTTCACAAAGGATTTAGGGTTTTAGGGACTTTTGAGAGTGATGGAGGCTGGTTAGGGTAAGGTCCAAATAACTTAAGAATGTGTAAATATGGTTTTTGGGCTTCAGCCACGTACACCCCACGTACATGGTACACCACCGTGATCAGCTCTCCCAGTACGCTAAGTGTACCTATATGTATGCCCATCGTACGCGGGGACCCTTTATGCAAAAAAAATTCATTTTAAGGGAATGAAAGGTCATTACCTGAATTCCGACCATTACAACAGTGTTATAAAGTGGCTATATATGTTGGGGTTTGTAAAAAATGGTAAAAATCAATCAGAGTTTAGCGGTCAAACCACCGCGAACTGCTTTGTGTTAAAGAACAATTGTTTGTAATTTTATGTTTATAATGTATATTAAAGATATTACATTCATAATTACTTTTAGAACATTTGAAACTGTTCCAACCATCCATCATTCAAGAACGAATCGAAAATCACCAAAAATTAATTCTATTTGTGACGTTAAAATAAATTTTCGTATGAAGTATGGATAAGAAATTTGAATAGATTACCTTCTCCTGATTTCGTGGATATAAAGAACATCCAAAACGGGGATCGTATGAAGAAGTAACGTTCATTTTAAGTTATGAAATTAGTATTTATAACGAACTGTGCACTACTTCGTCTGGAATAGCTACGAACTTTGTAAAATATTTTTAAGCATGTTTTGGAACTCATATTACAGTATATTATTTTACTACATTTTAATGACATTTTTAATCTCGACCAAAGTCAGATTCGTAAAATCTGTTGAATGCGAAACAATTAATCGCAAAACTTTAAATGCTAATTCCTGGAGTTCTGTCTATTGAAATTTAATTTCGTCTACATTTTTGGAATTAACACGACATAGATTATCAGCAGGCATATTCAGAAAAAACTTCATATGTCGGGATCTATCGACATGCGAACCAAGAAACGTAACGACATTACTAAAATACTTGGCATATATTTATTTGTCAAAAATATCTTCTAAAAGTTAACTTAACTTTCAAAATACAGTCAAAGCTTAAAGATGAATCTACCTTCATCTTCTCACACTACGACTATCTTTAACCTTACTTATCTCTCTCTCTCTCTCTCTCTCTTTCTCTCTCTCTCTTTGGGTATTTCCGACGAAGAAAGAAACCGGCGAGCCATAAGGCTGCCACCTCCAATTCATCCCTCCTCCTTTTCTTCATCGAGCACAACCCTCTCTTGTTGGGTGTTTCTTTTTCATCCCCCCTTTCTCTCTCCTAGGACACGTAACTGATTGGGTGAGAGTTCGACAACGGCTTTTGGAAGCTACAATTTGCTGATCGGTTCAGAAGTTATACTAGGAATTATAGTTATAGTCTTATCCAAGTGGGAGACTGTTGGATTAGATGTCTAAGTCCATTACTATAATTGATATATACTTGAATTGATGGTAGCACAGTCATTTTGGGTTGCCCTCAAACCTAGTAATTGAATAGGATAACATTTAGAGAGAGACTGATTTATTAATTTATTATATGATTAATAAATTAAATAGAAATCAAAATCAATTATTTGTTAATATATTATGAGAATAATATATTAATTAGAAATAGTATTACTTAATTAAGATTTAACCCGAAATTAATTATATTAATTGTGGGGTTAATTGGATTAATTAAAAGTATAAGGACCTAAGTGGTAAATGTTCAATAGTTGAACAAAAGGGTTGCAGAACCTTCCCCATGAGAGGTGGATAGTTTTTGGAGTGATTCTAGGGTTTCTATAATATCTCTTGGAGATAATTAGGAAACCAGATAATTACCTGATTTAAAATATTATTATTTTAATCAAGTAAGAGTTATCTAGGGTTTCTTTGTCAGCTATAAATAAGGTCTAATAGTCTCTAAATTTTGGCCAGTTACCCCTCAAGAGTATAGCCGAAATTTTGTCTCTTCTATAATCTCTCTTGAAGTTTCCTTGGTTGCTAGGGTATGGCTGTGAACCATCAGAGGTACGACCCTTGTGGTGCTTACTTCCATGAGTATTTCGAGTAGTTTAGTTTTGATTATTTACTACAACAATCAAAAGGTATGTAATTCCTAACTTATTTGTCAATTTCGAAAATACCTAGGGTTTATAGTGTTCTTGTTGTATAGTAGAATGTTACTTCAATAGTATTATGACATAGATCTAATAGGTTGCATGTACCCTTAAGTTTTAAGGATTTCTCAGCGTTATTATATGTAAAAGAAACTACCTTTTCCCTTTAGTGCCGACGATCACCACACCCAAATACCCTTACAATTTGCCAAGAAACACCCTCCTCGTAGCTGCTATGCCCGATCTCACTCCCATTTTTTTTGTTGACACCGGAGAAGTGAAGTGAAGAAGAACCGGTGAGCTACCGGTCGTGGTGACCCTCCAACCACCCCATTCGACTCTCTATCACCTGTAACACCTCCCTTCTCTGCCTTTTGTCTTCATTCGAAGCCACAACTCTTCATCAGGGCTTAACATTAAAAAGGAACACGCGGGGAAAACCGACTGTTCCCCCCACTTCTCGTCCATCTCAGCTACAATAACCACCCCTCATATTCACATTGGACTCAATCTACCCTTCCTAACGTCTAGTTCTAAAAACCATCAGGCAAGACACGAAGAATCAACTGGAAAAGAATTTCCGGTGAGAAAATTCGACGACAACCTTTTTTCGGTCCTCCTATATGGTGTCCATGGATGACATATGGGCCGTTGGTCCACATGGTATTGGCTTATGGTGTCCATGGATGACATATGGATGAGATATGGTCCATTAGTCCACACGGTAGTGGCTTATGGTGTCCATGGATGACATATAGGCTATTAGTCCACATGGTAGTGGCATATGGTGTCCATGGATGACATATGGGCCATTGGTCCACATGGTAGTGGCTTATGGTGTCCATGGATGACATATGTATGGCATATGGGACATTAGTCCATATAATGGTGGCTTATGGTGTCCGTGGATGACATATGGTCCATTGGTCAACGTGGTAGTGGCTTATGGTGTCCATGGATGACATATGGGCCATTGCTCCACATGGTAGTGGCTTATGGTGTCTATGGATGACATATAGGCCATTGGTCCACATGGTAGTGGCTGATGGCGTCCATGGATGACATATGGGCCATTGGTCCACATGGTAGTGGTTTATGGTGTCGATGGATGACATATGGATGACATATGGTCGATTGTTCCACATGGTAGTGGCTTATGGTGTCCATGGATGACATATGGGCCATTGGTCCAGATTGTAATGGTTTATGGTGTCCATGGATGACATATGGGCCATTGGTGAACGTGGTAGTCGCTTATGGTGTCCATGGATGACATATGGGCCATTGGTCCACATGGTAGTGGCTTATGGTGTCCATGGATGACATATGGGCCATTGGTCAACATGGTAGTGGCTTATGGTGTCCGTGGATGACATATGGATGACATATGAGCCATTGGTCCACATGGTAGTGGCTTATGGTATGCATGGATGACATATGTGCCATTGGTCCACATGGTAATGGCTTATGGTGTCCATTTAATTAAAAGAAACTGAAGTTAATTTAGTTTAGATTGCAAACGCGTCTTACTTTCCACCCGAAATCGGAGGTTCGAATCCTACTTATGTCATTAATTTTATTCAAATTTGTCTGTATAACTTTATTGAATAATTTTATTTAACTTCATCTTTTTAAATTTAAACTGTTAATTTATTTACAAAAATATCCGTAGGTATTTACAAAAATACCCTAACCGTTTACGTAGTAATCTTTGTTACTTAAAGGGCAATTATGTCAATTCACAGTCTACATATTTAGGCGCCATAATTTGTAGTCAGAGTCATGTTGTCGATTCAATTTATCGGCGAATGATCTTCTACATTCCATCCCCAACAGTTAAAATTCTGACACGTTGATCAATAAACCCTAAAATCGTTGTTGTTATATAATTTGAATACATTCGACACAGTTCAACATAATGGAAGCAAGTTGTTCATAAGAAAGAATGCAAACAAGACAACAAGGTACAAGAATTACTGCTTTGCCATCGCGCTTGATCGAAAAAAATAGTAACTACCGTTGGAGGAAATTCACCAATCGATGCTTTTAAGTGCCAGTTAGTGTAAGTATGATCTGTATTACTTATATTATACTTATATACATATTTAATTTAGTGGTTAATAGATTAACTTTGTTGATTTGTGTGAATTATAGTTGCAAACTGTTTAGGGATTCTGTATCATCAGACACAATATAAAAAATCATAGACACAAATCGACTAAGGTTTCGTCCTTTAAGTATTAGACAGTATGTAGTCATAAGCAGGTGCAGAATGTTGAACAACCCACACGTACTCTTCGACGATGGAATGGTAATCTTTTTTTAACCAATCGGATTATTGCGAATTCAATTAGTTTATATATTTGTTTTTTTAAAATTGTATGATTACTTATTTGTATGTCAGACGAAATATTTTACGTTAGGGGAAGAAATAGCAGGGAAACAGTTGCATCAAAATGCAGCCGATCAGGGGCAGTTGGATGCGATCTTTGTCTTGGGAATGATGTTGATGGCCGAAGGCATTGAAAGGAAGGAAGAAGCTCTGATCATGTTAAATAATGCCTACGTTAATAGTAGAAGGAGTTGGAATCTAAGGCATGCGTGTAACAAGGTTCAAAACCACTTGGTAAGGCGGTCAAAGCAGATAAAATTCCATGGCTTACATAGAAGTTGTGCAAAGCATCCTTCTATGAGCAGTTATGGAATAGCTTTTATGAATCAATACAGTTGGTTGTTGAATTGTGAAATTTGTTTGTGGGATGCATGTTTTGTAATGTTTTCTAGGATGCTTTACATTAGTTTTGAACAATTGTATATATGATAGTTGTTTGATTCACACAATTAGTGATGCATATTGTATGTGTATTTTGATGTTACTTTTGATATGTAAGTATATATATGTTACTTTTGATATGTATGTTATTTTTGTCTTTTCCATTTTACTAACCAAAAGTTCGTTGTGACCAATTTTGTTATATTTCAGTGAAACTTTGGTCTATTTGCAATTTATAAAGTGAAGACGACATTTTTGTTATGGAAATAAAAAACTTTCTTTAATTAAGTCGTTATTAAGAAAAATGCTATATATATATATATATATATATATATATATATATATATATATATAATTTATATGTTAAGTATATCTATATTTTTATATTTATTATAAATGTTATTTAAATTTATATTTACCCATATACTACATGGGTTTTAAACTGTTATTGAATAATATCGACCCAATAATATGACCTAATATCCATCCAACACATTGGAATCAAGGGTTGTCGAAGGTTCCCTAATCGATACACACTTTGTTTGAATATTTCTACTGCAAGTGTCGATCTCAATTAAAGCATTCTACTGATATTCTAAGCCATTATCCAATTACAAAAGTTGTTCAACCATTCAAATTAGAAAACTTTGAAGATTTGTTTATCATTTGGTCATTAGCTTTGTGAAACCAGTCGTTGTGAAGGTACCATTGTGATGTTTTTATGGTAACTATATATTTAATTCAAATGTCATATATGAATTCAAATAAACATTAATAAACATACAATTAATATTATGTTATTTACATTTATACTTTACAGATTTAAGACAATGAACAATCCAAGTAGAAAGTGGATGTATGAAAGAAAAGATAGTAGTAGTTGTATATCACATGTTTTTGTATAAGGAGTGAAAAAATTTATAGATTTTGCTACCAGTCAACATAGGTTCATGGACGAAAATAAAATCAAATGCCCATGCATAAAATGTCGTAACATACCATGTACAAAAGTTGATACTGTTAAGACTCATTTGTACAAGTTTGGTTTTGTTGAGGAATATTGGTGTTGGGATAAACATGGGGAAAAATAAATTGATGATGCCAATATGTTTTTAAGGGTGGATGATTCAAACACAAATTTTAGTGAAGGTGCATGTTCTTATAGAGATATGGTCATAGATGCAATGGCTCCTGATTTAAATAATAATGATCTTGAAGAGGAGCCAAATGCACTAGATAAAAATTCTTTGATATGCTAGATGCAGCTGATAAAGAATTGTGGCCTGGATGTAAAAAAGTGACACAACTATCTATTGTAGCTAGACTATTGAATATAAAACCAGAGTATCGCATACCTGAGCAAAGTTATGATGCTATCTGTTAGTTGATAAATGATGTGTTACTGGAGGAGAATATTATGGTAGGTAGTTTATACGAGAGCAAAAATTTAATACAAGAACTAGGTTTGCCTGTGGAGATGATTGACTGCTGCAAATCTGGATGTATGATATGTTGGAGGCAAGACAAAGATCTTTATCATTGCAAATTCTGCAATGCAGATAGGTACAAACGCTCAAAAAATTTGGCCAGATGTTCTTGTGTATCCTTCAAGAAAATGCATTACTTTCCTTTGACTCCAAGGTTGAATAGACTATATGGTTCACAAGCCACAATCACTTCCATGCGATGGCACTCCGAGAATCATGGACATGATGTGGAAGCTTGGAAGCACTTTGACAAAAGTCATCCTTCATTTGCAGCAGAAGTACGTAACGTAAGATTACGCCTAAGTACAGATGGGTTTGCACCACATGGAGCATTTGGAAAACAATATTCATCTTGGCCTATTATTATAACACCTTATAATTTTCCACCTTCTATGTGCATGAAAGAGCATTACATGTTTTTGACCGCACTTCTGCTAGGACCATCAAACCTTAAGCATAAAATAGATGTATTTTTGCAACCAGTTGTTGCAGAGTTGGTGCAATTATGGGAAGAAGGCGTAGTAATGTATGATATATCTTTAAAACAAAATTTCCATCTAAGAGCAGCTTTGATGTGGACAATAAGCGATTTTCCAGCATATGCAATGTTGTCCAGATGGTCTACAGTAGGTAAGCTAGCATGTCCACACTGTGGGAAACTTACACAATCATTCAGACTAGAGAATGGTAATAAGATATCATGGTTTGACTGCCATAGAAGATTTCTACAGGTAAATCACCCATATAGAAAGGATAAAAATAAGTTTAGGAAGAATCGTCAAGTGATAGAAGGTCCTCCTCCAAGTAAAAATGGTGAACAAACTTTAATGGAGATTGAACAATTAGGTTTGGTAAAAGTGATTTAACTAAATACTGATGATGTAAACAAAAGATGTGGTGATCATGGTTGGAAAAAGAAAAGCATATTTTGGGATTTACCGTATTGGAAAATAAACCTCATTTGACATAATTTTGATGTTATGCATATTGTTAAAAATGTATTTGAAAAGTTTTTTTACACTGTAATGGATGTCAAGGGGAAAACGAAGGACAATGTAGCAGCCAGAAGAGATCTGAAGCTTTATTGTAGGAAGATAAAAGGAGTCGAAGATAATGAAAGAGCATACTACACTTTGGACAAGAATCAAAAGAAATCCATATGCCAATGGGTGGATAAATTGCGTTTCCCCGATGCTTATGTTTCTAATTTGGGGAGGTGTGTTGATTTAACAGGTGTAGACTGTTCGGAATGAAAAACCACGATTGTCATGTTTTTATGCAAAGATTGAGGCCAATTGCATTTCATGAGATGTTGCCACAACAAGTGTGGGAAGCATTAATAGAGTTGAGTATTTTCTTCTAAACATTAACAGCAACATCAATCACAACAAAAGACATGGAAAGGATTGAAACCCAGATCCCAATAATATTATGAAAATTAGAGACCATCTTTTTCCCTCGTATTTTTAACTCCATGGAACATTTACTAGTACATTTTCCATACGAAGGGAAGATAGTCAGTCCTGTCCAATATCGGTGGATGTATCCATTTGAAAGGTTTGTATGGTACATCGTAATGTATGTTGCTATTTTTGTAAGCTAATTTAAACAATCTTCACTATAGGTATCTAAATCAGTTGAAAAAAATGTGAAAAATAAAGCTAGAGTGGAAGGGTCCGTTGTTAATGCATACTTGCTACGTGAAGCATCAATATCTTGCTCTCATTATTTCGAGACTGGTGTCCCCACACGTAATAGAAAGTTGCCTCGAAATGATGATGGAGGAGGAGATGAGCAAGCGGATGCTAAGAACGATATGTTACATATATTTTCATATCCTGGGCGTCATTATGGAAGATTCATGAATAGAATGATGTCTGATGAGGAAGTGCATCCTGCCCAAACTTACATACTCCTTAACGAAGATAATATCAAGCATTGCATCAGGTTTGTACGTATCATATGCATCACTTTTAATTGTAATAATCATTTGTTGTGTAATTGTTATGATCGAATAACATTTACATGCATCATTTTATTTATTACATTCATAGTTACTTTAAAATGTTATTGAAATGCTGATACAAAATATTTGAAGAACATATGAATGAACTTATGGGGGATATGGATGAACAGGTCCTTGCAGCTGAAGTTGAGAAGACCTTTGCATTATGGTTTCAAAACTATGTGGGTGTTATTTTTGTATTTTTTAAAATTTATTATTTTTTGTTATGGTTATAATTAACTCTAATTAAGTGTTTTACCATTATTCATATAAGCACGTAAGATCCCAATAAACAACAAGTCTATATCTGACCAATCCAAAATGATATTCAAAAAAGTGAAGTTATATACTGTATACTTTGTCAATGGTTACAAGTTTCACACAGACGCTCATAGTCTGAACAAATCAACAGCCAATAGCGGATTGTGTGTTAGTAGCCAAGGAGGTGATTATTATGGTAAGGTAGAGGAAATTTTAGAAGTCGAGTACCCATGTTACCCAATTAAAACCACGGTCTTGTTTAAATATCATTGGTACGATCCAACACCTAACATAGGAGTTAAGGTTCACAAACAATATAACTTGGTCAAGATAAACGCCAAAAGAAAATATAACAAGTTCGAGCCATTTGTTTTAGCCATGCAAGCCACTCAAGTGTGTTACATTCCCTACCCAAGTTCGAAAACAAACAACTCGGACTGGTGGGCTGTATTTAAGGTTAAACCACGTGGTTGGACCGAGGAAAATCATCCTCAGAAAGATGTTGCTTTCCAAGAAGATGAAGTTGAATCAAATGAAATCAGTATACCAAGTCTAGCCGATACAGACAATCATGATGATGATCACGAAATGTCAAGCAACGGTTCAGATAATGAAATTAATATTGATGAAGAAGCTGGATTTCATAAGGACAACAATGATGGTATTCCTGACAGCGAGGGTAGTTATGAGTATAGTACATCGAGCAATGAAGAAGAAGAGGATGAAGAAGAAGAGGAGGAAGAAGATAATTACTAGATGTTTTTGTGTTTAATGTTTTTTGCAATGAACTTAATTTGTAATTTGGTTTAATATCAATACATAAATGTAAACTAGGAAAAAAGCCCGGGCTTCACCCTGAGATGTTTTTTTGTGTTTACATCATTCTGTTAAAAGGGGGCATTTTAGTCATTTTTACTTGCTATGTTGTTTGAGTATGATGAAGTATTTGTAAAACCCATGTTGTTTTTGTGATGAAGTATACTTAATGTAATTAAAAATTAGTTTGTAAGGAATTTGTTATTAAGGAAAATAATCTAGATAGATTATATACTTTAACATGCTCGGTTAATGTAATTAAAAATAACTTTGTAATGAATTTGTTGTTAATTATTCATTATATACTATGTTTTCAACAAATTATACACAACTGGCTTAACCGCACCCTCTTTTAGCATAAGCATAAGTTCGAGTCTTCATGCTAGCAATATCTACTTTATAATTCAGTTTTACATTTTTTATCCATTAGTTTATGCCACATATTACCAATTCAAAAACATTTCATTCAAACCATATCTTACAAATTCCAATGATCATAATAATAATTCATCCATAGTATAACAAAATTAATTAAGCATACAACATCCCAACAAATGTCGTCACAAATTAGCTATGCGTTTTGTTCCATAGCAAAACAAGCTAACGAAATTATATTCCATAGCAGAATTCAATAGCAAATACCTACGAATGGTACCTCCATAGCAATTCAACTATGGAATTGGTTTCCGTCACAAACTCTGTTGCATAGTAACCAAGATGATGAATTCCATAGCATCAGTACAACGGAAAGTGATTTGGTAACAAATGTCGTTGGCAAATTGCTACAAATTTTTGTTCCATAATACTATCGGTAGCATAATACCAACGGATATGGAGTCGGTAGCATTTTCCATAGCAACTCCCACTCAAGCTACCAGAAATAAAATTCGTAGACAATGTGGTAGCAACATTACTATGGAACGACATTCCATTGCATGATCCATTGTAGATTAACAACGAAAATACGTTGCATAGTAACCTTCCCTAGCAAAATCGCGTTATTCTTGTAGTGATGTCTTATGAAGTGATATTTTCTGTCAATGTGTCTGGATCTGCCATGATCTCTCGGTTCCTTGGCTAAGGCAACTGCACTATTGCTGTTACAGAATGCCACACCCCAAAACCGGAGCGGCGAAAACGTTCTGGGGTGGAGGATGTCATGTACAGTATCATAACAATGCATAATAGTAAAGACAAGCAACAACATCCATTGCATTAATATAATAATTTATAATACAAGCGTATTCTGTATAATATGGAAGACACCAAAAATGAATTATCAAAATAAAAGATGAGTCTTGTATGTTCTCCATCTTCTCAAAAGCTTCATCGATACCTGTCTACTGATGACCTGAGAATACAAGTTATTTTGAAAGAGTTGATCAGCATAAAGCTGGTGAGTTCATAAGTATTTAGTGTCATTGCTTGTATGAAAATGTTTGTAACAACGTAGAGCAATTGTTAGTAACTGATTTCAAATGTTTGTAAATAGTTATACTCCCTAGAAAATCCTATATATTTTCCAGTGAAATGTAGTCATCTACCAAGACCCGACTGTTTGTATAATTGTTCTTTTGTAAAAGTAAGAGTTTTCCTCAGTGAAACTATCAAGATGAAAATATAGTTTTAGACTTCACTCATGTAAGGTCATTACAAAATAAATGTAATAGGGTAAAGTAGTGTTTTACCCCAGTAGTGACACTACTAGCTGAAAATGATAAAAATGAAGACTCTCGGCAGTATTTAATGTACAATACACCTTGGGGAGTCTGTTTTGCCTTTAATTCTTAATTAGTTAACTAAAGGTTTGAATGTGAACTCGTATGTAACCATGCTGATCGACGGCTGAATAACTGATGACCCTCCGGTGTCATATGTAGTGAGGTAACATTCTATCACCCCTTGGCCTTTCGGCTGGGACTATAGCTAGCAGTCGGGATGTGGGAGTGTCTATCCCATATATATCTATACACACAATGCCTGCTCTCCTTCCAGGAGACTCTGGTTACAAAGTGATAACACGATGAAGCATCGTATCGAGAAATAGTATGTCACATTCAGTTTATAGTATTCAAATGTTTGTATAGTATTTCATAGTATAGTGATGTTCTCTCTTTACTAGTGTATAGTATAATCTGTTGTATAGTGTATAGTATGTTCTCTTGTATAGTGTATAGAATGTTCTCTTGTATAGTGTATAGAATGTATTGTTTCTCGCTGTAGCGGTTATGTAGTGACTCATAAATGTACTGACTCTTGTACGTATCATTGAAATAGGAATAGTGCGTAGAAATCCGTTAACTATACCTATTATAGTTTAATAGTAATGTTGTTGGTATGCCTTCGTTACACAAAAGTACTGAACTAAAATGGAAACATTTACATCCAACACACACACACACACACACATATATATATATATATATATATATATATATATATATATAACTAAGAGTTCAACGACATTCAGACAAATAATAGGGTACCCTAAATCCACAACCAAACAAGGAACATGAAATAAGGTGAGCTATCAGTCCTATGTCCTTCAAGTCTTACTTATAGAAATATATTAGTGTAGATATGAGTTTGAAAATAATGTATGTTTAAAAGAGTTTGAAAATAGTTTTAGCATTTAAAGAGTTTTATAAAAGGTTTTGAAGCACACACTTGGAATGACTGGTGCGAATGTAAGATCGGAAAAAGGATGCTAAGTGTCAAGTGAAAACTTGAGCACACACGGATCCTATTTAGCATAGAAACACACATATATGCATGCAATTAGTGTTTATAAAACTAATTAAGAAGGATAACACTATTATAGTCTATGAAACACTCAAATGGAAGTGTTACAATCAAATGATTGCATAAAAGGAGTGTATGGTCACCAAATGGAGCTTTCGGTCCAAGTGGCATGTTCTTAGAAGCTTTCGGTCCTAATCGTATTCTCGGTCCGAAGGGTTCTCGGTCTGAAAAGGTTCTCGCTCCGAAGAGGTTCTCGCTCCGAAGAGGTTCTTGGTTTTTTTTAGGCTTTTCGGTTAAGACCAAAAATCAGGATCCTTGGTGCATGTGGTATTTGTGAAGGGATTTCAAACATGCATAGGGTTTCTATGCTTTATCCAAAGCCTTAAGTGAGTTTTAAGGTCTTAAAGGAACTTTTCTTTACGGTTTTCGGTTTAAGGAGATGCACTAAACCGAAAACTCCTTTTGTTCTTGGAAAATGGCGATTTCAAGGCTCTAGATCAAGTATCCTCACTAGATAACAAGTATAGGAGCTAGATACTTACAATATGGAAGCAAAGAAGGCTGTTTTCGGCCCAAAACACTAGTATGTGTTCTTGGTGTTCTTGAAGAACACTTGAAGATCTAAGAAAAAGCAAAGATTTCATGGATGAAATCATGTATAACTACTAGATGAAGTGTTGTATCAACGAATCAAGAGGAGAAACACTTACATTTTTGGAAGATTTGTAAGTAGATCTTATGATACTTGAGAGAAAAAGTGGGTGTTCTTGAGTTTCGAAGTAAAAAAATGATGAAAGGAGGAGTAAACTCATTCCTTAAGCATGAGTTCTCAGTCAAAAGGGTTTTCGGCCCAAACCACTCATGTTTGGCCGTGAGCACCTCATTAAGGTGTTATTTGTTTTATTTGTTCCCCAATAATCCTATAAAATACTTCCTTTCGTTTATTCTCTCGAGGAATAAAAATTTAAAAATACCCAAACGGACTTTAAACTGAGCTAAATATTAGCAGGAATGAATTTGACTTTTAATTGAAGTGTTTGACCGTAGAGTTCATACAAATGAAAATTCCGGGTTGTCACACAGAAAATCTCTATAGGCTCCTTTAAAGCTAGCACCACTCCAAGGTCTCCAATGAAGTTTCTCAGCCATATCGCCTCCTTCTCCGCTTCACTCGCTGCTATATACTCTGATTCACACGTCGAATCAGCTACTGTCTCCTACTTGGAACTTTTCCAACTAATTGCTCCTTCGTTTAAGGTAAAGACCTTGCCTGACTGAGAGCGGAAATTATCCCTATTAGTCTGAAAGCTAGCATCACTATACCCTACTACTCTCAACTCATGACTCCCACTGAGTGTAAGGACCCAGTCCTTAGTCCTCTGCAGGTACTTGAGAATGTTCTTTATAGTAGTTCATTGAGCCTTGCCAGGGTTCCCCTGATATCTGCTAACCATGCTCAACGCAAAGGTAACATTAGGATGAGTACACGTCGTAACATACATGATCAAGCCAAGAACAGAAGCATATGGAAATCGACTTATCTTAGCTATCTCATTCTCTGTACTCAGGCTCTGAGCCTTGCTCAGTTTAGCATTATGTTAGATCGGTAAGTCACCTTTTTGTAATTCTGCATGTTAAACCTTTTTAACACTTTTTCCACATATGTGCTTTTACTAAGTCCAATTAGTCTTTTACTCATGTCTCTCAAAATCCTTTTCCCTAGGATATACGCAGCTTCTCCAAGGTCCTTCATAGTGAAACACTTCCCAAGCCAGGCCTTCACTTCCTGTAGAGTTGGGATGTCATTTCCTGTGAGTAGTATCTCATCCACATACAATACCAAAAAGCTAACTATACTCACACTAGGCTTGACATATATACAAGATTCATCTTTGCTCCTCGAGAAGCCAAACTCTTGGACTTTCTCATTGAAACAAAGATTCCATCTGCGAGGTGCTTGTTTCAATCCATAGATGGATTTCTCAAGCTTGCACACTTTATTAGGGTACTCTGCGCTGACAAAACCCTCTGGGTGACTCATGTAAACATCCTCAGCCAACTTCCCATTAAGGAAAGTGGTTTTGACATCCATTTTCCATATTTCATAGTCATGAAATGCAGCAATGGCTAGCATAACCCTAATAGACTTAATTTTCTCTACTGGTGAAAAGGTCTCATCATAATCAACTCCTGGAGTTTGAGAAAATCCCTTTGCAACCAGTCGAGCCTTATAAGTGTGTACATTACCATCAATGTCGGTCTTGTTCTTGAAGATCCATTTGCACCCGACAGTCTTGCGACCTGGTACATTGTCAACCAAGTTCCAAACTTGATTTTCATACATGGACTGTATCTCGCTGTCCATAGCGTCTTTCCATTTAGCAGCCTCAGGGCCTGCAATGGCTTCCGAGTAGCTGTTAGGTTCATCCAGACTTACCAATGTGCTATCACTGATAAGTGTATCACCTTCCGCAGTTATATGGAAACCATAGTAATGCTCGGGTGCATTTCTAACTCTCGTGGAAACTCTCAGAGGTATAGACTCGTCTGTCGAATCAACAGGAATTTCCTCCTCAGGTTGATTGCTACGGTTTGAGGTTCCTTCACCTCTTGAATCTTGAATTTCTTCAAGGTGAATTTTCCTCCCACTGTTTCCTTGGCTTATGAACTCTCTCTCTCTCTCTCAAGACTTCTCTCATTGCTACAAAGACCACATTATCACTGGTTCTGTAGAAGAGGTAACCAAAGGATTTGTGTGGGTAGCCGATGAAAATACAACTCTCACTTTGAGCTTCGAGCTTATCGTGAGTCTTGCGCCTCACAAAAGCCTCGCAATCCCAAATCTTGATGTGATCTAGATTGGGAACTTTTCCAGTCCACATCTCATGAGGTGTTTTGGCAATCTTCTTTGTAGGGACTAGATTAAGGATATGGGCGGCAGTCTCGAAAGCATACCCCCAAAATGAGATTAGTAGCGATGCTCGTCTCATCACGGAATGAACCATGTCCAACAAGGTTTGATTATGCCTCTCAGCTACACCATTTAGCTGTTGTGTTCTGGGAGGTGTCAATTGTGAGACAATCCCGCATTCCTTAATATAGTCAAGATACTCTGTACTAAGATACTCACCACCTGGATCGAATCGAAGCATATTCATGTTCCTTCCTAACTAATTCTCCACTACCTGTTTAAACTCCTTGAATTTTTGAAAGGTTTCTGACTTATGCTTTATTAATTAGACATATCAATATCTACTATAATCATCAGTAAAAGTCACATTGAAGCGGTTAGCATCCCTTGTGGCGGTTCTGAATGGTCCACACACATCAGTATGTATGAGGTCCAACAAACCCTCACCCCTAGCACAAGTACCAGTGAAGGGTGACTTTGTCATTTTCCCAAGCAAACAAGATTCACAACTATCATTTGACTTTAGGTCAAATGAATCCAAGCTTCCATCCTTTTGGAGTTGGCATATGTATTTCTTGCTTACATGTCCAAGACGACAATGCCATAATGATTCTTTATACAAGCTAGTGGAAGAATCGATACATAACACATTATTACCTAGGTTATCTACAACCGACACAGTTTCATACACACCATCACAAGGTAATTCTTTAAAATAAAGAATATTATTACAGAAAACATTAATACCACCACATTCATTATCAAACAAAAAGGTAAAACCTTGTTTGTATAAACCTTGAACATAAATAATATTTCTTGTCATTTCAGTTGAGTAACAACAGTTATTCAAATCTAATGTTAACCCACTACTTAGCAACAAAGAATAAACTCCAATCTTGGTGACAGGTGTAACTTTCCTATTCCTCATAATCAAGTTTATCTTCCCATTCTCCATATTCTCACTTCTTCTTAGTTCCTGCAAATCAGAACATATGTGAGTACCACAACTTGTATCAAGGACCCAAGAATTACAATAGGGCGAGTTATTAGACAATGTAGTGTAAATAACTTCATGGTTGGGTTTCATTTTCCCTTCCTTAACATCTTGCAAGTACTTTGGGTAGTTTCGCTTCCAGTGCGCCTTTTCATGGCAATAGAAGCATTCAACCTCATTAGGGTTGGCAGAAGGAGCGACATAACCTTTCTTGGTTCCACTGGAAGAAGAGCCATCAAGGGACTTTCCCTTGGTACCCATCGAAGGGCTCTTCCTCTTCTTCCCTTTACCTTTCTTGATAGCCAGAACAGGGGTGTTGGTAGGAGTAGAAGTAGTAACAACCGATTTACCTTTAAGACCACTTTCGGCGGTCTTCAGATGTCCTTGAAGTTTGTTGAGTGTAACTACCTCCTTGTTCATGTTATATGTCATTCGGAATTAATCATAACACGAAGGTAAGGAGTGCAAAATGATGTCAATTGCCAACTCCTCGGGGAAGTTCACATTTAGTTTCAGCAAACGGTCCACGAATCTTTGCATTTTCTGCATGTGGCCTGTGATGGGTTCACCATCCTTCATCCGGGTTGTTATCATGGAGGAGATGATTTCATATTGCCCCTGACGAGCACTCTGATGGTATATGTCCATGAAATCCTGGTGCATCTCAAAAGGATAAAAGTCCTCATAGGACTTTTGCAGCTAGGTTGTCATCGTGGCCAACATGATACATGCCACCTTAGTGGCATCTCTCTCATGTGCTCAGAATTTAGCGACCTCCTCTGGAGTAGCATACGACTCATCAAGTTCCTTAAGCTCCTTGTTGAGGACATATTCCTTGTCCTCATACCGAGTGACCATCCTGATGTTCTTGATCCAATCCATAAATTTGGATCCATCGAAGATGACTCTCCCACAAAGGTTCATGAGAGAGAAGGAGCCGGTAGGGTTTGAGCCAGAAGCAGCATTGTTGGAAGACATCTAAAAAAGAAGAAGGATAAGCTTAGATTAGATATGAAGATAGTCCTTAATAAGACACCCAAATATAATATTAAGGCTAGCACCCAACACAATATTTTATAACTTAGAAGAGGGATGCCGTAATCCAAGCTATAAAATATTTGAAAGTAGGTGAACAACAATTCACCAATTTCCACCATGAAAACAGAAATAAATTATTAGGTTTTAATTGGTTTTGAAACTACAAGATTCTTTGAGATTCATTGAACTTTTCAATGGCATATTTCAATCTCGATTGTGCCCTTCAGGTTTTGTGATTGGGATGCCGAGGATCACAAAACAAGGTGTGAATTAACCATGCAAATTACTTGGTACTCTTAATGTTTATCACCTAACCAATGTGTCAGTTAACCACACACGATTCACCGATCTGTGATAAAAGTTAAGCCACCCTTTTCCTACCTTGTTAAGTCCAGGCTAGTGTGTCGGTTAATGTGACAACCCGAAAATTTCTATCCTGTTCAGTCAAACACTTCATTGAAAGTCAAACTCATTCCACCATCTTTTAGCACAATTAGGAGTTTGTTTGAGCATTCTGAGCCTTGTACACTTAAGGAATAAGTGTTGGAAAGTAACTGCTACAACCTCAACACTAAAATTCATGCCCT
The DNA here is from genome assembly GCF_051521515.1 of Lactuca serriola. Lineage (NCBI taxonomy): Eukaryota > Viridiplantae > Streptophyta > Magnoliopsida > Asterales > Asteraceae > Lactuca > Lactuca serriola. The sequence continues at coordinate 117,789,071 of NC_136408.1, forward strand.
AAACTCCATAAGATGGAGTTTACGGCCGTAAACTCAAGAGGGCCGTGAACTCCCACATACATACATACATATATATATATATATATATATATATATATATATATATATATATATATATATATATATATATATATATATATATATTAGTTTTGATCATTTCTAGCCATTTTCTCACTTCTCAAACCCAAGAACTTCAGTTTTCTCTCAAGTATCATCGAGATGTTTGTCCCCAATCATCAAAACTCGTAAGTTTCTTGCCCTAAGTAGTTGATATCTTACATGAACTAGTGATCTTACATGATTTCCTCCGTGAAATCATTCCATTTTGTTCTAACTCATTGTACACTAGGTTTAACATGTTTAGAGCTTAGAAAACATCAAAGAATCACATGGTCGAAGGAGTGTACGGCCAAGGCATGTTCTTGGGCCGTAAACTGTGACAACCCGATATTTCAACTCTTTGTAATGACCAAAAAGGGTCAAGTATTGTAACCACTTTTGAGTAATAAAATTTACTTTCATAATAAAATGTACAAATAGTTCTATTTAATTTCCTTCTATGTTTAAATGTCTTAGAACCATGATCGTACGTGAAAAGAACGCCCAAATCCGACTTCATATAGCGAAGTTATGATTTTTCCAAGTTCGGCTTAGCAACAGACATCTAAAAACTCGAATCGGAGATCGAGCGACTTTTGGCCGGAATGACCTAAACGAGAATCGAAGGTCTCGACAATGGTATTCCAGCGGTAAAAAGTCTGGCAAAAACCGACATCAGATAAAGAAGTTATGAATTTTCAAAGAAATTCCTTAAACACGATGAGTTTAAAATATATAATAAAAAAATAATTTCAGAATTTTCCGACGGAGTCTAAAAGAAAGTTGTAGAGCGTAGTCTCACCTACGCGTGGATATAAAGACCATCGAAAACAGAGTTCGTATGAAGAAGATATGAATTTTTGAAGTTTATTAAATAAATTATATATTTATTTAATTCAAAAATCGGACCTTATCCGAAGAGGAGTCAGCGTCCTCATCCGAGGTACGCGCTGCGTACCCCTGTACGCCCTGCGTACCCGAGAGACTTGGCCTCTGATCGTCCACGTCTCCCTATCCGAGGCGTCCGACCCGTCCGACCCGCTGTCCCGTCCGACCCGCCGTCCCATCCGACCCGCCTCCCCAGCAACCCGTCCCATCCGAAGCCGAGGCAGTCGAGGCTTCGGTCATGCATGACGTACGTGTACGCGCTGTGTACGAGCGTACGCCCCGCGTACCGAGGCAGTTCAGCCTTCCTATAAATAGGATGCGAGGGCTTCCGAGAAAAGGGCTCATTTCTCTCCTCTCTCTCACAATCTTGCCTCGTTTTCCGTGCCCGTTCAAACCCGAAGCTCTGGTCTTTTTGCTCAAGTCCCGAGGGTTGATTTTACTCCCGAGATTCCCGAGGAAAATCCGTTTCCCGAGACGAAACTCTGCCCGGTTTTCCATCTCGCTATCTTCAAACTTTCAAGTGAGTTCATACCCCTTAATTTACCTTTTAAATATTTTATAAATTCTTTTATATGCTTTCAAGGGGGGGATTACAAGTAAAACACACGAGTATTATCGTGTGTTACATAAAGAAACTCTTTTATATGCTGTTATATATCCAAATCACATGCGATTTATAAACCTTTAAGGAACTTTCATATATATATATATATATAACATATGTTAAAATGGCATTCTATCTGTTGAAATATAAATTTGTTGTAATGCATGTATAAACTAAACTTTTCTTAGATTATTCTTTTCTATCTTAGACTCTACACCAAAAATCTATGCTTTCATAAACAAGTGATTCCTTTTCTAGGTATTTCTAAACAAACAAGACACACTTTTAGAAAACTATAATAGGTATGGTTTTACGAACAAATTTCTAACTCTTATGTACTAGAAACATGAATTTCAAGAAGTTTACTTTCGTATACAAGAACAAACGTAACATTTTAACAAGTAGATCTGTTTTTATACCACGGTTTTGTGAGACACTAACTTCATGTACGTTCGAGTACACATTTCAAGTCCTGTATTATATACCAGAATCCCTTGGAGGGGGAGCGTGGTGTTTGTGTATAGATCTATACGGGCTTGACAACCCGCGCCCTGACTGTTAGTTGCAGTCCACCGTTTGGGGTGACAAACGTCATAACATTCCAACGCCTGAAGAACGTTGTGTATAGGCATTCCGAGTCGATAGTATGGTTATAAAACTCACAAGGGGTATTAAAAATGCATTGATTTACAAGGTTTTCAAACTCATTGGTTATTTTACACTTACATACATTTTAGAAACAAACATTGGTCTTGAGTGAAGGCTACTATTATACTAGTAGAAAATATAGGATTTTCTAAACACAAACAAACAAGGACAAAACATTTCATTTCATTCAAACATTGTCATTTAAATACTTATGAAACTCACTAGCTTAAATGCTGATCTACTCTTTCAAAATTACTTGTATGTCCCAGGAAATCAGTAAATTTCAGGTATTCATTTTGCTTTTGATGAAGGGATGCTGCGGCGCCAGTTTAATCTCGTATTTTGACATCATATTGTAATTGGTTTTGAACATGTAACTTTTGACAAATGTAAACTTTCAATTATATATATGATGGTTGTATTGCTTTCTTTACTATGTATTCATTTGTTACGTTACCACATGAAGTCATCCGCCCCCGAACGTTTCCGCCGTTCAGGTTTGGGGGTGTGACATAAACCCCTTTTAGTGGGGAAAAATGCATCCTAACACCTTACCAAGCCTTGGAACTTAGTATAGAACCTTACACCATTGAACTAGGGACTTAAAGAGACAAAATGGTACATCATACCATGAGTTTACGGCCGTAAAATCATGGGGAAGTGGTTCCCAGGCTGCAAACTCAATATAAGGTCATTCTTGGACTTTAAACCCACCTAGCATCTTGTTTAAGCCTTGGAACACTTAACCACTTAAGACATGATAGCTTTAAGCCTCATTTGGTGACTCATTTGAGAGTTTACGGCCAGGAGTAAACTCCCCTGGGCCGTAAACTCCAACAATTATGGTCTATGGACCATAAACTCACTTACAAAGCCTTATACTCCTTTGTTGCAACCTAATGGCCTCCTAACACTTTGACCAAAGTGTTTTCCACGCCTTAGAATGTTTATACTTGTCTAATTAGTGTTATAATCACTAATTGTATACGTACATATTCCTTTATATGTTATTAGGATCATTGTGTGTTTAAGTCTTCTCTTGACACCAAGCACTTGTTTGACACTTCCATCCGATCCACTCACTACAGGTGAGTTGATACCCCTTAATTAACCTTTTAAATGTTCTACATGTTTATAAATGCTTTTATGGGGGGGGGGATACAAATTGAATCATGCTAGTTAGTATATCAATCACATGTGATTAATAACAATCATATAAAAGGATTTACTACACTTTTAGCTGTTTACTCAGGATACTATTTCCAAATGACTTATTAAAACGTTTTTACATGTTAAAGCTCTTTATCAAACTGTATTACATAATGTTTCCTTTCAAATTCTGCTACAATTGTGTTTCAAACAAAGGTTTTGTTATACTTAAAACTGTTCTTATCAAACAAACTGCTTTCAAATCATTTTATAAAATGACGTCAAATCATCTTTCCTTAGTTATTAAACTTTTCAAAGATTTTACAAAACCTTTTTTATACTTTTATATTGTCAAATGCATGCCCATATATGTATAGTTACATAATTAATGTTTAAAGGACTTAGGACGGCTAGCTCGCCTTATTTCCTTTTCCTCGTTGGGATGTGGCCTTAGGGCATCGGTTATTCATCCGAATGTCGTCTAAATATTAGTTATATATCATGTCTACATATATCGACATAAAAGCTCCACCAGTTAGTTCAGTACCTTTGGGTAGCAAAGGCATATTTTCAGTTATACACGTACATTAATAGTAACTATAATAGGCATAGTTAGGAGATACTACTTACTATTCCAAGTACAAGGAATCACACAAGAGTCAGTTCATTCATGAGTCTATACTAATACATTACATACTATATGAATAGATATGTTTACATAGATACGCTTACATGAATACATTTACATAGATACGCTTACGTGAATACATTTACATAGATACGCTTACGTGAATACGCTTACAAGAATATGTTTACATAGATACGCTTACATGAACACGTTACATTAATACATTTAATAGACACCATTACATAGATTCTGTTACAAACATTTAGGGACTTACCATTCCACACCCAAAGCTGTTAGCTACCGTAGGGAAAATGATCATCGACGGGTGTCTACGGTTATACTGTTCGGCGAGTTTCCACGCCGTGAATATCCTAGTACAAAAGGATACAAATTTTAGTTATTATATTATGTTCCTTCCTTTACTTTGTGACACACTCACATAAACGACGAGGTAGGATATGCTTGATATAGATAGACTATTTTCCTTATTACCTTTATATTGTGACTCTTATGTATAGACGATGAGGTAAACTATAGTATTATAATAATAGTTAAATAGGGAAAAACTATAACATTTACAGTGATGCATACTTACAAAATAGTCGGGTCTTGGTAGAAGGCTCGTTTCAAAACAATCGGGTCTTGATAGAAGGTTGCTTTCAAAACAGTCGGGTCTTGGTAGAAGGCTACTTTCAAAACAGTCGGGTCTTGGCTGAAGGCTACTTTCAAAACAGTCAGGTCTTGGTAGAAGATTACTTTTTATACTAGTAGGAAATAGGAGATTTTCTAGGGTTTTCAAACGTTTACAATTACTTACAAACACTTTCATACTTATACAAACTTTTCCTCAAAACAATTACAAGTCTTTTATTACAAGTTTCATTTACAAATCAATGACATTAAAATACTTATGAATTCACCAGCTTTGTTGCTGATACTCGCTTTCAAAATAACTTGTATTCTCAGCTCACAAATAGACAGGTATGACGACCAGGTTTTGTGAAGATGGAGCGGTCAAGACTCGTCTTTAATTTTGAATATTCATTATGTTGTCTTATACTTTGAGAAAACACACTTGTATTTAAAATTATACTATTAATTCAATGGATGATGTTGTTGCTTCTTTACTACTTTGCATTGTCATGATACTATACATGACGTCCTCCACCCTAGAACGTTTCCGCCGTTCTCGGTTTTGGGGTGTGACAGATTGGTATCAGAGCATTGTTTATAGTGAATTAAGTATATCAACCCATAAAAGATATACTAACTATAAATACAATAGGATTAAAAATACTCTGACCAAGAGTTTATACTTTTAAATAATAAAATATTTAACTGAGTATACATGCCTGCATTCATACTAAAATCCGTGTCACAATGACAAGAACAAAAGTATTACGATTGTTGAATATCATAAGTAAGCTCGGGGATGTATGGTCAGTCCTGGGAGTGGCATAACCTGATCAACTGTGCTAGTCCGAGGAGTGATTAGCATATGCCCAATAATGGTTGTGATGTGGCAACAAGTCTAAAAACTTACCAACACTACCACAATGAGAACTCTAGAACAGAACATAAGTCTAAAAATACTATATGAGTATTTTGTGTTACTATAATTTCATACTTGAGAACTAAAAAGATCTTCATTACTAGGTCAATAGTTGCTAAGTGGATACATAAAGGTTATATGTAAGAAGGATGATATAGACTTAGAATCTGTGAAATTTTTCTTTACCTCAATTCCTTGTGAATTTGGAGTTAAGGTCACTTATTCGAAGGCCTATCCTATTTAGATTACATATAAATGGTAAGCACTTTACAAATAGTGATGCAACTAATGAAGATAATCCAATAATTATCTAGTTAGTTCATCTAATAATTATTTCTTTACCCCAAATTCTCGCATAGATAACATGGCTGGACTCCATCCCCACGGCGACCTGTACCTTACGAACGAAGGAAATGCTGGATGGTTTGGAGAAGAACCTGAGAATGATCATCCAATCCCTTTGAGTGATCACCATGCTGAGGAGCTTTTGGTTGACGATAACTTCGAACCCGAGGTTGAGAACCTACCCTTGGGAGCTCCCATTCCAAATCCTAACCCTCGTCCGACCTTTCATGGCCCGGCGCCTCCTTGGGTAGAATGTTTTGAAACATGAAGCGAAGAGCAAGATCAGCCTATGTCGTTTAACAGAGACTGAAGCTTCTACAATGTAAACGAAGGGAGCTCAGTAGACATAGTTCTACCAATCCTGATCCGTAGAGTTTCCCGAAACGAAATTCAGGGCATGATAGATCTCCATCGTATCGCAGAGGTTGATTCCAATGCAGGAATGCATACCATCCACATCAATCGCCTTGAACACACTCATGAGAGATCTAGGAGAAACCATGAGACCCTGCTGCAAGCCCTAGCTGAAACTCGAGCCGAAGTCATAGAGGTCCGAGTATGCCAGAGGGTGTACGAAAGATGCCTGCTTGATATGGAAGGTTAACTAGCTAAACTTAAGGTTCACCATAAGGGTGACCGTTGCCAGTAGGAGATGCTTTACTTTCCTTCATTGTTTTAAAGAACCGTGTTCCTGTCTATGATCTGTGTAGCACTTTTCTATGTGACTACCTTGTAATGTAAGTACTTTTAGTTAGGTCTTTATGCTGTCAAAGACTTGTCCACTCCGTATATGATGTAAGACCTATTACAAGGTCAATCTTCCCGAACTTATTACATCTTAAACATCGATGATATTGACAGTCGGCTAAATTCTGTGTCACTCTTTGTTCAAATACTTTCATCATACTATCTTGGAGTCTATCTGAAACCCACTCTAGTCAAGTTATTGGACTAGGGTAATCTAACTTTGGAATCATTTTCAAGGCTCTTTCAAAAGTTGGATCATATTATCCACCAACCTATAATACCCCGGCTTGAACGACAAACGTCTTGAGACCATTCTACGAAATTACTTCTACTCTTTACTAGGACTGCATCATAGGGATGTAGGTCGAACCCACGAGAACATAGTCCTATTCTTTACAAGATCGATCGAACTACATCTAGGTTCAACCATATTCACTCACGAATTCATTTCCTTTTCGTGTAACAGAATCATGTCGCCGAAGAAAAGTGATCAACCCATCAATCAAACACCCACTCTTCAGATTGATGCAACTACCTTTCAAGCTGCAGTCTTAGTTGCCGTGACAGCTGTCATGACTCACCTTAACGCTAACAACACGAATGTTAGCGGGATTGTTAACAATAATTCCAATCCATGTAGCAATCAAGTACCTCAAAAAGTAATGACCTACCACGACATCCCGAATCTCAAGCCCAAGAATAACAAACGAGGGTTCTAGGCTAAAGCTAAAGGCAAATCACCCCCAGGGGCGAGCAAAAGACAACAACCTATGGCAACCTTTGCAGCCACGACATCTGTACCTCCTACTACCATCCCTTCTGGTATTCCAATTTCCCCTAACCTAGCCAGACAGTATGCTGGAAACCTACCGAAGTGCAATAAGTGCAACTTCCATCATCTAGGTAGTTGTCATCAGTTACATTGCTATAACTGTAACAAGAACGGACATACTACCCGCTTCTGCAGGACTCGGATTCAAGACATTAGTCAACCACCAATGTCGAAATTTCTCGGATATGCCATTTATGTGGCGTAGTGGGACACTTAAAGAGGGACTGCCCAACAGAGAAGAACGACGGTGGAACAAGAGGAGTTTGACTTGAGAATGGAAAGAGGCAACGAAGGACCCTACTATAGTATAGGTTCCCTTCCAATCGTCAGTATTAAGTATGTTTTTAAACTGTTTTAAACTAGTGCAACTAGAGACTTATCTTTTGTGAGATCCCGTCAGTTAAGGGACCCTCGTGCTGCATATACTTGTCCTTTGTAGTATACCTTGTTCGCAACAATAGTCTTGTAGTAAATCTATAGTACTGTAACTCTGTTAAAAGTTGAACTGTTGTGTTTTGTCTGTAATGCCTTTATGATCAAGTCTAATGTCTTTATTTCCAAGTGAGTCCGACACTGTCATACAACTTGAGTCAATTCGATCCGCGCAATACCAGTTTCATGTGCACATCTCTTTCTCCAAAATCGCCATTTTAGAAAATCCGTCATTCCAGAACACCGAAGTACTCATGCATAGAGTACCTCATGCTTCTTATCCTTTCCAAAGATAACTCAACAAACCTCCCCGAAGTACCACTCGTACAGTACCTCAAGTTCAAAACAAGGACCTTTACGGTTGATCTATCAATGAAGAATGTATACACAGGGGCGGTATATAATCAAGGTTCTACATGTTTAGAATTGATGATTCCGCTTTAACTTCTTTTCCTCGTTGGGAAATGAGCTTAAAGAAGAATCATTTATTCGACTACCTTTTCAATCTTTATTATATACGACTCGTATACTCGAGATTGTGATTGATGAACCATGTATGACTTCGAATAAGAACTTCAGGACGGAGACTGTCCAAGACTACGAGTAATCACATCGTCAAGCGAACAAACTTAGAATCCAATACGACTCCTGTAACTAGATCGCCCTGCAGTCACACACCTACGGAGATACAAGAATCATCCGGATAACTTAAAGGACTACTCAACAATGGAAGGGAAAGACCAAGCTTCTCGCCCTGGAGAGCTCCGGTCTTATTCTTCAAGAAGATAGACGGATAGTTTCATAAGTCCACCGACTTCAGAGACCTCGACAAGATTTCCATAAAAATCATTACCTCTGCCTCGCATAGAAGAATTGGTTGACAAACCGCAAGGAACAATTTACCTTTCAGAAATGGACCGGAGATCCGAATATCACCAATTGCGAGTTTTAGAGAAGGATGTTTCGAGGACAATCTTCCAAACTCGATACAGACACTATGAGTCCGTAGTGATACCCCTCGGATAGGACCAATATGCATGTGGTATTCATAAACTTAATGAATAGGGTGCGCCATTCTTACTTGGATTAGTTCGTCATTGTCCTTGTAAATGTTGGGTTTTGAGCATTCTAACACTCCTAAGTGTACATGCAACCCTAAATACCTTGGATCTATGTTTTCTCGATTATACATGCAAATAAGAACTTCCAAGGTATTATCCTAATCTAGCATACAAATCAATTAATGTAACAAGATAGAATACATACCTTTGATGTAGCTTGATGTCTTCAAGCTTTAAGAGCTTAGCCCCAATAGTGTGGAAGCCTCAAGTGGAATCAAAAATCACCAAAACACCTTGGAATACTTTAGGGAATATGGATACTTGGTTCTCTCTAGTGAAATTGGCTAGCCCTTCTTAGTGTACCACACTAGTGCCAATTTCACCAACGAAGGACATCTTTATATAGTATGGAGACTAGGGTTAAACCCATGACGTTTCATTTCATATGATCCATGGGTTAAACACTCCATGGACTATCCATGAGAGCTTAGCCCAACCTAAATGAACTTGGCCCATTCCATATATACAAGAGTCCATATTTAATTAGTTCATTTTGATCACTTAATTAATTCTAAATTAATTCTTGATCAATACTAATTAAATAATATGATTCCATAATAATATATTAGAACTTATAATATATTAATATTAATCATAAACATACTATTCTCAAAAGATTATCCATATATATTGTGTCGGTGAAGTGCAACCCAAATGGACCATGCAGGGTCGGGTCAAGTACATACCAAATATAGTTATGGACTTAGACATTAATCCAACAGTATCTCACTTGGATAAGTCTAAAACTATTATTGCGTATGACTTAAAACCTAACTGGAAATCGTAGCTCTTAAAGCCGCTGTCGAACTCTGATCTTGTCAACGAACTTGTCTATTAGATAAGGGATCATATATTCCTCCATTCTAGATATCATATGGACTGAGACATGGATTATAATCATTCTCTTTGTCCATTTGTTGTTTCCCGATTTCCGATTTATGACAACTGACTAATTGAGCAAATCAAATCAGTCCTGGCCCGGCCGAGCACTTCCATTTCTCATCATCAAATCATCGAGGGGCCCACAGATATCACTTTTATCCCAAAGGTAAAAGGAACGGATAAACTTCGACTCATATGGCTTGTTCTACTACTTGTTGAATCATACACAAAGGCACGTTTTATAGCACCGAGTTACCAAATGTGTTTTCGTGCAATCAATGTACAACCAACTCATAGTAACAACTCATATCTCTAGGTTTGAAGAATATAAGATATTATCGTCTCATGATCACTCGTGATAAAATCCATGAAGTGATTCCAATGAGCGCGGGTTGAATCCAATACTTAGAACTTATGAGCACTCATGAGTGTTGTAGCCCTTTGTCCAACACCTTAGACCTCTACAAGCCAACCCATGACAGTCTTAATTCATATCTACTTCCAACATATGACCGACTGTGGATGGTTTGAATAGCTTGGTCATTCCGGAAGAATAACCTAGTTTATTCAGGAAGTCAAAACATGCAAAGTGAAACACAATAATAATCGAATCCAATATGGTCTCAGAACTTATGAATATAAATAAAACACCTTTTATTTATCACCATATGATTACACATTATTCATTGTATACTGTTTTAGCTATCAACTTTATTCTTGAATTTAAAACAATAGTTGTCCCATGCTCCAAGCATGTACACTATGTTTTCTTAAACACTAGTCATGCCATACACCAAGTATGCATACTATGTTTGTCTATGATCTTGACTTTGTGAACTAGATCAATTGAACATGACTTCAATGATTCTCTTTTCACACTCCCAAATCTTTACTGCAAATGCAAGAATTCTAAATTTATGCCATTTACTGAAATCTGTTAGATTCTAAACTTATATGCATTGATCCTCTTGTAATGATTATGCACAAAATCATAAAGGCTTGACAACAAACATTACAGAGCATTCCAAAGGAGATCAACTCCTTGGAAATATCCTTCTTGCATTAAGTTTCCTTAATCTTTACACAGATTGAAATTTCTAACTTTGAAACATTTCCAGATTCCATTTTGACTATCACTTCTGAACAAGAGTTGCGTCCTTATAGATTATGTTAATATGGTCCTTCCAGAATTATCACTATACTTCTAACTGTCCTTGAGCAACCAATCTTTTGTAAACCTTAGATTGTCCTCGACAATTGTTTAATCCTTTTAGTCATATCCAGTTCTAAACCTTTTCCCTTCTTAATGCCCCAGGCATTTGGAAAATTTTAGAAAGGGTGAATATAGCACATGTAATCGATCCTATATCCGAAGCATATGGGACACGATTCATGATGTCTCACATAAAGACTAAACCAGTCTTTTGCTATAACATTTCCATTTCTATTTGCCAAGTTCTCATAATTCAGATTATGAAAAGGGATGCCGTAATCATAATCGAATTTTAGAACGCAAATAATGGACCCATATACAGAATTTCCTTCTGTTGCGCCATTCCAGCATGAAATTCATATATATATCCTTTACTAAATGATTAAAACCTCACGATCTAAGCTTATAGATTTGAGATGAAGTATAATTTCCTCTCCCTTAATTATAGCAAAACAACTTTTCCCAATTGAAACTTTTTGTTTTCTATAATTAACATTGCTAACTTGCAATAGTTATCATAATTATCATGCTCCCACTAACATAATGATTATGATTATAACACTTATGCTCCCACTAGCTCTGACATGTATTCAGAAATCAGCTGGACTTCTAGAAATCAATACTTCATTGACTTTCATACCAAAGTTCAGATTTCTGATACTAGATTGTTTTGATAAGACTTTATCAAAATCATACACCTTCCCTTAGATAGCACACTTGTGTGTCTAAACAATTATGAAGAGGGATGCCGTAATCATAATGTTTAGACCTTTTTGCCACTTCTCACAAGTCCAGGTTAGTGTGCCGGTAAACCACACACGCTCCACTAACGACTTTGAGAATGCAAATGTCACAGTTGCTATCTAGGTAAAATCTACTTAGTGAAAGTGTTTCCTCACCATCATTTTCATGAATAGGAGAGAAACCTTATGACACTTAGATTTATATGGTGTATGAGTCCTACCCATATGAATTTGTCAAAACCATAATCACAAGACAAAGATAATGACAAATCCAAAACCATATGGATTGAACTCAATCTTAATTTCTTGCCACCTGGCAGTTCAAGGGCTGCCATTGCTTCCAAGTTGTTGTGCAACCAATTGAGAACTCTAAGAACTCATATGCAAAGCCAACTTTAACTGGAATGGGCATAGAATAAGTCAACACGATAGGTTATAAACCTCAAGTCGTGTGCTAGTGAAGAACTTCAGGTTTTATTCTTGATTAGTTCTTGAGACTTTCAAGACCTTTAAGACTCCCACTGTCCTCTTGACCTATAAGACTCCATTGTCAAATATCCAAGAGATAGTGAGGATTCTAATCAAGACAAACACTTCACACAATTGGCCTAAGTTGGTCTTTGTTTTATCCAAAACATCACAACTTACCAATTTCAAATGTACAAGAGTAGAAAACTTTTACTCTTACATTTGACAAGTTTTTTTAAACCTTCTTTAAGACATGTCACTCAAATGACAATCTTGGAGTATGACTCTAAGACTTGTATTGGAACGAAGTATGGCTCATCTTCTTGATTTAACCATTTCAACAATTCAAGTTCCTCTTCTTACTCATATGAATGCACTAAGATTTCTTTAGAGAACTAATTTTGATATGGTTTCTTAATCATTAAGATGATCACAAAAACTGATACTAAAGTACTCTCCCACCTTTTCAGATTTGAGAAACTTTTATCCTTCTGCCTAAGTTGATTCTTCTTATTCGCTCTGTCATACATTGGAACCTTTTTCCAATGTCTCAGAATTACACTTAAGTTTGTAAGTATAATCATATTTACTGAGCTTTAGTAAACTATGACGAATAGTTTTATCAATCTTCTGTGGTGGACTTGACCAGTGCACAAGAATGTGTACTTGATCCCTTAGTCCTTCACTTGACTCACACATCCATGTGAACAAGTAATTAGTCTTAATTTTCCAATACTTGAAGGTTCTCATTCATCATGCTATACAACTTGCATGATTCCAAGTTCTGGTCCAATTGAAACTTGGGTGATGAGAATCTTTCCTTATTTGGTAAATCTAGACATTACCACAAATGAAAGAATCAATTTCATATTTCCACTCTTGCTTTTAATGGAATCATATAAGCAACAATTTTTTTTTCCTCAAATGCCATTGTAAGGAGATTTTAAAATAAATAAAATTAAAAAATTCTCTTTTATTTTAAAACTTTGCGGAAAAACTATCCTTACAATCCATATGAAAACTTGTTGTTATCTATTCCTAAGCAATATCTCATAACTCCTAAGAAGTAGCTCAAGAATCCGATTTTTCAAACTATGCGATAGAAATCCATCTATGCGATCAGATTCAGCATATTCTTTCTTTAAGTTTCTTCACTTTTCTTTGATTCTTAAAACATCACCATGTGACCCAGTCACATCATGTATCAATAATCTCAGAATAGAAACTTAACAGAGTTAGATAGTGGACTTTACCTAAAGTAGAGTCAAACTCATTGACTTTAACATCCTTAGGTAAATCTGGCAGCTTCGCAACCAATGCCCCTTCCATTGGCAATATAAACATATGGACCGTTTGATAATGGTACATGAGACTATCACAGACTTAGCTTTTCTCTTTACCGTTTGGTCAACCGAGTTGACTATGGCCGATCCCTTTCCATTGGGAAGAGAATGCTTTTCTGGATTTCTTGTGTCACTATTGTCAATGTCCATAAAGTTTTAGGAAGTTGATCTTAAGGGTCTTGTCACAGTCTGTTTCATAGGTGTTCCAAAAGAACTCACTATGTGACTTAGAAAGTAGTTGAACCACCAACTTTCTCAAGACTTTGACACCCAACTCTCCCGGCTTGTCAATATGTGACAACATCTCCAAGATGTGATCACACCTAGACTTTGCCTTGCCAATAGGGCTTGAGTGACCTTAAACTTTTCAAGAACATGTGGGTTAGGGAGAATAGTTGGAGGAGGTGAAAGAAGTATGATTTCCAAGGGACATCATCTTCATTTAGGAAACCTTGTTTCAAGAGATTTGGGAAGATCATAGGTGTCTAAACCAGACATCTTTTGGGAGATATTCAAGATAGTTGATTTAAAGTCCTTAATATGACACCCAATATAAAATATTAAGGCTAGGACCCAACAAACTATTTTATAACTTAGAAGAGGTATGCCATAATCCAAGCTATAAAATATTTGAAGGTAAGTGAATGACGATTCACCAATTTCCACCAAGATAAACGAAATGTATTATTAGGCTTTAATTGGTTTTGAGACTCCTAGATCTTTGAGATTCATTGAACTTTTCAAAGGCATGTTTCAATCTCGAGTGTGCCCTTCAGGTTTTGTGACTGGGATGCCGAGGATCACAAAACAAGGTGTGAAGTATCCATGCAAATTACTTGGTTCCCTTAAGTGTTTACCCCTTAATCGATGTGCCGGTTAACCACACATGCTCCATCGATACTATGAAAAACATTAAGTTACCCTTTGCCTACCTTATTAAATACGAGTTAGTGTGCCGGTTAACCACACACGCTCCACTAACCGACTTAAACAAAGTGCAAAGTGTGATTTCATGGATTAGCACCTTATTCACTTTTTCCTAAGTAACTAAGATTGGGTATTATTAAGAGTTTAGTTACTTAGTATATATCATTAATACTTTTAATGAAGGGAGAATTATAGTCCTGTCAAACCCGTTCGGCTAACGACCCTCCACCGGTCAAGCAAGCGGTGGGTGAGAGTGGACACCAATTAAGTTGCCATTTTATAGGCAACAACCTTATACCCACCTTATAGACCGGCTTCGTGAATGAGGCGTACTAGCGGTAAGACTGACTTTACTCTTATACATATATATATATATATATATATATATATATATATATATATATATATATATTATTAACTTATAATATTATAAAGTATAAGGGTTGAATTTTAACTTTTAAAATTCTAAGGCTAACTTGGAATTAAAGTATTCATAAGAGAAAACTTTACAAATTCCAAAACTTGAGGGCAAGTTTTGAAACTATTCAAAACTAATTAATTCCATAACTTATGTGTTTAAAGTAGTTTTAATCCAAAAACTCTTCAAGTTCCATAACTTGAGGACAAGTTATGGAAGACTTTAAACTAATAAAAGAATTAACTTTTCTTTATTTTATAACTTATGGATTTAATTATGGTTACATATTTTATTACTTAATGAAGTGATTCTTGAACCTCCATAACTTAAGGACAAGACTCTTCATCTTTTGTAACCATTGCCAACTTTTATGAGTTTTATGAAACTTAAATGTGACTTTTCATATAACTTGAGGACAAGTTACACAAACACATTTTAGAATCAACTCTTAGATTAATTTGGATTGAAAACAATAATTTCACATAACTTTCCTATTAATCTAAGCAACTCATAAGAACAAGTAATTCAAATCAAAAATTTTCATGTAATTAGTCTAAACCTTAAACTAATACAAAACATGAATCTATTGACAATTATCTTTGTAACAACCCGAAGTTGTTCATCGCCGAAAACCTGTTCTGCCCGAATACCTTGTCAAAAATCGAAATGTCCCGATATCGTTTTCGGGTTTAGTTAACTAAAAATTATATGTTTATTATCAATCAATGAGGGTCCAAATCATTTAGGAACTCATAAATTTAGCCCAAAACATCTATTTCATAAGTTTTAGAAATATCCTCGTCGGGTGACGGAAACTCAATCGGGTGCGACCCAAAGCTTCGTTTAAGGCCGATATCGGGTAGAATTCCACCGTGTCCAAGTTTTAGGAACTATATAAACATGTTTAACCTCTCATTTGAAGCTTTTTCCTTCTCTCTCTACTCTCTCTCTGACCTCTCTCCTAAATCCAAATATTAAGTGTCCAAAACTCAATTTTAAGGCCTCAAATCCTTAAGGTACCTTCCTAGCCTTAATCTATAGCATGTTTAGCTTCCAAAATTGACATTTAATCATGAAATTGGACAATATATGTGAGTTTACAGCCCAGGAGGCTGCCTAGGCCGTAAACACCATTTTGAAGGGTTTTTAGCCCTTAAACTCCTTCCTAGACTCAATTGGACTTTAGGTATGGCTAAGGGACTTCAAGATATGGACTTAGAACATTTAAAACTTTCATTTTGAGGACTTTGAAGGAGTTTACGGCCAAGGCATAAGCTTGGGCCGTAAACTCATGTTAATGGGGCTTTTCATGCCCTTAAACCCTACCAAATCACTTCTATGGCTTAGATATGAATTATAGGACCTTGGTTTTAGCATTTGGACACTTGAAACATGAATTTTGGGAGATTTAGATGAGTTTACGGCCAAGGTGAGTGCTTGGGCCGTAAACTCCCCAAAACTTGACATAAATCCAATTCTAAGTTGTTAGAAAGCCATCCACCACCACCAAAAGCCTTGGAATAAATCAAGGGACCAACCAAAAATACTTTAAGGGCCTAAAACACATCATTTGTGGGATTTCTAAGAGTTTATGGCCAAGGCTTGTTCTTGGGCCGTAAACTCCAAAATTTTTGGTGTTAGAATGCAAACTAAACACCCCTAAAGCCCTTAGATGAATTTTAGAAGTCCTTTCATGCAAGTTTTAGACCTTGAAACACCTTGTAGCACCATATAATAGAGTTTACGGCCATGAAGGGGGTTTCATGGGCCGTAAACTCCATAAATCCCTCATATGTCCCATACAAATTCATTTCTAGGCTTGTGAGAATTTTTAGAATCACATGTGATTGATTTTAACACCCTAAAAACACTAAATCTTGGAGAATTGAGAGTTTACGGCCAAAGACCCCATGCCTAGGCCGTAAACTCCCTTATGTATTGTAAATGATGTTTTTAATTCAATCCAAGCCTTAAGAAAAATTAATCCAAGCATTTCCAAGTGTCCATATCCATTTATGACTCAAATTTGCACCATAAACCACCCTACCATGAGTTTACGGCCGTAAACTCATGGGGAATGGGTGTTTTGGACCAAAAACTCTTGTATAAGTTTATTTATGAGGAGTAAACTCAAGTCCCAAGTCCCTAGTGTCATTTCACGTCCTTAAACGCCACCCGGGTCCTTCCAAACACTTGTATCGGAGTGTTTTCGCGACTAGAAGCAAGTGTCCCTAACATATACATAAACTAAGTCCTAATTAGATACAAATGCGTATCTTTACATTATAATTAGGAACCTCGTGTATTTTCAAGCCCCGGATCAACTCTTAGCATCCAAATCGTTATACTTCTCGTCCGGTGAGTTCATACCCCTACGTCTTTTTCACTATTTTTAACTGTTTTCAGGGGGGAATACAAGCAAACCAAAACTGTTTCCAGATCATAACATTTATGTATTTCAAATAATATCTGGCAAACTTATAAACTCTTATTCTTCTTATGTATTATGTTGAGCATAAGGAATGATTTATCAATTACAACTAAATGGATTTTAGTTAAGAAAATAATCAAACTAATCAAATTATTATCGGAATAATTTGGGGTTCTATGTTTCTCTTTATATCATGTACTGATATCTGTATTTAGTTATTAGATAAACTATGTCTGATTCAGTTTATCTCTATATCATTCGAATGTTTTTGCCAGATAGTCTCATTGTATATATCTATTTTTCACTGTATCATGTCTTGAAATCTTTGTATGTTTGGTATCGTATGAGAATCCTGTGAATAGTTTAATACTAGCTTGTGAGATAGTCACTACCCTTTATGGATGATCAAGTAAATCCTCTCCGGAAGTGTAACCAGAGTCTCCTGGAGGGAGAGCGAGGAATTTGTGAATAGATCTATTCGGGACTGACAATCCCACACCTTCACTGCTAGCTACAGTTAGGCGGGCACGCCTGGGGTGACAAATTCTGTATATCATTCGACGTCTGACTATTGTCAAGGAGGTCTCGTTGTCGTATCAGCATGGTTACCCGACTCACAATACGTATTAATATAAACTTATTCACAGTTAGGATTTGTTTAGAATCTATATCTCGTTCGGGATGGTAATCCCTGGGTTTTATGTCTATATCTCGTTCGGGATGATAATCCCATGATCTTGTGTCTGTATCTCGTTCGGGATGATAATCCCATGATTTTATCAACTATCATATAACTAGTTTCGGGATAGTGATCCCATGGTTTATCAAGCTATCTTATATCTACTTTCGGGATAGTGATCCCATGATCTTTATCGAATTATCTTATAACTGGTTCGGGATGTTAGTCCCAAGATTTTCAAATACTAACTGGTTCGGGATGTTAGTCCCAAGGTTTTCAAAATACTTTCTATCTACAGTTCGTCTAAATTATAGTATACTATGTGTTATTCAATCAATCTTGCATTTAGGAAAATATGGGATTTTCCTGGGGTTAACTTATATCTTATAGCAGAACTGTAACGAAAGATAACTTAACTACTTTACATAAGAAAATATGGGATTTTCTTGGATATCAAACCTTTTCAGAAAAATAAAGGAAAACGATGCATTTTCACAAATCAAAACCGCTTATGAACTCACCAGCTTTATGCTGATTTTCAAACTGCTTGTATTCTCAGGTCCAAGTTAGACAGGTACCTGGCGATATCTTTTGGTGAAGATGAAGTGCTCCGAAGACTCGTCTCTTTTGTTCATATGATATATGTATAACTTTGTACAATTTACTTTTGAACCAAATGTAAACTTTCATATATATATGTAATGTAATGGTTGTTTACTGTGATTACTATGTACATTGGATTTGATACACAACATGGAGTCAACCCCGGGAACGTTTCCGCCTTTGGTTTTCGGGGTGTGACAGATTGGTATCAGAGCCCTTGTTTATAGTGAACAGAGTATACCAAACCTTACATGGTATAAAACTATAAACATTAAGGGGCCTAAGTGCTCTGAACTAAAAGTATCCTACAAGATATAAGTATTTTTAAAAGTATTTAAGTATGCCGAGCCGTCAAAATCCGTAACTACAAGTAGAACAAAACATAAGTAAATGGGTGTTGTACACTGCAGTTAAACCTGGGCAGTTATGTAGTCGTGTCTAGGGTCAATATAGCCTAGCCAACTATATTCACTCGAGACACGGCCAACATGTGCTTGGGAGTGACTGTGGCATGCGGCATACCTAAAACTTACCCAATATCCCAAACAACAAATCGACGCTGCAGCGAACCATGAAATACTATGGGAGTATTTCTCGAGCCGATGCTTTTTAGAAATTCTCGTATACGTGTTATCCCTTGATCATTCCTCTAGCGATAAAATGTTCTATCTTGATAACTCCTTTCTGCTTTATCGCTTTGTATAATGCAATATTTGCCTTGATGAGATATCTCCTGTCCCATATCTCTTGATTCAATTCAGACGACTTATGATCCTCTCTTTCCTGATCTTTTTAGATCAAGATGCCTCCAAGAAAGAGACCCAGCTCAAGGAACAACAACAATCCTCCTCCACCACCACCTCCTCCTCAACTTGATCTTGCATCGCTTCAGACAGTTCTGACTGCTGCAATGGTAGCAGCCATGTCGCAAATGAACTCTAGTAATTTAAGAGGTGGTCCCCAATCCCAAAACCCAGAAGATAGTCAGGGACACCAAAAAGGGGGTTCCTATAAAGACTTCATGAACGCAAAACCGACATTCTTCGATGGCACAGGGGGTGTCATTGCCTTAACCCGATGGTTCGAGAGAATCGAATCAATCTTTGAAATATGCAGCTGTTCGGAGTCTGATAGGGTCAAGTTTGCTGCCTGCACCTTCCTAGACAAAGCCCTGACTTGGTGGAATGGCCGAGTCAAATCCTTAACTTTACTTGTAGCCAATGCTATGGGTTGGGAAGCTATGAAGGAGCTTCTTCTCGCTGAGTATTGCCCTCGGGGCGAACTTCAGAAACTAGAACACGAACTTTGGAACCTTAAGATGAAGGGTTCCGACATAGCTGCTTATACCTCAAGATTCGACGATCTGACCCTACTTTGTCCGGGAATGGTTACCCCGGAAAGTAAAAAGATAGAGAGATTCATCTGGGGGTTGACCCAACCAACAAAGGGGAATGTCTTGGCTGCGAAGCCAGATACATATGACAGTGCTAAGTGCCTTGCGAAAATCCTGATAGATCACGAAGACAACTCTGATGAAGAAGCCACCACCCCGAGCCAGTCACTAGTGGAGGCGGAAGTAAAAAGAAATCCTGGAACAAGCGGAAGGCCCAGAGTACGCAAGGGTCTTCTAAGAAACAGCAAACGGTAGCAGTCCATGCTGCTACTGCCCCTGTCGCTATTTCAGCTGTAGGTTCCACATCCCAAACTCCCGCTAGTGGATACACTGGTACCCTTCCTTGGTGTGGTAAGTGTAACTACCACCACCGCATTCCTGGTCCATGTCGCGAAAGGATCTGTGACAATTGTGGCAATAAGGGTCATCTTGCGCGAACCTGCAGAAAACCAGCCAAGCCAACAAACCAATCATCCGGAGCGGGAATCAGTCCGGCCTGCTACAATTGTGGTGAAGCTGGGCACTTCAAAAGGAATTGTCCCAAGATAGCTACAACCACAAATCCCTCTGTTGCCGCAGGTATATCTCTCTTTGATAATTCTTATACTTGCAACTCTTTTCGATTTTGGGTGCAAAAGGGAAACCTGTTATCTATCTATTCGAACGTATTCTAAACTCAATCCTTCGCATGTAATCGAAATATATACCGTCGAGACGACTAACTAGTGAGATAGAGAACATTAACTTCGTACCTATAGACTAAATCCTCGGTCTGGAGGACTATTCTATTCCATTCGAGTTATAAAGGGGGAAACTTTCCATGAAAATACTTTGATGCCATGTTTAACCAGAAATGACCGAGTCTTATTCATGTTGTTACCTTTACTTTCGAAAGAGTCGCTCGTCTAGATTTTTCCTCGGCCCTGTTCTCGTGATCTTCGGCATCAAAATTTCGTATCATTCTATGCCTTAGAACTCAAAAGTTTTCCCAATGTTAATTACCACGCATCCCTCGTTTCTGTGATTATTGAGAAACGGGAAGTTAGCAACTATTCCCTCTAAATGTCTATCCTGAAGGATTCCCGGAAGTTTCTTTCGAGCATCCAATTTAGTCTCACATCATACCTTTCGAGATCTTCGTAGAGATCAATTCTGTAACCTTCGAGTTTCGAATGCCCTTAGAACTTGGTAACATCTATCTAGACCATCACGTCTCGAATCCTTAGAAACGTCTGCCCAATGAAACCCTAGTGATTCCTTTGAGGAACCCGAAGTCGTTCAGGGTTGGAACTTCCACGAGAAATCAGATTGATATCGTAGATTGAGAGAGAGTCAAGAAGCGAAATCAAGGCATGTCCCGATAATGAGAATTCGTTAAAATGCCCAGTAGAGACCAAATTCCACCTGAGAAGGTGAAGATCCAAGACAACAAATCCATCCGTATCTCATTCCAATCCATGACCTGTACCTTATTCTTTGAATTTCGGGACGAAATTCCCTCTAACGGGGGGATAATGTAACAATCCGAAGTTGTTCATCGCCGAAAACCTGTTCTGCCCGAATAACTCGTCAAAAATCGAAATGTCCCGATATCGTTTTCGGGTTTAGTTAACTAAAAATTATATGTTTATTATCATTCAATGAGGGTCCAAATCATTTAGGAACTCATGAATTTAGCCCAAAACATTTATTTCATAAGTTTTAGAAATATCCTCGTCGGGTGACGGAAACTCAATCGGGTGCGACCCAAAGCTTCGTTTAAGGCCGGTATCGGGTAGAATTCCACCGTGTCCAAGTTTTAGGAACTATATAAACATGTTTAACCTCTCATTTGAAGCTTTTTCCTTCTCTCTCTACTCTCTCTCTAACCTCTCTCCTAAATCCAAAGATTAAGTGTCCAAAACTCAATTTTAAGGCCTCAAATCCTTAAGGTACCTTCCTAGCCTTAATCTATAGCATGTTTAGCTTCCAAACTTGACATTTAATCATGAAATTGGACAATATATGTGAGTTTACGGCCCAGGAGGCTGCCTAGGCCGTAAACACCATTTTGAAGGGTTTTTAGCCCTTAAACTCCTTCCTAGACTCAATTGGACTTTAGATATGGCTAAGGGACTTCAAGATATGGACTTAGAACATTTAAAACTTTCATTTTGAGGACTTTGAAGGAGTTTACGGCCAAGGCATAAGCTTGGGCCGTAAACTCATGTTAATGGGGCTTTTCATGCCCTTAAACCCTTCCAAATCACTTCTATGGCTTAGATATGAATTATAGGACCTTGGTTTTAGCATTTGGACACTTGAAACATGAATTTTGGGGGATTTAGATGAGTTTACGGCCAAGGTGAGTGCTTGGGCCGTAAACTCCCCAAAACTTGACATAAATCCAATTCTAAGTTGTTAGAAAGCCATCCAACACCACCAAAAGCCTTGGAATAAATCAAGGGACCAACCAAAAATACTTTAAGGGCCTAAAACACATCATTTGTGGGATTTCTAAGAGTTTATGGCCAAGGCTTGTTCTTGGGCCGTAAACTCCAAAATTTTTGGTGTTAGAATGCAAACTAAACACCCCTAAAGCCCTTAGATGAATTTTAGAAGTCCTTTCATGCAAGTTTTAGACCTTGAAACACCTTGTAGCACCATATAATAGAGTTTACGGCCATGAAGGGGGTTTCATGGGCCGTAAACTCCATAAATCTCTCATATGTCCCATACAAATTCATTTCTAGGCTTGTGAGAATTTTTAGAATCACATGTGATTGATTTTAACACCCTAAAAACACTAAATCTTGGAGAATTGAGAGTTTACGGCCAAAGACCCCATGTGTAACAGCCCAAAATCTCAAGTATTGTTAAATTGCATTTTGGGGTGTTTTAAAGGGGAGACTCGGCGAGTTGGATCTAGACTCGCCGAGTAGGGTCGCAGATTTGGTCGCGGGTTCGCGACTGGACTCGACGAGTCCAGGTATGGACTCGGCGAGTCGACGCTGTTCAGTGGAAAACCCTAGCCGTTCAGTTGGGAAGTATATAAGGGATCCTATGCCTCCATTATTCGCCTTTTGGCCGACTGAGAAGGGTCCTAAATCGGTTGTGGGCATCCAGAACAAGGATTGAAGATCATGGGTGATTTGAGGAAGTTATTGTCCAAGAAGGAGAAGGTTTTGGCTAATGGGACAGCAAGGGAATCACGTTTTGAGGCTTGGGGACACTGAGAGTGCATGATTCAGGTAATCTTTCGGATTATTTCCTGTTATGTGAATGTGTGCATGGATTTAGGGTTTGTGAAACCCATTTGGAGTCTAGATGGATTGTTATGTTGTTATACAAAAGTTTATACCCTGGTAATAGGATGATTAGAGGTCCAGAAGTCCCATGAGTGTGTTTTTCGGGAATATATGTATCTCAGGAAGCAGTTCGATCGACTGCATGGCGTGGACTCGCCGAGTCGGATGATCAGACTCGGCGAGTAGCTTGAAGATTCACTGGGACTCGCCGAGTTGTTCTTCAGACTCGGCGAGTGGAGTCGGGGTGGCCCCGCGATTCTTCCAGGAGAAACTCGTCGAGTAAAGGGGATACTCGACGAGTAGGAAGGGAATCTTAAGGACTCGGCGAGTCATTGGGTTGACTCGACGAGTAGGGTCAGTCAGGGGTTGACTTTGACCTTGTCTTTGATCAATGATTGACCAGTGGTTCCAGGGGTATTTTGGTAATTGTTGTTTATCGTTTGAGTTCAGTGCATTGGCGGTTATCCAGGAGTGGAGATCGTATCAGTGATCGGAGCAGCTTGAGCTATCTGTTCAGTCGGCAGTTTCGAGGTGAGTTATCCTCACTATATCAACAGGGTCTAAGGCACCAAGGCCGGCCCTTTATTGTATTGAGATTCAGTTACGTTTATCATGTTAGTGCTGGTTGTGTCTGCATCCGGGTAGTTAGGACGGTACATGCTAGGGGACCTTGTAAAGGTCAGTTCTCGATATGCTGAGTAATGTTATGCTAGTGATCGGATAGGGTAGTAGCCCGGTTAGAGTAATGATATGCTATGTGATCTGTTTACTCGATTTGTTGATTATGACTGTTATATGACTGTATGTTTTGTGCACATGGTTGTTTGGACTAGAGATGGGTTGAGGCGGGTCCTGCTTTGTGCTGTAGGCCAAGATACCCAGGGCGGACCGGTTGTTCCGAAGGCCCAGCGAGCGGTCCGGATAGGCTGTAGGCCCCACGAGGGCGGACCAGACGTGCCGAGGCTCGGAGAGTGGACCAGGATGACTGAAGGCCCGATGCGGGCGGACCAGTCACACTGAAGACTCGGAGAGTGGACCAGGTGGGTTGAAGGCCAATGCGGGCGGACCAACCCCACTGTAGACTCGGAGGACATGACTAGACCCGGAGGATGGATCCAACGGACTGAAGGCCTGATAAGGCGGACCAGTCACGATAGACCCGATATGCATGATTGTTCTATGATCTGTTTTGTTATGTATGATTTATATGTTTTGGACCGGAAGGTCACGGCCTGGAAAGGCGTATGCGCGGTTGGTATTTTGGGGGTATCTCACTAAGCTTTCGGGCTTACAGTTGTGGTTTAATGTTTTTCAGGTTCTTCAGGAGACTGTGGCAAGGCGAAGGCGCGATCGTACCGTTCCTCATGATTTTGTAACAATGAGATTCTGGGAATACTTAAATGAATTGTATTGAAAACCTTTTTGTGAACATTTTAATGAAAATCGGGTTGCTTTGAAAATTTAAATTGGTTGTGTTTTTCGGATGTTACAAGTTGGTATCAGAGCCTTGGTTTGAGTGAATTGGAGGAACACTTGTGTGACTCCAGTCTCAAATCGAGGAGAGTTTTCAAAAAGAGAAATTAAAATGGTTTTCAAAATAAGTAAAGGAGGACGCGGAGGTACGATCAGCCGGAGCCAGTAAGTAACCCCAAAATATCATACATGGCAATTGTTTTATTGAGCTTTGATAGAACAGCATGCTAGAGTTAGGCTAGGGATCTTCAGGATTTATTGATGAGTTGCCTGATTTATGATGCCTGCTAGCCTAGGGTTCCTTGCGAGAGATTTCTAGTGTTCCTCTAGTGGTGAGGATAGAGCGTTGTTATATGTGTCGCTAGGGTGTTGTGGGAGTACTTCATACAAATATGGGTTGGTGCGGAAGGTAGTATGGGCCCGTACTACTGAAAGCACGGACTCATACGCGTATCAGGGAAATCATGACCTCTAGGGTTGGGATGAGAGCTAGTTCCCGGTTAGTGGAATATGTCTGAGATTGGTGTTTTGTTTTCAGTATGGAGATTCCAGGGCACGCTGGGAGTGGATCCGGGTCAGGATCAGGAGCAGGAGAGGGAGCTCCAAGTGGGTCTGCACAGCCAGAGGTTGTCAGTCAGATGAGTACGCACGAGTTGGATGCGAGGATTCGCGAGATTCTGCATGATGAGGTTGCCGCATTGATTCGGGCTGAGCTGCCAGAGTTGTTTGGGTCGATCAAGACCGCTATGGTGGAGTATTTTGATGAGCGTTATGCGGCTCTCACGGAGACGGCTGCCGCGGCGGCTACCGCAGCAGTAGCGGCGGCAGGAGGAGGAGCCAGTAGAGGTTTTCAGTATCGGGACTTCGATAATACGAAGCCTCCCACTTTTGATGGAGTTCAGGATCCGATCGTCGCTATGAGGTGGTTATCAGATGTGGAAGGATGTTTCTTCACTTGCTCATGCCCTGCTGATCAGAGGGTGAGGTGTGCTTTGAACCTGTTGAGGCTCGGAGCAAAGGATTGGTGGAGATTGACCACGGGATTGTATTCGGATGCGCAGAGGGCTGCGATTTCATGGGATCGGTTCAGGGAGATGTTCAGTACTCGCTATGTTCCACAGGTCGAGAGGGAGAGGTTGGCTCAGGAGTTCTTGGAGCTAAAGCAGGATTCGGAATCGGTGACGGAAATCACCAGGATGTTTACTGAGAGGGCGATGTTTTGTCCCGAGTTCGCTTCGGAGCAGGCTCAGATGTCCCGATATCTGAGTATGCTAAAGAGGGATATCAGACAGTTTGTGTCTGCGCAGAGGTGCGAGACCTTGCTGGAGTTGCAGGAGGCCGCCAGGCGGCGCGAGTTAGAGATTGAGTTACAGATGCGTGAGCTGAGGCAAGCTCCGGTTCAGTCGCAGCCGGCGACGAAACGGTCTAAGACCGTTGATTTCAGGATGGGAGACCAGGGTGGCCATGTCTGTGGTAAGTGTGGAAGGGGTCATGCCGGGGTTTGTCGGTCTGGTGGAGCATGCCGCAAGTGCGGGAAGGAGGGACACTATGCGAGGGATTGTCGGCAGTCGGTGCCGGTTCGGGATTTGAGGATATGCTATCATTGTCATCAGGTTGGACATTTGAAGGTCAACTGTCCACGGATTGCTGCAGGATCGGTGCAGGCTCCAGCACCGGCTACGTTGAGGATCACAGGTGGAGGTCAGGGTGGAGCGGAGCCCCCAAGGGCTTAGGGTCGTGTTTTTCAGCTTGCTGTTGCGGGTATGTTTCCTTCTGATGTTTTGATTATTTATGCTTGTTGTGGTGTATTGTTATCTGTTAGATTCGTTGGTTGGCTATGGAAATTGCGTTTCGGGTTTCTTGTGGTATTCGTTGTCCCTTGAGGGATCGTTATGGTTTTGGGATTGTACTTCGAGCCATCATTGATTATCTTGAGAAGATTGGTGGCGGATGCGGTGTTAGTTTGGAGGCTGGTTGGATTCTACAACCTGAGGAATGGAAAGATGAAGATTGAGTCGCTTTCGAGCGGGTTGTACAGCGCAGGAGCATGATTTGTATGAAAGTTGTCGGTACTGGTGAAACGCACTTGGAGTGCATGTGCTGATTCCTACGAGGTGCTTTGGAAGATCGGTGATGGCGACCGATGATTATCTGTCAGCGTCTCAAGTGGGGGAGAATTGGAAATTCTCTGGATGGTCGTTGGGCATGGAAGGTTGTTTAGCCGCTTGGGAATTCAGCGGAATTCCTATCAGATGAGAGCAGGCTCGGATGGGTGAGCCGTAGGCGTGCGGGGCGAAATACAGACCTAGAACAGTTGATCGAGGAAGGCATGGGTGCGGGCCGGGATCGAGTATGTATGATGGAGGTAGAGTTCGGAACCCCTAGAGGGCTAGAACGGTATGCACGGGAGGATTTCCCGAAGAGATAGTTGGAATGATGAGTGATTGTGGAGCGGTCCGGATAGACTGAAGGCCGGTAGGCGTACCAGTCAGGCCGAAGGCTCGGAGGACGGTCCAGTCAGATTGGCTGAAGGTTCTGAGAGTGGTCCAGATTGGCTGAAGGCCCGGGGAGGCGGTCCAGTCATGCTGAAGACTCTGCAAGTAATATTGGATCGGTTAGAGGCTATGGGTTGCGTATGTCGCGATGGGATTACATTGAGAGGTCTGGCCCCGGCTAGCGATCTTGAGCAGTGAAGGTAGTGCATGGGCTTGAGAGTCCTTGTGCTAAGAGCCAGAGTAGCGGTAATGCATGGATATTGGGTACGCCCTAAAGTGGTAATGTGGCGTAGGATGAGCACCATGGTGCCTGTCATGGTGGCTGGGCAGACAAGTGGGGTTTCACGGAGGTGAAAGCGGCAGTGCAGAGTTGCGATCGCAGTGGTCCGTCGATGATCTTTGAGTAGTGTGTTGCGGCGGCGGAATATAAGTTTTTTCGACTCGATATGTTGCTTTGGGCGCAGAGGGAATATCGCGACGTAGAGTCAGGGAGAGGAGTTAGGAAGGGATGCAGAGCAAGAGTCTTGGACTCTCAGTGAGATCATGATCAGGGTTCAGGGTATGTATCAGTGGTTTATCCTGGAAGGATGTTGAGGATATCGACTATATATCAGGTTATCCGCACCTGAGGGTGCTAGAGCTAGATCGGCATGTAGGTGTGATTGCGATAGGAGAACTCGGGGGAGTTGCTCCGAAATGGAAGAATGAGTCTTTCGGTCGTTATGATAAAGGTAGAGTGGAATTTGGATCGGGAATCCGAGGGTGCGTGGCTTTATAGCCATGTGAGTCAAGTGGAAGATGAGAATAGGAGCAGTAAGGCATCATGGATAATTCTCGGTTACAGAGAGCGATGGACAGTACAGAGATTGGGCTTCAGTCGTCAGAGCAGATTCAGCAGATGAGACAGAGGTTATTGACCGCCCAGAGCCGGCAGGAAGTTATGCAGACAGACGCCGTTACGAGCATGTGATTCCGGTCGGCGACCTCGCATTTCTGTCGGGGTGTTTCAATTTAGGAAGAGGGGTAAATGGGGGGCCCCGGTATGTTGGATCTTTTCGTGAAGGTACGAAGGTAGGAAGGGTGACCTATTGTTGGAGCGGTCAACGGAATTGGGACGGATCCATGACACTGGTATGTGTCGCAGTTGAAGAGGTGTATATCGGATGAGTCAGCAGTGATTCTACTAGAGAAGGATTAGGTGGATGCGAGCCTGTGTTGCGTCGAGGGGCCAGGGACCGTCGGAGATCGGAAGATCAGGGTTCTGAGGAACAAGGAGGTACCTCGGGTATTGGTTCAGTAGCGGCCTCGGAAGAGATCGGTGGTGTCCAGGGAAGCCGAAACGTGAGATGCGGGAGCAACAGCCAGACCTATTTTCAGAGTGAGACTTCGAGGGCGAAGTCTAATTCTAGTGGGGGAGAATTGTAACAGCCCAAAATCTCAAGTATTGTTAAATTGCATTTTGGGGTGTTTTAAAGGGGAGACTCGGCGAGTTGGATCTAGACTCGCCGAGTAGGGTCGCAGATTTGGTCGCGGGTTCGCGACTGGACTCGACGAGTCCAGGTATGGACTCGGCGAGTCGACGCTGTTCAGTGGAAAACCCTAGCCGTTCAGTTGGGAAGTATATAAGGGATCCTATGCCTCCATTATTCGCCTTTTGGCCGACTGAGAAGGGTCCTAAATCGGTTGTGGGCATCCAGAACAAGGATTGAAGATCATGGGTGATTTGAGGAAGTTATTGTCCAAGAAGGAGAAGGTTTTGGCTAATGGGACAGCAAGGGAATCACGTTTTGAGGCTTGGGGACACTGAGAGTGCATGATTCAGGTAATCTTTCGGATTATTTCCTGTTATGTGAATGTGTGCATGGATTTAGGGTTTGTGAAACCCATTTGGAGTCTAGATGGATTGTTATGTTGTTATACAAAAGTTTATACCCTGGTAATAGGATGATTAGAGGTCCAGAAGTCCCATGAGTGTGTTTTTCGGGAATATATGTATCTCAGGAAGCAGTTCGATCGACTGCATGGCGTGGACTCGCCGAGTCGGATGATCAGACTCGGCGAGTAGCTTGAAGATTCACTGGGACTCGCCGAGTTGTTCTTCAGACTCGGCGAGTGGAGTCGGGGTGGCCCCGCGATTCTTCCAGGAGAAACTCGTCGAGTAAAGGGGATACTCGACGAGTAGGAAGGGAATCTTAAGGACTCGGCGAGTCATTGGGTTGACTCGACGAGTAGGGTCAGTCAGGGGTTGACTTTGACCTTGTCTTTGATCAATGATTGACCAGTGGTTCCAGGGGTATTTTGGTAATTGTTGTTTATCGTTTGAGTTCAGTGCATTGGCGGTTATCCAGGAGTGGAGATCGTATCAGTGATCGGAGCAGCTTGAGCTATCTGTTCAGTCGGCAGTTTCGAGGTGAGTTATCCTCACTATATCAACAGGGTCTAAGGCACCAAGGCCGGCCCTTTATTGTATTGAGATTCAGTTACGTTTATCATGTTAGTGCTGGTTGTGTCTGCATCCGGGTAGTTAGGACGGTACATGCTAGGGGACCTTGTAAAGGTCAGTTCTCGATATGCTGAGTAATGCTATGCTAGTGATCGGATAGGGTAGTAGCCCGGTTAGAGTAATGATATGCTATGTGATCTGTTTACTCGATTTGTTGATTATGACTGTTATATGACTGTATGTTTTGTGCACATGGTTGTTTGGACTAGAGATGGGTTGAGGCGGGTCCTGCTTTGTGCTGTAGGCCAAGATACCCAGGGCGGACCGGTTGTTCCGAAGGCCCAGCGAGCGGTCCGGATAGGCTGTAGGCCCCACGAGGGCGGACCAGACGTGCCGAGGCTCGGAGAGTGGACCAGGATGACTGAAGGCCCGATGCGGGCGGACCAGTCACACTGAAGACTCGGAGAGTGGACCAGGTGGGTTGAAGGCCAATGCGGGCGGACCAACCCCACTGTAGACTCGGAGGACATGACTAGACCCGGAGGATGGATCCAACGGACTGAAGGCCTGATAAGGCGGACCAGTCACGATAGACCCGATATGCATGATTGTTCTATGATCTGTTTTGTTATGTATGATTTATATGTTTTGGACCGGAAGGTCACGGCCTGGAAAGGCGTATGCGCGGTTGGTATTTTGGGGGTATCTCACTAAGCTTTCGGGCTTACAGTTGTGGTTTAATGTTTTTCAGGTTCTTCAGGAGACTGTGGCAAGGCGAAGGCGCGATCGTACCGTTCCTCATGATTTTGTAACAATGAGATTCTGGGAATACTTAAATGAATTGTATTGAAAACCTTTTTGTGAACATTTTAATGAAAATCGGGTTGCTTTGAAAATTTAAATTGGTTGTGTTTTTCGGATGTTACACCATGCCTAGGCCGTAAACTCCCTTATGTATTGTAAATGATGTTTTTAATTCAATCCAAGCCTTAAGAAAAATTAATCCAAGCATTTCCAAGTGTCCATATCCATTTATGACTCAAATTTGCACCATAAACCACCCTACCATGAGTTTACGGCCGTAAACTCATGGGGAATGGGTGTTTTGGACCAAAAACTCTTGTATAAGTTTATTTATGAGGAGTAAACTCAAGTCCCAAGTCCCTAGTGTCATTTCACGTCCTTAAACGCCACCCGGGTCCTTCCAAACACTTGTATCGGAGTGTTTTCGCGACTAGAAGCAAGTGTCCCTAACATATACATAAACTAAGTCCTAATTAGATACAAATGCGTATCTTTACATTATAATTAGGAACCTCGTGTATTTTCAAGCCCCGGATCAACTCTTAGCATCCAAATCGTTATACTTCTCGTCCGGTGAGTTCATACCCCTACGTCTTTTTCACTATTTTTAACTGTTTTCAGGGGGGAATACAAGCAAACCAAAACTGTTTCCAGATCATAAGATTTATGTATTTCAAATAATATCTGGCAAACTTATAAACTCTTATTCTTCTTATGTATTATGTTGAGCAAAAGGAATGATTTATCAATTACAACTAAATGGATTTTAGTTAAGAAAATAATCAAACTAATCAAATTATTATCGGAATAATTTGGGGTTCTATGTTTCTCTTTATATCATGTACTGATATCTGTATTTAGTTATTAGATAAACTATGTCTGATTCAGTTTATCTCTATATCATTCGAATGTTTTTGCCAGATAGTCTCATTGTATATATCTATTTTTCACTGTATCATGTCTTGAAATCTTTGTATGTTTGGTATCGTATGAGAATCCTGTGAATAGTTTAATACTAGCTTGTGAGATAGTCACTACCCTTTATGGATGATCAAGTAAATCCTCTCCGGAAGTGTAACCAGAGTCTCCTGGAGGGAGAGCGAGGAATTTGTGAATAGATCTATTCGGGACTGACAATCCCACACCTTCACTGCTAGCTACAGTTAGGCGGGCACGCCTGGGGTGACAAATTCTGTATATCATTCGACGTCTGACTATTGTCAAGGAGGTCTCGTTGTCGTATCAGCATGGTTACCCGACTCACAATACGTATTAATATAAACTTATTCACAGTTAGGATTTGTTTAGAATCTATATCTCGTTCGGGATGGTAATCCCTGGGTTTTATGTCTATATCTCGTTCGGGATGATAATCCCATGATCTTGTGTCTGTATCTCGTTCGGGATGATAATCCCATGATTTTATCAACTATCATATAACTAGTTTCGGGATAGTGATCCCATGGTTTATCAACCTATCTTATATCTACTTTCGGGATAGTGATCCCATGATCTTTATCAAATTATCTTATAACTGGTTCGGGATGTTAGTCCCAAGGTTTTCAAATACTAACTGGTTCGGGATGTTAGTCCCAAGGTTTTCAAAATACTTTCTATCTACAGTTCGTCTAAATTATAGTATACTATGTGTTATTCAATCAATCTTGCATTTAGGAAAATATGGGATTTTCCTGGGGTTAACTTATATCTTATAGCAGAACTGTAACGAAAGATAACTTAACTACTTTACATAAGAAAATATGGGATTTTCTTGGATATCAAACCTTTTTAGAAAAATAAAGGAAAACGATGCATTTTCACAAATCAAAACCGCTTATGAACTCACCAGCTTTATGCTGATTTTCAAACTGCTTGTATTCTCAGGTCCAAGTTAGACAGGTACCTGGCGATATCTTTTGGTGAAGATGAAGTGCTCCGAAGACTCGTCTCTTTTGTTCATATGATATATGTATAACTTTGTACAATTTACTTTTGAACCAAATGTAAACTTTCATATATATGTAATGTAATGGTTGTTTACTGTGATTACTATGTACATTGGATTTGATACACAACATGGAGTCAACCCCGGGAACGTTTCCGCCTTTGGTTTTCGGGGTGTGACAATCTTAAAAAATGGATTAGCATGAACATTACCACATCAAAAAACAAGTTTATAAGTTCAAAAACAACTTAGCGTAATGTTCCTAGTCCATTTCTAGCCAAAAAACTCGAAAATATGCTGTCTGGGGGTCCAACTCGTCAAGTGCATGAACCAACTCGGCGAGTTGGATCGATTTGATCACTTTTTAGGCATGGACTCGCCGAGTGTCCTGATGGACTCGCCGAGTCTGATGATCAGACAGCAACAAATTCGTTTTTTCAGCTTCTATTGCAGGTATAACAAGAAAACAAGCCTAGGCTCTGATACCACTGTTGGGTTTTGAGAATTCTAACACTCCTTAGTGTACATGCAACCCTAAATACCTTGGATCTATGTTTTCTCTATTATACATGAAAATAAGAACTTCCAAGGTATTATCCTAATCTAGCATACAAATCAATTAATGTAACAAGATAGAATACATACCTTTGATGTAGCTTGATGTCTTCAAGCTTTAAGAGCTTAGCCCCAATAGTGTGGAAGCCTCAAGTGGAATCACAAATCACCAAAACACCTTGGAATACTTTAGAGAATATGGATACTTGGTTCTCTCTAGTGAAATTGGCTGGCCCTTCTTAGTGTACCACACTAGTGCCGATTTCACCAACCAAGGACATCTTTATATAGTATAGAGACTAGGGTTAAACCCATGACCTTTCATTTCATATGATCCATGGGTTAAACACTCCATGGACTATCCATGAGAGCTTAGCCCAACCTAAATGAACTTGGCCCATTCCATATATACATGAGCCCATATTTAATTAGTTCATTTTGATCACTTAATTAATTCTAAATTAATTGTTGATCAATACTAATTAAATAATATGATTCCATAATAATATATTAGAACATGTAATATATTAATATTAATCATAAACATACTATTCTCAAAAGATTATCCATATAAATTGTGTCGGTGAAGTGCAACCCAAATGGACCATGCCGGGTCGGGTCAAGTTCATACCAAATATAGTTATGGACTTAGACATTAATCCAACAGTAAATGACTTACTTATCTATTCTCGTAGTAAGAAGGAAATCATGAAGAGCATCTACAACAAACCATTGAAACAATACGATTAGAGAAGCTTTACGCAAAGTTCTCTAAATTCGAGTTTTGGAATTGAAGAGTCAAATTCCTAAGACACACTATTAGTGATGTGAGAATTCTTGAGGACCCTTCCAATAATCAAAACCGTTGAGAATTTGTCCGCACCGAATACGCCGATGGGAATTCACCAAATCGTAGGTCTCGCTGACCTACTGTCGTAGTTCATTTAGAACTCCTCGCGAATTACGGAACCACTTACCACTTTGACCAAGAAGGGAGCGGCCCTTAACTGGGAAGGGAAGCAAGAGGAAGAAACCTTTGGAATTGCAAGTGAGAGACTAAATTCTTTTGGAAGTCTCACCCTGGAAAGGCTTGATACGCTTCGGAAAGCGTGGTAAGCTAAATCCAAGATAGTTAGGACCTTCGAGATTCTTGTAAGAATCGGCCATTGTAGCTTACAAATTCAACCTACCTGCGAACTCAATAACATACATTTTACCCCCCACGTCTCGAACTAAAAAAAGTGTCTGTCCGACGAGACTCTTGTAATCCCACTCGACGAGATCAAGATCAACAAGAGCCTCACCGTCATGGAAGAACCGTAGTGACCATGGACCGAGAGGTCAATTGAACGAAGCAATGTCGCTTCCCATTAGTGAAGGTTCGCTAGAATGCCAACCGAGGACCAGAATTCACTTGGGATCGAGAGGATTCAATCGATTAGGAAGTATCCCCACCTCTTGAATTGATTATTCACATCTACTCCTTTACCTAAATTCTAATTTTGGGACAAAATTCCCTCTAACAGCGGGATGATGTGACAACCCGAAATTTTCTATCCTGTTCAGTCAAACACTTCATTGAAGTTGAAACTCATTTCAACCATCTTTTAGCACAATTAGGAGTTTGTTTGAGAATTTTGAGACTTGTACACTTAAAGCATAAGTGTTGGAAAGTAACTGCTCAAGCCTCAGCACTAAAATTCATGCCATAAACTCCATAAGGTGGAGTTTACGGCCGTAAACTCAAGAGGGCCGTGAACTCCCACACACACACACATACACACACACAAATATATATATATATATATATATATATATATATATATATACATATATATATATATATATATGTGTGTGTGTGTGTATATATATATATATATATGAGTTTTGAACATTTCTAGCCATTTTCTCCCTTCTCAAACCCAAGAACTTCAGTTTTGTCTCTAGTATCATCGGGATCTTTGTCCTTAATCTTCCAAACTCGTAATTTTCTTGCCCTAACTAGTTGATATCTTACATGAACTAGTGATCTTACATGATTTCATCCGTGAAATCATTCCATTTTGTAGATCTTCAAGTTTTACCAAGAACACCAAGAACACAAACTAGTGTTCTTGGCCAAAGACGACCATTCAAGCTCCTAGATCGTAAGTGCTCTTGTTGTAACTCATTGTAGACTAGGTTTAACATGTTTAGAGCTTAGAAAGCAAAAAAAATTACATGATCCAAGGAGTTTACGGCCAAGGCATGTTCTTTGGCCGTAAACCCTTTTTAGTGGGGCAAAATGCATCCTAACACCTTACCAAGCCTTGGAACTTAGTATAGAACCTTACACCATTGAACTAAGGACGTCAAGAAACAAAATAGTAATTCATACCATGAGTTTATGGCCGTAAACTCATGGGGAAGTGGTTCCCAAGCCGCAAACTCAATATAAGGTCATTCTTGGACCTTAAACCCACCTAGCATCTTGTTTAAGCCTTGGAACACTTAACCACTTAAGACACGATAACTTTAAGCCTCATTTGGTGACTCATTTGAGAGTTTACGGCCAGGAGTAAACTCCCATGGGCCGTAAACTCCAACAAGTATAGTCTATGGACCATAAACTCACTTACAAAGCCTTATACTCCTTTGTTGCAACCCAATGGCCTCCTAACACTTTGACCAAAGTGTTTTCCACGCCTTAGAATGTTTATACATGTCCAATTAGTGTTATAATCACTAATTGTATATATACATACGTCTTTATTTGTTATTAGGACTATTGTGTGTGTTTAAGTCTTCACTTGATACAAAGCACTTGTCTGATACTTCCATCTGATCCACTCACTGCAGGTGAGTTCATAGCCCTTAATTAACCTTCTAAATGTTTCTAAATGTTTATAAATGCTTTTATAGGGGGGGAGACAAGTTGAATCATGCTAGTTAGTACAACAATCACATGTGATTAATAACTATCATACAAAAGGATTTACTACACTTTTAGCTGTTTACTTAGGATACTACTTCCAAATGACTTACTAAAACGTTTTTACATGTTAAAGCTCTTTATCAAACTATCTTAGATACTGTATGTTTCCTTTCAAACTCTACTACAATTGTATTTCAAACAAAGGTTTACTTATACTTAAAATTATTCTTATCAAACAAACTGCTTTCAAATCATTTTATAAAATGACATCAAGTCATCTTTCCTTAGTTATTAAAATTTTCAAAGGTTTTACAAAACATATTTCATAATTTTATATTGTCAAATACATGCCCATATATGTATAGTTATATAAGTAATGTTTAAAGCACTTAGGACGGCTAGCTCGCCTTATTTCCTTTTCCTCGTTGGAATGTGGCCTTAGGGCATCGGTTATTCATCCGAATGTCGTCTAAATATTAGTTATATATCATGTCTACATATATCGACATAAAAGCTCCACCAGTTAGTTCAGTACCTTTGGGTAGCAAAGGCATACTTTCAGTTATACACGTACATTAATAGTAACTATAATAGGCATAGTTAGGAGATACTACTTACTATTCCAAGTACAAGGAATCACACAAGAGTCAGTTCATTCATGAGTCTATACTAATACATTACATACTATATGAACAGATACGTTTACATAGATACGCTTACATGAATACATTTACATAGATACGCTTACGTGAATACATTTACATAGATACGCTTACGTGAATACGCTTACAAGAATACGTTTACATAGATATGCTTACATGAACACGTTACATTAATACATTTAATAGACACCATTACATAGATTCTGTTACAAACATTTAGGGACTTACCATTCCACACCCAAAGCTGTTAGCTACCGTAGGGAAAATGATCATCGACGGGTGTCTACGGTTATACTGTTCGGCGAGTTTCCACGCCGTGAATATCCTAGTACAATACAAATTTTAGTTATTATATTATGTTCCTTCCTTTACTTTGTGACACACTCACATAAACGACGAGGTAGGATATGCTTGATATAGATAGACTATTTTCCTTATTACCTTTATATTGTGACTCTTATGCATAAACAATGAGGTAAACTATAGTATTATAATAATAGTTAAACAGGGAAAAACTGTCACATTTATAGTGATTCTTACTTACAAAACAGCCGGGTATTAGTAGAAGGCTGCTTTTAAAACAGTCGGGTCTTGGTAGAAGGCTGCTTTCAAAACAGTCGGGTCTTGGTAGAAGGATACTTTCAAAACAGTCAGGTCTTGGTAGAAGATTACTTTTTATATTAGTAGGAAATAGGAGATTTTCTAGGGTTTTCAAACGTTTACAATTACTTACAAACACTTTCATACTTATACAAACTTTTCCTCAAAACAATTATAAGTCTTTTATTACAAGTTTCATTTCCAAATCAATGACATTAAAATACTTATGAATTCACCAGCTTTATTGCTGATACTCGCTTTCAAAATAACTTGTATTCTCAGGTCACAAATAGACAGGTACGACGACCAGGTTTTGTGAAGACGGAGTGGTCAAGACTCGTCTTTAAATTTGAATATTCATTATGTTGTCTTATACTTTGAGAAAACACACTTGTATTTAAAATTATACTATTAATGCAATGGATGATGTTGTTGCTTGTTTACTACTTTTCATTGTTGTGATACTATACATGACGTCCTCCGCCGCAGAACGTTTCTGCCATTCTCAGTTTTGGGGTGTGACAGTTAACCACACACGCTCCACTAACGGCTTAAGCAAAGTGCAAAGTGTAATTTCATCATTTATCACCTTTTTCACATTTTCCTAAAGTAACTAAGATTGAGAATTTATAAAACATTTAGTTACTTTATAATCATCATACTTTTAATGAGGAATAAAGTCATTGTCTTACCCGTTCGGCTAACGACACTCCACCAGTGAAGGAAGCGGTGGGTGAGAGTGGACACCCATTAAGCTGCCATTTTATAGGCAACAACCTTATACCCCCTTATAGACCATCTTCGTGAATGAGGCCTACTAACTGTAAAATGTCACACCCCCAAACCAGAATGGCGGAAACATTCGGGGGTGGATGACTTCACGTAGTATCACAACCATTGAATATTGTAAAGAAAGTAACACAACCATCACATATATAATGAAAACGTTTGTTTTTGCGTTATACATATTAGCAAAAGAATATTACAATGAGATAATAAATGTTCAATAATAAAACATCCTTAGTGTTCCCTTCTCCAAAAGCTGGTGGTTACCTGTATTACTAATTCCCTGAGAAATACAAGTGTTTTCGAAAAAGTGTCAACAATTAAGTTGGTGAGTTCATAAGTTTTTTGCATTGAAAAGTATGTCCTTTTTGATAGTAAATCGATGAACGAGGTTTTCAGAGAATCCAATATTTTCTATAAATGATTTGAAAAGTTTCCCGTGTTGGAGTGCGTTTGTATTTTCCATACTTGAATATTAGTGATAAAATTTGTGTTAACAATAAGATGGAAAAATGAAATGCATATATGAATCTCGTAAATCAAACTTGTTTTATACTTTTATGTGAGTTTTATAACCATGCTATTGACACTGATGGCCTGTAACAACGTTCTTCAGGCGTTGGAACTGTTATGACATTTGTCACCCCAGGCCTGCCGGCCTAGCTGTAGCTAACAGCTTAGGTGTGGGATTGTCAATCCCGTATAGATCTATACACAAGTATCACTCTCTCTCTCCAAGAGATTATGGTATATAATACAGGACTTGAAATGCATACATACGAGTACGTTGAAGTTTAAATATCTCACATTACTTGGTATAAACAGATTTACGATAATAAAGACTTTACTTCTTTTGAAAGCATTTCGTTTGTCGAGATGTATATGTAAAATGTATGAATCACTTGAATACTACACTCATTATAGTTTCTCAAAAGTATGTTCCCATTTGGTAATAACAACTTGGTGATATAATAGCCCTTTAAACATACTGTTCTTTTAGTATCAAAACCCTATAAAAACGATAATTATGTTTATAAAATGATACTTTGATTTGTAATGTACTTGTATTCCCCCCCCCCCCCCTAAAATGTGAAAAGAATTGAAAAGTAGGGGTATGAACTCACTCGTTAAGTTTGAAGAGAGAGGCTAGGGTTGAGCAGAACTTCGACCGCGGATGGTTGCGTCGTCGGGCTCTTCGGGGATCTCTGCAGCGTAAATCTTTCGTCGGGGGCTCGAGTGCGGAAACCGAGGTGAGGGAATGGTCTCTGGTGCTTGGAAGGGTGTGAGAGTATCTGGAGAATTTGTGAATGTGTGCTTAAACTCGAAGCTTATGCCTTCTATTTATAGGGCTGGAAACGCCCGTACGCGGCGCGTAATCTTGGAGTACGTGGGGCGTAATATGGCGTCATGGCTTACGACTCGGGTCTAGCTAAGCGTAGCTTGGGCAGGCCGATGGGACTCGACTCTGGGTTTAATACGCGGGGCGTACTCCTAGAGTACGCGGGGCGTAATCCCTGCTTCCGACTTCTAAATTCCGTAACTTTCGCGTACGAGCTCCGTTTTTCGCGTTCTTTATATCCACGCGTAGGTGAGATTATGCTCTACAACTTTCATTTAGACTCCGTCGGCTAGTTTTGACTTTATTTTTAATGATATATTTTTAATAGGCCGGGCCTCCTAAAGTTCGTTAAAAATTCATAGGTTCTTTATTCGACGTCGGTTTTCGTTTGTCTTTTTATTGTTTTATTACCACTGAGGAGATCTTCAACTTCCATTTAGGTGGCGATAGCTAAATAACACTCGATCTTCAATCCGAGTTTTTAGCCCTCTACTACTATTACGAAACTTTGAAAATCCGTAACTTCTTCATACGAGATCCAATTTGGGCGATCTTTTTATGCACGCTCACCTTTCAACGAGATCTACGACTTTTGTTTAGATACTTAAGGCAAAAATGCATTTTATTGAGATTCTACTTTTTACGTCAAATAATGTTTTAACGTCGTGTCGTAAATATACGAGTGGTTATAATTCCTTCAATATAACCCGGTTTTGAGCATTCTTTATGTTTTTGGAAACCTTGGCATGATATCTAATATTTGATGCATCCCAACTTAGATACTTGAACACTTTATTTTCGAGGTTAATTTCGTTGTACTTAGCTTTCGAGTGTTACAATGCTTTTGGAAAATATAGGGTTGTCACATCATCCCCCTGTTAAGGGAATTTCGTCCAGAAATTTAATCTAAGATAGTGTTTACAGTTTTAGGAAAAAGATGCGGGTACTTTTGTTTCATCTGATCCTCGCGTTCCCAGGTGTATTCAGGTCCTCGCTTGGCGTTCCAGCGGACCTTTACAATGGGTATGCGACATTGTTTAGTCCTTTTGATTTCTCGATCCATGATCTCTACTGGTTCCTCCACAAATTGAAGGTTTTCATTTATTGCAATTTCGCCTAGAGGGACGACAAGGGTCTCGTCGGATAAGCACTTCTTCAGATTCGATACGTGAAAGGTAGGGTGTACGTTGTGGAGTTCCTGAGGCAGTCTAAGTTTGTAGGCCACTGGACCGATCCTGGCAAGGATCTCGAATGGTCCGATGTATCTATGGTTCAGTTTTCCACGTTTTCCGAAGCGTATTAAACCTTTCCAAGGTGAGACTTTGAGTAGGACATGGTCTCCAACTTGGAATTCCAAGGGTTTGCATCTCTTATCTGCGTAACTCTTTTGTCTATCCCTTGATGCTTTTAGACGTTCTCGGATTTGAACAATCTTCTCCGTAGTCTCCCTTATGATTTCTGGTCCAGTGAGCGTGTTGTCGGTTGCTTGTCCTTTTGCTAGTTGCGTGTCCCCCACTTCGGCCCAGCACAAAGCTAACCTGCATTTGCGGCCATAGAGGGCTTCGAACGGGGCAGCTTTGATACTGGTGTGGTAGCTATTGTTGTACGAGAACTCGACCAATGGTAGATGTGTATCCCATGCTTTTCCAAAATCGATTACGCAAGCTCTCAGCATGTCTTCTAGGGTTTGTATAGTTCTCTCGCTCTGGCCGTCGGTTTGTGGGTGATAAGCGGTACTCATGTCTAGCCTTGTCCCCAAAGCTTTTTGTAGAGACTGCCAGAACCTTGAGGTGAATCTACTATCTCGGTCCGAGATAATGGATATGGGCACACCATGCAGTCGTACAATTTCTCTGAGGTATGTCCTTGTTAACTTCTCCAATTTATCCGTCTCTTTGATCGGTAGGAAATGCGCTGACTTAGTTAACCTGTCGACAATTACCCAAATGGTGTCGAGTCCGCTTGTTGTCTTGGGTAATTTTGTTATGAAATCCATGGTTATCCGCTCCCACTTCCAT
The DNA here is from genome assembly GCF_051521515.1 of Lactuca serriola. Lineage (NCBI taxonomy): Eukaryota > Viridiplantae > Streptophyta > Magnoliopsida > Asterales > Asteraceae > Lactuca > Lactuca serriola. The sequence continues at coordinate 117,830,537 of NC_136408.1, forward strand.
TCGGGTATTTCTGGTTGTTGTAATAAACCCGAGGGCTTCTGATATTCCACCTTGACTTTAGCACATGTCAGGCATTTGCTCACGTAGGTAGCAATTTCGGCTTTCATGTTTTGCCACCAATACAACTTTTTGAGATCGAGATACATCTTATCGGAGCCGGGATGTATGGAGTATCGTGTTTTATGGGCTTCGTCCATAACAATTTCTCTGAATCCACCAAACTTCGGTATCCAAATTCGATCCATGAATTAACGAATTCTGTTGTTCTTGGTCTCAAGGTTTTTATCCATTCCCCTTAGGGCTTCTCCTGTCACGTTTTCGGATTTCAAGGCTTCTATTTGGGCTTCCTTGATTTGCATGGACAGGTGTGAATGGATCGTCATAGTTAGGGACTTCACCCGGCAACCTGAGTACTCCTTCCGACTGAGTGCATCAGCCACTACATTAGCCTTTCCAGGGTGATATCGAATTTCGCACTCGTAATCACTTAGTAGTTCTACCCATCGTCTATGTCTCATGTTGAGTTCCTTCTGATTGAGGATATGTTGGAGGCTTTTATGATCAGTGAAGATGGTACATTTTGTGCCGTAGAGATAGTGTCTCCGTATCTTCAGAGCGAAGACGACTGCTCCTAGCTCAAGATCATGCGTTGTGTAGTTCACTTCGTGCGTCTTTAGTTGTCTTGAGGAGTAGGCGATGACCTTCCCTCTTTGCATTAAGACATACCCAAGTCCTTGGTTTGATGCATCACAATAGACCACGAAGTCCTCCGTTCCCTCTGGCAGGGTTAGGATGGGCGCACTACATAAGGCTCGCTTTAGTGTCTGAAATGCGTTGTCTTGTTTTTCTCCCCAGTCGAAGGTCACATTCTTCTGGGTTAGGGTGGTAAGTGGCTTGGCAATCTTTGAAAAGTTCGGTATGAATCTTCGGTAATACCTAGCGAGTCCCAAAAATTGCCGGATTTCTGTAGGGGTTCTTGGAGTAGTCCAATTATCTATTGCCTTTATCTTGGAAGGGTCCACGTGTATTCCTTCTTTGCTTACAACATGTCCTAGGAAATCCACTTCCCGAATCCAAAATTCGCATTTGGAAAATTTTGCGTAAAGTTTCTCTGCCCTTAATGTTTCCAGTACTTGGCGGAGATGTTTGCTGTGTTCTTCCTGGCTTCTTGAATAGATGAGTATATCATCTATGAAGACGATCCCGAATTTATCCAGGAAGGGACGACATACTCGGTTCATCAAGTCCATGAATACTGCTGGAGCATTCGTCAATCCGAAGGGCATTACTACAAATTCGTAGTGACCATAACGTGTTCGGAAAGCCGTTTTGGGGATGTCTCCCTCCAGTACTCGTAGTTTGTGATAACCAGATCTTAGATCGATCTTTGAGAAGTAGGTTGCTCCCTGCAGTTGGTCGAATAGATCGTCTATGCGCGGTAAGGGATATCGGTTCTTGATCGTGAGTTTGTTTAACTCCCGATAATCGATGCACATGCGAAAGGATCCGTCCTTCTTTTTCACGAATAGGACTGGCGCTCCCCATGGAGAGAAGCTCGGTCTGATGAATCCCTTGCTCAGCAGCTCGTTTAATTGACTGGATAGTTCCTGCATCTCAGCTGGGACTAAACGGTACGGTGACTTTGCTACAGGGGTAGCTCCGGGGATTAAGTCGATTCTGAACTCGACTTGACGTTCCGGTGGGATTCCTGGAAGATCTTCTGGGAAAATATCCGGGAAGTTGCAGACTTCCGAAATGTCTTTAATGTTTTTCGATTCTCGTTTCTTGTCTACTACGTGGGCTAGAAAGGCATGATATTCCTTACGAAGATACTTTTGTGCTTTAATACAGGATATGATTTGCAAATTTGAACTAGGTTTGTCGCCATAAATGACAAGAGTTTCGCCGTTTGGCAGATTTAGGCGAACAACCCTTTCGTGGCAAAGGATATCAGCATGGTGAAGGCTCAACCAGTCCATACCTATGATGACATCGAAACTTCTTATGGAGATGGGCATAAGATCGACTCGAAACAAACGCTCGTTTAAATTTAGTGTGCACCCTACGTACAAATCGTTTGCGTGTTCTGTTTTACCGTTTGCCATTTCTACAGTGAATATTTTATTGAGTGGTTGGGGTTTTTGATTAAGTAGGTGTTTGAATTTATGACTCACAAAACTTCTCTCCGCACCGCAGTCAAAAAGTATGCATGCATAAGTGTTGTTGAGTAGGAACGTACCCGTAACCACCGT